>NC_062982.1:18861260-20061260 GCF_023078275.1 Leguminivora glycinivorella
TATTTATGATAAACGGATGTACCTGTAATTTATATAGCCACACTTTTTTACTTTATACATGTCTATAATTAAAACTTTCCACGAAGCGGGAATAAGAAGATCTCCATCGCCTATTTAGTATGGTGCGCGGGCGAGCGCCGATTTACAAGTGTTAGTGTGGTTTCCTGCGCCTTTGAGCATTTCTGATTTGGATCGGCGCGATCTATTCTACACGAAACGTGCCGAGGCGTCTTAGTTAAAACAATGAGGGCGCCATAGAGTAGTAAGTGGAGTTTTGACAGAGGGTGCACAATCAATATAATAAATGTTTCTACTGTTACCTTAACGACATAACTACAATGTATTTTTTATGTATTGTAAGTATTTACACGTATGTAATTCTAGTTTCTTTTTATGGTTGTAGTTGCGAAATTTAATATGTATTCGATATATAATTGCAGTAAAATATGAAACACCTTTTTTATAATATATAAGTTCCTTCTATTAAAAATTTAACGGCGTATTATACATAACCACTTCAAGAATATTGTTGATAATAATTTTTATTTATGATATTTTATAAAAAGACAAACAACGTACAGGAGATTGTAAAATATTGAAAAAATTACGAATAAAATCTTTGAAACTATCAGTCATAACTTTCGCATTCAGTTTTTTTTATACCACGTCAGTACGGCAAACAGGTATACGGCCCGCCTGATGGAAAGCGGCCACCGTAACCTATGGACGCCCGCAAGTCAAGGGTGTCACGCGCGCGTTGCCGACCCATTAGCAACTTGTACACTCCTTTTTTGAAGGACCCCATACTGTAGTATTATTATTAGATATTACTAAATTTTAAATTATCTCTCTTGAAGTAAAATGGACCGATCTCCGTGTTTTTGTCTTTTTTATTTATACATTGCATCATTTTCAACATTAACATGACTGCCAAATAACCTAGTATCGTCTAACGAGACCTGCTTCTCAGATGCTCACCTCATCCACCTACAAACCTCCAGAGAGCATTCCCCAAAACCTAGAAAAACCCTCTGATCTATAATTGTATTATGGATCATCTGTACAAGTGATGCGGTGCGCGCTATTGGGGCGTGGACGGCGCATGCGTATCGATCCTAATCAATATATATCAAGGAATTAGTAACCAGTCAACATAGTGCCCAAGTGACGTAAGTGTGAAATTTTATGACAGCTGATAAGATCAAATTCAGTTGTGAGGGATATGGTAATGAATGTATGTGGGGTGACATTTGCAGTTAAGGCGTCATGCGTGAACGCAGTGAAGTGGTAAAATATTGTTATTGAGACATATTGGTGGTGTGCGTTTTTATAGTCCTGCATTAGTCGCTGCTTTGTAATTTAGGAGTTTGCTCCTCATTTTAAAATCACTTGGAGACGTTTCTTTCACAAGCAAATTGCAACAAGTGCTCGTCTAACTATTTAACAGAAAAATAAGATCTTATCCTTTAGGCTTGCTTTAATTAGGTCTAATAATTCTCTTCTCGTCAGTACGTATCATAATAGGGTTGACGACTACATAAAAAATGGCATTCTGTTTAGTCCGTCAGTTAGATCGTCCAAAATAATATCATTGGAACACATATTTTTCGCTTCTTTTTCTAATTAATAAAAAAAATATAAAGATATACGTCACCAAAGTTCCGGAGTGGGGGCCGTGACGTCACTTCTAAGTAAAAATTGTACCTAGGCGTGACGTCACGCGAAAACTTCAACGCACTTGGTACCGTAGTCATTTTTCGTTTACGAGAAAAAGAAACACGATACGTGTCTAAAATTATTTGATAATCTAACTGACGGATTAATTAGTTTTTTTAGTCGTCTCGCCTATTTTACTAAACTTCACCACCTTAGTAATCTCAACAAAGCAGCTGAACATGAACCATTTCTCAGCCAAGTGTTAATACGTACTAAAATTATCATGAAGCCGTCTTGACGTCTCAACCTGAGAGGCAACATAGCATGAGAACCTTCAAACCTATTTATAGACATGAGAGAACAAATTCATCCAAACGTTTTCTGCTATTCGCTAAGGTAATACATCACCGTGATATGTTTTCAAACAATCCTGTATAACTCTAAACATAAACCAAACCGTACTTCTAAGTCTATGCGACTCACATTACTGAGTCGAAATTAATCTCTGTGGCTTCTCTGCAAAAATTGTCTAGCAACGCTGCGTTTGAATTTAGACTTGTGTTGTACAGGTATTACATATAATGGATAGGGACAAAGTACCAAAAACATGTATTCACGACTTTAGAGCTTATACGTTAAGGTTGTGGAATACATATTTTTAGCACTTTGTTCGTATAGATATATATTATACCTTGACTGTAGTATAAGGTAGGTTTTGGAGTGTGGTCGGGTGGTGGTGAACGTTGAGTGACGTTAGAAATCAAGTGGTGCGCGTAAAAATATTGCCGGCAAATATTTATGGCGCATCTCACTCATTAGCACGCGGCTATCGATCTTAAGCCATGCTGATGGGAACTGTCTGTGGGTCCTATTGGATTACATTTATCGATAGATGAGGCACCTATAAGTAAAATGAAAGGTAGATAAGCGTACAAGCCGGGAAAAATCCTTCGACCGGGGAAAGTTGTAACTAGTCCATTTTTTCCATTATTACACTATGATGTTGAGTTCTACATGTATCCGCTGAACACGCCTACCGTATATAACCGGACACTCATTTAATAATGTAAACATTGTAAAACATGGAAAAAATGGACCAGTTACATTTGCGCCCCCGTCGAGATTTGCCTCTGCTGCACAACTTAAAGAATATCATATCAAACTTACTTAACTGGCTGAGTGACTCAAAAAGGATCTTGACCTCCGCCATGATGAGATCTCAGAGATTTTTTCTTTATTCAAAAGGTAGAGGGAGTTTTTTTATTCAAAGGGTTTCCTCAAACTTGAAAGGTATCTGAGAGGCTCCACGCGGAAATTGGCACTCCAGGGTGCGTAGCCGAATGGCACAACACCACTCACGAAACGAAACGCTCAGTATAGATATCTATCCCTATCGCTCTTGCGTATTGGCGCGACAGAGCCAGAGACTACGTTTCGTTTTCGTTTGGCGTCGGAGAAAATGGCATTTGGCTACGTACCCAGGTGTCCCATATATAAGCTTTTCTCACAATTCACGATCCTCTCCCTCTCCTTCAAAGTGACCGTTTGCCGTTGGAGATAATTATGTGGCGATTGTGGCGTAGTTTACGTAAAACACGCCTGCGTTTACACATATTTTAGTACTATGATACTAGAGATGGCCGAATATGGACTTTGCCGAATACTGAATATTCGGCCAGAATGATTCGGTTCTAGCTTTACTCGAACCGAACATTCGGCCGAATATTCAAGTTACTTGCCATATTTTTAAAGGTGCATGTTCATTAAAACTATTAAATGATTGATAATAAGTTCGGCATATTTTTTCACTACGGTTTTTTAACTTTTTTGTACAGAACAATTGTATTTATATTTTGACTCATAGGTCCCTTTCTAATAGTTCCTTCGAAAGCTACTAAAATAGGAGCTTATTAGGGTATCCAATGGATAATACGAAGATCTTCATTAGTTATTTACTTTGTTTATTCGGTAAATATTCGGCAATGCAACTGAATTATTCGGCCTGAATATTTACCGAATATTCTGACCCATCTCTTTACTATGATACTGTTTTGCCGTATCTACGGGCACGTTCATCTTCATAATTGAATAATTTTATTCTGGAGCATTACTCATAGTAGTTAGGCTGCTCCGACCCACGGACCATATCTCAATAGCGCGTAATGAACTCTCGGTTGTGACTTCCGACCTTGTCCTGACGAATAACAACTTAAACTTTGTAATTATTGTATATTTGATAACGTAAACAGAAATATTAGGTTTAATATTATTTTTAGTTGAAGCGTCATTTGTATGATTTTGATACATTCAGCGCCAAAAAAAGATGTGCATTAGGGTTTTTTTTATGGGATAGGAGGCAAACGAGGGACATGAAGTCGCCTGATGGTAAGGATATCACTGCCGCCCATGGACACCCGAAACACCAGAGGTGTTGATGCGTGCAGTTTTGGCCTTTAAGATGGGTGTACGCTTCTTTTCTTGAAGATTTGAAGGTTTGTATTGGTCCGGAAATACCGCAGTATGACAATTCATAAAATAGGTTTTTATATTCATATAGGCTTCTTTAAAAAATGAGTCCCAACTGGAAGTTTTAAATGTTTTCGATACCTCCAAGTTACTTTTTTTTTAAGTGTAATTTTTTTTATCTAGGTTCAAATATTTTACACTTAAATGATGAGTATTGTAATTGGTTCCGTACCTCAAGGAAAAAACGGAACCCTTATATGTCTGATCACTCGTGCGTTTGTCTGTCAACTGTCTGTCACAGCAAATTTTCTCCGAAACTACTGGACCTGATTAGACCTTTGGAACGGTACACATATGATTAATAAGATCTTATAAGTTACAAGTTTCTAAATATCTACCTAGATATCATAGGTAATTATAAACATAAAAATACGATATTGACACTAACCTAATATTTCTAACACCTCACAGTCCATCCAAATACTCCAACAAATACATTCTGTCACGCTTTGTAAAATTAGGATCAATCGAATCAAATCGATCCAGTCATCGATTATCGAATCGATTGATAATATTTACGAGCCCAAGGTGAGGCGGGGTCACGAGAATCACGATCGTTTCTGAGCGATATAGGAAGTAGACTCGCAGAGTGCAAGATTATTAAAATAAAATAAAAACATAAAATACTTCATTTTAAAAATGCTTTTTCGTTCGTTCAATACGAGAACACTTGGTGAAAATTCGTTTTATTGGCTTGTGAAGTCTTAAGTTGGTAACTTAAAGTAAGCATTTCCATCTTCATCACTTGATGGCTGGCAGTCCTCAACTGGGTGTGCGTTTCTCCAGATACTTCCTGCCTTGCACAGCTAAACTGTGGAATGAAATGCTCGCCTGTGGTACTCTTCCGACCGTCACGACTTTCAAACCTTCACGAAAAGAGCGTACACCAATCTGAATGGCTGGCAACGCAACTCCAACACTTGTTGTTTACCAGGTGTCCATAGATATCAGTGATCGCTACACATCAGGCGACCTGTCTGCCCGTTTGCTTCACTCATCTATATATGGATAAAAAAAACAAAACTCGAAGAGAGACGTTATCTCAAGATCCGAGTTATAGATGTATCTAGTATACCTCCAAATATTTCAAGAATAGAATCAATAATTTGCTGCAATTTCTAAACTTTTCAAAAGTATGTAATAATTTATTTATTTACTTTATCCGTATTTTCAAATAAACTGTTTAAAGCCAACTTAGTTAAATTATATCTATATACAATATATATAGATTTTCGTTATTGAATCATCTATTTCATTTACATTTCAAAGAATTCGAAGGTCCGAATTAATCGATCGTGATTAATACAAATCGACTGATTTAGCTTCTTAATCAAGTCATTCTATAAATTCATGGTAAACGTAACACATAATTCTGTGGGCCATTTAAGGAAGTGTGAGATGTAGATCATTAAGTATAACACGAGACTCTTGTACATTACGCGTCACTCTCGCTTTATAGGAATACGAGTAGTACTCCTTTAAAGGCGAATTACTAGTCCATAATTAGAGTAGATTCTGTTTGTTTCTATTAGTTTCTCACGTCACCAATAGGTACTCCACACACAGATAATATAAAAAGTGACGATCGCTTTGTTTGTTTGGCACTAGTTTTAATTAGGGCCAAAAATGAGGGGAAATCTGTTAATGACAAAACGTGCAATCTGAGGTAAATGAAAACCTCATATGTCGTGGAATTCACGTTCTTGTTTAACCTATTTTTCAGGTTACAGATAGTGTTTTTTACGCACTAGTGAGAGAAGTGGTTAATTATAAAGTCAGGTCGAAACTTCGGATGGCCATCTGTACTGAAAAAACATCGTACGATACACGTGCGAGAAGGAAATTCAGCAACTATTAGTCGATTTAAAACACTTTCCTTCGGTTGCCGTTTTTTAATTTATCGCCACTCTTTTCGGAACTTTCTTTTTTGCGCACTTGTATCATAATGTACTAAATATTTAAAGACCTTTTGAGTATAAAAATCTCAGAAAACAGCTTTTTGCAGAAAAGGTACCTTTGACTTGATTAATTCTTTCCTGATAACCTTAAAACCAAAAATCCAATGTGATTTTAATTCAGTTATATTTCAACCTTTAAATTTAATAGGTGTAAATATGAAAATTCGTCCAATTATATATTTTGTATTAGATCAAAAATTCAGTATGACACGCAATATTATGAATAAGTATTTATGATACCGATCACGACTTCTAAAAATTCAAGAAGAACATTAAAAATGATGCATTAAAATAATCCGGTACCGTAGAACACTCTCTTTCCAAATATGTAAGTATATGAAGGTTTTCTGTCTCTTTAAAAGCTTCTCTTGCCGGTCCCATAGTGGATACTCCCCTCCCCAACTGAGGGCACGGGGGACAGAAATCTTCTCGAGGCTGAGTAGGCATAGGTTTAGAGCCAAGCGTAGCTTTATTTGACGTTCATATACGTTCTATTTTAATATGCCTACATTGAAAAATAAATATTTCATTTTCATTTTCAAAGTATTCAGTCTGGTTTCCATACGAATAATTTATTTGAGATATAGGTACTGCTATAAATTACATGTGCGAAAGGCAAATACCCACTTTTGATTCGTACTTTCATTAAGCTGCTACATTATTTCATCATCGTTATATTAATTATGCATTTACGGTTATTAAAGTTACAATATTACATTATAAATACTGTAATAAGATACTTGGTCATCAAATATAACTAGATTTTTTGTAGCTCTTTGTCAGGTGTGGAATCCTCTCTTCGACCACATATTATATGTTTAATGTCATAATACTAACTATCATGTCATAATTGTACAAATTATAAGTTATATCAAATACAGTACATTGTGCAACAAGGTGGGAGGAAGTTGCATATTACTAACGAGAGTTAGTTAAATCGCGTACTTGTCTTGCTTTGAGCAATTGCAGACATCTGAGCTTGTAATACCATACTCCCTAGAGTTACACAAATGTTTTTCACTGCCACACTCCCTGCAACAGCAAACATGTAAATAGATTTCTAAAAATAATTACGGTACTAGAAATTTCATTATTCCCTTGGGAGAACGATTTTTCTATAACTCACGCTCCGCCTATGGTGCAATAGCAGTTTTTTTTTTATGGGTGGTGGAAAAAAATAATTTTCATATCTACTAATGAGCTTAAAAATATTCAAAATTTCCTATATCAATTTGGAATTTAAGCCCTTATAGATAAATGTGGTCAAAAAGAAACTTCAATTCATTCAAACAGAACGTCAACATTCACGCCCACTATTTCACAAGACAAGAAAATATCTATTAACTGAAATAGATATCATGAGGTTATATTCTCAATTAATAAACACACTTAAAGATCATCGTTTTCATAAGACCTTAATATCGTTTTCTGAGCAACCCGATATCATCGGCAAAAGAAATCGGTATCCGAATATCACATTAAAATTAATTGAAAATGTTCATTCTAATGTTTTGAAAAATTATAAGTTTTGTGAATGAGCGTGCTCAGATAGGCATCGGACAAATTATTAATTTCTGTAATATTATGGGTCCTATTATAAGAATAAATAGGGGTGAAATCGTGTCGAACGGGTTGTTCTCGAGACTCTTATTGAATTATAACTTGCGTGATCTTATTCTTTGTGTGGGATTTAATATACTTGATACTTTAAGTTTTGAATTATTTATATTATTATCTTCTAAGAATTGTTAAAGAATAATCATAGTTGCAGTCATAATGGACTTGCAGGACGATCGTATCGCTATAAAAAAAACTGTCAGAATAAATTCCACATGAGATGATTTAAAGTTAGAGTTTAAGTGCAAGTATATGCAGATTGTATGATACTGATGACTCGAAACAGTGACTAAAATGTAGTAATGGATAATATTAACATGATTATGATGTGGTTTATCAGTTGAACTATTTTACAGAATAGTGTGAATTTCCCTTAATCTTAATCCAATTAGAACAGGAAGCTGAGACAATGTAAAACCTAACATAGGTCTCTATAAATTTTTTGACCATTATTAACTTCATTATTTATTTACTATAAAGCTACAAAAATGTTCTGCAAATCAAGAGAGATAATGAATAAGAACATTTTGAAATTTAAATGCATTCAAATCGATTTTATGTCCCATTTATTTAAAAGAAAAAACTATAAAGGTGCTGAAGGGACGGTTATTGGTTATACTTAGGTTCAAGCCCTTTTAGTGACCTACTTATTTACTTCTCTGTAAAGTAAAAGTATCAAGAAGTTCCATTTCTACAGGGCAGAAGTAAGGAAGACTCTACGCTTTGGTAGTAAAAAATTGAAATATAATAAATCAATTTGGAGAAGTTATCCGGTTATCTGCGCCCGCGCTGTTTCACGACTGACGGGCAAAAAAGTTGTGGTCGCGCAAGAATGAAGTAAGCGCCATCTATCGTCTTCATGAAATACTGACGAGACTTTACTCTTAGTGCGATGTGATATGAACTACAAATCGTCATTTAAGAGTGTTGCTGTTCGAACGATTGACAAGAAAAGTGCCATGACCTTTTGTCTAAACAGAAGAACGTATTTATTGTGAGAATTTAAAACAAACTCTTGCCACATCGTTACTTATTTAATGAGCTAGATTTTGCCTGTGACTTTGCTTGTAGACTAGGTAAGTCTTGTTTATGTATAACTGTATAGCATGGATACATGTGTCTACTTTGTACGACTGTGTAGGAATTATGAAAATCTTGCTTTATTATTTTATTGTTGAGCTATAAACACAATTCGAATCCTGGTATGGGCATTTATGATATTTGTTCCTGAGTCATGGATGTTTTCTGTGTATATAAGTATGTATATATCGTTGTCTGAGTACCTACAACACAAGCATTCTTGAGCTTACCTGGACTCAGTCAATCTGTGTAAGAATGTGCTATAATATTTATTTATTTAATTATTTTGACATGACAGTGGTGAATAAAAGTGCTCGATTTTATTTTCATACATTTTTAACCCCCTGATGCAAAAACGAAGGGGTGTTATAAGTTTGACGTGTCTGTCTGTGTGTGTGTCTGTGATGTGGCATCGTAGCTCTCGAACGGATGAATCGATTTTGATTTAGTTTTTTTGTCTGAAAGCTGAGTTAGTCGGGAGTGTTCTTAGCCATGTTTCATGAAAATCGGTCCACTAGGTCACGGTCGGGGGTTTTTTCAAAATTTTAATTATGTGGGTAGGTTATAAAATGCCTATTTACTCAATTATTATACACGTTAAACTTTCGTGAGACATATTCAAATAATTAATGAATCTACGGTTGTACTGTTATTATATCGCTATTGCTGCGACATGTTTCGGGCCAATTTGGAGGCCCCTCTTCAGGCATATAGGAGTTCACGGTACCAGTTCACGGAGTTAAGCCGTCGCGTGAACTCCTATATGATATGCCTGAAGAGGTCCGAATTGGCCCGAAACATGTCGCAGCAACAACGATATAATAACGTGAGTACAACCGTAGATCATTAATTACTCAATTATTATTCAGCTAATTCAAGAGTCGACTTTGTTGCTAAATAACTGCTAGGATAATAAATTTACATATACTAGATAGCCGGAAATAATACTAATATCTACGTATATAGTTACAATACAATAGTTTCGCGCATTCAATAGATTAACATTTAAAACCCATTAGGCTTTAATTTAACACTTTGGCTGCTAAATCGAATGAAATTGAAAATTGTATAAAGTCTGGTAATTGGCTGCAGCGTCGATGCCAGTGCAATTAATAATCTAATCTTGGTAAGGCGTGGTTTCTGCGGGTTTCATTCAAGCTGTTTGAATAGGATTCATGTGCTGTTGTGTGGCGATTTATCAAGGTTAAGTGTAGAAAGGTAACATAAGTAAGAAATTTATTTTAGTTTGGCTTTGTCTCCTATACTATTGTCCTATATTTTGACCCCATATTTTATTCCGGTCGCTGTATGTGTATCGCTGTTTAAACAGTACTTACGCAACTGGTAAGGTTTTATCGAAATTTTAATAATTTTACATTCTATGTGAAATAATTATTATTATTAAATGGATCGCTTTAGTTCCACAAACATGAACTTCAATTGTTACATTAATTGGTGGATGATCTACGAACCGTTACGAACAATGTTTCTAGAAAACTAAACGATCCCTGTATCAAGGCATTTCAGAATTTGGGTCCCCCATTTAGCAAAAGTTGTTAACAAAAATTAACTCGCTGTCGTTTTGTGACGACAATTAAGCATGAAATCTGTCTAAAAATTAAATTTTTTCACATTATGAATGTAGATTATCGCTTAAAGTCTATGTAATTAACACAATAACAATATTTTTATTGAAATTTCATTCTTAATTATCGTCACAAAACTGACAGAAAGTTAATTTTTGTTAACAACTTTCGTTAATTGGGGTCCCAAATTCTGAAAATGCCCATCGTCTTAACTGTGTTATGAATCTGCTGAAATAAATAAAACCTAAGACTTTCATGAGATATATTCAAATATTTCACGGAGTCTAGCCGCCACGAGCACTCATCCCTGAGGACTACTGGACTCCAGGTATGCGTAGCCGAATGCAGAAAAGCTTACGAAACGATAATATATCTTTCGTAGCTATCTATTTCTATAGCTTTGCGTATTGGCGCGACAGATCGAGACTACCTTTCTGCGGCGTTTCGATTTTTCGATTTCGTTTCGCGTCGCAGAAATGCCATTCGGCTACGGGGCCAGGTCTCTAAATGACTCGACATGTCGCGATATAATAACGTGAGTAACCGTATATTCGTAGGCCACGTCTTTGCCTTTGGCTAGTCTGTGGTCAAGAGTAAGCCCATTCATATACATTATAAAAAAAATATATTGATTTAATATATAAAAGACAATAAAGTTTAAAAATTAGTTTGAATAACTACGTAGGTAAATAGGTATTTACCTCACATACATACAAACATTGTATTAAAGTTTTCTTAGAACAAATTAAATTATTCTCATTTGAAAATATTTTAATTTGTATTTTTAAGTAGTAACACAACTATTATACTATAAACATTAAATAAATGTCATATACAAAGAAAAAGTGACCAAGGCCTCCATGTTCCACGAGCTGGAATCGAACCAGCGTACTCCGTTAATTGGACGGATGCCTGTAAAACCACTCGGCCATCGGATCACGAAAGCAAGGGTCGAAATTTCCAAGTATATGACACAATTACCGAAGGCTTTTTCTTTATATATGACATTTGTTAATGTTTATTGTACGTAGTATCTTAAGAAACTAACATCTCCGTGTCTCACGGAAGTTTTGTTCTAAACTTATTACACTCTTAATAGATCAGCATAGAAAATGCACATCATCATCCTCCTTGCGTTATCCCGGCATTTGCCACGGCTCATGGGAGCCTGGGGTCCGCTTTGACAACTAATCCCAAGAATTGGCGTAGGCACTATAGTTTTAGCGAAAGCGACTGCCATCTGACCTTCCAACCCGAAGGGTAACTAGACTTTATTGGAATTAGTCCGGTTTCCTCACGATGTTTTCCTTCACCGAAAAGCGACTGGCAAATATCAAATGACATTTCGCACATAAGTGAAAAACTCATTGGTGCGAGCTGGGTTCTGAACCTGCGACCTCCAGAACGAAAGTCGCACGCACTTACCGCTATGCTATTTTCAGCACTTTACACTCTTAATAGATCAGCATAGAAATGCACATGTCTGTTTAAAAGGACATATTTCACACACACTTGAATAACGTTACACCGCCTATTAGATTAGCAAGGCGTAGGTCGAGGTCAACGTGGGCGGGGTATTAATTGCACGCGCCTGGGAATCGAACCTGCTATCTCTCACGGGTGTGATCTGCTATGGAGATTCTTGTATTCAGTCTTAATGAAAAATGATGCAAGGGTACAGCGGGGCAAATCTCGACTGGGAGGCAAACATAACTGGTCCATGTTTTACAATGTTTGCATTATTAAATAGAGTGTCCACCGGTTATACATGGTAGGCGTGTTCAATGGATACATGTAGAACTCTACATCATAGTGTAATAATGGAAAAAATGGATTAGTTACAATTGCCCCCCCCCCCCAGTCGAGATTTGCCCTGTACCTTATTAGAATTATGACAAGAAATATATGAAATATGGGTTAAGAAAATGATATTTGCAATAGTGGACGTGGCACTCAATCTGTTTAAGAATGTCTTTATACCACGTCGGTGATTAGCAAACAGGCATACGGTCTGCCTGATGAAAAGTGGTCACCGTAACCTATGGACGCCTGCAACTCAAGGATGAGGCTGGATTTGTCTAGTATATTTTTTATCATTTATTTGAAACCTGTGGGAAATTTTATGTTTTATGTCTTGCTAAGGATATCATTCGGTTGAAAGTGGTTCGGTTTTAGAAAATAATAATATGGCAACGCGAGGTTTCATAAAACTCATGTCCAATTATATTTGAAAAAAAGCATGCCGTTGAATTTGTTGTTATTTCTATATTAATATTAAACGATTTCTACTCACAAAATCTAATATAGACAATATAAACTGAGATAAATACCATATACTCGTACTAAAGAAAAAGCGATCAAGCCCACTGGTGGCGAAGCCGAATCGAACCCGGGTCTCAGCTAAGGCGGCTGACGTGATAAACCGCTACACCACCCCGACCGCCGCAAATAATTTGATTTGTTCCCTACATCGATAGACAATATGTTTAATAATTTAGTATGAGCAGTACAATTTCCGTACCAAGCAAGTCAATAATTCTAATCTTCCATTTGTACGGTTATATCTCTATTATTTATTCATCCTATTACAATAATAACAATAGGCACATCGTGCTCTCTTTTTTACATTTTTTAATTAAATATTTATTCGTATTGGGCGGAGCAAGCATACCCTGGATATTGATATTGTTTCTAGATCGAAGATAACGGTTTGGCCATACAGAAGGCGGGTCAAAATCGCGTAGGTTGAGCGGAAGCGTTTTTTAAAGGTAATTTTAGTTGCTTAATAATCTTTAGAGTAATATTTTCATTACGGGCATTTTTTGATTGGAATGTAGGGACATATGACATTTTGATTTTGAATGTAGCGTCACCGCTAGAGATGGGTAACTACCCAGGTAAATACCCGACGGTGGGTATTTACCGGGTAAATACCCGATATTTACCTACCCGCGGGTAAATACGCGGGTATTTTAATTTTTCTTCCAAATTTGACGTTTTTAAATGGTGTTTGGGCTAAAATAGATTAATTTAAGTCAGTCTTTGTAATTGTACACATAATGTTTATTCAAATTGGGAACGAATAGGTTGCTATGAGATAGAATGTGATTTTAGTGTATCACTCCAACTATAAAAATCGTGTAATATCATTCTCTGACATACGGAAATAATTTCAAATGATTTTAGTATAAATTATAAGTTTGATAAATTAAAACTGTAAATAAAAATATGTGAATAAAAATATTTAAAAAAATCTTTTTCAAGCTCATAACTCATACATAGTATGTTTTATGACAAAAATACATATAAACTTTTTTGTAGGAAATGGTGTCTACTTTAGTTCGTACATACAATACTTTTCGATATTAATGATAGTTACGGATGAACCTAGTAGATAGTTTTTTTTTGTCTAAAAGTTGAGTTAATCGGGAGTGTTCTTAGCCATGTTTCATGAAAATCGGTCTACTATGTCGCGGTCGGGGGTTTTTTCAAAATTTTAATTTTGTGGTTAGGTTATAGTTTTAATTTTCAATCCACTTGTATCCCGAAATTCATGGTGGGACCTTTTGTTGCTGTTTATTTCCCTTTTGTCTGCAAGTGCCGCAAAGCAGGTCTCATTTGACTACGTACCCAGACTACCCAGTATAAATAAAGAAAGATGAAAATAATCAAAAACGCCGTTTTCCTGGCCCCCAAAACCCGACCTCGGTGCGGGCACATTTATCAAAACAAAGGTCAAGTGTGGCGATGATTTTATGAGATCAGCGAAACCGAGAGTGACTCATTTCAATAACGATCGTAATGTATGTTCGGTATTGTTACTCATTGCACTGGGTTGTTCCAAAACGGCTTATATGCCTTTACCATCTGAAGCTTTAGTGTAAATCATTCGAAAACTTGACGTAACGTAAATGTTTTGGTAAGCCTTATGCTGCGTGTATTTTGAAGAGCGCGCACAAAATCAGGTGTTCGAATAAAAATTTCACTGGCTGACCCTACTGAAATCAATGATTGTCTAATTAATCTTTCATGTGTCATGTCTTTATGGTTGATTTTTTATTATTTTTGATCTCGAAATATTTCCGAAACTGCGATACCTATTGCAATTTGTGTCTATAAACTGACGAACGTTTCTGCCTGAAAACAACCTGCATGCTTGCTTAGCTCATAATCAGAGCTCGGAAAGGGTTTGCCTTATAATATGACCTGTACGGAAGCATGGTCGCGCGATAGACGATAAAATATCAGGCCGTCCCTATCGCACTTAGAAATAGTGCGATAGGGACGGCCTGCTATTTTATCACTTATCGCGCGACCATAATTGCCTGCCTGCACGGGAAGCATGGTCGCGCGATAGACGATAAAATATCAGGCGTCCCTATCGCACTTACAAATAGTGCGATAGGGACGGCCTGCTATTTATCACTTATCGCGCGACCATAATTGCCTGCCAGGACTCGATATAAACATTTTATGAAAAAGAGAAATATAAACATATGAAAAAAAAACCGGCCAAGAGCGTGTCGGGCCACGCTCAGTGTAGGGTTCCGTAGTTTTTCGTATTTTTCTCAAAAACTACTGAACCTATCAAGTTCAAAACAATTTTCCTAGAAAGTCTTTATAAAGTTCTACTTTTGTGATTTTTTCCATATTTTTTAAACATATGGTTCAAAAGTTAGAGGGGGGGGACGCACTTTTTTTTCCTTTAGGAGTGATTATTTCCGAAAATATTAATATTATCAAAAAACGATCTTAGTAAACCCCTATTCATTTTTAAATACCTATCCAACAATATATCACACGTTGAGGTTGGAATGAAAAAAATATCAGCCTAGACTTTACATGTACGCCGTACCCCAATAAAACATTTCCATTTTTTATTTTTGCACTTTGTTGGCGTGATTGATATACATATTGGCACCAAATTTCAGCTTTCTAGTGCTTACGGTTACTGAGATTATCCGCGGACGGACGGACGGACGGACGGACGGACAGACAGACATGGCGAAACTATAAGGGTTCCTAGTTGACTACGGAACCCTAAAAAGGAGATGACCAAACGACTCAAACGACTCAAGAAGAACAACTTTTTTGTTCGCTGGTGTTTTAACAGACATCTTAAGACGAGGAAGTTATCATAATGTATTAATAGATACATCTAATAATTTAGGATTGTATTTTTAAGCTTGTTTGTCTATAAGCGTACTTAGAAACGTTGTGCATTGAGTTATAAAAGTGTTATACCTAAACACTTATGGACTCCTCATATTAACAGTCATGTTTGCAAAGCTGTGAAATTAATTTTAACGCTCGTACGATACGTTACATAAATTTCTAATTATCATAACTGCTTAGTCATCTTTGATACAATAAGGGCTTAACGTACTTTGAATGACCATAGTTACTTACGTCATTTTTATATTAAAGTTTAGTCTAGTACTTATAGCGAAGGCAGATCTAACAAATGCTTTCAAGGTAGATTTTGGAACAGTCACTTGCTATTTAGACATGCCTAGCCGAAGCGACAATCGTTGACAATACGTGGCGATCGAAACTTAAACTGGTATCGTGCCACTACATACGAGCAATAGGGAGATGCTAAGCTACGATACTCTTATGAAGCGTAAGCCATTGTGACTTTGGCAAGGTTCCATGATAGTTTGTAATATTTGCTATTATTTCGTCTCGGTTTGCGGATGGAACTGTGTCAAGCTCACCTGCCGGCAAATAAGGAATATTGTTTCACATGAGCTTTCTCAGTGTGTTGTGGTCCAAGAGTCGTTGATTAAAGCTCTGTTATTTATGCAAGAGCCTTGCCTTGTGCCAGAGATTTTTAACTAGCGCCAGAAGAAAGTAGTTTAAAAAAATGTTATTCATTTTGTTTAATGTACTCATAACTCATCCATACTACTATTATAAATTGGAAAGTGTGTGTGTCTGTTTGTTCGTCCGTCTTTCACGGCAAAACGGAGCGACGAATTGTCGTGATTTTTTAAGTGGAGATAGTTGAAGGGATGGAGAGTGACATGGGCTACTTGTCTCTTTCTAATGCGAGCGAAGCCGCGGGCAAAAGCTAGTTTCTTTAGAAATAAAAGCAAGAATTATATGTTCTATTTTATTAGATTTGCCAAGAAAAACTAACGCAAATCAAATCAAAACCTCATGAAACAACCAATAAAAACAGTGATTTCTGAGCAAGTAAGTACCTACAACAAATATAAAAGTGTTACTATAAATACATAATTATAAGTATTTCGAGTAGCATAATTGAAAGAATCCGTGTATTATTTAACATCCAATATCCCAATAATTCAATGTATTTAAAATAACATCCCAATACAAAGGAGCGTCGAAGTGCTCAAAACAAACAGTTACGTAAACATGAATTAATTCGAGTTGATTCGAGTGAGTACACGCTCTCGCTTTGACTCGATCGCACTACAAATGAATTAAACTGGAGAGCTTATGGACAATCGATAGATATTGTCGTTGCGACATGCTGTGGGCACAGATAGTGAGAATACAGAGGGTGCAGTGAGCCTTACGAATATTACAATCTAGACACGCGGTAGACCTCAGGCTACAATATATTATTATCCTTAGTAATAAGAAGAAATGATATTTTTCATCACATCCGCACTTTAAATGTGCCATTGAAAGCAGGCGGAGCGTGAGTTATAGAAAAATCGTTCTCCCAGGGGCATAATGAAATTTCTTCGTACTTAACTGTTTTACATCTATTTACATATTTTTTACATTGCGAGTGTGATGAAAAACATTGTGTGTAACTCGGGGAGTATGAATATTACTAACTCGAGTCTTTAAATCGCTCCGACAAGCCGTCGCGATTTAACTTACTCTCGTTAGTAATATTCAACTTCCTCCCTTGTTGCACAATGTACCGGACGGACCATTCTACTTGGCAGTCTTGGCACCCATTTAGATTTCACTTCTGTTTTCGTTGAAGTCAAAACCAAGGCATATAGGTATCATATTATTGAACTTGGCTCTCATTTCACATTTATGTTTTTGATGGGATCTCAACACCAATGAGATTGATAAAATACAGAGTAATTGTACGGCCTGAGTAGACGCTCGGAGCGGAGCGTTTGGCCGGGCGTGCAGCGGAGCGGGCGGTGCGTCCCGCGTCCACCCTCTGTATAAATAAACGTCGACTCAGGACACTTACATGAGCTTCAATTGATACGACCAATATGAGCGTGCACTCAAGTCTTACGTGACTTTGCGTAGCACATTGTGTGATGAGCACAGATATTTCTTCCCGAGTCATGGATGTTTTCTATGTATAAATGTATGTATTTATCTATATGTCGGCGGCCGAACGAAGAATCCGCCATATCACGAGATTCCTAGGCATATCGTGAAACGGCGCCAAATCATGATTTGGCGTAGTAACATTCGCCATATCGTTCAAAACTCACCGTTTAACGATTTGCCCAGTGACGTTTAAGCAGATCATGAAATTCCTAGGCATATCATGAAACGCCGCCATTTCGTGATTTCACCAAGTAAAACCCGCCAGTGGCATTTAGGCAGATCATGTGATTCCTAGGCATATCATGATACGCCGCCATATCGTTCAATACATTAGGGTTCCAAAATTGAAGTAAAAATTCAAAAAAGCATAATAAGTACAATTTTAAATTAAAAACTTTGTAGTTAACAAATGAAATGAAAAGAGACTTGTATTATTACCTAATTGGAATAAATATTAAATTAACTTTTTCAATAATTTGACCAGGTCCATAATTATACATTTAAATTATACAAAAAAAATTACAAAATTTACAAAACAAGACATGTGTTAGTAATTATAATAATTATAGCTAATAATTAATATTATAGTAATTGGCAAATTAAAGTTGACGAGTAGAAAAAAAGCTTCTTTTGCACTTCTATTTTGAATAACCACACTATTTTTGGTGATAAAATCATTTTCACCACACCAACTGGTAAAGGCTTTCTTTGCTATTAGAAAACAGATAGCAAAATTGCATTTTATCCACAAGGGGGCAAAGTAATTTCATACAAATTTTAACTTGATATCTTAATCTGGCTGCTAGATTTTACCTATAAATGATGATTTTGAATCATAAATATTAAATAAATTGACGGATTTGATTTATTTTGATGTTTATAGTCAGTATTTTATTCGTGTTGGTGTGGTGAAAAAAATTGTGTTTCACTCGGTGGCAAAGTTTGTTTAACCTTCGTGCCTTGATACCCTCGCAACGCTCAAGATTCCACTTTTTGAACCACTCGCTACGCTCGCGGTTCAATATTGGAATCTTTCGCTTGCTCAGGTATCAATATTGTCACGTGCGGTTAAACAACTACTTTGCCCCCTTGTAAAACAAATAACTATTAGAGTGGCGCGACATTTTTCACACGGTAAACAAACACGGCCGCCAATGCCGCCATCCGCGCCATCGCATAGGTACGCTGCATACGCAGCGCCACCAATGGCTAAGAAAGAAACTATTCTACGAAGTGCCCGCTATAGAGCTAGGAATATCGACGAATGCGTTGCTTTAATCGATCGGCCGTGTTGTTTATCAGGTACATCGTGATATGCCTGGACAACTTTTAGGCATTTCATGATTTGGCGCCGTTTCACGATATGCCTAGGAATCTCGTGATCTGGCGGATTTTACGATCGTCCGCCGACATATATAAGTAAGTATATCGTCGCCTAACACCCATAGTACAAGCATTGCTTAGTTTGGGGTTAGGTTGATCAGGGTAAGGTGTCCCCCAATATTTATTTATTTATATTGTCATTCCGTACATGCTTACTTTCTGTTTGGTATTTACCGGTGGACAGTTCTCATCTTGAAGAGGAAATTACGGATGGTAGGTATGCGAAAGGCTTATGAGTAACAGAAGAATTGAAACAAACATGTTTACTGTGCTGAATTTCACCGCAATTGCATGAAATAGGAAAATTAAACTTGCAAAATTTGGTACCCAAAATTGTTTTAATTAGTTATTCCCCTCATTAGTTATTCAATACTTACTTGATTGATACCACCAATATTTATATTTTTACATTCTTTATTTTAATTATAATAACACTTTGTTTCATTTAGACCAAACGTCACCGGTATCAAAAATCAATTGATCGTAAACTAAATACAGACAAGAGTGGTTCCTCTGTTTACTTTTTTATCTATGTTACCTAATGAGGATGAATTTATGTAATTAAGATAGTGTTTTTCTACCCATGTAACACGATCTCACAGTGTTTCGTCCAAGTGGTCTCTTTCGAAACGAATTAATTTGTTAAAATTATTCCTATTGTTGTTTTTAAACGTTGCTAACGGTATCTTGGCGTGACATGAGGTATTTAAGGTGGAAATAAATTTGAAGCTGTCGATTGCTATTACTCTTTTAATTTTTATTGTTATTGGTTTGTATCTCATTTGGTTTTTAAGTTGAGATGTGGTATTTTAATTACAATATTAATGTCACAGTTTCGTTTTCTTTCAACCCCTTATTTGCCAAGAGTGGCACTGAAACTTGAGTAGTTTCATGTGCTCTGCCTTAGGCCGTTTTCACATTATCCGATCCGATATCGGGTGTCGGACCGACATCCTACATCCGATAAACGCTTCCGATAGTGTCGGATGTCGGTCCGATAAAACGCATTGTTCCAAATCAATGAATTATGATTTTGTGTCAAAAAATATTTAAAAAATGTTTTATATTTAATAATTATAAGCACTATATCCTAAATATTATATTGTATAATTAAAATAACGAGCATAAAAAATACTCAGGGTGTCAGGCAAAATAAATAATTTTACATTCAACTATATCTACCAAAAGATGAAAAAACTAGTATCCGCAATTCGGACCGATGCATTACAACCTTTTTTTCAATGGAAATTGTCAACTAATTCGAATTTCGATCATTAGCAGCTGTTTAATATACGCCATTTTTCTCACGCACACTATTACAAACGTATACATACATTATATATGCACACAAACAAATATTATCGGCCGACAACTGACGGGGGGTCCGGCATGCCAAAAAATGTCGGAAGCGTCCTGCCGATATCGGCAGTTCCATGGTGCCTCGGACAAAAACTGTTGTAGGAGAGTGCCATCGGCATTAAATCCGCAATTTTTGCGTTTTATATCGTTTTTTAGTAATAATGATCTATTAAATACATAAATGAAGACCTGGAAGCGCATAAATCTTACATTTTACATCCTTCCTACATCCGATATCGGATCGGATAATGTGAAAACGGCCTAACCCTTCATGGGACACAGGCGTGATTGTAAAAAATTCAAAAAACAAATAACATACATACATATGTATGTATGTAATATTAAATTGATCTGTTAATGTTGAAACAGGGACTGACAAATTAACTGAGTCTAGTTGGTTATGGCTTTACCTATGAAGCCGGAGGTCTCAGGTTCAAATCCGGGAGGAATCTGAGAGGGTGGTTATTTTTGTGTTTCATGTTCGTCACAAATATTGTTTTGTTACCGATATATGGAGGATGTATCTATGTATATTAAATATACATAGATCCATCTTGCTTCTAATTTGCTTCTAAAGCTACCACGATCTGTGTAGGATTTTCATCAATATCTTTTATTTACAAGAGAAATGCTCTAAGTGATGTTCATTGTTACTTCAAGATTGGCTAGTATAACTCGTAAGTTGTTATCTTTCTTTTTCCGGCCTTTCAATTCTGTTTCTGTCCTCCGACCCGAAAGCGTCAAATTTCAGGCCGCTGCGCTAAACGAAGTTACCGCTTCCCGGCTTAGTCGCCGGCCGCGTCTTGGCCAGTAAATAAGAAAGCTCAGATCACATGTAGCTTGTGACGACCGGTCTGGCTCAGTCGGTAGTGACCCTGCCTGCTGAGCGGCGGTCCTGGGTTCGAATCCCGGTAAGGGCATTTATTTGTGTGATGAGCACAGATATTTGTTCCTGAGTCATGGATGTTTTCTATGTATATAAGTATGTATTTATCTATTTAAGTATGTATATCGTCGCTTAGCACCCATAGTACAAGCTATGCTTAGTTTGGGGCTAAGTTGATCTGTGTAAGATGTCCCCAATATTTTTTTTTATAGCTATGTTGACCTGGTTACGTAGCCGAATGGCACAGCGCTAGTAGAAATCTATCTCTATCGCTCTTGCGTATTGGCGCGACAGAGCCAGACTACCTTTCGCGGCGTTTCGTTTTCGTTTGGCGTCGCAGAAATGCCATTCGGCTACGGCACCTGCTCCGCTTCGGCTTACAATTAAGGTATTGGGGTTCAAATCTCGACCTGGGGGCAAATGTAACTGGTCCATTTTTTCCATGTTTTACAATGAAAATAGTGTGTCCAATGGTTATATATGATAGGCGTGTTCAGTGGATACATGTAAAACTCAACATCATAGTATAATATTGGAAAAAATGCATGTTACAATTGTCCCCCGAGATTTGCCCCGATGTACCTTACATGTGATTCTTACCTATACATAGATATACATAATCTACTTCACTGGCCTGGCCTAGGAATATAATCTAGTATTATTTTTATAAGACCTTACATATTTTATTTCCATTTTGCATTTATGTATTATTTCACATTAGTTATAAATGTAGATGAGTTGTAGAATTTCGTTATTACCTTACATACGGTGCAGGTTCAAATTACATAGCACATAAATACAATGGTGGTTATTTACAACTGGTTTTGTACTAAAAGCTTTCCCGGCCTGGAGAGCTAAGAATGCGGCTTAACAAGTATATTTTGTTAAAATGGGTTATAAACTTATTATGGGATATGGGTTAAATTGTGGTGTAGGCGAGAGGCTGGCAACCTGTCACTGCAATGCCACAGTTTCGTTTTCTTTTAACCCCTTATTTACCAAGAGTGGCCCTGAAGCTTTAGTAGTTTCATGTGCTCTGCCTACCCCTTTATGGGATACAGGCGTGATTGTATGTATGTATGTATGTATGTATGTATGTATGGGTAAGTCATAATTGTCATAAATTTGTACATTACGATACAAGTGCGTAAAAAAGAAAGTTCGAATTTCCTTTTCGCACATTTATCGTACGACGTTTTTCAGTACAAATGAGCCTCCGAAGTTTCGACCTAGCATATAATGAACCACTTCTCGCACTAGTGCTTAAAAAACACCATTTGTACTGAAAAGTATATTATGAACTACATATGACTTGCTTACTTATACATATAACTTGCTTTTGGAGTTGCTAGCGTCCATACGCTCTAGAGAATAATTATTGATTACCGTGGGCCGAAAGATAATTAGCCACGAACGTATTACATATTTGAAATGTGTTATAATTCTGGTATACTTACAGAGAAAGCTGCAAAATTGAATGGAGAAATTATGAATGAATTCATTGATAAATTCGCACTGCACTTTTGCAGCGATAGTACCTACGTGACAATGTTATTTTCAGTACCTAACTTATGAAATCGTAGATGATAATAATTATGCTTATATAAATAAACTTGCAATTAAATAAATTTACTTCAATAACTGACCAGCATCGTAACTAACTTTAAAATGGCACCGCTATCCTAAAAACTCAAGCTACAGCCCATGTTTGATGAGCTTCCAAAAAGCTTGGAAAGTTTTTCGTTATACCGTTTCCTATTCCAAAAAAAAACAAAATTTCGCATTACTACGAAGTTTTCCCACGGCCCATTAAGTAATCCCACAAAACCTATGTTATTATCACATAGAAAACAAAACACTTAGAAATCTAGCACGGACCCTCTAAGCCCCTTCTTAGCACCTCACAGTCGATACTAATGAGGCGCGATGCGCAGGGTCGCGCGCTGACCTATGTGCTTTGCGTCTACGCTGACCGCTGCGCCCGCGCGCAAACAAAACAACTTATAAACCCGTATTCTTACTAGCACTTATTACCTTTTCGATTTGAGCGATTGGCGTAGCGCGTAGATATAAAATGGTTTATGTTTTAGTTGGTTAGTAGGATGATACGACTTTTTGAAATTGGAAATGAGATGTGTGAGATACAACGGACGATATTGCGATGATATTTCAGCTATGAAGACGGTACAATTAGAAAGCTTGTTCTAAATTGATTACGCGGGTTATGGGATAATTTTAAGGTATTGTTTGTGCTATCTGAGCTATTTTTTGTGTTGTCATCGTAAAAATAATTAGGTATTAACGGTTAAAAAAAAGTTATGCACGATGCATTACTTAAACCGAAAGGTATAATTTGAATTTCTAATCCAATGAACCGAAACAGAACCTGTTCTTTGTTACACAAACCGTTTTCGATAATTGTTTTATATTTTTGGTTTTTGGAACGCTGCCTATGAGATTTCTAGAGCAATTGTTTAAAATGAAATTGATTTTAAAGTTTTATAGGCTATTTCTCTTTTTTAGTGTCTATCATTGGGTGTGGCAGATTTCACGGCGAGGTGATAATCGGCACCGCATAGTATACATATAAACCTCTATGTCCCGTTATTTTGCCAAATTGAATACTCAGAACGTATATTTTTTGTATTTTCTGAACGCTTACCGACTTTTAAATAAGTAATTTTTAAGAAAACAAAATGAAATACCTACATTTTATAAGGATAAAACACTAACTTTCAAACCTTCGGAATACTATACTATACAACTAAGCACAGTAAATTGAGCATACATTATAACATAATAACGTTTCAAGGAACCATATCCACCAGATACAAGTAACATCTTAACTAGTTGCACAATTATCTATAAATCAGAATTCCCAGGCATGCAGTACAAGTTGTAGCTTGTAACAGGTGCGTAAGCTTGTGTTTCAGGTTTATAAGCCACATATTACGTTTACTGTTCTTGGATTTTACATGTTACGATAAAAAAATATTTTTTAAAAAGTAACATAAAGTTATTCATTCATACACATACAACTAGCATTATTGGCATATACTATGTAGATCGATAGTAGACATTATACCGCCGATGGTGAAGCGTCAAGTGGTTGATAAACCACTGTTCTATTTTTAATATTATAAGGTGATGGGCGATCTAGTGTTACCACTCTACGCTATTGGCCACCGGAAGCAGAACAGAAAACTTTAAACAAACTCAGGAGAAGACAATAACAATAAAAACAACATAAGCATCAACAGGATAAAAATAGTAGGCTACGTAGACGAACGCAAATCGAAAAAAAAAAATTCCAAGCCATTTCCAATCATGCATTGAGATAATACACATAATGAAATAAATAGTAACCCAAAACAAATAATTATGACAGACAAAGTTGAAGGCATGAGACCTCAGGCACCTCCCCCTAAAGATGGTGTTTTCAAATTACTGCACTCATGCGATTAAAACTGCACGAGGCCATGCGCTTGGCGAGGAACAGACGCCTACGGAGGGACCTAGTCTTCAACAGAATGACATGATATCACAATCCTCAGCATTGAAGGAACGACTACAGAAGAAGAACCCACACGTTTATTAACAATTCCTAACACATGTTTCCTAACAATTCACTTACTTTGTTATTGACATGATGATGACGGTAACGACGACAAAACCCAAAGTTTTTTTTATATTCAAGTCAAGTATCAAAAAGACTATGCTAAAATCGTACCGAAATCGTTACGTAAGCAGAAAACCCGCGTCTAAGGTCATAGAATCGAACAGGCGCGTAAAACTAAAGTCCGCAAAGCTCATAACAGTTTTATGGGCCCGGCACAAGATGGCCGCTTGTATCTGGTTAAGACGATGTGCGTTACTGGACTAGGGGCACAGTGAAAATATTTGCAGAACTTGTATGTAGCATACGATGAATTTAATACTTGAGGGATAAAACAATGGCTAGGTACTGTTACTGACACATCGAAAAAGGTTCCAGTTCATGGTGAAAGAAACACTTAATTAAAGTAGTGTAATTTGAGGACCTAGCAAGTTCTAATCAGGAAATAAATATATATTACTTACTGACCAGCTATCCTTGAGATAAGCCATCTAGGGTTCGGATTTGTATATTAAAGTAATCATAGATGGCGCTGTCAACAGATGACAAGTTAACACTGGTATAGTAAAAATTTTCTAAGATGTCCGAATGGTCATAAAACCCTTTTTCTGTAGTGGTTCAGATCGAAAGGTAATAAATATGTAAAACCATATTCGGACATCTTAGATTTTTTTTTATAAAGGTTTAACTGTTGAGCCGCAAACACTGCAAAGAAGCTCGCTCGTCCGTGGTTTAATACAGGATATTATTCTACAGGTGCAATGGGATTATATGCATGAAAATGAAAAACATGATTTTAAACGCTTTAAATTGAAGTGTTTGTAAAATCTTCTTCTTTCTCGAGGGTCCAAATAACTACAAACATTTCACTTTTCAAATTTTTGTCAGTCTTTTGCCAAAATCTTGGATTGGTTCACTTGGTTGGTCACTGTGGTTATCGATGCAATGCTCTCCTCTATCGTTAAGATAGCCAACGCTACGTCATAAGTTATCATTAAAATACTTCTAATACCACCCCAAGAAATTATTACACAGTCCAAAGTTTAGTATTCCTAATTAACCTCTCGCCAAAACATCTTAAGCCTACCCATGAATCAGGCTGCTTTAACTCTGCCCCATAAATTCACTCAGGGTCAAGGGAGGCAATTAATAAATTTATCGTGTACCAAGTATAGTACGTTAACAGAGAATATTCATAGGGCATAATGCATGATAAATAATAGTAGAAATATGCATAGTCACAGGTCCGGAGAACACAATGCGGTTTAGAGTGCGCGGTCTATCAGGCACTTGTTATGAAATACTCGAGTAGATGGTCGAACTCTTCTCTTACACTATTTAATTTAAGTTCAGTTGTGTTCAATAATAGCGGAAATCTTAAAATGCTGTCCAAATTTGACAAGGTTTCATAGGAAAAGTTTTTCGAACCACACAATAGTGCCAAGTGCTTAAAGAATCCCTAATTAGCTTTAATTTTTTTGAAATATTCATTCTAAATATTATCCTCTTTTTTTTTGTTAATCTGTCCATTGTCAGAAAACTATTATCTAATCCATTTCAATTTCATTTCCTAGTCTAATAAGTTTCCATCTTGAAGCTATCTATATTTAACACATCGCTTTAGCAGTCTTTCATCTGTTTCAATTTCTGCGACTTTAAATATCAAGTATACCGATTTTTAATGTACTTAATTATTTCTACACCTCAAATAATTTTCGCAATCATAGCTGATGGAACAAATCTGAAAAATTGGATTCAAGTTAAAAAAAAATGAAAGGTATTGCAATACATCCATTCATATCATTTTTGGTCGCTTTTCGGTGAAGGAAAACATCGTGAGGAAACCGGACTAATTCCAATAAGGCCTAGTTAGTAGTTACCCTTTGGGTTGGAAGGTCAGATGACAGTCGCTTTCGTAAAACTAGTGCCTATGCCAAATCTTGGGATTAGTTGTCACAGCGGACCCCAGGCTCCCATGAGCCGCGGCAAATGCCGGGATAACGCAAGGAGGATGATGATGATATCATTTTTGGTCGAGCACCTATGCCATTATGTTAGTAGATTATCCTAATGGATCCTGACCTAACCTGCGCTTGCGGCGGCGGCCAGCGCGTCCGCCATTGTTTTCATTTTTACCCGCGAACAATAAGAGATCATTCGACGAAGCGATACCTGTTGAATGGAGCTGAAACCCCAACCGACCTAACTATAAATGGACACGGTACACACTTAGGACCTTTTCAAAGTAAGGTACTAGTTTTGAATAGTGGACGGGGAAATTCTTCGGATAACTTAGTCCCGTACGCTTTCCCTGCAAATTAAGGTTAGGTATGTGGTTAGACCCCAAATCTGAGGCCGTTAGGTGGAGGTTATTGTTATAAATTATGTTGAGAAAATTAAGCTAGCATCAATTTTCGATAAAACTGACGTCAGCGTACATGCTAGTGCAAGCTAGATGCACAGAAAGTGGCGCACACGCTATAGTATATTATATCAGTGTGAAATTCATGTTGGGACTGACTTGGGTATTTCTGGCACTAAACGAACACTTTCCTTAGATCCTAGTCATAGAACTTATTACTTATAGATTACTAAGATTACTCTCTTGTAAGATAGTCCACTAAACTCACACCTGCATTCCCAAAAAGAGGTAGGTAAAACACATGAAACTACTCAAGAATCAGTGTTACTCTTAGCAATGAAGGCGTTTTCAAGAAAACTAAATTGTGATTATCCAGTGACAGGTTGCTAGCCTATAATAGCTTACATTAAAATTTTACCCATACCCCACAGTCCACCATTACGACACCCACTTGACGAAAGGGGACTAACATCCAATCGAAACTAAAACTTAATTAAATCTCCGGAAGCCCTAAGGACCAAATCCCATTCGCCCACACGATAAAGTTCAACAAACATACATATGTACTGAGCAATCTGAGTATCTTGAGTTCGAGATTATTCTGTGGAAATGAAGCACTCAGTCCAGTTCGGCCGTTGAGTACACTTGACGCTCTGCCCAAACAAAATCATTTTGGGTCAACAGATTTAGATTGGTGCAAGGATGTATTATGAAATAGATGTGTTATTTGATTGTGGTATATTTAAATTTAAAAGACGAGATAATTTGTGTAATAACTATTTATTAGAAATCTAGTAAATTGAAAGCATTTCCTGCTTTAACGATACGAGTAAAAAATGAGCCATAATAGGAAAAAGACAGACAACTCTTGATCAAAGACGACAAAGACTACTTACTGAGTGACGAAAGTGACGAATGAAAAATAGGTAACGAAAGAAGGAAAAATGAGACGAATTTACAAACAGGATAAAAAAATAATGGGACGATTTTAAATCTTCCGAATGGTCAACTGGAAACTGAAAATGGAAACTTTGCAGTCTAAATGAACTTATTGAGTTACAGCGTAAAATCATTTAAGTCGAAATAAATCCTAGAGTGCAGAGACAGTCATTTTAGCCGGCGCGTTGAACTCTTAAACTTACTTAATGTAACTTACGCTGTTCCTGTTGCTGCTAGTTCTTGCATCTGAAATAATATTTTTTATCGCATCGCATTATTCCCAATTTGAAATAAAATTGAGTATATTTTTTAGAATTCTGTATCAAATAGGTATAAAAGTCTCAATAGTATCAAATAGGTAAAAAAAATATATGTCTGCCTGTCAGAAATCCAACATAATTATTGTAACAATATAAAAGCAAACAAAAACATTGTCTCGCACACATCAGTCCACTATAAGAAAGATAGTCCACCAAGAATACCACATCCAAAATTCCTGATCCCCTACCTCTTAAATTCGGTACAGCATTGTTATCATAGAAAGCACATTGGAATGTGTAATACCGGTATCCGAATAAACAGAATTACGTTCGGGTTCACTGTGATTGCTCCCGCGTGTTTGAAGAGCACTCGCTGTTTATTTAAGCTATGTCAATTATCGACAGGCGATTGTTTTGTGGGATTCTATTGTGCGTTTGAAAATGGAAGGAACTATGGTAACGGCGCGTTGCTTTTGTTTTCAAACTTGGGAACTAGACTTATGATTGAAATTTGTGTCCATCTTGTTTGGAGTTACGATAGTATGGGCCTTTTAATATAATCATAATATGGCGACACTGAACTTTTAATGTCTACTTATTAAGTAACAGTTGAAACAAACAGTGGAAGTGAATTTTATTGTGTGATTCTGACAGTAACACGTGTAAAATTAATAGATGCAGAATTATCTTCAGAATCATGTACCTAATATTCACGTTAGCATATTGGCAATGTTTGCATCTAGTAACAAAATTTCAATAAGAATGCATATTTATTTATTAACATTAAGACACGAGGAAAAAAAACTTCTTATTAGGATATATTTACTAAACCTAAGAAAATAAAAATAAAATGATAAAACATTACTTGATTCTTAATTTATATTATCGATGTTTCACATAATATCTAATTTATTTTCACTATACTACAATACTATACTAAAATGTTCACCTTTAATTTGTAGACTGAATAATCTTTAAAATTATGTAAATCATTTATGAATATTTTCAATTTTTTATTATCAATTATTTCTCCTAGTTTCTGCAAAATATGTCAGTGGTTGGCAAAATAAGCGTTACATAAAGCAAGAGAGTACAAATCAGTGTGAATAAAATGTCCTTAGTCATTCAGGAGATTACCGCGTGGAAACACCCGCGCACGCTGTGTCACAGTATAACTACTATCAGTAGTCATGTATAATGAAACTTGGTGACCACGTCATAATTCCTTACGAACGAAACGCAACGGTTACTCTCGTATCGCGCTAATAGTTATGAGTATGGAAGAGTGACAGCGTTTCGATATCGAAGCGCAACCTTTTGTCTCCAGGGTACGTAGCCGAATGGAACAAACGCTCACGAAACGCTCACGAAACGAAACGGTCGTATCTATCTCTATCGCTCTTGCGTATTGGCGAGAAACAGACTACCTTTCGCGGCGTTTCGTTTTCGTTTCGCGTCGCAGAAATGCCATTCTGCTACGGCACCTGACTTGATTGATCACCCGCTTAGTATGACGTAACGTACAGTATTATAAGTACTGCAAAGAGTCGGATAAGGATAACTTCGCTTCTAAAATCTAATCGCGTATGACATAATTTGTACTTAAACATTCTAATTAAAATTTTCGTGAAATTATGACAGACTGTAATGATAAATTCACTGGATTTCGTTACCATCGTAAACGTGTAATGAGTTTGTTAAAACATTTTAGTTGACAATTTTATAATTAACACAAATGACTGATACAACTCATCCCTCACAAATAAATTTGGAATACGAGTACATTTTGAATAACAATAAAAATTTGTTACCTATGCTTTAAATCGCTTAGTCGGTAACGATGACGACGAGTTCGTTCTTGCCTTTCGATATAAATACTTATAAGCTGACCCTACAATAAATGTGGTTACTGTTCCATATCTCCCTGTGAGAGCTGTGCGCGGGAGCACAATCTAGCCTCGACCGCAACACTGATTTGCGAAAATAAAACGAGACCGGATTACAGACGGCGCCGAGGTAATGAGATAGTGCCGCTACCGGGCTTGTCGATGGCTTTATAAGGTTTTACAAGTAGGTATATACATATATATTATTAAGATAAATATTTTATGATGGCTTTTATACATATTTTGAAGTGCCTAAATGATATATAGTCCTGCGTCAAACTATATTATACCTGGGTGACTGGCGGGAAAATCCAAATTTTGAGTTGGAAAGCAAAAATCCGGATTTTTTCGATCGGTCCGGATTTTGGTCACTAAGTCTATGTCATTACTATTTCATAGCATAGATTTGCGAAAATAAAACAAGCCCGGATAACAGACGGCGACGAGGTAATTAAAACTTATCTACGTTTTAGCCTACGTCAGCGTGTATCATTCTACAGAGCATAACATCTTAGCTAAGCAGCACCCTGAATAAAAATCCTGGATTGGCAGTAAAAAAAATGTAATCACATATCGATAACCTTTTCTACTAGCATGCAACACTAGTCGGCGGACTCCGCACAAAGTAATCATTTGTCTACTTGACTAAACTGAATTATATTATTTTTTATTATTATTTAATGATAGCAGAATAAATTGAAGGTTGGTTCGGCTTCTGTTCTAACTGCGATCTCTGGGCTTATTCGAATCATCGTTGTTAAGGGTAGGTACTCCTTTGTTTAATTTTTACTTCCCTTTTAGATGTTTGTGTAGGTACGCTGAGTCGCTACAATATTTTTGTATAGATACTGAATAATTGACTTGAATGCTTTAAGATTTGATGCTTTTAAAAAATATTTAACGGATATGATCAAATACTGATGCTTAAGAAAGGCTACTACATATTTTGGAAAAAGAAAATGCTCATAATGTTGAAAATATGTAAGTTTGGTATAATAATGAAGAATTAGAACTATGAATAAAAAGGTTCAAGTTATTTATCTCTATCGCTTCTTGAATAATGTTTTAGATCTTAATTACTTTCCATCGATGAATTCGGCGAGTTATCATTTAGTCAGTTACACGATTACATTTCAGACATGCAGGACGGCCCTATAAAATGTGCCCAACCCTCTTAAATATCTCAATTCGGCTACGTAATGCTGCATTAAATCGCTTAGGAAATATTAACCCCTTATTCATAAACGTTCACTAAAGTTATCAAGCCGATAAAGTTCTTTTGTCCCTTTCCGACGTATTGGTGTGATAGAAAGGGACAAACGAACTTTATCGGCTTGATAACTTTAGTATCCATTTATGAATAAAAGGTTAATTATGTTTTTACAGTTATTACATGTAGAATAATAGTATTTTAAGCAACAGGCGTTTAAAGTAGGTCAAAAAAGGCGAGTGGGAGTATTTTTTGACTCAGTTAAACACCGTTGCATACAATACTTTTTCTACGACCAAGCACTTAGTTTTTAATAGTTTTCTAGAATAACTTTCGTGAAACTCACACTGTTTTCTGTATTTTGCACTGCCAGCGCAGCTGCCCAATGCCATCCCCCGCCGGCTTACCGCGTCCGCGCGCAGTATCTTTATAACAGTGCGTTGCCATGGTTACAGAGCCAAACAATGCATTTTAAATTTTTTCGTTTTTGCGAGCGTACGCGGGAAGCCGGCAGGTGCTTTATGTAAGATTTCAAAGATCTATGCACGACCCTGTAATGACGAATAACAGTTCGGGAGTAGAAAAAATAAATATTTCCAGCTTGGCCTTAAGTCATCGTTATTAGATTACGAATGGGAACCATACGGGTCGGCTTCTTCGCACGAACTTTGTTATTACTCCTCGTGACCATCCCAATTATTTCATTCAAACGTTTTTATATGCGAAACTAATCTAGAACGTTATATGATACGATTTTGTCAGTGGCATTTCAATCTTGTGGAAATTTAATAAGCATGCATTATAAAGTATATTAACATTATACTGCAATAAAAGAACAGCTGTAACATCTTTAAAGAAGATTAGTTACTGGTTAGCTCACGATTAATATAGTTTAGAAGGTTAATTACGAGAAGTGTAAAAGCTGTGAAGGACAGAAATCATTAAGAAACATAGTTTCCTAATTGTTTTCTTGTTTTTTTTTGTTTATTATCCTACTAAAATTTTCTGTTCCTTCAAAGCAACCGGGTGATATAAAATCAAATGATATTTTTTTTTATGGGATAGTAGGCAAACGAGCAGACAGGTCGCCTGATGGTAAGCGATCACCGCCGCCCATGGACACCCGAAACACCATAGGTGTTGGAGGTGCGTTGCCGGCCTTTAAGATGGGTGTACGCTCTTTTCTTGAAGAAAAACGGAATACGGAATCAACTAAATATTTATGGAGTAGATAGCCTACAAAAATACGTAAGTTTGTAAATAGACTTAGTAAATAATTAGGATTCAAGTGAGATATTACTCTCTACCTATATTTTTAGTGACACTAAATAATGTCCGAATCCAAAGTCCGTCTCCTTCAGTATTCAATGTTATATAAGTTATAAATATTCATACACCTTGCGGATCATCGATGCACTTAAAATGTCCATGGCCATATGGCCAGTGTGGCCAAATGTGGCCCATTAAAAACAATAAGCGGTCGCGTAATCACTGTGCTCAAATTGATTTAAGATTTCACAGGCTATTTGTAGCTAAGGCATAGTGCACAAAATGGGCATATGATTTTTTTTATATTCTGAAACGCATGCCTGGGCACTTGGGCAGAGAGTAGTATGTAATATGTTTGTAGCTAATACGGGCTTTACAAAGACGTCAATGCTCAGTATCAAAAGCATAATCTTGGCCGATTCGAACAAGAGATACACTGGTAAATAACATACCTAATTAAATGTAAAGCATATCATTCAACTATGGTGCATTTCGGTTGGACTACGGGTAGCAGCTGTACTTGTGAGAGTGAGCCCAAAATATTTAGAGATAGAGATAGAGATATTTATTACATCATACAGATATCGTTCAGATCTGTATGTAGATGGATGTTTCATTGGTATGTATATGTAATGCCCGGGTAGTGTATTTGTAGATTTTAAATACAGGCTTTTAAGTCATCATTGCACAATATCAGCGCATAAGAGCATTAATTTGTGTTGAGTGCAAATACATATTTGCTTCTAATTCAGGAGTGTATTTAAATCTAGCGAGATGTAAAACTTGGGGAATGAATGTAAGAATATTCCTATAATTTTAACTATAAAACTCCCGTGAGACTCATACATATTTAAAAATATTTTAAGCGGGTTACTCACGTATTAAGTCGATATAGCGTTCGACCTGTTTCGATCCAATTTTCGAGGATCTTTCTCAAGAGTAGCTACCCCGCCTTTACGTGTCGAGAGCGCGACGCATACTCATACTACATCGACTTAATACGTGAGTAACCCGCTTAAAATATTTTTAAATAAATATTCCTATAATAATAAAAAAAATCCTAATTCCTATAATATTTATTTATTTGTATACAACAACGGAACATCATACAATGTACACCACACCTAACGCTTGACCCTTCGACCACTGCCCTCGCCTTCCGACGCTGGATAAACACAATCATTACAGCATATTAGCATTATTTGTTACACTCTCCGTAAGTATATGTTCAAATTAATTGAAATAACATGTTATACGCATATTACCCTAGGAAATTACTGTTGTCGCAAAAGCTTGGAAACTAGCCATATTATGTTTTTTTTACTCGTAAGTACAGAAAAAATGCGCAAGTATTTTCCTACAGTTGGTAACACTAAGACTCACTGTATCGAAATCGAAAAAACCGGCCAAGAGCGTGTCGGGCCACGCTCAGTGTAGGGTTCCGTAGTTTTCCGTATATTTCTCAAAAACTACTGAACCTATCAAGTTCAAAACAATTTTCCTAGAAAGTCTTTATAAAGTTCTACTTTTGTGATTTTCTTCATATTTTTTAAACTTATGGTTCAAAAGTTAGAGGGGGGGGGACGCACTTTTTTTTCCTTTAGGAGCGATTATTTCCGAAACTATTAATATTATCAAAAAACGATCTTAGTAAACCCTTATTCATTTTTAAATACCTATCCAACAATATATCACACGTTGGGGTTGGAATGAAAAAAAATATTAGCCCCCACTTTACATGTAGGGGGGTACCCTAATAAAACATTTTTTTCCATTTTTTATTTTTGCACTTTGTTGACGTGATTGATATACATATTGGTACCAAATTTCAGCTTTCTAGTGCTAATGGTTACTGAGATTATCCGCGGACGGACGGACGGACGGACGGACAGACAGACATGGCGAAACTATAAGGGTTCCTAGTTGACTACGGAACCCTAAAAAGGTTTCACTAGTATTTTAGACAGGTTTTTCTGGTCAGTGTTAAACAAATCCAAGTAACTCCGATTTCTTCTAGATCAGTTATTCTGTAAAGGTCAAAGGTCAATGACATTTAGAGAAAAACGGTATGAAATGGTATTTCGTAAGTATAATCTGAAAACTTTGAAATTAAACATTCTACCGTCAGTTTCAAATTCACACGTCTTTTCACCAGACTAGCAACTTCTCCAAAAATATCACTAAATATGAAAATAAATGTAAAAACAAATTATACAAAAAGGAGCGAAATCTCATACATTTCAATTTCAATTCATGTAGGTATTGTAGGTATAGTACTTCAACTAATATACCCATAAGCTCCAGATCGTTTTTGCCATCAGAAACCTATGCTAATAGTGCGAATACTCTTACTAACCGCGTATTAAGAAGACACGGAACAGTGTTGCCACAAAAACAACAATGTAGCCCGCGAGCCCGACAAGAACGCAATGTTGCCATGTTACAAAAACAAACGCACTTAAGCTTGCCTCGTAAACGCAGTGTTTGAACTCGCAAAAAGTTGCGTTGAAGAGATAGAAATGTTGTAGAAGGTTTTTGTGTATGTTTGAGATAGTGGTATTTTTCTTGAGGTTTGTTTCACGACTAGAAAGAGTTTGAAAGAGTCATTTAACCAAAAAACTTATACAAAATTGCACATCATAATTATACTTTTGCCGCAGTTTCAAGATTTCAGATATTTGGGCACCATATACCTAAAGAGTAATCACAAAACAAACAAAATTGCTCATAATGCACGAGATGTCTAAACAACGGCGCGACGCTATAATAGATAAGCTAGCATCAAACCCAATGAATTACTGAAAAAAAAAAACAAAATGTAAGAATTTTACCCCAGACCCAAAAACGAGGAACAAACAACAATCATTGGCATCGAAAATGGTGGCGCAACGTCATTGCCGCCAATGGTCAAGATTGAACCGTCTGTAGTCAACTAAAAGATAGATGTCCATGATAGAGGAAACTAAAAGCAGGAAGGGGAAATGCAGGATCCCGCTACAGTACGGGACAAAAAATGCTAGTAAGTAAGTTTGCTTCACTGCTAATGCTTTTCCAACATGGATTATTTTATCCAGTGAATACACGGTGGCTCCAAAACTTCATAGCTCTATTTGCCAAAGACAGCTGTGGCTAGTGCACACCGACCGCAGAATAATGCGCCGTAATAACTAAAACATAACTTGAGCACTTGCGAGATTCGGCGTTTATGGCCGCGCAAGTCTCGCAACACTTTGGGTACTGTAAAATCTATGCTTTTGTCCAAATCAACAGTAAACAATGTTTAAATGGATACTACTGATACTTTCAGCTTTTTTGTACTATTTTTAACTACTGCGACAGACAGTGGTTTTTTTAATGGCCGGTGCACGGTGTTCCAAACGGTCAAAGTTCGGGTCCTGCCATACATACGTGTATTTTTTTAAATATTATAATGTTATTTCGTTTAAGAGAAAGATGCCATAAGACTACATATACAATTTATTTATGTCCAGTCTATTCTGAACGCAATTATTAATTAATTTTACAGTACAAATGGCGCGATAAAACTCAGCCACTAATCATTTATGTCATAAAATTTTAAAAAAGTCGTACGATATTAGGTAGGTACACGTGTGAAGAATTTGTGTCCGCACTTGCGTAATATACTATTGTGGTACGTAACGTACATGTTCAAGGTAATATCGATATGAGATCAGTATTTTTGTTACATCAATAAGGGAACTTGATATGTAAAGCCTGACCAGAAATAGGTATACTACGCGCCATGTTGCGGAATTTCGTTAGAACTATTTTTAACGCAAAAACGACGGGGTGTTATAAGTTTGACGTGTCTGTATGTTTGTCTGTTTGGCTGTCTGTCTGTCTGTGTATGTGTCTGTCTGTGGCATCGTAGCTCCCGAACGGATGAACCGATTAAGATTTAGTTAATTTTGTCTGAAAGCTGAGTTAGTCGGGAGTGTTCTTAGCCATGTTTCATGAAAATCGGTCTACTATGTCGCGGTCAGGGGTTTTTCAAAATTTTAATTTTGTGGTTAGGTTATCTTTCATACTATGAACTGTCACCGCACACATCAAAATAACAGCGCCCTCTTGACAATAGCCATATATTTCTGGTCAGGATTTAAGCACAACTTTGAATAAGTTAAGCCTTTGTGTTATTAATTTGCCGTCATTTATTTTCATCAATTCCAGCGTTTTCCTTTTGTAAATTGTTTCACGTATTTTTCCTAAAATATACCTAAAACATATATTACTGTATATAGTTTTAAAAAAGGAAAGTAAAACTAAGTCATGCTCTAACTAATCCTTAATTAAAATAAATTTATCTTGCAACCCAATTTAAGGTCAGTTCAAATTTAACCGATCTCACACAAACCCTCCAATCGATTCCCAACTATTTCTCTTTAAGAATAAAGTTAATAATTGAAAGGTTTAGTCGAACTATAAGTGTAACAAATCTATATTGGCCACACAACGATAAATCGTAACATATCTCACACGTAACGAGACCGCTATGGGTGGTCCCACAAAAATGATCGATTCATAAAATCGATTACTTCAATTAAAATGCGAATACTCACGGACAATAAATAATCGATTCAAATAAATCATTCGGTAATTGGTGCTCTGGTTGTTTCTATTATTGGGTGCTTGGGGCATGGCTTTCTAAGGTTTTCAATGAGCAATAGCCCAACGTACCTATAGGTAGTATACATATTACCATACCTACCATTGAATTGCAAAGATTTAGGTTTGTTACAAATATAAGCAACATTTCTTCAAATAACGTTATTTGTGAGGGAGTCATCTTTTCTTGTTCTGACCAGTGTAAGAGTATAGATTTTTTTTTACTTACGTACTAGGTACTACTGATATTATAACTGTAAATTTTAACTGTAACTGTAAATTATACTAGCTTCTTCCCGCGGCTTTGCTCGCGTTAGAAAGAGACAAAAAGAAGCCTATGGCACTCTCCACCCCTTCAAATATTTGCACTTAAAAAATCACGTCAATTCGTCGCTTCGTTTTGCCGTGAAAGACGGACAAACAAACAGACACACTCACTTTCCCATTTATAATATTAGTATGGATGTGCGTTATACGTGGTATGATGCATGCACTTGAACCTTTATTGTTAAAGAAGACAACCTCGATGTATTTCAACTGTAATATTTCTCCACTATATTCGCTACTGTACCTTTATTAAGACGTTCTTTCGGCAATGAGAAAACATGACCGTCCCATGTCCGATGTAGCCTTAAATAATACGAATATCCCACTTACCAAGATTAAATTGTCCAACCAATGTAAACGACAACCATAACTCATTTTTTATAGCAATGCCTCCCCAATTGGCAGATGAAATTCGACCATTCATTTCACGTAAACAAGACGCTGCCAGTAAATAAAACGAAACGAGATTTTCATTGCCAGTAACAAAAATAATCGAATCTATAATTATAAGTTTCCAGCCAGCCTTAAATATAAATCAAAGCCATTCGTATAAAAATTAAAAAGTTAACTTTTTGCTACAATATGTTACAAGGAATGGGCGGAGGCGTGCTGTGATGTACACGAGCATTACGGTTTAAACGATGTTCTAATTTTGAAAAATTCGGAACGGTTTTTTTTTAAAGGCCGTTTCGTAACCGGCCAGTTTAGGGGCATGTTCTATCTTGATTTACAACGTTGTTGACTTTTTAAACAAGGTTTATTTAAATCATCCCGAACGTTTCTTATTTACGTTTTTTATTTATTTACTCGAGTCATCTTCATCTCAGTCCATCAAAATTAACAAGGTTCTCGTAAAGTTCAAGCCTGCAACGGTCTTGCATGTCAGAAGTTTAAAAATTATAGGTACTCATAAATTTCACAGAAACAATAATTAAGTAATCAGTGAAATTTCGTCAAACCAATGATACAGTTATTCACGACGTGGAAAAATGGCGCCTTAGCAGCCGAACAAATTGCGTACTTTAAAAAAATCTTGCAATACTTACTTCATACTTTGAACCTCATATTTTCAACCGAATCCCTCTTAAAACACAGTTAAAGTTGTTCTGTTCTTCAACGCAGCTCTGTATTCGCAAATGAGATAATAATTTGTATTTCGAACAGTCAAATATTTAAATTTGAAAACGGAACTTTCCCCAGGAGGGAGCGTTCGATTGCTATATTTTAAGAAAATGCTAAATACATATTTCGATGGACACAACTTTTTATACCATAACTTATGAAGCTCTGCGTTCGAATGCTCTTGTGATGAATGAGATAATTTTATTGTACTTTCATTATACTGTTAGTAGAGCGGCGAGAGGGTCTCAGAAAAAGTTGATGTGACTGGAGAGTATACTGCTGACAAGTGGTATCGTTGTGATCGGTAGACTTTACTGAATACGAAATAATGACTGTACAAGTTCCAAGGAGGGTTCGGGTTGCCGAAGACTCAAAGGATATTAGACGGAACAAATTTAGTTCCGTAGGATATTATAATACATGAGTGCTATTTACCTGCCTACTTTATAACTAACAGAGTCTAAGATTCTAGAATCTTATTCCAGAGAATTTTAAAGTAGGCAGGTAACTTGGTTAACTTAATAGTTCGCTGAAATCTAAAATGGTATTTATCGCAATGCTGATACGTTGTGCGATGAAAAGTCGCCAGCTCTTTGATCACCAGTAATGTCAACCAAAAGCTTCGTTATTTCAGTGCGCTTGTTTACCACCGTAAAAATGAAAGGTAAGTATCCGAACGCACGAACAATTACCAATAACAAGATTGTTATTAAAATTAAATAAATATGAACTCGTTTCCAGAATTTCGCTGAACGAACCGCTTATTATTAATTTTGGGCGTTGGACCTCACGATTGCTCACGAATGTTGAAATTTCTTAATGAAATGGGGATCTCGCGAGTCAACATCCATACTAATATTATAAACAGGAAAGTGTGTGTGTATTTTGTTTGGCCGTCTTTCACGGCAAAACAGAGCAGCGAATTGAAGTGATTTTTTAAGTGGAGATCTAAACTCACTCATGTCATGGGTCCCACCGTATACAATAAGTTGCCAAAAAACATTATTGATGCTCCAAGCTTGAGCAGCTTCAAATTCCGCCTAAAGCAGTGGCTTATCCAGCAGTCATTTTATAGCTATAATGAATTCGTAGCATACAGAGTGGGGCCTGTAACAAAGGCGAATAATTGAACTCTAGGCTATTCTCCTTATACTGATCAACATTTGTTCGGCGACTTTTAAAAATAACTTGTATTTTGATTTTTATCACCCTTCAAAGTTTTTTTCTAAGAGGTAATGTATTGCGAATTCTGTTAAGTCTAAAGTGTGACAGACAACGTCAATGACAACAATAATGGCGTACATTGAAGCTAATATTTATTTTGTATGAAAAATTAAAAATTTAAAGACTTCATAATTTTTAAAAGTCACTGAACAAATGTTGATCAGTATAAGGGTCCCCCCACATCTAGCGTCTCGCGAGCGTCGCGTCGGGCCAACTGTATGGAAAAAGACGTCGCGTCGACGCGACGTCGACGCAGCGTCAGGCTTTGCCCATACAGTTGGCCCGACGCGACGCTCGCGAGACGCTAGATGTGGGGGGACCCTAAGGAGAATAGCCTACAGTTCAATTCTTCGCCTTTGTTACAGGCCCCACTCTGTATAAGGCATGACACGTCCAGTGTGAAAATAAAATTGTATTTAAGAATGACGTTAAACAATCTGTTTGTTTTAATCATCATACATTTATATTGTATTGTAGTTAATTACTAATTATTATTATTGACGTGTAAATTGGTTTTACAAATAAAATAATTGTTAAAATACAAATAAAAGTTGTTACAATTTGTAAGTTTTAATGAAAAGTATTCATATAATGAAAAAGAAAAACCTTCGTCTCGTTTTTGAGAAATATCAAACAATATGTTAAATTAAAATTCGGCCAAGATCTTGGCATACCTTATCTACTTTAGACAAGCCGGCCTAGCTTATATGACAATCGTTGACGCACCTATCGAAACGCAGTCTGACTCTATCACGCCAATACGGAAGAGCGATAGAGACAGATTTACCAATGTGCCAAGGAAAGAATAACAATTATTTAGGTATAATATGTCAAGAGTCAAGTTGTTCCATTTTGTGTTAAATATAAAATTGTAGATCTCAGCTTTTTTTTTTAATACTACGTCGGTGGCAAACAAGCGTACGGCCCGCCTGATGGAAAGCGGTCACCATAACCTATGGACGCCTGCAACTCAAAGAGTGTCACATGCGCGTTGCCACCCCATTAGCAACTTGTACATTCCCTTTTGCTGTGTTAAATACACAGTAAAGAGGAGTGTACAAGTTCCAAGGAGGGTTCGGGTTGCCGACGACTCAAAGGACAATAGACGGAATAAGTCAGTTCCGTAAGTCCCCCCGTCATCAGCACACCGCACCCTCGTTGAACTCTGGCAGCCTTACTCACCGGCAGGAACACAACACTATGAGTAGGGTCTAGTGCTATTTGGCTGCGGTCTTCTGTAAGGCGGAGGTACTACCCCAGTTGGGCTCTGCTCTAGATTCGAGCTAGATAATATCCGCTGTGCTGTGCCCTACCACACAAAGTGGAATATCATTCGCTATGCCCTACCCCCTACAATTCGCCCCCCTACAGCTCACAGGCTAAACCTAAATAAATACCATACATGTACTGAAGTTATCTACATTATATGTTTCTACTTATGTTCTAGCGTTATTGACAAAGCATGAACTCCCAGCAATCGTCCTAAGTGATGAATCTAAGCGGAGACGTATTAAAATTGTAGGGACGGGGCATGCGCGAACGCGCTCAGATAGATCCGTATCCCGCTCACGGAGGGCGGAATGGCGCAGTGTGGATGAGCCTTAAATAGAAATAGAAATCATTTATTCGTGACAAGTGAAAACAGAAATTATTTACACAACACAAAAATATAGGTACACACTTAATAATTGCCACGAAATGGTCCCGACTCAGTATGGTATTAGCCTGGGAGGGCCAACGCTGATCTTCTGTCGGGGCCATTGCGAGTGAAAACACGGAAAGCACACACACATCACAAACAGGATAAAAAGTTGCAAAAAAGTACACAATTTAAAATAAAACAATATTTCCAGAGTTTATTATTAAAATTATACATTAAAATAAAGGGAACAAAACAATGACAATAATTTTTAAGTGTAAACGCGACCATAATTTAACGTCAACGGCTAACAGCATCTGTGGCAACACACCAGCAACAAATAAACACTGATATACATCTTAAGTAAATCTGTATAATCATCTGAAAAAAAAAGCTGATGGCCTAGCGCTAAAAGTGTGCGACTTTCGAGTTTCGATCCGGAGGTCGCGGGTTCGAACCTGGCTCGTATAAATGAGTTTTTCGGAACTTAAACATGTGCAAAAAGAGCATTTTTTTTTTTTTTGCCAATAAAAAAAAATTTATTGTTTTAGGGAATTTTAGGTCAATTGTACTCAGAATCACGAGTACTTTCAATCTCACTGGGAGACAATAAGTGTCCCAGAATTTCCATACATTTTTGTTACTTTCCTCTTTTGCTACCCCATACAAGATGTACGGAAAATGGTAAAAAAATAAGATTTTTTTTAACTACTAGGATTGAAAAAGCTACTAATTCTGAGTAGAAATAGTAATTTTTTTTTTCAAAAATATCACACTACATAAAAGTGGGAAAAAAGAGAAATGCTCAAATGTCATTTGTTATTTGCCAGTCGCTTTCCGGTGAAGGACAACATCGTGAGGAAACCGGACGAATTAAGGCCTAGTTACCCTTCGGATTGGAAAGTCAGATCACAGTCGCTTTCGAGAAACTAGTGCCTACGCCAAATCTTGGGATTAGTAGTCAAAGCGGACCCCAGGCTCCCATGAGCTGTGGCAAAGCCGGGATAAAGCAAGAAGTGTCTGCATCTAAAGTGGAAGTTGGCTACATTTTTTGTCTTGGTTTGTAATCAGTTTAAATTTTGTTGTATTCCTCAATGTTGAGGGTTGTGACCTGGCTTTTGCATCATTTTCTACCTCATGATATCTCTCCATATATTTCTATCTCTAGTAGTGTGTTTAGAGTCACGTAAATAAGAGGCAAGGCCACTTAGAATCTGGTTAGATCAACGTAAATATCAGGCAGGCAACTATGGTCGCGCGACAAATGATAAAACATCAGGCATCAGGCCGTCCGTATCGCACTATTTGTAAATGCGATATGGACGGCCCGATGTTGTATTTTATCATTTATCACGCGACCTGATTGCCCTGCAAATCACACTTATAGACTAAGTTATATCAACATTAGTTTTTTCAGGAAGCATAATTAAATTAAGCTTAGATTAAATCAAAACGTTGGATATAAACCCTGGGGTAAGGTTTCCATTGACCCATTTGGTAGAAAGTTTCGCTGATTTTGAATGAGTTCAAATATCAATCTAGAGGCAAAGGTTTAAGTCTCAACGAAGGAAGTAAATGGTTTAAATTTAAGTGAAATCAACAAAGGATTGTCCACACTAGCCTGCCGTGTACCATTGCGTGGGCGCCAGCATCTGCACGAGCGATAGCATTGTCATGGAACACTGGGCCATATCCGGTCCTATCGGCCGTCTGGAAACAGTTGGGGAAATTCTGCTTATTTAGGAATACCGTGAGAAAAACATTTGAAAAACTGTATATTATACCCAAATTACTACGCAAAGGTTGTCTGGAAGAGATCGCTCTTTAGCGATAAGACCGCCTGTTGTCTACCGTAGTTAATTAAAGTTATGTGCTTAATTTTTTAATGTCATCTTGTTATATTGGTGAAACCGGACTAATTCCAATAATGCCTAGTTACCCTTCGGGTTGGAAGGTCAGATGGCAGTCGCTTTCGTAAAACTAGTGCCTACGCCAAATCTTGGAATTAGTTGTCACAGCAGACCCCAGGCTCCCATGAGCCGTGGCAAATGCCGGGATAACGCAAGGAGAATGATGATGATCTTGTTATATTGGTGAGCAATAAAGAATATTTGTAATGTATTGTATTGTATACACGTATTTATGGTTAAGGCTTTTAGTCTACCCGCTACCTCAGTATCTACAGACCCTCCTAAAAACCGGCCAAGAGCGTGTCGAGCCACGGTCAGTGTAGGGTTCCGTAGTTTACCGTATTTTTCTCAAAAATTACTGAACTTATCAAGTTCAAAACAATTTTCCTAGATAGTTTTTATAAAGTTCTACTTTTGTGATTTTTTTCATATTTTAAACATATGGTTCAAAAGTTAGAGGGGGGGGACGCACTTTTTTTCCTTTAAGAGCGATTATTTCCGAAAATATTGATATTATCAAAAAACAATCTTAGTAAACCCTTATTCATTTTTAAATACCTATCCAACAATATATCACACGTTGGGATTAGAATGAAAAAAAAAATATCAGCCCCCACTTTACATGTAGGGGGGGTACCCTAATCAAACATTTTTTTCTATTTTTTATTTTTGCACTTTGTTGGCGTGATTGATATACATATTGGTACCAAATTTCAGCTTTCTAGTGCTAACGGTTACTGAGATTATCCGCGGACGGACGGACGGACGGACGGACAGACAGACAGACAGACAGACATGGCGAAACTATAAGGGTTCCTAGTTGACTACGGAACCCTAAAAATGACTTAATTGGGCTTTGCGCTTCAGGGATGGCATTGTCCCCGTGGCCTCTGAGAAGATTGATTGGTAGAAGCATTGTCCACACTACAACAACGTCTCTGAAAGTTTTGAGGTTTTTAAAGTAGTGATACGCGTTTAAGTCCCGATTTAAATGTGTTTCTGTAATGTAGTGTTTTCTAAAAAGGAGTTTACAGGTTTATAAAAATTTAGTCAGAATTGTACAAGTGTCTGGACGAAGGCTACGGTGACTGAATTATATTATCTTTACCCCTATTTTTGTTCTCCGGCTTGTGGTATAAAATGTTGTCCAATAATAGACGAGCAGAACCGAAATTCTATAGATTTTGTGTTCTTGCTATTTTGTGATCTCGATCATAGTCATCCTACGTATTTTGCCTCAATGAGCAGTCATCATTAATGGATCTCTTCTAATATACGATTTGTAAGCCTTTTACGGGCGATAAATGAAACCAGAATAACATAGATAACAACTCATTAACGCTTTCATCATTAATTAAACTTAGGTTTTTAAGTTATTCTTAATTTTTTTAATCCATAATTAATTTTAGAAAAAAATCTCAGCAGCAATGCTGTTAATTGTAATGTTAATCAAAACTGTCAACGAGCTTATAAAGCGAGTGTGCATTAACATTGCGGGCCGAATAGTTTTGTATTGATTAAATTTTAATTTCAAATGTACATAAAAGTTATCTAATTACATTTATTATCTCCTAAATTAACCACCGTTTAGAAATTTGTTTAAAGATAAATTATTCTACCTCAATACCAAAGTACTTGGTAGTCATAAAATCATAGCGCTTCGCGAAAATCACATATCAGTTAAACCCGAAATAATAAAGGATAACACAGATTATTATAGGTAAAATCCTAGATTACTAAATTCGTAATCATCATCGAGCCAAAACGGTGACGTCTGACATTTTATGTCAAGCTCAAATGTCATCTCACTGCGCGCCTCGCGGAGCGAAGCACGATCTCATTACGGATTTGTAATCAGAATGTTGCTTTGTTTGAAATTTGAGTAATAAGGTATCTTATTATAAACAAGTAATATAATACAAATAAGAGATCTTATTTTATATCTTTAAACAAGCCATTATTGTAGGTAGGTAACCTACATTTATATTGTTTATTTTGAGGATCTCAAAATTCAAAAACGTATACAACAATATCAAAAAAAAAAAAATGCTACACCGATTTCTGAGATTAAAAATCGTTAGCGAATTCTAGAAATCCGTGAATTTTTGAGTTTATATTTATTCTCTACCTGAAGTTCGGTCTCCCAGGTATGATTTCTTACGAATATCAATATGCACTAAAATCAAAGGCATTTCAACCATTTCATAAGATTTTCTCTGAAACATTCAAATGCGATTAATTAACATTATTTAGCGTTTCCAACGTTGGAAAACAAATATAAAATAATGTTAATTAATCGCGTCCGAAATATGTGTACAAAGGGCGAGAACTTAAAGTGTTATATTTTTTCTGAAAGCCAAAAAAACTGAGTGTTTTGAATTTCAAACTTATACAGATAATTACTGGTCAATACTTGATCTTGTTTTCTCAATAGATTTTCACACTTGGTAACTAGACAGCTTCAATATCATGCAGAAGGACAACGTTTAAAAGACTGACAAACATCCGCGAATGAACGCCGCGGTTCGCACGCCCACATCATCTGTGAAATTCAAACGAATAAGATATGAACAGCCTGCTTGCTCTAAAAATGTTCAAACAATAATTATAAACAAAAATGCAGAAGTACTGTTCAGGATTTACAGAAAAAAATTGGCGGCGGAAAAAAAAGTGTCGTAAGTACGTACATTTCATTTTTTTTTAATATTTTTTTTTTTTTGGGGACACCTTACACATATCAACTTAGCCCCAAACTAAGCAAAGCTTGTACTATGGGTGCTAAGCGACGACATACATACTCAAATAGACAAAATACATACTTATCTACTTAGAAAACATCCATGACAAGAGCAAATATCTGTGCTCATCACACAAATAAATACCCTTGCCGGGATTCGAACCCAGGACCGCGGCTTAGCTGGCAGGGTCACTACCGACTGAGCCAAATCGGTCGGTATTAGTTTAAGTTTGTTTCAATTTAATTGTTTTGAATTGGCACATACAATTTTGATGTTAAAGTTCAGTGAGTCAGTTCCCAGGACTTATGTTTTATTGGACTGCATTCCTGAAATATCTCCAAAAGGTTTCATTCACATGAAGGAGCTGCTAAAAATATTTAGTTGTCATCGGATTAGGTTATTTAGGTTCTATGCATTTCCAATGACATTTTACTGCAAAAAAAAAATCTATAGAAATAACCTGTAAGAACCTTGCCAGGTATCATATTCATATATACGACTACCTACAGTCAAGTGTAAAAATATGGGTGCGTACAACTTATCAAAAATATGTCCCATAGAACTTTATGTCGGCGGAATAAAGTCTCGGTACATATTTTTGAGCGGATAAAATCGATACGTATTTTTGCACTTGACTGTACCACGGATCGATACCTGCAACACTATGAAAACAAAGTTTTAAGTTTATGAATCTGATGAAGATAAACATTTCTCTAACTCAAAGTTTTTAAGAAATGTCACTTTTGACACCTTCCATTCATCTAACTCGATAATTAGTTATCAATAAACTAGTCGAACAGCGTTTTTCTATTTTTATCTAGTTCTTCTACACTTTGTAAAGCATTAAACTTAAATCAAATAATAAGCTTTAGCACACACACTGCTCTAAAATATTACGCAATTCAAACACAATGATTTAACATATCAAACAGATAACCACTAATTACAGCTCACAATGATTCACATCGAACCTTACTGGATTGGAAAGCGATTAGTTTGAGCCATAAGGCCTACACTTGACGTGCGCCTACGCTCTGCTTGAAGACGGTTAAGTACCTACTCATCTGTAGTCTTTATAAATTGGTGCTGGCGGGGAACTTTCGATAGCGATAATCAGGATGCCCCTTGGTAGGTCTATAGACCAAATGACTTTCGAGAGCACATGCTGTTTACATAAACAGTAATGTATTTCGTCCCCTTACTGCAAATACCGACTATGTGCAAAAAAGTGATTTTGAGATAATGCGATTTTAATGTTTGAAGGTACGATTTCATATGAAAACATGAAAAAAATTACTATTTGTATACAGCATTCTACAGCCCGTATTGTGTTGTTTAATACTTAATCGTAAACAATATCCAGGCTAGATTTGATTGCCGATAAAACTACGATTTAAAAAAAATAGTAGCAAACTTAGTTGGTTTTTCCTGTAGAAATAAAAATTTGTATATTTCTCTTATTAATACATATAAAGCAGTGTTTCCCTTTGATTAAGCTTTGCTTTTAATACACTTTACTTATGATTTGCAAAAAAAGAAAAAATATACAAAAGTTTTGAACTTATTTCAAAATATATTAAATATTCTCAATGACATAGGCGGTTTTAGTTGCAGGAAATATAGCTGCTCTAATTTTATGTTACAAAACTTCACTTATCATTGTTAATTTAACTGGTACATTTGTAATAAAAAGCTTTTTAACATTACTAACCATTAATATTACTTTATTTATGGTTTTGAAGAGTTATCCTCAAAAAAAAAATTTTGAAAAAAATCCTCTTCAACCGGTTTTAGGAGATTTTTCACAAAATACTTTAACCGATTTCAGTAAAATTTAACAAGAAGTAACGCAATAGCATTCCCTTGAAATCACAAAAAGAATTTTACAAATCGGTTAATGCGTTTTTGGGTAATAGCATAATATGCATAGGTACTTACTACATACTAGTTCACTGTCTCAGCAATCCGAAGTCCGCCATAATTTATGTTCGAAATTTCACTATCTACACTGTTACATTTAGTATAGGTAAATAGTTTTTGTACGCACAATAACCTGAAGTAATAGTTTATTTAAAGTTTTGTAGTATTTACGCCAAAGTCACTAAAATGTAAGCGTAGATGAGGTAATAAGTAAGAAAAAGTAATGTGTAACGGTAATTACATAGGTTTCTGGGGCGATTTAAAGCAATCATGTTTGCAATATTCTTACGCCCCCAGTTACACGCAGTGTTTTTCATCACACTTGCAATAAAAAAATAAAAAAGTATTTATGGTAGTCCAAAATACAAATTAAAACACTCTTTTGGGAAAAAGTTTTTTCTTTTACTCCTGATACGCCTTCGTGCGATTGCACACTTACTGCGCAAGAGTGATAAAAAGTTATTAAACAACATCTTCATCGCTGGTGGAATTCGATACAAACACGTCCGTAACACGGCTGACAATGCTAGACTAACTAGGTATTAAGTGATTGGAAGTACTCATGGTACTATTTAGTTACGATACCTTTGTCAAAAAGTCTGCGTAAGTCCATTTTCTTGAACGCAGAGATAGCTAGTTGTTTATCGAGCTTTAGACCGAGATAGAAATATGATATGATACATTAAGAGGTTTGAGGTGGTTCTACTGAACTGGAGTTTAATTTGTGGCGTTGATTTTCTTGCCTTGTGCTACGTCCAGATCTCGACATGAACTTAAGCCTAGTGCCCACTAAGCTCGCCGAGTCGAATCTCATTAATTCGCCTTCTGCATTTCTTATGAAACTACGTCCATTAGCGAATTTAGCGACGCGTCGAATCGGATTCATCGTTCATTGTAAATGTATGCAGGGCTCGATTCGACGTGCCTCGACTCCACCTAAGTGTCCTCAAGACTTTATTCAGCCTTTGTGACAGAGATTTAATACCTAAAGGGTACCATGAGTGGTTTCAACCACTTAATACTGCAGTTGGTGAAGTGGTACACAGTTGTGACATCTGAAGTCTACTCGTACCGTAGGTATGCTAGTAAGTAAAGTAAAGTAAAGTTTATTCATTGTTAACTGTGTACATAAGATGGTATGATATACAGGAAATACAGTATCAACAGTGCCCATTTCGAGCGTACAATATTCTTAAAAACTACTGACTATATTAGCTTACTGGCTAACTTATAATTATTACCCGGTATATTTCAGAAAAAACTCATTTAGGTTGTAGAACATCGTATGAAAAACGAAGCTTTATTTAAGACAAACAATGGGTTATAATTATGTATAAAGAAGAGAAATATGCAAACATTTATTTCTACAGGAAAAACCAACTAAGTAGGTATTCGACTGTTTCATTAAATCGTATTTGATCGTCAACTAAATACATTCTGAATATATATACGACAAAGTAGTAAACAAAAAAATATAGGGTTTAAAATGCCATACACATAACGTAAATTTCTTCATGTTTTCATATAAAACGTGCCTTCAAACTTTCAAACCGCATTATCTCAAAATCGCCTATTTACACATAGTCGGTATTTGCAGTAATAGACCGTTATCCTTTCCTTCGTCACATCACATGCAAAACCAATTATAGTCCCTATACAACTTTTTGGTAGAATGAAATTGCTGATGTTTGTAAACAAACATCTTCTGGAAAAACATCTTAAAGACATTTGGTGTATTTAGCCTGGCTTAAAATAAAGAATTTTGTTGATAGTTTTATTTGCAAAAATCAAATATGTACACATTAAACTTTTTTGTAGAACATAAGATGGCTACTTTAACAAAATGTTTAAATGCAAAAAAACACTATACACCATTAAAAGGTTCTACTTGGCGGATAAAGCATAAAAGTTTATATTAAATATTCATATTACATTCTGGCAGTTTATAATGCAACAAATTGACCATTAAGTAACTTTATGCGGAAGCTATCTTTTGAATGCAGCGTCGTATCAATACATGGGTTTTAACATATTGTAGCCCTTGAAAACCTTATTCTATAGGTGCTAAAAACTCGATTTCGTCAAAAAGTCACTTAGTCGGTATTTGCATTAATGGGACGATTTACAAACTTGAAGATGGCTAAGTAATAGGTCTAAATAGTCTGTATAATATGGTGCTGGTGAGTTTACAATAGCTAGAGTCCAGATTTTACTATGCTAACTCCCCTCTCTTTATGATAACTTTTCCAGTACCTTTTTCCTTATGACAGACACTCCAGTCATGGTTCCTACGGCTTTTAATTGAAAAAAGGTGCTTAGTTAAGTAAGGTAAATTTAATTTTAGATTAGTTTAATTTAATTTTAAGTACCACTGGGTTCTGTAACACAGGATATCCTTACTCAAAATCCAAAGGCTTATTTCCCCACTTTATGTTTTATTTTTAAGTTATAAATATTTATATTTCTATTTTTATGTGTCTAATTCGCATGTAAAGAGTGAAGTAAGTAGTTACAAGTTGGTTAACCTTAACCTGGCTACTTCTTATCTTCTTTTCAGAGTCTGATGCTGGCGGTTGCTTTCGATAGCTACATCTACTTATACTCAGGATTTTGCTATGAACTAACTATTTTATCTTCATATTGAACATTTTTAATTTTTTGAGAGAAAGTCTCTATATTTCGATAATCGTTATCGAAAATAATCTACACCCCCGTTAAACCAGAAAATTCGTTTACTAAGAAGCGCATCAGACATATGCCTGCAATTGGAATAAACTATAACCAACACCAATAATATACTGTCTACAAACACATAACACTTAAAATAAACATCATAAGGGTTACTTCTGTTTCCTTTTCCGTTTACCGAGTGTAAAATTAAAATGGTAAGTAAAGGTGTTTTTGGTATAATAGAAATAATTAATCCAGTACAAGCCAAGGTCGATCTTCAGTTGTTTAATTGGTACATCTGTTAGTACGGAAGCGTGGGCGGTATTAAGTATAAAGCGTGTTACTTAACTTATTGCGTTCACTTATTGACACAGTTCTGTTGTGGAGTCATCGTCATGACAAATACTTTAATTGTGTTGGTAATTAGGTAATTTTAAGAAGAAATAAGTACTTAGTATATTCTTCAGCAGTTGTATCTGTCATAGATTTCATAAGTAAAGATAGGTCTCGTTCATGTAATTCTATGTATATAAGTATGTATTTATCTATTTAAGTATGTATATCGTCGCTTAGCACCCACAGTACACGCTTTGCTTAGTTTGGGTCTAAGTTGATCTGTGTAAGGTGTCTTCAATATTTATTTTATATTTATACTAGCGGCCCGCCCCGGCTTCGCACGGGTACTATACCTACATGTAAACCTTCCTCTACAATCACTCCATCTATTAAAAAAAACCGCATCAAAATCCGTTGCGTAGTTTTAAAGATTTAAGCATACATAGGGACATAGGGACAGAGAAAGCGACTTTGTTTTATACTATGTAGTGATTTAATTTAATTTTGATAACACGCTCACTAATAAAATATGGTATCAGGACAAGTAAATATTCATTTATCTAGTATATCTGATCTATAGGTAGTAGGTAGAGTATAATTATGTTCAGATTTTTTCGGTCAAATTGGTCGATTTTACATTTTAGATGCGCAGTTGATATGAAAACTAAGTGGTAACGACTATATTTTTTTGGACTTTTGTTTGTAGATATCGTATCAACGATCGAGTATACTTTGAATATAACAATACACCCTGTTTTTATTGAATTCCGTTAACTTTAAGGGAAGGTTCTTTAGATCAAATGCAATTAATTTCTCTAAGAAACTAGTGCCTTAACTCGTACGGTTATCGAGTTATTAAAAAAATAAAGATAATTACTGAACACGTCGTTGTATCGCAAGGCTAACTAGTATTTATTTTTCCGAGATCCCAATTATTCAAAATAGTAATATAGCTCTTTCATTGACCACCGAAATATGTGTCGTTAATGGTCATTTTCAAAGGTTTTTATTATTTTACAAAAGTAAATAAACAATTAGCTGACAGACACTAGCTACACGAATTCCTTTATGAATGGGAATTTCTTTCCCCACCTATAAACACCACCGCACTATACGCAAAATGGTGTTGAAAATGGTCCTCAGTACAATGCATGACGTTGCGCTAAAACTAAAGATTTTTCTGCCAGGAAACGTGACTCCAGAATTTGTTATATGGAAATTAGCGATTTGTACTGCGCTCGGGAAGCCTGGCCGTCCTATTCATTTTTTAATTTCTGTACACATTCCAAAAAATCATAAGTACCTTTAAACAGCAAAGACGATTCAACTATATTCTTCAAAGGCGACGTGATACTTTTAAGTGATATGTCAGGTTCTTAGGACATATGTATGCTGAAGTTTGGAATACTAGGAGTTGTGATACTCTGTGACAATACCGGATAAGCTATTTATTTTATAGTTGAAGCCATCATGGATAATCGCGGTCGTAAATTGAGATCTTACAGAGCTTGCGATTTGCTTAAAGTTTAGTCAGTTCGAGTATATAGATGTTTAAATCTTTAGAGTGTGAAATTTGCTCAAAGGTGTGTTTAGTAGCTAACTATCAGAACTAACTAAATTGATAACTTCCCTAAGTAGATAAATTTACTAAAATATATAAAATGATGTAGTTTATAATTTAAATGTGGCTAATACAGTTACATGGCCGTATATCTATAACTTCTGATATAAAATCCTTTGTACTTACATACATATCTTACTCTGATTCTATGATATGAGGTCCAAAAATTGTATAATTGAAAGTTAATATTATAAAACACAAAAATACCTTGAGAGGACGCAAACGCAAATCTGTCGTTTATAATCTTTTTTGTTTTGACACCGTTTCATAAATGACTAAATAAATGCCAATTATAAGTTCATGCGGTAACGAGACAATATAAATATAGTATAAGATTAGTACACAGGTATTTTGAGAGTACTTGCAATAGATGCAATGTACCGGTGGCGTAAGCTTTAAGCTGGAAACAAATTGTGGGATGCGTCCGCGGACACGTGTCCACTACCGCGATCCAGATAATGAATATACACTGAATTGTGTAAACTATCGGACGTAAGCCATGGACGTGGCCTTGAGCGTTCGAATGTCCGAAATAATCTGGCGCGCTGGATGTTTTGAAACTGTAGGTACACACTGTTGATTTGACGACCGGTCTGGCGCAGTCGGTAGTGACCCTGCCTGCTACGCCGCGGTCCTGGGTTCGAATCCCGGTAAGGGCAATTATTTGTGTGATGAGCACAGATATTTGTTCCTCAGTCATGGATGTTTTCTATGTATATAAGTATTTATATATTATATATATCGTTGTCTGAGTACTCACAACACAAGCCTTCTTGAGCTTACCGTGGGCCTCAGTCAATCTGTGTAAGAATGTCCTATAATATTTATTTATTTATCAGTCGCGGTCGTCAGCCGCGTCCGTGTGATGCGTCCCAAAATTTGTTTCTAGCTTTAATAGCCAAGGATCTTCTAATTCCTCTTACGCCCCCTCTTAAAGCAATCTACATGAAACTTTGTTCAAATGCAGATACTCATCATTTTATGTTGCATTATAAGACAGGGTCACATAGGTGAGTTTCAATGGAGCGATTGTATTTAATGTCTCTATGTTCGATGTCAGTGGTGATGCCTCTAAAGCTGTGGAATTTAATGATTTATATGATTCATCATGATCATATAAATCATTTTTCACCACACCAACTGATAAGGCTTACTTTGCTATTCGAAAACAGATAGTAAAATTGCATTTTATTCACAAGAGTGCAAAGTAATCTCATACAAATTTTAACTTGATATCTTGAGCTGGCTGGTAGAAATTACCTACAATTAATAATGATTTTGAAATATAAATATTGAACAAGTTGATAGATTTGATTTAGTTTGATGTTTTATAGTCAGTATTTTGTTCGTATTGGTGTGGTGAAAAATTTTGTGTTTCACTCGGCAGCAAAGTTTGTTTAACCTTCGTGCCTTGAAACCCTCACAACGCTCAAGATTCCACTTTTTGAACCACTCGCTACGCTTGCAGTTCAATATTGGAACCTTCTCTTGCTCGGGCTTCAATATTGGCACGTGCAGTTAAACAGCAACTTTGCCCCCTTGTAAAACAAATAACTAATTAAGCATAATCATTATAATTAAATACTTAACGAATGCACAATTTCTATTCATATCGCCGTTTTCCACGGATATTCTTTTGACGAAAGCGAGTGCTCTAAATGTAGAAATTGGCTCCATCTTCGCCCTGCATGAAAACATCCCCGAACTAAAAAATATTCTTAAAAAACCGTAGAAGTCTTAAAGCCCGGTATTAACACATTATTTGTAGGTATTGTATCTAATAGGTATTTAGATTAATCAAAATTCTTGATCCACAGCGTAAACAATATCACATTGTTAATTCATATTTGCGGAGTTTAAAGCAATCTTTGATCGTCCAGGTCAATAGGTAAGGTTAAGAACAATATCTGTTTAAACTTTGTTACTTTGTTCCCGTATCAGTCCTAGATTCTGACTACGTAAATATGCATAGGTCTTCTCTTAAATATGCATATCTCTAGTTGTAAGCATTCGGTAAAGTATTGAAAGTTATATGTTAGTGCTTTTTAGTTCTTAGTGCCCGTATGTAATAATGACAAGAAATTTTTCTTCATTTTAATAAATATAAACTGTGCCACAAATCGATACCTATTATTATTGAGAGCCTGCGATGTGACACTTCTGGGCAAAGGCCTCCCCCGCTTTGTCTATTCCTGCCGGTTTTGTGCAGTCCTTGGCCATTCTTTCAAAAAGGAGTCCAACTTATTCCGCCATCGCATACGAGGTCTGCCGGGTCCCCGTTTTGGCCTGGGCTGCAGTCCCAAAAACAAACACAAAAAGAAAACAAAAAATGGAAACCATATAAACTAGAATTAAATGAAGACAACAGTTATCATCAATTGTAATAGTAATAGTAAAATGTCAGTGTTATCAAAAATAACCAGAGCTGGGTCATATTTCTCGGCAGACACGTGCTTATAATTGGAGGGCGCACGGTTTCGTTGTCGCTGCTTCGGGACACTGCGGCGCCCGTGGGAACGACTTTTAAACAGGTCAAATGAAAAGCATGGGTTGTCTGTCTATGAATAATGAATAAAATTGATTAACGAATTTATTATATATACAACTTAAACTAAACAATTTAATATATGTACAACTTAAAACTACACAAATTAATATATATTTACAAATACAATGCTCCCCAGATCATCCTCGGAGGAGATGGTTCCCAGTAGGCTGGCAGCGTTGCCTTTTTGAATGGCCAAACTTATTAAAGTTTTTTTTTTTACTTATGTAACTAAATAGGTATTTTGTTTTGTTTCTGAAATGAAATTTATTATTAAGCACGAAAAACATTTTTAAAGTACGGAAACGTACGAACGTATTATTCTATTTCAGTTAGTCTCAGAACAAGACGTCTGACATTGTCTGAACTAGCATGACAAATACGAACGTACGTACTTGTGTTTTTTAGGGTTCCGTAGCCAAAATGGCAAAAACGGAACCCTTATAGTTTCGTCATGTCCGTCTGTCCGTCTGTCCGTCTGTCCGTCTGTCCGTCTGTCACAGCCGATTTACTCGGAAACTATAAGTACTACAGTGATGAAATTTGATGGGAATATGTGTTGTATGAACCGCTACAAAATTATGACACTAAATAGTAAAAAAAAGAATTGGGGGTGGGGCCCCCATACATGTAACTGAGGGATGAAAATTTTTTTTTCGATGTACATACCCGTGTGGGTATCAATGGAAAGGTCTTTTAAAATGATATAAAGTTTTCTAAAAAACATTTTTCTTAAAGTGAACGGTTTTTGAGATATCAGCTCTCAAAGTCGTAAAAAGTATGTCCCCCCCCCTCTATTTTTATAACTACGGGGTATAAAATTCTAAAAAAAATAGAGGTGATGCATGCTAATTAACTCTTTCAACGATTTTTGGTTTGATCAAAGTATCTCTTATAGTTTTTGAGATAGGTTGATTTAACTGTAATTTTGGCAGGTGTATAAATTGACATAATAAGTTTATTATATTTGCTGCTACGGAACCCTTTGTGCGCGAGCCCGACTCGCACTTGGCCGGTTTTTTAATGTTACGTGTCACTTTTCGCAGTTTTTTTTGCGCAATAAGTACGAGTAGAAGTGCCGGTTCGTTGATGTCTTTTACTGTGTTTTGTACTCAAAATCGCACGTATGTCACATCCAAATCAAATAATAGATAGGTAGATCAGAATGTCAGTATGTTGCTTCGGGCGAAGATACGGTGAACACCGTACGATTTCGCATTTCGCTATAATATGCGACAGCAGTCTAATTTTCGAGACTTTACTTTTAAAGTGTATCTAGCCATTTTCCAACCTATTACGATGAATGAATAATCGAGCTATATTGCTACTATATGGGTTCAGTTCTACTCTATGATTGGTAGAAACAGGGCGTTGGCGAAGGAAGTACGCACGCTTTACGTGTTCTTATGAGTTCTGAGGCAGGCCGTGGGAATGATAAAAGTTCCTGTAGATTTTATAGTGAAGGTCGGTTGACGGGTTTCCAGTTTAGAAACATTATTCATTTCGTAAACTAAAAAAAAGTAAATTAAAATGTAACGCTTTCTTTTAACAAATAAACAATTTTTTAAGACGTTATTTTAAAGCCTGACTTAAACAGAGCCGTGTAAGGTTTAAATTTTTTTTTAATCGGAATTACCTGATTACACACCCTCCGGACCTCTAGTGTAAGTTACGTTGTTTTATTGAATTGATTTGTTTAGATAAGCTCTGTTTCTTAATAATACTGCAGGGCGCCCTGTCAAAAACCCATAAGTATATTAATTTTGTCTACCGAAACGTTTATTTTCGTACGTCAAGTTTCAGAATAAAGTGTACTTCATAAATCTTATACCTTTAAATCAGCAATTCTTGTATATGTATTTATTTATATATTTATTTATTTATTTACATATATATACCGCCGATATCAGAAACCGCTCTAACAATTTTAACTGAAATTTGTTATGTGGGTGTTTTCGGGGGTGAAAAATCGATCTAGCTTAGCCTTAGATCTCGGTAAACGCGAATTTTCGAGTTTTCATGCGTTTTTATTTCGAGTTAGTAAACGTAAAATATGGTCGTTAATTTCGCCGACCGCGCATCGGCTCCGCGTAGCTCAGTCGTAAGAGGTAGGTCTAATGTTCGCAGGCACATCGTCGAATCTCGGCCAGAAATAATGTTTTTGTATTTTTTTTGTATTCATAAGAGTTTTTTTTTATCCAAAAGACGTGATATAATAAAATAGAACCGAGCGAAGCTCGGTCGCCCAGATATTATAGGTCCTATGTATCATGTACCAAACTACAATGGAGTATGCTTAAGCGATTAAGCATGCATGAAACAGTTACAGAACCACAGAAGATAAGAGCACGCAAATATATTCACGTGCGAATGCGAACCCGCGTGGTTGCGCTTGTAAAATAATATGATGATATTGGCTTAATAGGAGACGTCGTGAACCCGAGTTTGGAGCACGACAGGTAAGGCTGGCTGCAGAGTAAGCGGTCATTTGATGACCGGTCTGGCCTAGCTGGTATAGTGACCCTACCTGCTAACCCGCGGTCCCGGGTTCGAATCATTTCTTTGTGTGATAAGCACAGGATCAATCATGAGCACGGAACAATCCTGAGTCATGGATGTTTTCTATGTATATAATGTAATAAGTATTTGTATATTATATTATATCGTTGTCTGAGTACCCACAACAAAAGCCTTCTTGAGCTTACCGTGGAACTCAGTCAATCTGTGTAAGAATGTCTAATAATATTTATTTTATTATTTATTTATTTTATTTAAGACGCGTTGCGTTTTAAACTTACAGGTATCAAAATACTATTTCTAGTGTCGTCGTTTATTTAATTATTTTTAAATCGGGACTTAATCGCGTAAGACTACATATTTTAATAAACTGACCTCCAACGTTTCAGGGATGGCGTAGTTGTCCCCGTGGTCTCGGAGAAGACTGGATTTAAATGACATCACCTTGACAGCCTCGCGATTTTCGAACTACCCGCACTTAGTCTTGTTAAACATGAACTATTTGCGCACTAGGGATGGACACACAACATAATGTTTATAAAAATCTGAAATTGTAGCCAAGGGCTTACAAATTTTTTACAGTTCAATGACAGCTATAAAGTCGTTATATTGTAGATCTTAACCTGAAAACCGGTCTGAAACTTAGGAATTATTCCAGAACGATCCATTTTCTGGATTAAATGAATAAGAACCGAAACTATATCCATATTATGCATTTTGAACTGTCATCAGAATCAGTCCACAAAATAATGCATTATCTCTCAAATTCTGCTTCAAAATGATGTCGATGACGTCTTCATTCTCATCTTATTATTTAGCTTACTCCTTTTCTGGTCAGTTTTCCATGTTAAATGTAATTGATAACCCAAAAGTTTCCTCCCGGCTAGAACGCTTAGTGTGCAGTATTCCTTACAACAACAGACTTGCGCTGGTTCCCTGTGGTATCGGACGGAAATGCGACATGAACGGTTGAACGCGAATCGTGGAGTTCTGCTGGCGAAGCATAGAATAAACAATAAGTTAGAGGAGACAATTCTTCTAGATTACCTTTGCCGATTGCCAACTGAAAAAAAAACCTATGGAAGTAGTGCGAAAAGCTTTTTCTTCGTACTTTTACGTAAACATACGAACGTGTCATGGCTATTTTAGTCAGTCTCAGTAGACATTGTCGAACTAATATGACAAATACGAACGTTTCCGTAAAAATACGATGAAAAAGTTTTTCGCACTCCATCTGTACTTACTTTCGACGGCCCTGACTTTGCTCTACAAAAACTCTTCCATAGAATCCATAGACGAGCATTTCTTTTTTTTTTGCCAATAAAAAAATTTTGATTGTTTTAGGGAATTTTAGGTCAATTGTACTCAGAATCACGAGTACTTTCAATCTCACTGGGAGACAAAAAGTGTCCCAGAATTTCCATACATTTTTGTTACTTTCCTCTTTTGTTACCCCATATAACATGTACGGAAAATGGTAACAAATTAAGAAAAAATCGTATGGGACAATTTTTTTAACTACTGGGATTGAAAAAGCTAGTAATTCTGAGTAGAAATAGCATATTTTTTTTCAAAAATATCACACTTCATAAAAGTGGCAAAAAAAAGAAATGCTCAGACAAGAGGAGTAGGTACTCTCATTCATACTATAACTATCCGGACGTAAATAAATGACAGCAAATAGCGTCATCATTGACATTGCCAGCGTCAAGGTTGACTGAATTCACTGATATGTATTTTTCATTTTTGTTTAACAAATCCTTAATTTCAGATTGAGAGCCAATGTAAAAATGTTATCACTGGTAGCAACAATGAGTTGACTAGACGCCGCGCCGACGACGTTCGATGATGGGATAAAAGGTAGTAGTACTTAATGCCCGGGTGCGTAACCGAATGCACAAACACTCACGATAATATCTCTTTCGTATCTATCTATCTCTATCGCTCTTGCGTATTGGTGCGACAGAGCCAGACTACCTTTCTGCGACGTTTCGATTTCGTTTCGCGTCGCAAATATGGCTACGGCTGGATATTCGGATTCGACACCAGGAAGAATAAAGTACAGTCTGTTCCCGATCATGTAGTTAATCTTTACCTATAACTCATGAATGTTTTAATACGGCCAGTTTCACGCTTCTGTGATAATTTATTTGGTCGGACTGGCAGCTTTGAATAGTCGTGGATCCGATCTTATTTGAAATTTAAAAATATTTCCAGTTCAAGGGGTTACGGAGGTGTTAAGTTCATTTTATTATTTTCTTGCACGATGCATGATCTACTTATGCAGTATCTTGTTATCTAGTAGCTGGTTCTGTTGTTTAAATAGGTATTATGGTTTATGCACAAGTTTTGTTATTCTTGTGATGATATTGAATCAAAAAGACGAGCCAAAGTAGTCGATATGTAGTTCAATCTATTTTAAATAAACAAACCATTTTATTTTATTTCAACGTTTTGTACGACATTTTCACAATACGAGTACCATCAATACTGAACATGTAAAAGTACTAGTTTACGATACCTATTAAACTTCCTATGCCTACTGTCAATCATATTGTTTTATTTTATTACTTAGGTTCAGTCGTAGGTTACGTATTTTAAGAAGCTTTTACTAAAACACTGATAAGAAATACGTTTTATTCTTCAACTGATATTATCTAGACATTTGTCTATATTCAATAGGTATTCTATTAGAGTTATAACAAGGAAAAGTAAATTACTCGCCCATCTTTCTTACACATCGATTGCTAACTCGTGAATCACATCTAATTTTAACTGTCAACGTCCACCATATCATTTACCGCGTTAGTTCCCGTGACAAACTGTCAAATTAACCAGGTGTCAAAAAGGAAGTGCCCGTTACTGACCTCCTTCCGGTATTCTCACCATAGACAAGATTGTGATGAGTTTATAATCTATGGTTACCGCTGATGATATCATTATGATATCTAAGCTATCGAAATTGTGAGAAACGTTTCGGTTGTTCGATATTTTTTTTGCTTTTTGGACAATTTCGGGAGGTTTGATTGCCGTGAGATCAGTTGAAAAGACCGTTGAGGGCAATGAATTATAAAACTATGAATTTTACGAAGAGATATTGTAATAACTAAATTACTTCACTGCTTCACAGAAACTGTGTCAACTTCTAGAAACTGATTCTATCTGGACTGAATGGGATGAAAAAGCATCTAAATATTTTGTTGTTATCAAAGCAGCAAAAAAAATAAAATAAAAAAAGAAAAGCCAACGCATCAAGAGCTGCTAGTGTGTCAAATAAATAAATAAATAAATTACCCCGCTGAATGGCTATATTTAAGTATTAATACAACTTGATAACTATTTTAAAAGATATGTAATAATATTAAATGTATAATAAGTTTAAGAAAACTTAAGAGCTTTTTTCGCTGCCCAAATTGTAAAGACAAGGAAGATTTTTTTTTTATTTTTTTACTAAAAAAGGTTACACAGTATTATTCTAGTTATTGTATTTTCGCCAAACTGTATGACAGTTTGTTGGCAAATGCAAGCACACTATTATTTCTTTATCGTCTACTGTATAATTCACAGTATGAAAGGGCGGTATAAATATCACCGCAAACACATAAAGATAGCACCTAATAGAAGCAGAGTATCATTATTGACAGGTGTTAAACGATATGACTTTATAATTTTAATGTTAATAGCTAATAGCTATCAGAGTCACAAATCGAAGTGATTACTTATCTGTGAGGCTATTTCTGATAGTTGCCATTACAAAGTAGCTAGTAAGTAATACGGTTTCTTTTATTACACGACCATGTTAAAGTAAGTAAATAATAAAAAGTAAGTAAAAGTGATACTTATAACTGTGTGTGTGATTCTTCGGCGGTTCCGGGGCAACATGCTGAACCTTACACCGGGATAAACTACGCAACGGAGCCACGCAGTTACGTCATCACCCAAAAAATAATGGTTTATTAATTTTATTATTGTTCTCCTGTTACTATGTTTTTCTGTTATGTCAGTCTAAGTTTCGTGACTGCCCAAGACCGGAGTAAATGGAGAAATATGATTCGAGCTCTACATCCCAGCAGAGGGTGTCAGGATGTAAATAAGAAAGAAGAAGTTTCGTGACGCATTGGTTTTACTGTTATGTCATGTACCTAAACGTGTTTTACTAAAATAAATAAATAAATAATAACTAGCAGATACCTAAGGGCAAATACATACAGACTACATGACAACTGCAACATTGGCATGCAATTCGTTTTCAATCCGTGTGAATCGACCCTAATGTGGACAATTTGGAAACTGATAATAATCCACATGAAAATACTAAACTGAACCGACCAGTGGCCAAGTTGCGAAAGAAGACTTGCGCATTTGGAGTCCACAGACCACCATGACGTAAAAACAAATGAAGTTGCAGTGCAAGATCACGTCAAGTCACGTCCCACAAAATAACATCATTCCCAAATTCGTCGAAATGAGGATGCGCACTGAAAAGACAGACGTCGCAACTGCAACTCCTGTAGGTTTTGAGTACAAAGTTATATCATTATCAAGCGTGAAAAAATGTAGGTAAGGAACAACAGGGCAAATCTCGACTGGGGGTAAATGTAATTGGTAAATTTTTTCCACGTTTTACAATGTTTGCATTATTAATTAGAGTGTCCACCGGTTATTATATGGGTAGGCGTGTTCAGTGGATACATGTATAACTCGGTCTTTCGTCGCTCTTTTTTTCCAGGCCCCTAGCAGAATGGCATTTCTGCGACTCGAAACGCAACCGAAACGAAGCAGAAATGTAGTCTGGCTCTGTCGCGCCAATACGCAAGAGCGATAGAGATAGTGAGCGTTTGTGCATTCGGCTACGCACACTGGAGTGATAAATAACTGCTGATTGCGTACTCATTAGCGAAATTTCGTCGAGTCGAGTCTCTGCCATCATCTCTTTATAAGGTAGAATTTACATACAATACAGCTTTCTTGAATATCTATGAGATCTAATGGCTAAAAAAGTTGTTTGATGCCTGTAAAAATTTAGGTTGTAGATTACGTTGTATTTTAAGTTTGATAATTTTATGCGTTATAAATATTTGTTTTCTTTATAGAACTTCATATCCGTGTGTATTACGAAAGCTGATTTTATCTATACGATTAACACCACATATAGGTAATTATGCAAATCTAAATAAAAGCTCGATAAACATACTTTTATTAACAAGTACAGAAAGATCAAAATTGCTCAACTATTTATAGCATGATGCCATAAAATGTCTTCATTTAAATTATTTCAATTACTACATTTTGCAATAATAGATAACATAATTTGTTTAATGGATCTTGAAAAGATATGAAAATGGATCTGGTTTATATAAAGCATAAAAATAAAATAAAAATAAACTAAAAATAACGCGGCCAGTGTAATGGAAACTTTTGGTGCAACTGCGATGCGGGATGGCACCATACCCTAGGTTATTTAGTGTTGAAGTTTGACAAAGCCTGTTGCGGATTATTTCGTTTGTATATAGTTGACAAAGCCTGTAGCTGATTTGTTTTATGTCCACTTGACGAAGCTTGCGCTGCTGATCACGATCTATTTTGTTTTTATTGTATTAGTTTTGGGTTTATTTTTTATTTGGGTTTTTTTATTGTATTTATTTTGAAATTTAAAAATAAATAAATGGGCTGGTTAGATAACTTTGCTTAGGCACATATAGATTAAAATTACGTACAAGTGAAATATCAATACCAAGATGAGTGGAAACCTTTTCAGTGACGTTTAAATGCAATTATTCTGGCATTTTATACGGTATTAAAAAAAATTAATAAATAAATATTATGGGACATTCTTACACAGATTGACTGAGTCCCACGGTAAACAAGATGGCTTGTATTGCAGGTACTCAGATAACGATATGTATAATATACAAATACTTATATAAAGCATAGTTCACTTAGAATTGGCACGCGATTATCATAAAATAAAAAAAAATAGCGTTCGAAAAACAAAAAAATGACAATCACAATTCGCTGTCAATATATTAAAGACTGAATGCTAGAAATTTGGTTGGTCTGACTTTTTGCGTTTGTAAATTATCGATGATGGAAGTTGAACGGCGAAAATCTATTGTGAACAAATACTTGGAAAATCCCTCATGGTCTGGGTCGATGATCGCTAAATCGTTAAAATTTCCCAAAAGTACTGTATGTAGAGCCATAAAAAAATACAAGGATTCTCTGTCCTTCGATAGGAAACCTCAAATCAACCGAAGATCTGGGACTACAGATAAAATTTTGGAGAAGAATGTTTTAAGGTCAGTGGCACAGAATCCAGGGCTCTCAGATTATGATTTATCTCGAAAGTCTCACCCAAGGCAGACATTTTCCACTTTTAAATTTATTCTAAGCCTAACGGCATCGATTGCAGACGTTTCTGCTAATCAGAAGTTAAAATTTATCTCGAAAATTTAAAAAAAACCGGAGTACTGTAAGACGGATTCGCCTTCGAGCAGGCTATAAGAGCTATAGAGCCGTCAAGCAGCCAAATCGAACCATAAAACAGAATGAAGCAGCTAAAAATCGAGCTCGTCGGCTGTACGACCAAATTCTCACCAAATACAACGGCTGCCTCTTGATGGATGATGAGACGTACGTAAAGCTCGACTTTAACCAACTCCCAGGTTCAAAGTTTTACAAGGCATCGGCTAGAGGGAATGTTGAGGAAAAATACAAGTTTCACAAACTCGAGAAATTTGCAAAAAACACATGATTTGGCAGGGTATATGTAGTTGCGGTCTTAAGACCAAAGTTTTCGTCACTAAGGCAACAATGACATCAGATGTTTATGTGAAAGAGTGTCTGCAAAAACGAATTTTGCCTTTCATTCAAAACCACATGGTCCTGTTAAATTCTGGGCCGATTTGGCTAGCTGCCATTACTCCAAAAAGGTTTTGAACTGGTATGCAGCAAATCACATTGATTTCATACCACGTGAGATGAACCCACCCAACTGTCCCCAGTTTCGGCTTCGGCCCATAGAGAACTACTGGGCGATTATGAAAGGAAAATTAAATAAAACTGGCAGAATAGTCCAAGACATCAACTCTTTGCGGTCTACATGGAATATACAGGCAAAAAAGGTGGACAGTGGCCTTGTTCAGAGGATGATGAAGACTATTTCGAAAAGAGTCCGTAATTTTATACATAACAAAAGTAAATAATTGAAATTTATGTAACATGCTTAAATGAATAAATGATCTTTCATATTAATTAATTAAAAATATTGTTATCTATTTTATTTAAAAATTATATGTCTTTGATCGCGTACCATTTCTAAATGAACTATGCTTTACATAGATAACATTCATGACTCAGGATCAAATATCTGTGCTCATTACACAAATAGGCAAATAGGTACCTTACCTTACCGGGATTCGAACCAGGGACCGCGGCGTAGCAGGCAGGGTCAGTACGCGCTAGGCCAGACCGGTCGTCGTATTTATATATCTAACTAGCTGTTGTCCGCGGCTTTGCTCGCGTTAGAAAGAGAAAAAAAGTAGCATTATATCACTCTCCATTCCTACAACTACCTCCACTTAAATCACGTCAATTCGTCGCTCCGTTTTGCCGTGAAAGACGGACAAACAAACAGACACACACACTTTCCCATTTATAATATTAGTATGGATTGGCCGATATCATTACAGACAGATGAGTTTTATTGTAGTGATCGCTACATTATGCGCGTGAATTGATGGCGTCCCGCGCAGAACACACATGCACTTTATTGTCAAGCTATAAGCCGTGTTCTGTGGCACTTATAAATAGGCTTAACTGTTTAAGGTAGTCTTACATGGTGGAAACTTGTCCCTGTAACTAAAGACATATTTTTGAAATAGTATTGTTTGCTACCATTATACCTATATGTTAAGTCATAAAATTTTCTGTTGTTGGTTGTTGGGTTATGACCCTAGTAATTGAAAAGGATGATGAACGTTTTAAAAACGCTTTGTTTGCTGTTACTGTTGGTCATAATGATTTCTAATATTAACGAAATATTAACTTGTAGGTAAGTCATCTCATACGATATTATTGCGGATTTGAGAATATGGTCTCTGAATAAAGTAATTTGACACTTATTTTGAAGTGTTACGATAATTTGTATCTATGTGGCGGAAATGAGTAAATGAAAGTTATGAGTACAACCATTTTTAAAACAGTATTACATTTTAGCTGGAAATCATAATTATTATTGTAACCGTTAACAATGCTTACACGAGTAAGATGTTAGTGTCACGTACCTAACCTGTCTGTCGATGCTAAAAGTATTACTTAATCATATTAATATCTTAAATTTCTTTAAAGTTGGCTCAGTTTAAAAACATGATGAAAAAGAATTCAAACAAAATTCTATTTAATATTGTCTTCGGTTACCGCGATAGTGTTTTTAGGGTTCCGTAGTCAACTAGGAACCCTTATAGTTTCGCCATGTCTGTCTGTCCGTCCGTCCGTCCGTCCGTCCGTCCGTCCGTCCGTCCGCGGATAATCTCAGTAACCGTTAGCACTAGAAAGCTGAAATTTGGTACCAATATGTATATCAATCACGCCAACAAAGTGCAAAAATAAAAAATGGAAAAAAATGTTTTATTAGGGTACCCCCCCCTACATGTAAAGTGGGGGCTGATATTTTTTTTCATTCCAACCCCAACGTGTGATATATTGTTGGATAGGTATTTAAAAATGATTAAGGGTTTACTAAGATCGTTTTTTAATAATATTAATATTTTCGGAAATAATCGCTCCTAAAGGAAAAAAAAAGTGCGTCCCCACCCCTCTAACTTTTGAACCATATGTTTAAAAAATATGAAAAAAATCACAAAAGTAGAACTTTATAAAGACTTTCTAGGAAAATTGTTTTGAACTTGATAGGTTCAGTAGTTTTTGAGAAAAATACGGAAAACTACGGAACCCTACACTGAGCGTGGCCCGACACGCTCTTGGCCGGTTTTTTGTATTTTTCCTCAGTCACCCGTTGACCACGAATGCTGTAAAGTGTTCGAAACATCGAGATAAATTGTAAATTCATTAGCGATATAATTTGTTTCCATAGTTTTATTACAAAATTCTATTTTTTCAGTATTTCTCCATATAAACTGTCACTAACGGAGGCTAATGTCTTACGATACGTCACGCGCTGACGATAAGACCACCGCGATCCGCGCGATACACGATAACGCGATACTGCACCGCGCTTGAAAAATGCCTCGCGTCGCGGTTAACCGATTGGCCGATATCGTGGCTAGTTTTTCATTGTTGCACTTAGGTTTGTTATATAACTCATACGTTTTTTATTTATAAACAATATACAAAACAATACAATAAACACGTACTGTACATTAAAACTTACAATAAAAGTTATAAATAGAAAATTTGGCCCAGGTCTTGTTCGTTGGGTAAGGTAAAGGCTGGCCGCGTTGCCCCGTTGGATAGAATTGCTGATCCGCTGAGCAAGGTATTGGCCAACCCTCTGGTCACCAGAAACGTCTATAATAATTTTAATGATGGTAGTTAATAAAATCTATTATTTAATTGGAATCATTGTATACCCATCACCTCTTCTTCGAAAAAAAAACTTACCACACACGAAACAGAAAATCCTTTTAAAGTTAGTAGTCTCCAACGGCGTGTCCAGGCAGCGGATGGTATCTGGGTTCGATTCCCGGTGAATGGGCGATGTTCCATTCATCGCGCACGGCACTGCGCCATCTTGTTTTGTTTGTTTGTTGTGCGCGGGAGTGGGTTAAGTGTCAAGCGTTTGATGCTGGCAATTATTTATTAATTAAGTGAAAAATAAAGTTTTTTCTTATTAATTAAGAAAATTTGTCTAATGCAGTAAAGCGTCGACCAGTACGTTTTAAGCCAGTATCGTGGAAGTTAACTACATTCGTGATGTGACCACCAGCAGCTTAAGTAAAAATAAATAGGTACTAAGTGCATGCAAATTAGACTGTATAATTTTTTTTATGTCCGATAAAGACTAAGGGAAATTTTGAGCCCTTTTCAGGTATGTCATAGATTAAATTTTTGTTTTGATACGACGTTCACAATCGGCTTGACGATTATTATACAGGTTGCATTTTGATAGCTCACACAACTCAAACATATCACATACGATTTTACTTCATTTCACGAAAAGTTTTATTCGAATGATACAATATTTATCATCAAAATTTGTTGGCAAGTAGCTTCGAATATTGAACTCACGGAAAAAATCTTTGCCACTTGACTTGACTTGCTGGCAATCAATATGAATCAGGCTGATAATTAGATAATTATATTTTGCCAGTAAGTAGTATGTAATGTCGTGTGGAATCAGGACTTAATTAAGCTTATAACTTAGACTGAAACTCTAGAACTGATACAAACGTTTGAAGGAATTCTCGTCCTTCTATTCAACCGGCGAATAAGTATTATTTACCACGTCCCGCGATCGCAATCTGCCGGACTAAAGGTTAGTTATGAAATACGTTCACATACACTTTATGGTATTAAATATAATTGTATTGTTTTATAACTGTACTGCAGTCGTCTATCTATAGTTCTAGTAATAGTAGTAGTAGGGTTCTGATGGGGTTGCCTCGTTTCTGTAGCGCCTCTGGCATATTTGTTGATGCAAGAATAGATGGTTTCCATGCCATCCATGGGAAAGAGGTCTGCGTCAACCTTGAGCAGGACACGGGGCAGCCCCAATAGAATCCTGAGCATTACTTCGGAATCGTGGAAGGGGCCCTGATGAGTCACTGGATTCGTCTGCATGCCCCTAGTTCCTTTTGTGGCGGGCCACAGGCTATTTCAAGTATTAGTTACTAAAGGCCACTTGCACAAACGAAAATGGAGGGATAACCCACCATTTTATATGGAATTTGACAGTTGACAGCCCACCTAACCCCGAGTTAAATGGTTGGTGCAAGTGGGCCTTAGTGTTATTAGTTTTAAATAATTTAACCCTAACTTTAAGGTTTTTAGTAATAAGGATTAACTCCGATGGACTTTTGTCTGCAATAAATGATTTTTTGTATAGTCCACACATAGAGAAATACGGCACAACTAAGTTTCTTGTCGATAAAACTAAAAGCAAACAACAATCCACTGTAACAGAACAGGCCACTGTAGAACTATATCATAGTGACGTTATAAATCAGATTGTAACAAATCTCTTACTGCTAGTCATTTTGACATGGTTGTAGAGTGGCTTAGGGTTCAAATTGGTTGACTGTACCTATACAAATGATAGTCTCATTTTGGTCTTGCTCTTTTATTATACTTCGTCGGTAAACAAGCATACGGTCCACCTGATGTAAAACGGTCACTGTCACCTATGGACACCTGCAACTCAAGGAGTGTCAGCCAACCCATCAGAAACTTGTACACTCCTTTTTGCTGGAAAATAAAAAAAACAAATATTTAAGGATGAAGATTGACCAACCAGCCGGCATATCATGCTGCCAATTTTATCACTTATCCACGTGGATAAAGTATCCGTCACGCTTTAGCAAGTATGTCAGTGTGAGAGTGACAGATGTCTTATCCACGTGGATAAGTGATAAAATTGGCAGCATGATACGCCGGCAGAACATGGTCTGTGGTTGGTTCAATGGTTGTTGCCAATAGGTCGTTAGATCTGAGTAACTGTGCTGTCTTATTAAGGTGAAATAAGCGTTCTTATACTTTTAATCTATATTGTTCTTTTGCTTTTAGTCGTCTCGCCTATTGGCTTGCAAGGGACGATAGATACTACGAGATGCCCACTTTTTAATATTTACTGTTTTTGGCCAGGATATATCTCATTTTTAAACCCCGACGCAAAACGACGGGGTGTATAAGTTTGACGTGTCTGTCTGTCTGTCTGTTTGTTTCTCGGTCTGTCTGTTTGTCTGTCTGAAATCTGAGTTAGTTGGGAGTGTTCTTAGCCATGTTTCATGAAAATTGGTCCACTATGTCGGGGTTTTTTTTTAATTTTAATTTTGTGCTTATTCCTATACATATTCAGACACCCTATACTTATTGTGAATCCCAAACTATTTGGCATAATGCGAGATTTACGGCTCGTCTAGGCCCATTACAACACTCCCATAAGGAACCTCGTTACGGTCGTTATTTACGCGTTTTCGCGACATTGTTGCACAAGAAAGCATAAAGAAATTGTCTTTAGTGAGGCCTTTAGCATCGCATGCGACTTTTAAATGGAAGAGCAGTTGAATCGTTCAAGTCAATCAAAATCAAGTGTGGAATAGTGACGATTTACAACCCTATTGTTTTTAGTTTTTGAAATCATAGCTTGCTTGAAATCATGGCAAATTGTATTTTATTGTGTCACATAAAATACATTTGCCTCTCCTTTCTTCAAACTAAACTTCAAAAAAAACTAAAAGAACATAAAATATCCAAACTTTGATACGAATGTATCTCGTTTCTTCCCCAGAATAGGGTTCACTTTTAGAGTTCTTAAGTGTCGATAATGTTTAAGTGTTTCCTCCGGGTGTGGTCAGGTGATTAATTGCCTGAAAATCTAAAATTCTCGCACTTTTTCAACAGACCAAATATACGTATAATACAGCTGAAGTTTCAGATTTGTGTAGTAGAAAATTTGAGTAACACATTATAATTTTCGCATCATCGCATACCTCTTGTAGGGTTTTGAGCGTCGTGTCGCCTCCGTATCGTAACCTTTAACCATCCCCACACACTCCCATACACTCTGCACCGAACTCGTTACGTGCAAACTATAAATTTAAATTTTACAGTCAGCGAGCTAACACCCATACTTAAGTGTAGTAAAAGACGCCGAGACTTTACGGCGGGGGTCTGTTTTGAAATAGGAACTATGGGCTAATTTGTCATAAGTTTTTAGAGGCCCGTGATCTGTTTGTGACAGGGCGTTGTGGTAATTGAAAAATATCATTAGACCACCAACGTTGGTATGGGACAGGAATTCTGTGGTGAATACTGTTACTAGCAATAATTATGTTATACAATGAAGGCCGCCAAAATATCTGACACGATCTCATTTGTACAGCCGTAGGAATGTGTAACATTAATAGGAATGTCCCAAATGTCTAACATACCTATTATGTTAGAAGAGTAGCATGGTATTGCAGGTGACTGTACTCATGCAGGAGACAGCAACGGACTTTTTTTTTAGTATGAATAGGTAGACGAGACGTTTGACCACGATCACACCTGATGGTAAGTGATGATGCGGTCTACGGGGGAGCACGCTTACCTATGGGATACCTATTTATCTTGCTTTAAAGAGACCTGGATTGTACTCATATGGAAACTCAGGCAGGGCATTCCACGCCTTGGCGGTTCGCAAAATAAATGTTGAAGCGAAACGTTTAGTGCGTATTTTTGGAATACTAACCGTGAGGCGATCGATGCCGCATTGCAGATGCCGATTGTCTGGTGGTCCTAAGATGAAATGGGGACGGAGGAAAAAGGACTTGAAAGCAGTCGCCGTGGCCGTATCGGCTGTGGAGTCATTATTCATTATTATGATATTATACATGTAATTAAATAAGACCCTAATTTTCTCACACTCTAACAGGCCGCACAGTACAAAATGTCTTGTAGAATAGAAAAATACTGTATGTCATTTCATTTATTTTTGTAGTTCTTATCGAAAGAACAATGCCAATTATTTCAAAGAACGTATATGTATACCCATGATACATAATTGAACGTTTTATTATATGACTACGTCTTAATTAAAACCTGCAAAAGAGAAAGTCCACAGGTCTTAAAATATTGGTCCTGGTACATACCTTTACATGGTTGACTTTAGCGACAGTTTATTATTTATCATCTGGTAACATTAATAGCTGGACACGCTACCGTGTGTCTTGATATCTTGCTACATCTACGGAATTTATGATGTAATTAATAATATAATACACATGTACTATATAATTATAAACATGTTTTGACAAGTTGAAATCATATGTACATCTACAACATGGAACAAGAGGTCGACTTACACCGGCAACAGCGAAGGTCGAGTGTTATTCATACAGGCACCTCCACTCCCACGACCCCCAGGGTTCACAGGCAAATGAAATCAGATGGATCAATCACATAACAATCACTGCGAGTGTGTGTGTGAATTAGGTCGCCAACGGTTGAAAACAAAAACGGCTCAAGCGTACTCGAAAATGGAACACGGTTACGTCTATTTTGTTTTTTATGCTCGTATTGTATGACTAATCGAACACGATGTTCGATTCATTCGATTGTTTTCAAATGCTCTCATCACGATGATACAACTTATTTGATTTTCGAACTAGTTTGTCTAGAATACGGTTCGAATTTCAAATAAGTGATGGTGAAGAGATACGAGAGGTTTTGATTTTAGTGTGGGTATTGGATTGTTCAATTGGCACGTCGATATGTTGGATGACCTTAGTGATTTCGTTGTTTTAATTGTATTTCAAAAGTGAATCTGAGTTTGCAAAAATTATGAATGTGTTTGTTTTATTTCTTATCTGATATATTTGTCAGTAAGGTAAACTATAATAATTGTAGAATATTGGGCTATTACTGTACGAAGGTAGGTAAGTATTTTTATATGTATATAGGTATAGTTTGTTATGTAGTTTTTACTTATTTTTAGATTTAACTTTAGTTTTAATGTTATGTTTAATCTTTTATGTTATGTTTAAAATAAACTGTAGAATTTAAAACAAACCACTAAACTAAGTAGGTACTCTACATTTTTACAGGTGGCATAGTCATAGATTGCGAACGCATTTCTTAATTATCAAGAAGATTAACACCAGAACTACTTCAGCAGCATATATTTCTGCGATTGTCATCCAGTTGTCATTCTACATATTAAGCTGTACATGATTAATCCAAAATTTTACACTATCAATACAAGGAGGTCTTTAATACTACGGGTAACAATTAAATTACAATTTTCTTGAAAATTTATTAAAAATATATCTCAATAATCGCCGAGTTCAAATGCCGAATTACATAGTCGCCATACATGCAATATCAGTCTTGGTATGAGACAACCCTCGGAATGCTTCAATAGCTTCCTCGAATTTGTAAACCAACGTTATTTTCACCTTATTACATATATTGTAGAATCGCAACAAAGCATAATAGCGGTATGTGAATTATCAGACGTTTCGTCGGCACACGCTGCTATCTAGTCCTTTTCGATGTTCGAGTTCGCAAGGTACACCATGGAGCGACGAAAGTAGACTGAATAATTATTATACATCTTCTTACCTTAAAAGCAATTATTTTGATCATAAAATATATTTGGCTTACGACACAAAATTCTACAAATAATTAAGTAACATGTACCACATAATTTTGTGTAACTGTGCGACAAAATTATGAAAGATATCAGAAAATGAACATATTATTTCTATAGACTTACAGGGGATCCGGTCACCTACGGCCACTTCCCCGAACGACCACCATGCAAATTCCTATGTGGGTCATTTCTTAGTTCGGCCGTTTCCTTGTCCGACCATTTCCCCGATAGACCACTGTTGGAATTCTTTCTACGTCCAGTTCTCCGAACGGTTACTGTGAAAATTCTTTGTGGGGCCACCCATTTCCTGAACGACCATCGTTAAAATTACCAGTGCATCTAATTCCTCGATCGGCCACTACAACATTTACTAGTTTGTCCTATTCCCCGATTGCCTACTTGTACTACATTTTTTGACTGATAATGTACTGAACTGATATTTATTTAATCATGTTCCGAGCCAGGTATGGTAGCACCTAATTGTTTGTTGTGGTGAAATGCTAGATTAGATTAGATTAGATCAGATTTTCTTTATTTCTTATTGAAAATTACATGATATTTTAAATTAAAAATAACACAAATTCACAAAAAGATCGTCGTATGTATACACAATAATATCAATCATGAAACAATAAATAAAAGAATAATAATAATAAAATAAAAAACGATAGTATGTCAAAAAAAAGCGATACAATTAAAAAAAAAAAAAAAAATTCAAATTCTAATTATGATGTCAATACCTTGTATATTTAAGACTAGGGCTTCCTAGTTAATATAATGTCAAACATACTCTTAAAAGCAATGTAAAAAATTAAAAACAATGAAATATGAAAAACAATAGTCACAATTTAAAATATGTCCGTTTTAAAATAATATATCAATACTTGAATGTTTCGTTGTACTGTTTAATTGAGTACAACGATGTCGATAACATAAGTTCTTTCAGTCGGTGATCAAACAAGTCGTCGGAAGTTAGATTTCTTATACTGGCGGGTAGGCGTTCATAAAGCGACGGACCTATTACTCGTGGGTTTTTGTCAAGAAGCGCTAGTCGACGCGGCACGGGTAGTAATCGCCCTGTTTGACGGGTTATTCCGACGGGTTATTCTAGCAACTAGCAACGCATAATAATTAGAAAGAAACTTAAAAAGCAAAAAATAATATACCTTCGAATTCAGAATTCTTATCGGATTGCAATAAGGTCAGTGTGGAAAAGACCGTCTACCCATCTACTTAATAGGGTCCTAGTTATTTTATTTAAGGACGCAACATTGTTTTTTTGCAAATTTTATATGATCGAATAGAAAATTTAAAATATAAACTGTATCCACCATCCCCGCATTTGTGGTGAACTGTTAGTTTACGTCTTCTAAACGTAAACCTACGAAATTCATATATATCTTTTAGTTTGTCTGTCTATACTCATACTCATACTCATACTCATAATTTATTGATAATATATAATTACATGTCATCTTACATATCTACTATACAAATAATTGTTATTACAATTGGCTTATATATAATTAATATTCATCAAGGCTATTATATAGAACGACTGCTCAACAAGCCGTTTTGAGTTTGTTTTTGAAAATTGTCATAGTAGGTGCATCTGTTATTACCGATGGTAAGTTGTTATACACAGCGGGACCCATAACGTGTATAGTTTTAGCCGTCTTTGCTAAGCTACGGGGCACCGGGGGGTATATTTTCAGTCTTCCTCCATTCCCTTCCACGCTTCTTGTCCCGGCCGGCCCACGCGCACCGGCGATGAGTCGCACGCTCCGCAATAACCTGCGTACGGCCGTGCCGTAATCTTAATATTATTACCATCTAATCTGGAAAAAGGGTTAGAGGTTAAGGGGGATTGTTAAATGGAATATTCCAGGTGTTTCCTGTAACTTGGCCAAATTAGCAATTACCGTTGGTTGTATGAAACAATATTCAGGTTCATTGTATGAAATTTTCCTTTTTTTGTTACCTACCGAAAATATAGAAATCTGTCGGTTTAGCACAATTTGCGTTGTCGCGCGCGAGTCCATACATCAAGCGCGACTTCAAGTATGGACTCGCGGGCGAACGCGCATTTTATGCTAGACCGCCTGGTAGCAAAAAACCGGCCAAGAACGTGTCGGGCCACGCTCAGTGTAGGGTTCCGTAGTTTTCCGTATTTTTCTCAAAAACTACTGAACCTATCAAGTTCAAAACAATTTTCCTAGAAAGTGTTTATAAAGTTCTACTTTTGTGATTTTTTCATATTTTTTAAACATATGGTTTAAAAGTTAGAGGGGGGGAGACGCACTTTTTTTTCGTCTAGGAGCGATTATTTCCGAAAATATGAATATTATCACAAAACAATCTTTGTAAACCCTTATTCATTTTTAAATACCTATCCAACAATATATCACACGTTGGGGTTGGAATGAAAAAAAAATATCAGCCCCCACTTTACATGTAGGGGGGGTACCCTAATAAAACATTTTTTTCCATTTTTAGGGTTCCGTAGTCAACTAGGAACCCTTATAGTTTCGCCATGTCTGTCTGTCCGTCCGTCCGTCCGCGGATAATCTCAGTAACCGTTAGCACTAGAAATCTGAAATTTGGTACCAATATGTATATTAATCACGCCAACAAAGTGCAAAAATAAAAAATGGAAAAAAATGTTTTATTAGGGTACCCCCCCCTACATGTAAAGTGGGGGCTGATATTTTTTTTCTTTCCAACCCCAACGTGTGATATTGTTGGATAGGTATTTAAAAATGAATAAGGGTTTACTAAGATCGTTTTTTGATAATATTAATATTCTCGGAAATAATCGCTCCTAAAGGAAAAAAAAGTGCGTCCCCCCCCTAACTTTTGAACCATATGTTTAAAAAATATGAAAAAATCACAAAAGTAGAACTTTATAAAGACTTTCTAGGAAAATTGTTTTGAACTTGATAGGTTCAGTAGTTTTTGAGAAAAATACGGAAAACTACGGAACCCTACACTGAGCGTGGCCCGACACGCTCTTGGCCGGTTTTTATTTTTGCACTTTGTTGGCGTAAATGATATACATATTTGTACCAAATTTCAGCTTTCTAGTGCTTACGGTTACTGAGATTATCCACGGACGGACGGACAGACAGACATGGCGAAACTATAGTTGACTGCGGAACCCTAAAAAAGGGAGATTTCATACAAACCACTTAGGACATTCCGGGAAACCTAGTAGATCTTGCTCAGCATCATGGATTTTTCAGCCTACCAATTTTTATCAAAATCGGAGACGTGATCCAAATGTACAAACTTAACGGGAATTGCTCAAATATTCAAAATCTTAATTATATTCTTCAAACGATGATACTTTTATTGAGGACTTTTAAAAATACTAAGTTTTTGGAATCACTTTTATAATACTTGACTTGTTCGGTAGGTATAAGAGTTTTGAGTCTCTGTCAAGAGATGGCAGTCTATGCACTGTGATTACGTGATTACACGTTTTACTTTGACAGTAACTCTCTATAATACTCGAACCTCATTCTCTTAACCTTAACTGTGTGTATTATATTTATTGCTGTTTTCTGCTAAATAGACTGATACTACTTAAGGAAATATTATAAGGTATAATATCATTACTTTGAAAACAAAAGCCGTAAATATTTCCGAACGTTCTCAACATTATTTGTCTTCTAACGCACAACATTCAAGGTTTTCGCACAAAAACTATCGTATTACAAATTATCCAGGCTGGTGTTAAAACGAGATGGTCGTAATGATGCGCCAGAGGTCGCGTCAATCAGTCATCGTGCGGTGTCCATGATTTGATGATATTGTGGTACAGAATCTACATTTGATTTTCCTCAATTTGATTTCGATTCTAGCATTAATGCATTGTGCATGTATATAGCATTTAGTGGAGCCAAAATCACGTTTCGGTTGAAAGACATAACAATGTGGAGCAAATAATTATTACAAATAGTCTTTTTAACATGTAAAAAGTCGGAAAAGTTTGTTTAAAAGTATGATATTTGACAGAAAAGTCTTCAATTTTTCGACAGTTTTCCGCGATTTTAATTACCTATTTCTCGCTAAAATATCGAGAACGTGGCTCGGCGATTGTCAAAAATATAAATGTAGTAAGAAGTTAACATTTCCTTTTTGTATATAACCAAAAAAAAAGTCGAGCATTTTTTCATCCATACTAAATTATAAATATTATAAATGGGAAAGTGTGTGTGTCTGTTTGTTTGTCCGTCTTTCACGGCAAAACGGAGCGACGAATTGACGTGATTTTTTAAGTGGATATAGTTGAAGGGATGGAGAGTGACATAGGCTACTTTCTGTCTCTTTCTAATGCGAGCGATGCCGCGGGAAAAAGCTAGTATACTTATATATGTGTTTAGTTTTGCATAATATTATTGCATCGCATTCCTAACGCTTGTATTTATTTTTGCTACAAATGATGGCTACCGGAGTAGGTGACACGGGCACTAATGTCAGAACATTAAGATTAAGGACGCCCAGCTGAGAGCGTTTTATGTCACTAATTTCAATGGTTCACGGGGAGCTACGAGGATTGTAAGTGGATGAGGTAGTAGTTTACTCTACCCAAGTAGTTATACCCATCTAAGAGCCGGTTGCTTCGAACCGTCTGCCACCGTTAAAGCGTTCGTTAAAAATATTTGTACGGGAAATTCCATAGAAGTCTGCTGCCTGAAGATGATGTGTCTGTTAAATTTGGTTGGTGCAACTGGCCCTTAGTCATCTTCCTTGCGTTATCCCGGCATTTGCCACGGCTCATGGGAGCCTGGCGTCCGCTTTGACAAGTGACGGTTATACATCTTTCGGAACACTGAAGTTGAACATATAAAATATATTATATACAATTAATTACGGTGAACTTAAAAAAACCTTTGACCTACAGGTGCATTTGAAAATTGCGTAAGTAATAAAAAACGATGAAGGACGGGAATAAAAAGGACAGAGTTCGTCACAGAAACAAATTATTCTAAGATTAGTTTAATGAAAGTATATTCTGCTTGACTTTTCGATCGCTATGAAATAAATTCAATAATAAAAACTAAAACATAAGTAGAAAAGAGACAGTAACACGTTAAAAAATGCCATATCCGTGAGCAGTACTCGCCTCCACGCCGCAGAATTATTGGTACCTCTCGGTTCACAATCATTCTCCTTGACTTTTCTATGACTTTGAAATAATTTGAAAAATCAAATCAAAATGTAGCTAAAAACAAGAGAATAGCTTACGACATAAATGAAACATATCTAATGCCATATCCATGAGCAGTTCTCATTTTAACCTCTGTGTCGCAGAATCATTACCTCTCGGTTCACAATCATTCTCCTTGACTTTTCGATCGCTATGAAATAATTTGACATAATCCTCTGCATCATTACCGCGATCGTTACTTTACGTGTTAGGTGTGTTGCACACGATATTATTAGACGAATTCTACGTATTATTAGCATACCTACTTGTAATATTTTTTTCCCCGCACTAGTACACGTGGTGCTACTTAAAAACGCAGTTTATCGTACTAAAGTGATTTGACCTCGAATAAAGTGGTTTTGATAACATTAGGTGAATCTATAATAAAGAAACCACCTTGGAACTACCGGAAGGTGATAAACGCATTTTTTGCGTTGTAGTTTCCTCGCTATAGTGAGGGGAAAAGTTTTGTGTTACACTATTTTTTACTTCTCACTTGTATCATCATGTTCACTATTATTAGAATATGCTCGTTTTTCAATCCATATAAAATACAACCCCCCTATAACAAATAACTATTCAGACAACTATCGTACTAGTGAGAAGTGGTTTTTTAGGTTCCGTAGTCAAAATTCAAAGGAACATATTTTCCTATTTTCCTCACTTGTATCATCATGTACTATTATTAGATATGCCGAATCCATATAAACATAAACCTACATCAACTATGTCTAGTCCGTAGTCAACTAGTCCCTTATAGTTTCGCCATGTCCGTCTGTCCGTCCGTCCGTCCGTCCGTCCGTCCGTCCGTCCGCGGATAATCTCAGTAACCGTTAGCACTACAAAGCTGAAATTTGGTACCAATATGTATATTAATCACGCCAACAAAGTGCAAAAATAAAAAATGGAAAGAAATGTTTTATTAGGGTACCCCCCCTACATGTAAAGTGGGGGCTGATATTTTTTTTCATTCCAACCCCAACGTGTGATATATTGTTGGATAGGTATTAAAAAATGAATAAGGGTTTACTAAGACCGTTTTTTGATAATATTAATATTTTCGTAAGTAATCGCTCCTAAAGGAAAAAAAGTTCGTCCCCCCCCCCCCCCCCCCTCTAACTTTTGAACCATATGTTTGAAAAATATGAAAAAAATCACAAAAGTAGAACTTTATAAAGACTTTCTAGGAAAATTGTTTTGAACTTGATAGGTTCAGTAGTTTTTGAGAAAAATACGGAAAACTACGGAACCCTACACTGAGCGTGGCCCGACACGCTCTTGGCCGGTTTTTTTAATACAGATTAAAAGGGAACCAAATTATTGTTATAATTTATGATATTTAACTTAACCCTAATGTAAATATGGAGCAGGGTTATTATTATTTTTCGTTCGTATCAAAACTTTTTGTTTTACCTTTTAAATATAATATAAAATTTTTGACTACTTTACCAAACAAAACATATTAGTTTAAAGCCTGAAAAGTAAAATGTAACAGATACATTTATCTCGTAATTCGTAATCCTTATAGTTATTACAGTTTCAAAAGTAGTTACAAAGGGGGTACCTAATTACAAAAAGATATTATTAAAATATGTCGTGTTATAAAGCCTTATTTAGCATTGATTAGTTATTCTGTTAATGCAAGGTCATCGGCATGCCTGTGCTTAGTTAATGTTTTGACGCTCCAAGTTTTTACTGCGCCGGCAAAAACATGCGTTCGACCTATTTGTACTTTGTGGTTACTGACGTGAAGCTTGCAATTGTAGTTGCAGTATATTAGTCACGGATTACTTAATGAAGACACTTATATATCAGCAAATACATAATATTATAAAGCATGACTCACACTAGAACGGGACGGACCGTCTACGGAACGGCGCGGGACGACGCCGTACGGCAGCTCTACGGTGCGCCATCGCCTCCTGCCCGGCTCCGGGCCATACGATTCGAGTACACGCAACCGTTGAGTCCACGTTCACGACGCGGGACGGGGCGGTCCGGTAGCGGGCTGTCAGACCTAACTGAGTCGCCCGAGCAACGGACTGTTTGTTTATGTCAAATGTCAGTCAAATTGAAAATGTAATTTTAAGGAGAAAAATGGACCAAAGTACGAGACCAAAATTTTGGCTTTTGCGGAAATAATAGCTAACGAGGAATCTGCAGCTTTAACAAGACAATTGGGCGTTCATTCACTTTGGCGCACTCGTTCGGAATAAGGGCTACTAATTATATGCAACATTAGTTAAAAATAAAAGTCATTAAGACCTACGACGACAAATTCAGTGATTATTTTCACATGACTCAAGATTATCACGAAATTAATAGTAAAATAAAGAACACCATTTCAGAAACCCATTTCCAGCAAACGCCATCAGGCTCTTTGCTTTAAGGTAATTGCTCAAGGTTTTAACGCATTCACTGCCACCAACGCATATACGCGTTTTCGTTACTTTCACCACTTTGTGACTTTGCCTTTAGTGCCTTCGACGCACAATATGTGAGTCCTGACTTTGTATGTCATGTAAACATTAAATTAGTATCGACTCACATGTGCGTCGGAGCCACTAGTTTATACGAAAGCGACTGCCATCTGACCTTCCAACCCGAAGGGTAACTAAGGCCGTACTGGAATTAGTCCGGTTTTCTCACGATATTCTCCTTCACCGAAGAGCGACTGGCAAATATCAAATGGCATTTCGCAAATAAATTTCAAAAAAATCATTGTTATGAGCCGGGGTTCGAACCCGCGACATCCGGGTTGAAAGAAGCACGCTCTAACCACTAGACTACCAGTGCTTATACTTACGAGAATATATGGTACATGTAGTAAACCTAATTTTATGTAATTTGTATTTTTTTGTCTAGAAGGGAAAATGGGAAACTAAGATAAACAAAGAGTATCTGTTGTTTTTCCTATTTCTGTTGATAAGATGTCATTCTTTACTATTATTCACACGAGTAAAAACGCATTTACTTATGCTATACAGACAGTTTCTGTGTAAAGCACCAAAATGTATGTAACTAATATAGTTAACAGCATCATAGGGATCTTCCGTATAAACACGAGGAAATATAGTAAGTAGGTAGTATTAACTTATTATTGCAGCTTTTTGAACGCGGAGATTCCTTCGAAACCCTGTCCCTCAATTTTAAGATGGGGCTTTCGACTGTTTACGTTTTATTGAAATACGAACTGATGAATTTGAGGCTGTGGCATTTAACTCAAATGCATATCTACATTGTAGCACCTGCTAATAGTGGTTCAGTCCATTTAATAGTGGTTCAGTCTATTTTAATAACAAAAAATATTTTTAATAGCCAAGAGTTTGCTTTGGTTGGCTCACTTCGCTTGTTCACTCCGCGCCATAATGTTTAGATCCCCCCGCCATATGTATTACATAGTGGCTAGTGATCCAGTCGTCGTCGGTTCATACATATCATATCCAATCACCAAATATAATGTTTTTTTTCTATAATTGTGATTTACGATTAATTTTGCTGCTATACCAACTTTAAAAAAACATTGATACTTACTTATCTTCTTACTGGCCACATCAATCTGTCAAAATTTCATGTCAAATTCATCGCTTATTCATCAATGTAATCAATCTAATGCGTATAAAATATAAATATTTGTGTAAAATTAATATAGGCAGTAAAGTTGTTAAAAAGGTATACATTTATTACTCAAATAAGTTAGACACCATGACAGTAAAACCAAACCATAACAGTGAAACAGAAGGTACCTATTTTGTACCAGTTAATCTTCGGGCTAGATCTCGCTCGTGCGAGGAGGCCCTAAAAGACTTGTGAACCCCTTGTGAACGCCCTCGGTGATCCTTAACTGGCGTGAACTGGCGCAGGATAGGGCAGAGTGGCGATCTCTTGTGTCGGATCTCGTGTGATCCTCTTTGGGTCGCTGAGCCAGTGAAGTAAGTAAGCAAGTAATCTCCTGGACAAAAAGAGATGAAATACTACTGGGTTCCTTATAAGTGTCATTGAAAACTACGATACCCACAGATTCTATCTGTGAAAATACCAGCATTCTTGCTAAAACGTGTGTTTAGTTTTTCCTACCCTGTACATACCTTGCTGCGCTTTAAAAATTGCGTGAAGCGTGACATGGTTGCCTTTGATATCCCATGGTACCAGTGGCAGCAACTGGCCGAAAACCGGCCCATGTGGCGTCGTGCTGTCCACGGCGGTCAATCCAAGCACGACAATGCCTTGTTCTTCTCTTTGAATGATAAACGCATGAGGTGCCACGAGCAGGTCTCCAACCCCCACCCACCTGGGAGGGCATACACTTGCCGCGTTTGTGGACGAGGGATTCTCTCTCGAATTGGGCTACATAGCCACGAAGTGTCGTTCGAAATAATTCGGATGCTGCTTAAATCATCTGTCATCCTATTATTATACATAGGTACCATAATAAAAACCCTATAATCAAAGACCCATGCTTATTGTTTGTAAACCTGCTTTCAGATTATGAGTATTAGCCACGATATAACTCATGAAGGAGGGAGAACCTAGAGAACGAACCTATGGAACGAGAGACGAAGTTGGTCATAAATAGAACAGGAGCGATGAGATATTGGGTACGTGCAAAAATTTATTTATTTTACTTTGAACATGTAGTTAACCCTTAAACATCTGTTCCAAAGACAGTCTCTTTGTACCCTTCTCCCCTGCTTTAGTACCATGTTATACTCGTAGCTCAACTTGACTGTGATAATGACTTTAAGATGAAGTATTTTTCACTTTTCCGTTCGTCTGACATATCGTGAAAGTTTACAGCTCCGAGAGCCACTAGCTTTAAAACTAAATATTGCTTTATTATTGTATTCAGTGATATTCCGTCGTAGTTTGCTATGGAACCCTACAGAAATGAGTATTACATGTAATAACCTGGTAACGATACGAAACTTGACTCAAAGATCCAAATTGTTAGATTAGAGCTAGTTCTTGTGTTGTTCTTCAGTTATTTCCTTGGAAAGAAAAAGTCAAAGACAAATTATTTTTGCCACCACGTGCGCGCTCTTATTAACAATGAATAAGTTATGTAAGGGCTTTAATTATCAAATTCTGTTTTTGTAATGCATACAACATCTGTGACTTAGAAAAATGGTTATAGTGTTTAGTATAGTATACAATATATATTATTATAAATAAATTGCCAGGCCTTAATAGTGTACTTTTTTAAGTCCATTGTAACCATGTATATAAGACCATGGATGCAATAAATATGTAGTGAATATGAAAACTTGATGGTATGTCTATTTTATATTTGTGTTTTTTAGATTTATGTCACACATTTTTTGAGGTAATTGCTTTTGTGTGTAAACTTGGATTTTTGGTAGGAATATTTATAATTAAGGTTGAACATCTTTGGTTTTGTCTGGTATTTGTCAGAATTCATTCCATAGTTCAACTATGAGAGGCTGGAAGTTGCTTATTATTTTGTAGTTATGGCTAGAGAACTGGGATTTCTTAGGAATTTTCCAGCCCTTGTTCATTAGGTACGTCTTCGCACTAATTATGCACCAGCCATATTTCCATAAATCAATTCTAAATTCAACATTATACATAAAATAATACCTACGTAAAAGACGTCGAACAAGGTAATGTCATTAAATATAACAGTATGTCGAAAGAAACAGTAATAGTATACTACATACTATATGCAGACCTTAATTTTATCATATAAGAGGCAAGCGATCAGAAACCATGGACGTCCTCAACACCATATGTTTGTGTTGTACCTACAGTTTGGAATGTGTAAAACAAAGTAGGTACGTAGTTTGAACGTATAGTAAGTAGGTAGGTATACACTCGTATATACGACCCTTAATATATGACTAAAATATTTCTTTGTTTATCTAGGTAGATGTCATTCCCGTCGTACTCGGTCGTACGTTCTATTACGTGAATTACGTCGTAGTAAAATGTATTCAGTTTGTTGTTAGGTTGTAAAGTTAGATATCTGGGGCAGGGATACGCAAGAAGTCTAGGCTATGACGTTTCATCATCCTCATTGCGTTATCCCGGCATTTGCCACGGCTCATGTGAGCCTAGGGTCCGCTTTGATAACTAATCCCAAGATTTGGCGTAGGCACTAGTTTTTACGAAAGCGACTGCCATCTGACCTTCCAACCCGAAGGGTAACTAAGGCCTGTTTGGAATTAGTCCGGTTTCCTCACGATGTTTTCCTTCACCGAAAAGCGACTGGCAAACATCAAATGACATTTCGCACATAAGTTCAGAAAAACTCATTGGTACGAGCCGGGTTCGAACCCGCGACCTCCGGATCGAAAGTCGCACGCTCTTACCGCTAGGCCACCAGCGCTCTAGGCTATGAAGTTTATAGGTATTTATTAAGCCGTGGCAAAAGTAAGTGATGGCGGTAAATGGATCGTGATGTAGCTATAGAGTCGTCTTTTTTTAAATACCACGTCGGTGGCATAGATCCACATGATGGAAAGCGGTCACCGTAACCTATGGACGCCTGGAACTCAAAAAGTGTCATTAGAAACTTGTACACTCCTTTTTGAAGTACCCCATACCCTCAGAACCAGGAATACCTCGGCAGGACAGGGGCTCATTCCACAGCCATAGCGTCACAATCGCGTTCTTTCAATGCCTTGATTGCCAGGAGTGGTATTGAAACTTAGGCAGTTTCATGTGCTCTACCTGCCCCTTATGAGAATACAGGATTGCATACCTATTTATATGTATAAGTATGTGTATGTATGTATATAGCTGAGCGTTACTGTTCTAGCCTCCTGTTTCTCTCTGCTCTCCTTTCGCTCTTGTGTAGGGGCGCGACAGAGCCAGACTGCGTTTTGTTTGCCATGTAGCGTTAACAATTTGTCACTTCTGCTAGGCTGGCAGGTGAAAATAATAATTGCAGTAATAAATATTAAACATTTGTAGTTAAAGGTTGGCGCTTCCTATTAACTATAATGTACCTGTATCAGGAAGACCCGCTTTGTAGATTTTGTTACTTGCAGAGTAACAATCAAAAGAAAAAGCTTGTTATGCTAGTGCATTTTTTTCTATATGCATTGTGTTCTCGTGTGTGTATTATAGTGACAGGTTTAGAAAGATTTGATCGACCACTGTAGCGATACGACCACTGTGTAGATGTGGCTCAGGGTTCAGCTCGTAGCCCGAGGAACAGGATCAGCAGCAATAACGTAGACCACGCCTTTAGATTTGTATAGTTTTAATGAAGAATAAAGTATGTTCTGTACAAAAATATATAGTAAGTGCGTAGGTAGGTATATAAAATGGGTACGTATGCGTGCATCTAGTAGTGACATCAATAGTAAATTAAATACCTTGAGTGGGGTTCGATCTCTTTGTAGCAACAACTTGGACAATCATAGGCCGCTTAATATCGACGCTGGCTCGCTCCCGATAATGTACGGTCGGAAAAAGGCGGTAGGACCATGTGGCTAGAGGGATGAGGATGACACAATTACACACACTAATAGTCGAGTCTGTACGAAAGTACGGTTCCTAAGATACAATTTGCAGTCCATCTGCATCAGCCGGCAGCCCCTAGGATTCACGATTTCATTTCCTTTCCACCCCTTAACTACTAAGTGTGGCTATGAAACTTGAGCAGGTCGATGTGCTCTTTCTATCCATTTTGGGAATACGGGCGTGAGTTGTGTGTGTAATGAGTGAGTTGTGTGAGTAAGGGGTCTAAAAATTGTGATGAGTCATCATGGTTTACAGCACTAGTCCATAAGAGAAAAGCGACACCAAGGTTTTTTATAGGGCTGATTTCAATACAGTTACCTTTTCAGGTCACTTACGGCTCAGCCACGACATTGGTCTAAGCGCGACAGCGGTGAGCGGCGGCCGTACATTGGAGTGAGACACAGCGATGGGACTTTTCATTCGCACGTATGGCTGCCGCTCATCGCTGTCGCGCTTAGACCAATGTCGTGGCTAGGCCGTTAGGCCTGATATATTTTGACATGTTTCATATCGTATTAGTATAGGAAAATAGCTCAAAAGCAAAAAAGAAGTTTCACGAATGTTGCACGCGATAGACAGATAAGACCAATGATAATTTGGGTTCGAATCCCGGTACGGGCATTTGTTTGTGTGATGAGCACAGATATTTGTTCCTGAGTCATGGATGTTTTCTATGTAAGTATGTAAGTATTTAAATAATTTATAAAAGAAGACCTATAATGGCTATAAGGCCAGGCCGGGCAATAGTAACTGCAGGGAAGTAATAACTAATCAGAATATCTTCCATATTTTACATTATTCACTGTATTTCTATATATGTCCAGATAGCGTGTAAGCTGTTTGATAATTTCACCGTGGCGTGGATGGCCTTGATATACCAAATGATCTTTGATCTACACGCTCGTGTAGTTTTCGACGAAATAGGTTGTATGCGCGTGAAAGATGGCCTCTCAAACATTCTATAAAATAGGTGGATTTAGTGTGATTTACATTTTTTTCTATAGTTAGTTGCATAATTATACATATACACCATTCTATGTTTATTTGTAACTCAATCTTGAGATTTTTATGTTTTGATAGTATTTTAGCGATAGTTTACGAGTAAATTGCTCCGCTCAAATTGCGATGGCAGCGAATGTTATTTGGTAGTATTAATTGCCCCGCCATATTTTATATGAAAATCAACAAAAGTAGTGATGTACTCGGTTCAAGATTTTGCATCGATATTTATACGTGATTTATTTATTTCATTATTTTAGGTTATGGAGATCCAACAGCTAGTATTACAATATAACACACAGCGGTTCTGGCTCTGGAAAGGGATATATTTATATTTTATGGAACGTCATAGTGTATAATCCATTATTTTAAGCATTTAGGTTCCTATTGTACTGATTATGAACAGAGAATAAGCCAGGGGTGCGCGGGTCCGCGGTATATCATCTATGGACACAGTACCGACATATTTCTAATAGGTACAATTCCTATCACTGTTTAGTATAGAGACCAGTTTTAATTACCCCGCTAACATCTTGTAAGTGTTTTTTTTTAAACAAACGGAGAGACCTACATACAAAATGGGTGGTTTATTTAGTTTCCTTATGCTTTGACAAACTACATGATAACCGGATTACCAATGTAGGTTCACCGTAACGAAACTTATTACTAATTATCAATAACTATTTCTGCCATCTCATAGAAAAATCGCATTGTAAAGTACCTATACGCAATTTTCATTTTTAGATGAGAGCCAGAAAATAATAAAACATAGATAACTAATCTACAGTGTCAACCAATTGTTAGTAATATTAACGTAGATAGTAAGTAGGTTTAGGCAGTCAAAGTTGTACTTTATATTTTTACCTTAATATTTATTTATAATACTTTCAAAGCCTACTAAGTAATTTCAATCTCACAGGCAGATTCTCCGGTCGCTGCTTGCTCCTCATACCCACCCAGAAACTCTGCCGTGTGTCTGCTGATATTAATGCTCTGCACTACAATGTTAGTAACCTTTGCCCATTATTTTTGTATATCGCAATGAATCGAGAATTTTGACGATACGCACATCATGGATTAATTATTTTATGTTTTGTAAGAAAGAGAAATAAATATATAAGATCATCATAGGTAAGTGTGCCATACTTTTTAACCGCCGCCTCATCGTCGGTTTTTTAGGGTTACGTAGTCAACTAGGAACCCTTATAGTTTCGCCATGTCTGTCTGTCCGTCCGTTCGTCCGTCCGCGGATAATCTCAGTAGCCGTTAGCACTAGAAAGCTGAAATTTGGTACCAATATGTATATCAATCACGCCAACAAAGTGCAAAAATAAAAAATGAAAAAAAAATGTTTTATTAGGATACCCCCCCTATATGTAAAGTGGGGCTGATATTTTTTTCATTCCAACCCCAACGTCTGATATATTGTTGGATAGGTATTTAAAAATGAATAAGATCGTTTTTTGATAATATTAATATTTTAGGAAATAATCGCTCCTAAAGGAAAAAAAAGTGCGTCCCCCCCCTTCTAACTTTTAAACCATGTGTTTAAAAAATATAAAAAAAATCACAATAGTAGAACTTTATAAATACTTTCTAGGAAAATTGTTTTGAACTTGATAGGTTCAGTAGTTTTTGAGAAAAATACGGAAAGCTACGGAACCCTACACTGAGCGTGGCCCGACACGCTCTTGACCGGTTTTTTTTTTTGTAATGTTTGTTCCACGATATCTCCGTCGTTACTGGACCGAATTTGAAAAAAAAATATTTTGATCGAATGTATATGCAATATGAATACAGATTGGTCCCATTTTCCTCAGAACCCAGTTCTGATGATGGAATCCTGGAGAAATCGAGGGAACTCCTCAAATCTGAAAGGCACGTATATGGTGATTTTTGTGTTTTTTAAGGAACAGCATGCATTTACGTCCAGAACAGTGACATTTAGTTCAGCGGAACTGCTGCTGATGGTCAGAACCGAACTCCTCAAATCTGAACGGCACACTTTTAGTGACTTTGGTATTTTTATAAGAACAGCATGCACTTACGTCCAGAACAGTGACATTTGGTGCAGTGGAACTGCTGGTGAAGGTCAGAACGGAACTCCTTAAATCTAAACGGCACACTTATTACTTTGGTAGTTTTGTAAGAATAGCAACAGTGACATTTATTTAGTTATGTTTGTTAAGAATATTGAAAATTTTGTCAAGCTTCGATTTATTATAATCGGATTCAGAGGAATTGAGGAAACTCCTCAAACCTTAACGGTATACGTATATTCATTTGTGTTGCCATCAAATAATGAAAGTACTAAAAGCCGTTTTTTACAAATACCTACACATTTCTACATAATCCAACATTCGCAAGTATCTTTCACCAGAACCCCAAAGGCGGCGGTTTTTTTTTTAATTATATTAACCGACTTCTTTACCGAAAAAGTAGGAGGTTGTAGGTATATAACATATTTGGGGCTCACATTTGTCCATGTTTCATAGTATGTTCACCGATTACGTCGAGACCCGTGGTCAGATTACAATAATTCTGTTTTTGTTTGAAATGAGCTACCTCCAAAGTAGTCCCATATTAATCTGGAGCTGTTCTGATGATGGGATCTATGAAGAGTTGAGGGAACTGAAATTTTAAAGGCACATGTATGGTGATTCGGTGTTTTCTTAAGCAACTCGAGCAGTTTCTCTCAAAAACGAGTACTGCCATAAAGTGGACCTGATGCGCCCCCCCCCCCCCTCCATCTCCCCACTCACTACTAACTACTAATAGACTTATTTACTACTACTACTATCTTTCTCGATGTTCATTCGTTATAATTTGTTTCAGACTAACTGTTAGAAGGAGATCGTCCAATGACGGCGTTCTTGTGCTATCAAATAGGTACCTAATGTGAAGATAATACCTAGATTTCTACTCGTCTAATACCTCGCCTACCTCGAAAAATTCAATAAATCAATCAATCAAAATATTTATCGTTGGCCATGAGTTACAGAGATGTTATTATAATGTATGAACAATAGTCTGCATGTCCTGCCTCATCAGAGAGGCGTACAATATAGTTTATATTCTGGCTTAGTAGTAATATAGAACGAGTTTAAATACTTAGGTAGCATAATCATCAGCCACTCCAGATGTATACCACTGCACGAACAGCGATGGCAAAGGGGTTTAATTAAAAAAAAAACCTTTATAGCAACCCTAACTTCGTAAGGCCCAGACTTACTCTTGAACTAAAAAGGTACACATTATTTAGAGTGATACAAATTCAGTATAAATTGTGTACTAAATCCTCATTTAATGTAAAATTCCAACAAAAGGGGAAGTTGCAGGAGAGCATAATTAGTCACGATTTAAATATTTCTAATAATAATGTGATCCAGTAGGTACCCAATACCCATAGACCCGTAGTGTCCATCAGGATGGCGTGATAGATGACTGAATAGTCAAAACATTTGCACCAAATAACTGTACCTATAGACACAGAATATATAATAGTACAAGTACAGAAGGCCCACTGCTTTGATGTTCACGAAATGCCGCCTTTTTAAATGCCTACAAAATTCTAAGAAAGAAACGAGCCGCACGTGCGCAGCGTCGGAGGATAGGGTTGCCTATGGTTTAAAACGCATTAATTCTCACATAAATAGTTATACTATACATATATTCAAGTCTTGGGTACTTTCTAGGTATATATACAGTATTTATATATTTTTGTTACAGCCTTCAGCATCACAAGCCTTATTGAACTTTTCCGTTGGACTTAATCAATAAGATCAGTTTAAGATTGTCATATTTTATTAATGATGTCTATTTAACTAAGCATTACTAGCCATTCCACATGTGGACATCGTATATGAACCTTGAAAAAAACTCGCTACGTAATGAAACAATAGAAAGTGCGAACGTGCGTTCCGTGAGAACGCGCGCCACCCTGATTAGGCCGCGAACTCGCGGCCGCCAGCATGTACTTGTAGCGCGGCGATAGAATCGCGGAGTGAGCCGCCCCTGCTATAGAGTAGAAAACTGTAACTCAATCAATGAAACATTAAATAGATAGTTACATAGATACGCCGTTCTGATGTCAGCTTGGCGCGCATAGCCGTGTATCGCCCCAACGTGTGGAAACTAAATTTCTGGAACATAATATATATCAATAAACTGTACCTCACTAAACTGCCAATTATAACATTTAAATCACACGTGATATTTATTTATTTATTTAAACTTTATTGCACAGTAAAAATATACAGTTACAAAAGGCGAACTTAATGCTACATGGCATTCTCTACCAGTCAACCTTTAGGCCAAACAGAGAAGACCAAAAAAAGGTGCGGGAAAGGGGCGGGTGATATCGGTTAAATCAACAAAAAAAAATTTTATTCAACAACAACATACAATCACGCCTGTGTCCCATAAAGGGGTAGGCAGAGCACATGAAACCACTAAAGCTTCAGGGCCACTCCTGGCAAACAAGGGGTTAAAAGAAAAACGAATTTTATTGCTCTGGTTTATTTAATCCTTGAATGACATGTATCTACGAGCCCCAATGCAAATGATATCGTCTAGTATGAAAAAAATATTATGTCCTAACTTCGACCTCAAAATTCAGGATGAATTAGATGATTAGTAGAACATGTAACATAAAAACAAGAGAGCTTATAATGCATATTTTATTTATTCAAAACATAAATTAACAATTTTCCTCACTAGTAAACAAAAAAACATAATTTCACCAAATGTAACACTCGCAAAAATGTTCGTCTTCAGCGTAGCCGATGCAGAAAAGAACAACTACCACTTGGTGGCGTCACCTTTTGCATCTAAAACGGCCTTAATTCTGAGCGGCATTGTATCTACCAACTGTCTATACTCCTCAGGGGTTATTCCATTCCAGACACCCACAAGTTTCTCCTTAAAATCAGCTTTGGATTTAGAAGGATCTTTTCGCAACTTTTTCTTCATTTACCACTACAAAGTTTTTATGGGAGACAAGTCTGGACTGCTGGATGGCCATGATATGGTAGGAATTTGTTTTTGTTTCAGCCACTCCACCGTTGTCTTGCCAGTATGACATAAGGCACCATCTCGTTGAAAAGTAAATCCATTTATATACTTGAACTTTCTTATAGACGGTAGTGAACTCTATTCCAAGATGCTTTTGTATTTCTCTGCATTGACGGTTCCATCTATAAATTGCAGACATCCCACACCCTGTGCCGACATACAGCCCTAAATCATTTAAAGATGCTGGAAACTACACCTTGCGTTCAAGACAGTCTTTGTGAAATGCATCTCCTTTATCTTGAATGACTTTACTTCGTTCATCGCCAACTATGACCTCAAATTTGGATTTGTCGCTCCATATTATTTTTCGCCACTGATCGGCAGTCCAGTTTCTGTACTTTTGTGCAAATTTCAACCTGTTAGTTTTCTGCTTTTGAGTAAGTAATGGTTTCTGTTTAGCGGTGTGAAAACCGAAGCCCATTATTTTCATTACTGTCTTTCAGGTATCGACTGAAATGTTTATTTTGATCGCGTCATGCCATAGTTAGGTAAGTTCTCCTGCTCTTGCATGACGATTTTTCCTGATGATGCTCCTCAAAATCCTGTTTTCTCTTTGGCAGTTATTCTTCGACGGCCAGATTTATTTAAACAGGAGACGGTTCCGTGTTTTAGTTGATGCTGGATGATTGTATGCGCCGTAGATCTTGGCAAAAAAGGTCTTTGGATATTTTGGAACGTAGATTTGCCGCTATTGTTACTGGAAATTATAATTTTCCTCACTGATTCAGGCACCGACTTACCTCTTGCTATTTTGGTATAAAAATGTTGTAGAATAATTATATTTTTTACAGAATTTACCTTTTTATGTAGCCGTATATCATATCAGACGACTTATAATATTATTAATTCAATTTAAAATATTATTGTGTAATATTAATCTTACTAAACTATTTTTATTTAAAATAGACGACCTATTATGCCTCAAATATGAACTAGGCGTATTTTTTTGCTTTAGATATGTTATTTTTATGATATGATTATATTAAAACATATAACATTAGGGCATTTTGTACGGCGCAAGATTAAACTAGTTTTAATGGCTTAGTGCGTCGTGTATTCCATTTATCATCAAAGTCAATCTGGGTTTAAATACCAGTTTCGGAAATAAATATCGCACGTTGAAGTGTGACTAGACGATATCATTTGCATTGGGGCTCGTATGTTTGCCATCAATTTGCAACAGGCGCTTGTTTTCTCGTAACACAATATTATAATTACTAGCTTTTGCAAGCGGCTTCGCACGCGCTGAAAAATACTGTTATTTTTATTTAATTATGCATCCTTTTGTAGGGTGAAGTGGTCGACAGTGGAACACCTCGGACACTGGCGATCAAATATATGAAAGAGGCGCATTCCTAGGTTTGCTCTCTAAGTCTAAGCTCGTGTAGGTGAACGCGTACTATGCTTGTGTGAGTGCAATATGACAGGTAAACTGTTCGCGTTTTTGACAGGCGGTAACTGTGAGGTAACCGAGAGGGGGTGGAAGACACTTTCAGCGGTGAGCGGGAGCGGCCATACTGTACGATAGTACTCTTTATTATACTGTGACAGTGGTTCGCTTTCTTTCCGTAGGCTATATCTCCGGAATTATTACTAATAGGGAGTGACTATTAAGAACAATTGTTAAGAGCGCTATGACAAAAAAAGGCGATATATTGTAAAATGTACAATATTTATCGGCAAAATTGTACACTTTACTTATACTAAAAGACAGTAAAAGTACTTGTTTCAGTTAGAAAATCTAATTAACTGTCGGTTCATTAAAAAACATATGGAAGAAAAAGCTTTTTTAATTAGTAATGATTTTTTTTCTGATGTTCGTTTAGGAAAAACCGCGCGAAGCACAGATTTCGGAGCTCTTATTATGTACAATTTGATAAGCTCACTCTCATAAATGCGGTAAATTTAAATTCCTAATATCTTGTACTTTAGGTCCATTAAACAATATTTATCATTTAATCCTTTGAAATTGAGAAATTGAAAGTAAAACGAACTCAATTTTGTCTTGAAAATACATCGAAACAAGTGATCATTTCTCCGAAAATCTACATGTTATCAAAGTTATTTTAGTATATAAATAATCTGCACAATGTGCTTAAATTGCTGTTATCCATTTGTCGTTATAATATTTTATCATGATTTTTTGCCAATTTTTTGAAAACTACCCATACAACCATTTCAGTCGCAAAATCTTCAAATCAGTAACTAACTGTCAAATGTGACATAACGCGTGGTAACGTCGTGCAAACAATGCGACCGTATTGTTACAATAACAAAATGTAGTCGTCGTGTGCACTCGTTACGGTAAAAAAATGTGTACGAATTTGTGGCTGTCAATGTCACTGTCAGAATGACTTTTAACGACACTTTATTAGTCGACGTTTGCACACATAACGGTAACAACATGTGGACGAATTTGTGGCTGTCATTGTCACTGTCAGAACGGTTTCTGACAGTGACATTGACAGAATTTGTACACACATGTGTAGGTCTGATTACCGAACTGCTCCTAAACCACTGTAACCGCAAATGACAATCTGAAATACGAAGGTTTCTCAAACTTTCTTGTGAAGTTGTGGACTGGTTGCTTTGAATCATTTAAATATGAGCGAATTAAATAATAATAAACGACGACGACCATTTAAGCACTCTTCGACATTTTATAGAAATGTGGGAAAGTTAAGAAAAGTGCAGAATGATAATACAAATAGATAAGCACTTTATAGTTACTTAATGTATTAAATATATAATTTTTAATTCTTATTGATAAAAATGAAGTGCAGTGTTGCTTTACACAATAAAAGTAGGAATCAAATGAAATAGAGTATTTACTGTGATATTAATAGAATTTCTGTTGCGCAATGATAGTTTTTTTCAGTACAGATGCTGCTTTTTACACGCAGTAGTGCGAGCAAATCAAGCAATGATTCATTTCTTGTCTGGTCGAAACTATTAGCTTAGATTTAGGTACTGAAAATCGTCATACGATACACGTGCGAAAAGGACATTCACAACTCGTGTCGATTTAAAACACTCCCTTCGTTCGTGTATTAATTTATCGCTACTCGTATCGATTTTCCTCTTTTCCGCACTCGTATCTACAAGTATTTTGTTTGGGTTACAAAAAAAAACACATTATTTACTCTACTACGTTTTATTTATGTCTCTTTAACATTACAAATTTGTAGACACTTATCTATACAAAAATCTTGACAAAAGAAGTACAGATCGCTGAAATTAATGTTTGATAGTAATATTATTGACGACTACTTCAACAAGTGTCAATTGTGAAATGCCGCAAAATACTAGTTGCTCTATAGAAGACCATAATAATATGATCCCCGATCCTTTACAACCCAGCAACTCGGTACGCACGTTACATTTTTTTTTAAATCTTCTTTAGTGAGGGCAACTGAGTACGACGGCATATTTAATTGTTTATAAAGTTTGAGGATACCTGGAAAAAATTAATACAAGAATTAAGCCATTTTGAAAATAGCTTTCGGTCACGCGTGTACGCTGCGACCATTTTGCGACCGTTTGTCGACCGTTTGGTGACCGTTTGGCGACTGTTTTTTACATGGAATATTACCGTCTTAATCCATATTTTAACAACTTTATTGGTTTTCTAGGCATTATTTTTAATATTTCAGTATAGTATATGCACCGGAGCACTAAAACTTCACCAATCAATATACATAACACGCAAACACCGAGTAGTCAATAATATTATTACTGGTTAAACTGAGGTAAATTGATGGCGCGTTGATAAATTTAGACTTATTTTATGAAATCACTCGAGCAATTTAATTGGCCATGGTAATTAGCCCACATTATATTACAAATGCAAACAATATTTATCTTTAACAAATTCTTACGCCATTACATTTTAATGTCAAATGGTTTTATTTCTTTTTTACTTTGACGTCTCTGACAGTCGCCATTTGAAAAGAATGAAATGAACGAATTTTGGGAAAGTAGTCGCCAAACGGTAACAATGTGTGCACGCGTAGTGCACACTTCTGTCACTTCTGTGACCATTTGTGCCTGTTACCAATCGTCCCCATTTGGGTCGCCGCGACTAAACGTCGACCGTACTGCGACTAAACATTGAGACCCGAAGACCTGTGTGTACACAAAATAGGAGGATTTGCGTAGGAACGGCGACCGATTATGGTTATATGGGTAGCCTTCCTGTCGCTATTTTACCGGCGACGGACGCCTGCGATTTCAGTGCCGCGCCGGAGCTCGAGGAGGTGAGACGTACGTCGCTTCGCTCTCCGAGTTTTCATCGCAAACGTCGAGAATATTTATCGTTGTGTGGGTCGGACGCCTTGTTTATACACGGGCTATCCTCGCATTGTGTGTGTGTAAACAGCGACCAACGAATTTGATCCTAGATCCGTAAATATTTGCTTTTGTAATATTTTGTTATGTTTGAATGTTAAAGTATTACAACGTTATGATGATAAATATGCGAAAATTACAATACGGTCAAGATGATAAGACACATCAAGATGGTACTCGGGATCTGATGATGGAGCCAGAAGGTGGTCACCAGTACCAGTGAACCATGTAAGTAAACGACTTCGTGTTTAGGCTCGTTGGGTTCGTCTCAACAAGACCTTTGACAAGAGGTGGTACTCGGGATCTGATGATGGAGCCAGAAGGTGGTCACCAGTACCAGTGAACCATGTAAGTAAACGACTTCGTGTTTAGGCTCGTTGGGTTCGTCTCAACAAGACCTTTGACAAGAGGTGATACTCAGGGTCTGATTATGGAGCCAGATGGTGGTCACCAGTACCAATGAACCATATGACTAAACCACTTCGTATTTAGGCTCAATGGGATCGTCTCAATAAGACCTTTGACAAGAGGTGGTACTCGGGATCTGATGATGGAGCCAGAAGGTGGTCACCAGTACCAGTTAACGATGTAAGTAAACGACTTCGTGTTTAGGCTCGTTGGGTTCGTCTCAACAAGACCTTTGACAAGAGGTGGTACTCAGGGTCTGATGATGGAGCCAGATGGTGGTCACCAGTACCAATGAACCATATGACTAAACCACTTCGTATTTAGGCTCAATGAGATCGTCTCAATAAGACCTTTGACAAGAGGTGGTACTCGGGATCTGATGATGGAGCCAGAAGGTGGTCACCAGTACCAGTGAACCATGAAAGTAAACGACTTCGTGTTTAGGCTCGTTGGGTTCGTCTCAACAAGACCTTTGACAAGAGGTGGTACTCAGGGTCTGATGATGGGGACAGATGGTTGTCACCAGTACCAATGAACCATATGACTAAACCACTTTGTGTTTAGCCTTATTGGGTTCATCTCAATAAGACCTTTAACAAGAGGTGGTACTCAGGGTCTGATGATGGGACCAGATGGTGGTCACCAGTACCAATGAACCATGGAACTAAACCACTTCGTATGTAGGCTCATTGAAATCGTCTCAACAAGACCGTCGACAAGAGGTGGTACTCAGGGTCTGATGATGGAGACAGATGGTGGTTACCAGTACCAATGAACCATATGACTAAACCACATCGTCTTTAGGCTCATTGGGATCGTCTCAATAAGACCTTTGACAAGAGGTGGTACTCAGGGTCTGATGATGGAGCCAGATGGTGGTCACCAGTACCAGTGATCCATGTAACTAAACCATTTAGTAATCAAGCTCATTGGGTTCTTACTTCTTCTTAATAAGACCTTTGACAAGAGGTGGTACTGAGGGTCTGATGTTGGAGCCAGATGGTGGTCACCGGTACCAATAAACCCATGTAACTGAACCACTTCGTTTTTTTATGTTATTCAAATATGCGAGTTGATTTTTGGTGACCACAATCTCTCTCCATCATCAGACCTTGAGTAACACCTTGAAGTAATTAGAATTATATGTGACTTTTTTTATCATCATATTAATATATACTTTACTCTAATACTTATCATATAACAAAAGCAAACATTTGGGATGGGATCTACTTAAATATGATCACAGTTTATAATTATTACTTTAAATTTTTAAATAAATTTTAACGTAATTAATATTATTTTGCGCTATATTCTAGTCTTTTCGTACAAAATAATGTTTATTAGAAATCAAAAGTTTATATCGAGATAGTAGATTGTGGTTGTTATCAAAATTCCATAGGAAGGATCAAGATTGTTTTGTCCATTATTGTAGTGCGAGCGAGTGATAAGACGTGCTAGAAAGGGTCGGCATATTGGGCTCGCGCGGCGGGTAAATACCTAATTTCGCCCGACGCCGAAATGTTATAACGCTCTTAATTAAAAATAAGTCATATCTTTCTTTCCTGTTTATATGTGCATTTATTATATTGTTGAGTATACTCCGAAGACAGCGCATGTGGCAGACAAGGGAAAGGTTGCTCGACACGGTCGACCCTAAGTAGCAAAACTTATCGACTACATCAAAGGGTACGCCTTCCAGCGAGATGGACGGCTGGAAAGTGTAAACCTGCGCTTGCGGTGGCTGGGCCATGTGCAGCGTATGGAATGTGCTCGTTTGCCCAGATGGACCATGCTGAGTCAAATCGCATTAGGCAAGCGTAATGTAGGACGGCCACTACTCCGCTTTAAGGACTGCGTAAAGCGCGAAATGGTAGCGTTTAACATTGACTACACCTCATGCACATCTCGGACACTGGCGATCAAATATATTGAAGGAGGCGCATTCCTAGCACACAGTCTTAGCTCGTGTAGGTGAACGCGTACTATGCTTGTATGAGTGAAATATGACAGGTCGACTGTTCGTGTTTTTGACAGGCGGTAACTGTGAGGTAACCGAGAGGGGTTGGGTGGCACTTTCAGCGGGGAGCGGGAGTGGCCATACTGTACGATAGTACTCTTTATTATACTGTGCCTCATGGGAAGACCTAGCAGCAAACTGCGACGAGCGGAGGTACAGCCTTTTCAGAGGCCGTGAAACCCATGATAGGTTCTGGTTTCAAAACTTAGCCCGAAAACGTGTGCTACTCTGCGGCGGCGCCACCATAATGAAATTCAACTAATTACATGTTAAAATGATGTTCGTAAGACGTACAGTATGTACGTATAATGTTATGACTGTACCTATAGCGGGAAACGAAATAATGGGCTTTTATTGTGGCGCCGCCAGGGAGCATACTCTGCAGCGGCGCCACTCAGTTCTCATAGATAGAAATGACATCATCTACTTTTTTCTCATGGGAATTGATGTACCAATGCTGTTTATTATGTACGTATTGAAAAAATCACTATAACTTAGTAAATGTATATACTTTCAGTAATTCCGCATTCCGCCTGAACGGTATGAGCTAGTATGTAAGGAGGTGTACCTACGGGTAAGCGAGAGGGAGATATGTTCCTTCCCGCTCGCTCCCGCGCTCGGCGCGTTTCGTTCTAGGTTTTAATAATTATTATTAAATTTATGCCCCTGTTGTACACTTTGCTTTTCACTTCGATTGCGAGGAATTAATTATATTTTTCTCGGCAATTTACACCACGAAATTGTCGTGAAGCGAAACAACATAATAGGTACATAAGATAACCAATTCCCGCCAACTTTTTTTTCAACATGTGATCAGAGTTTCAGACGCTTGGTTTTTTGCCAAGTCAAACATTTTTTAAACGATAAGTAATCAAATCCTATTTTATTTTATTTACTTAATTTAATGACAGAAAATACGGAATTCTAATAAATTATAGCAAAACTAAAATAACCTATCAAAGTTTTGTCACCTACACAATTTTATTGCTCAATAAAATTTTGCAATATGTTTTAACTGTTTGTCTCTTGAGACCGATTACCTTAGTCTTAGGCCGGCACGGCAACAGACAGTCTTAAAATTCATAATTTGATAAAGTCATAATCAGTACAAAAATCAGATCGAGTGCACGGAGTTACATATAATTTCGCGACTGTCCACACACACTCTTGTTTCTTAGAAGTTGCCGGCCTTAGAAGAAAATTGTACCTACTTTATGCTCTAGAATGTAAAATGCGATTTTATGTCGTCTTCGCACTACATAAAGGTGCACTTTTCGAGCATGAGAAGTAAAAACGATTTTTTTTTTGTTATACTTATACAGAAATGCCTGCCAACGATACTATATTTATATACTATGATTACTAAAATAATACTCTCTTTAAAAAAAATTACATTATGTAAACACTGTCAAACAATTTAAATCTGTCAGTAAATAAGAACAAAGAAAACTATTTGCATCCTTTTCTATAGCAATAGAAAAGGATGCACAATTTTATTGAGCAATAAAATTGTGTAGGTGACAAAACTTTGATAGGTTATTTTATTTTTGCTATAATTTATTAGAATTCCGTATTTTCTGTCATTAAATTAAGTAAATAAAATAAAATAGGATTCGATTACTTCCCGTTTAAAAAATGTTTCACTTGGCAAAAAACCAAGCGTCTGAAACTCTGATCACATGTTGAAAAAAAAGTTGGCGGGAATTGGTTATCTTATGTACCTATTATGTTCTTTCGCTTCACGACAATTTCGTGGTGTAAATTGCCGAGAAAAATATAATATTCCTCGCAATCGAAGTGAAAAGCAAAGTGTACAACAGGGGCATAAATTTAATAATAATTATTAAAACCTAGAACGAAACGCGCCGAGCGCGGGAGCGAGCGGGAAGGAACATATCTCCCTCTCGCTTACCCGTAGGTACACCTCCTTACATACTAGCTCATACCGTTCAGGCGGAATGCGGAATTACTGAAAGTACATACATTTACTAAGTTATAGTGATTTTTTCAATACGTACATAATAAACAGCATTGGTACATCAATTCCCATGAGAAAAAAGTAGATGATGTCATTTCTATCTATGAGAACTGAGTGGCGCCGCTGCAGAGTATGCTCCCTGGCGGCGCCACAATAAAAGCCCATTATTTCGTTTCCCGCTATAGGTACAGTCATAACATTATACGTACATACTGTACGTCTTACGAACATCATTTTAACATGTAATTAGTTGAATTTCATTATGGTGGCGCCGCCGCAGAGTAGCACACCCGAAAACGGGCAGTAAGGCACAATGAGGATCGCTTTCGTGCGAGCTCTCATTTTAGTTTTAATATTGATAGATGTGGTAAATTACGCTGATCACGAATTGGATTATATAGCCACAAGCGGCGCTGTCACTCGATCAGAGATGCTGCTTAAATCATCTATAAAGATGCACAAGGCCTAATGATGATGTATATTGTAATAATTTTATATGTATAACGAGAAAATAAGCACCTGTTGCAAATTTATGGCAAACATACATGTCATTAAATAAATGAGAGCAGTAAAAAAATTGTTGTTGATTTGACCGATATCTCGTGTGATTATAATGTTATTATTGGTAGTTTAGTGAGTACAGTTTAGGTACAGTTTATTGATATATGTTTCAGAACATAGTTCCCACACGTTGGGGCAATACACGGCTATGCGCGCCAAGCTGACGTCAGAACGGCGTGTCTATGTAATTATCTATTTAATGCTTAATTTCTTGAGGTACAGCTTTCTTCGCTATAGGTACAGTTTAGTACAGTTTCAATACAGTTATTTGGTGCAAAATTTTGTGAATATTCAGACGTCTCTAACGCCATCCTGACGGACACCCTGCGTGCTGGAGCCACCTCGACAGCTGCTCTGACGGCAAGAGGGCAGATGGTTTAACTCTGGTGCCATTGGATCGAGCGGGGTAAGTGCCTTTTGTACCACCCGATGCCACCTGTGTTAGCATGTTTGTCGCCTCACAATACATCTTGATCGTACCGTATGGGCGGCAGCATGAGCTGCTGAGCAGGCGGCAGTCCTACCGTGGAGACATCTGAGTGCTGGTATGCGAAGTCCGTTCTTCGCGCAGAGGTTATCCATCGTGAGAACGCGGCAAGTGTGATAGGTAACTTTTGCGTTGGGAACGATGCGGGGTGGGTTGTTTGACCAATTTAAGTTCTTAGTTACGTGAGTTTGTTTAGCTGCGTGTGTGTGTGTTATTTTATATATGATCAAACGATCTTCGAAAGCGAAGTTCTATCGATATTATATGACTCGCTTCATTGTTCGATATAATTATTAAGTTTACATTTTATTTTTTCGTGCAATATGTTGCCAGTAGATTAAATAAACTATAATAATGTAAACTTAATAGTTATATCGAACAATGAAGCGAGGAAATATAATTAAATATTGTATTTTATAAATTAGGAGAGTTTATGGAATATTGTCGACTAAATGAGTGTAATTGTAGGTACTAAGCGGTTTCCAAATTGTATTTGCCTTGTAAAGGGCTATAAGTAGTTTTATTCATATAGATTATTAAAAATAGAAAATTGCTTTTAAATGTGCACTCAAGAAAATATGTACCTTATAATGCATGCACGGCATGCACACTTTAGTTTAAGGTACAGCGTGCAGAGGGGCAAATCTCGACTGTGAGGTGAGGCAAATGTAACTGGTCCATTCTTTTCATGTTTTACAATGTTTGCATTATTAGTGTCCACCGGTTATATATGGTAGGCGTTTTCAGTGGAAACCTGTAGTCGCGTTAGAAAGAGACCAAAAGTAGCATATGTCACTCTCTATCTCTTCAACTATCTCCACTTGAAAAATCAGGTCAATTCGTCGCTCCGTTTTGCCGTGAAAGACGGACAAACAAACAGACACACACAACTTCCCATTTATAATATTGGTATGGATTAGTATGGATAGACCCATCCAGGTTAGTAAATGTGACCGATGGTTTACCGACTAAAACCCCTCGACTGCCATCTCAGGGCTAGAAGACGAGGTCACAAGCATGTTTCGGCACTCCTTTGCAACCTCGCCAACCACAAACACATCTGTGGAGGATTACATGCCCTCTGTATTACTACATAGCGGGCTACAGATGCAGCGTGCTGGCCGCCCCAGGGACCTTTATGTAGACGGCAGACGTCCCCGAGTGAAACCTTTAAGGGTGTTCATACGCCAGTCGCCGCCGCCCCACTCTGAGAATGCTCTCCTGTGGCAAGCATATTACAATACGAGGGAAACCAGGGAAAGAGATTAATTCAATAAAATATATAAAGAGATACTGTTGTATTATTTCAGTGGGCGAAGTTGTATTTTAACGCTGTGTGTGGAATTGAAAAACGAGCAAGTGAAAGGATTCTATAGTTGAACCACGAGCGAAGCAAGTGGTTCGAGAATAGAATCCTGAACTTGCGAGTATTTTAACACACGAGAAGTAAAATACATTTGAACCCGTGTATAAAACACAAAACTTTTCCCCTCACTATAGCAAGGAAACTACGTACGTACGTACTACTAAAAATGCGTTTATCACTGCTTCCAGTAGTTCCACAAAAGGAAAATCATCTTTATTACTAGATTCACTTACTTTTATAAATTTTAAAGCAGTTGATTTGATTTTATTTTAAGGTCAAATTACTTTACCCACTAGTTGATAAAATGCTTTTTTACCCGCTCGTATAAAAGGACAAAACACGTGATTCCGAGCTAGTGAGGGGAAAAAGTAAATATATGTAGTATTAGGTATATTATGTAGGTACTTAACCCTTCGTCTGTGTTTGATAAGGATCCTAACATAAGGCGTTGGACTTTAAAATAATATATCAAAGTTAATTGTTTTATGACAATTTTTTGACAGACACAGCCGAAGGGTTAAGTTCACAAGGCCTGATTCAGAATATTGACAATAAGATGCAACGGAGGTTATCTTTATCAGTCATACAGTAATCTAATATTTTCATCACAGTTGCTCGGTAAGTGTGTCATTGTTCCCAAGGGTAGCGGGAGTAGCAGAAAAGTAATTTTCCCAAGGGAGTTATGAAATTTCGAATGCCACTAGTTTGTTCTTTAGTTTTTACTGCACAAGTGTGATGAAAAACAATGTAACTCGAAGCGTAATAATATCGCAAATTAGTCTTTGAATCACTCCAGTAGGCTGTTGTAATTTCATCATACTGTCGTTTGCAATATTTAGATTACGCCCCGAGTTTGACAATCTACTACTGAAGGCTGAGAAGGCAAATTTACAGGATATGAGTTAGAATTTATAGGTTTACCGAAATGAGGTATTTTATAAAACTTCATTTGAAATTCGTACGAATTGTAAAAAAAAATAGTTACTCAATATTCATTATAATAAAATTAACCTGTATGGTCTTTCATGGAATGTTTTTACAAGCAGTAACACCGATAGGTTTTTTATTTATTATAATCCGACTAAATTATATTTTAGCAACGTCACCATATTTAACAAAATAAATCAAGACATTTCTCAACCTTTATAATTTTGACGTATAAATCCGGGTCGCCTGTACTGCAATGAAGCATTCATGTGGTAACACCTAACATGGAGCAGTAAATAATAAAGACTGATATATAGGTAGATGATACTGACGGATAGCAGTGTTGTTTGTAGAATCTTTATTAATTATATTAATACTAGCTGTTGCCCGCGTTAGAAAAAGACAAAAAGTAGCCTATGTCACTCTCCATCCCTTCAACTATCTCCACCTAAAACATCACGTCAATTCGTCGCTCCGTTTTGCCGTGAAAGACGGACAAACACACTTTCCCATAATTATATAATTTTAGTATGGATTAGAGTTTAAGAATTACTCGGTACTATAACACTTTAAGTTCTCGCGCTTTGTACACATATTTAAAGTCACACACAGGTCGAACGCGATTAATTAACATTATTTTTACCTTTTATCCCAACGTTTCGGCCAGGTTGCACTGGCCGTGGTCGCGGAAGACTGACGTCCCAGCAAAGTGTCACCGGAGATGTAAACAACACAAAACTACCCGATATTAATTTATATAAATGTTCGGGGTAGACAAATAAATATAATCTACCCGCTTTTAGTTATTGTTTATTTCCCACCGCACGACACACAGCACTCACAACATCCGCGCACTGGTCCGAAGATAGATCTTTTGGTTTGAACATTTGAATCACTGGTCCCCATGTTGGCGATAATCTATACCCGTCTTCCCTGTTAAAGTTTTTAGGATATTTTTTAATTTCGATCGCCTCCCTCACAATCCGGTACTGTCAATAAATTGAATACCATTAACCCTTTAAAAATGTTTAAAACGTTATAGTTAATTAATAAACTGTACACACACACACACACACACACACACACACACACACACACACACACACACACACACACACACACATATATATATATATATATATATATATATATATATATATATATATATATATATATATATATATATATATATATATATATATATATATATATATATATATATATATATATATATATATATATATATATATATATATATATATATATATATATACATATATATAGTATATTAATTTTGTTCATTATTACATCTATTCAAACTGTGTGAGCTTTCTTTGATGTTGTCTAAAAATGTGTAAAGAGTGACAGTCTTTATTGATAATTTCTCTTTGCACCAACTAATATAAACCGATCAATTAACGAATCAGCTATACCACCATATTTTGCAAACTAATTTATGACGTTTTGTAACCTTTATAATTTGGCAAATACATTCCGGTATGCATATTGCGAAGAGAAGAACGGAGTGACCGGGGTGATCGTAGGCGCCGTCCGTTCACTCACCCGCCCGAGTCCGGGCTAACCGTGGCCGTCTAGCAAGAAAACGTGACGGGCTATCCGTCACACCTTCGGCACGTTGCCGGCGCGGGCTAAATCGAAGCGCCCGTGATGACGTAGTCTTTCCATACAAAAAGGACACCGTTCCGGTCCGTCCCGTTCCAGTGTGAATCATTCTTAACTGTGTATAGACAGATAAACTTTAAGAAAAAAACATTCATCGGAAACATCAAGTAACATGACTATATTTTGTCATCTTAATAATAATAATAATAAGCCCGCGGGGGCAGCTTGTGGCGAGCTGACGGTGAGTGGCGACACCGCGGACCCCTATTCCAGAGGGCACTTCCATCTAGCTCTCGCCTCTGCGCTTGCCTTAACCGGCCGGCCAGAGTGGATTCGCAAGAGCGGGACCTATGCTCCAGGTTGGAAGTGTAAAATGTCATAACGCCGGCGGCCTGCTGAATGGAACACCAGGAACCAAGCTACCGCAGACTCACCTCTCGACAACCTTTTAGCCACTCTCAAGTGTTGCTCTGTTGTCGCACCGTGCGTGCGGCCGTTTTGCAGGGCCCACTCAATGAGTTGGCGAGTCACCACCTGCCTTTTACAATTGTGAGACTAATTGTCACGGCAGGTGTCCGATAGTCTCCTCCCATAGCCCTTTAACCAGTTCATCCAACTTTCAAAACAATAACCCATGACCTTAGCTCCCATCGCAGCACAAAAGTGCTGCACTGCAATAGTCTTTGCACCTGGCGGGGACCATCTCCGGTTGTATCATATTGTGCGCTCGGGGATGGTATCCGCCACGTGTATCCCTTGCCTTTAGATTAAAATGTCTAAAAGGGCCTCTGTGATGTTGGCTTTGGCCCCACGCATGCCTCCCAAAGGTCCGGGACCCCATGGTCCCGAGATATGGAAAAGACAAACAAATAATAATAATAATACTTATTTATTTCATAAAGATAACATTGATCACATTATTGTTAGTAATCGCTTATAAAATAATGTTAGTACTTAAAAACTAGATTCGATTTCACATTTAATATTATTTTGTTAAATACAGGACAGCACACATGATTTGCAATCATCTTTAGGATGCTGTTTGGGCTGTTCCTCGTTCTGTTCAGTAGTGACGCTGCCTTTTTGTGCAAGATTGCTGCGAATCCGTCAGTAAGAGCCACCGCAAACATTGTGGAGGCACTGCAGAACCTAGGCAGACCAATCAGCATCCTAAAGGCGTTGTTGTATTGAATTCTTATTGCATTGTATGACTTTTGGGTATATCTGATCCATAGGCTGCTAGCGTAAAAAGATGAGCAGTATGCTTTGAATAATACTATTTTAACTGGTTTGGAGCACCTCGCAAACCTACGGACCAGTATATTCGCCCTCACACACACTGCCCTCCGCTCCCTTTCCATGTCGGCATCGTCCTTCAGATCGTCAGTTACAATGTGCCCAAGATATTTACTTAATGGCGCTACACACTTGATTGATTCTCGGCTATATGACGCTAAAACCAGTATTAATATTTTTACAATTTTAACACATGGACCAAATAGGCTAGTTTCCTACTAGTCAAGTCAAATCAGCTTCTTTTTAAGAACTGTCAAAACGATTTGCTGTTATGGAATTACTATGAAATACTGAGGAGTGACGTCACGGTCAATTCATTTACTTTATATCTTTCTTTTTGACTTGTTAAATAAAAATTATTTTTAAACGTAAATACTGTCCATGTTTTTCTTCTAATTATGTGGTGCTTTATTTCGTGCATTCCATAAAATATTTTATTTTAAGTATAGGAAACTATGGATGATGAACAATGGCACTGCACTGTCACTAAACATTCTATTTTGACAGTAATTCACTAAATACTCGATCCTGTTTAGTTTTATCTAATACACGTATTTTTATTATAAAACAATGTGTTAATTTTGTTAATACACTAATAAAGGCTTGGCTACCCATTAGATTTATTAATAAGTCTTCAAATTATCATAAATTTTACTTTAATCACTCGCTAATTTAGAAAATCGGCCATAATAAAGTTCCGACTAACTTGTCGTTTTAACGGTAAAATTACCAATTTGAGCTTCATTCATATATCTCTTAATTAATTGTGACATGGTTTGATGTTAATGTGATAAATCTACCTACGCATGCCACTGATGACTGTATAGGTAGACGGTTTCATTCATGATGAGATAAACACGCGCGATTTTTTTGAAGTCTAGTCTTTGGTGACATAATTATTCTGCGTCTAGATTGACACAAACTGTATACATTAAAGTATAGAGTCTGTTCGGAAAGTGAACTGTCACAGAATGTAAGGGCTCCGTACATTGCTTGACTCTTTCCCTTTCGAACAAACTCTTATTTAAGGTTTATTTAAATTTCTCATTTTCACCCCACGTTACCTTAGTGGAATTCAGAATGGCAGTTTTCAATTCGTAGGTAAGTATAATATTTTTTTTATGTTGAGATCCACGTATCCACTAAACATGCGTGCCATAAATAACCAGTGGCCACTATTTAATAATGCAAACATTGTAAAACACGGGAAAAAATGGATCAGTTACTATAGTCCCCTAGTCTAAATTGCCCCGCTGTACGATACCGCTATACCACATTCATAAAAAAGCACCTACCTATCTTATAAAATATACAATTAAATCAAATACCTAATAAAACGGACCTCCGCGGGCCGTACAATATTACCTGCAGATTTGTCTGATTTTCCTGCATGTACATTTGTACTCAAGCGAGTCAATATACTCTGCACTCTTTGCAGCTACTTGAGGCGGGTACCTACGAGTTCATCACGAATTCAATGGTAGATTTAAATAGAAAACGTATTGAAACTGCGGTATTGAAATAAAATAGAATTTATCGAACAAGGTTGACCCGTTTACGCAATAAGACGGGCTAATCTGTACCAAAGTACGGGTAATATAGCACCACACAAGTCGAGAGTAGCTCTGTATAATTTCTCGATAAAGGTACATCTACACTATGTGTACGTATTTGTATTAAAAGTCATTAAGTATTTGTGGAAATTTGTGATGCCATCTCTCGCCATAAAACGGAAAGAGACGCTATCACGAATCGCGTCTGTCTGTGCGTATGTTTGTTTGTATGTTTGGGATAAACTTAAAAACAATTGAAATTTATTTCCTGCTATTTTCATCTATGAAAAAGTGATTTAAAAAAAGGTAAATATATGTATAATTTGTGAAAATATCATATGAATTAATTAAAATGTATAAAATATTCGCTAATCGATTAGAAAAAGCTTACGCTGTTTAAAAGCTTTCATTGAAAATGCTTCCCAAGCCTTTTCAGGTATAGGTATTTCCATAAGTCTACAAAAAAGTTCCCGGAAGTATAATAGGTATATTTTAAGGAAAACTTATCATAGGTACCATTTTTATTCTTTACTTCCCATGCAAAGCCGCGGCAAATCGATAGTAGCTTATACTATGTGTGGACACAGCCTTACAAGTCTCGTAGGTGTTGAATAGACAAGCAGCTAATGCACGACTTTATCTAAAGTAGTCCATTCACGTTTTATGTGCGCTTTGAGCGACCTCACGGGTCACTGCTGGCAACAAATTTTAATCCAAAATGTCACCTCAGTACCCCGAAAGAAACAAACTTTATAACCTGAGTCTAAACATAAGGAAAACCCTCTCTATTACTAATGAATGAAATTTTAATTTAGACTGAGCAAGGTTTGGTTCTTAATTCGTTCTTAATTTAAACGGTTGTCAGTTGCCTCAACATGTTATCTGTAAATAGTCCGTTATAGATTCTAAATCCAGTTTTTGATTCTAAAATTGAATACTTATTTACCAAACATCGTATTTTTCTGAGACTTTTAACCATCAGTAGACTGAAGCTCTTACAAAATAAATTAGCTTTTTCATGGGATTGTACCTATATCATAGGATTTTGCTGTTGATAATAATTGAAATACGTTTTAGCATGTAAATTGTGGTTTTGTTATTTAGTAGGTACATACATCGTTTGTCTACTTAATAGGTTTTCGTTGGAAGTGGACAAGGAACTAAATGTTTAAGTGGTAGTCTAACGGCGTATGGCTTTAATGTAATAAACACAAATATTTACTGCCGTGTGGTGACGGGTTAAGAAGTTCACCACCCCCTTTCTTCCCGTGGGTGTCGTAGAAGGCGACTGTGGGATATGGGTTAAATTGTGGTGTAGGCGAGAGGCTGGCTGGAGAGGTTGACGACTGGTCTGGCGCAGTCGGTAGTGACCCTGCCTGCTGCGCCGCGGTCCCGGGTTCGAATCCCGGTAAGGGCATTTATTTGTGTGATGAGCACAGATATTTGTTCCTGAGTCATGGATGTTTTCTGTATATAAGTATTTATATATTAAATATATCGTTGTCTGAACCTTCTTGAGCTTACCGTGGGCCTCAGTCAATCTGTGTAAGAATGTCCTATAATATTTATTTATTTATTTATTTATTTAACCTGTCACTGCAATGTCACAGTTTCGTTTTCTGTCAACCCTTTATTTGCCAAGAGTGGCACTGAAACTTGAGTAGTTTCATGTGCTCTGTATCCTTCATGGGATACAGGCGTGATTGTATGTATGTATGTATTTACAATTAAAAAAAATTAAAAATTTATTGATTCCAGGTGCCGCAATAAATGAAACCTGCTTCAGATAATGCCTGGACTGGACACTGATATTTTGCCATTGGTATCAGTAACAAGACCACCCATTCTTTGCTCTAATATTAGATCACCTTGTTTATTCTATAAGAATAGCATGGATATACCTTATCCATGTTTTCCTTGTCATCTTTTTTTATTAAGTAATAGTTATTATTTTTCAACTTGCATCTTAAGTACCTACTGTTTTATGTATTGTGAAAATAAGAGATAGAGAGAAACAGCAAAACACTAATGAAAATTCATTAAAAAAAATTCTACTAAAATTTTCGGTAGGTTGTTCTATGAAGCTATGTTTTTTATTAACCTAATCATTTTGTAGCCCGATTATGTGTCCCACTGCTGGACAAAGGCCTTTCCCCGTGATTTCCACAGCTCCCGTTGGTGTGCTATTTCTGGCCAATTCATCATGAAGGTGTCAAAGTCGTCCCGCCATCTCCGTCTGAGCCTACCACGTCCGCGCTTAATTTGAGGCATCCACTTGGTGGTTATGCTGGCCCACCTATCCGGGTGCATGCGGCAAACGTGGCCTGCCCAGTCCCACTTTAGTCTGGTTTTATTTTAAACATTAATTTTCATTTTATTTCATATATAACTATAAATATAAAATCATAGTAAATTAATGTACAGGAGTACCATTCTTTTATAAATATTACTAGGTACATATATGGATATTGTCCCTATAATCTTGCTGGAATATCCATACGTAGCCAATGCATCTCCTATGTATATCATTACAATTAGATTAAACGATTTTTTCTGTCATTCATCCTATACCCCATTGTTCTCACCAGTGTATCTTTCATGGTCATAATGATATAAACAACTTGGCACTTTATATTCATTTTTTGTGCTTACTTTTTGAATACTGTTCCTTTATCTTAAAGTTCATATTTGTATGAAATGAAATAAGGAATTAAATTAATCCTAAATTAGATATAGTACAAATTCTGATAATACTGTTTAATGCGTTTCAATACTTTATTCTGATAGCGATAAGTTCATCTAAATGGATGACGTAGAACAATCAGTTAGATAAATTTCAAATGTTATGAGGTTTTATCAAATGCATTAACTATAGGTTATAGATAACTTTTAAAAAACTCTTCTGTTCGTGACCACGAACGTAACGTAAACGTCGGGCTAAATAATAAACAAAAGTATGCCATTACGTTTCGTTTTAAAAATTAAAACTAATCTAATCTCCTACTCTCCTACACTACATTTTAACTTAATGGCATATTTTCATTTATTTCTATTATAGGAGATAATAATTATTTTATTTTGTTTAATATCAATAGATGGACCACCACATATAGGATATCACATTCGTATTAAATATTAAAAAAATAGGTATCTAATTTATATCGTGCGTCCTTAGGTTAGGTTTTCGTTACACTGCGAGCTGCGTCGTCGTGTCAAATTCATAGGCAATAAAATCAAATACCTAAATCAAAATCAAAGCGGATATTTTCATGAAAATATCTTACAATAGCTAATAGAATAAGAATAAGAATAAGAATAATTTATTTGCTTTAAACAATACCAATTACACAGGTGTTAATGCGATAGGTGGTAAGTTTCATGTTTAACCATTAATGGTATGCAAACTATGTACACAAACTATATACAAAAAACTTATAAAAATAATAACTGTCAGTCTGCCTCAAAATTAGTAGTTTATACTGGTGCATAGCCTCAAAATTCGAAATAAGGTAATTCAAATGATTTAAATGTCCATATTTATGGCAAATTATGAGCATTATTGAATTGTAGTTAAATGATTTGCGAAAATAAGTAACTTAAAAATACTTTGTGGGAATACTGAGAATATACATATGCAGTTAATTTAAAATGAAACAGTATCAATATACTCTAGTATGTGTAGGTAGTAATGTAATAAATATAGACAATAAGTACTTAAATATAACCACATCTCAAAATAAGCAGTTTCATTGTGAATTTTTTTTCTAACCTTACTAAGATATAAAGAAACACCAAGAATATTATATACCATGGATATTGCGTGCCGAACATTACGTTGAAGCCAGAAAATTTGACCTTGAATTACGTCACGCCGGTCTTGCATCTCTTTCTTTAGGGTGTCCATGATTAAGCATACATTAGGGATATCCCGCGGAATTTGACGTATTACGTTTATAAGACTGATTAATTTTGTAACTTATTAAATTCAAATCCGATCAATCGTTTTATCACGAAAGTGAACATCCATCCTCACAAACTCAAAAAGTAAGGTACATTAGGGCAATTCCGAAAGTCGTCTAATTAGGAAAGTCGCATAGAAATCACCATTATTTCCGTCATATCAAGATTCCCCTTTCGGAATTATCTGAACATTTCTGTCATTCGGAATTACTCTAATGCACCTTACTAATTTGTCAACCGCCAATAAGGTCCATTTCTATACCACTCTGCAGTTACTTTGCCTTACGCCACAAAATACGGTACAGTTTTTACCAGTGGTAAACTACTGGGATTTTTTTTTCAGAACCGTTCCAGAATAAGAGCGTGGTGAGTGTTGCAACACGAGGCTTAAAATATAACTTTTCTTTTACTGACACCTGTATTTATTAAAAAATGTTTCAGTCACTTTAAACTATCACAATAATATTTTGGTAGTAACTACTGGGAAAACTAATCCCAGTAGCTATCAACCCCCGGTGTGGTAATTAACAATGTGGGGAAAATCCCAGTAGTTAGGACAGGTAAAAACTTGGTGGTAACTAGTGGGAATAGCCACAAAAATATAAGGGAAGTATTTGTCAATGGGGAAATAATGAAATACTAGGACGTTTTAAAACAGTATCTTTATTTTTAAGCGCCGCCCCAAATCTCAAGGAAGGTGGTTCTCAATTCGTACGTATTTCAATTCTCTTCGCATGTATATATATATATATATATGTATCTCAATTTAATGTTTATTTAACATAAACTCTTGATTAAGAAATGCCAACATTATGGACTTAGAGGCAATGCTCTTAGCTGGATCGAGAGCTACTTGAGTAATCGTATGCAATGTGTCGAATTAAACAGACTTGACAAACTCAATGTTAATGTCGCTTGTCGATCAGACTACAGATGCAACGGGTACGGGGTCCCTCAGGGAAGTATTCTTGGTCCACTGTTGTTTCTTTTATACATAAACGACCTCCCTAAAGAAACAGAGTACCCCATGTCCCTGTTTGCTGATGATATAGCCGTAATAATACCTGCTGATGACGCCACAGATACTTATGAAAACAAGCTAAATGATGCAATAGACACAATAGACTCATGGCTAAGCAGAAACAACTTGCAAACGAATGTATCAAAAACATGTTATATTCAGAGCCGATGGATCTACAATTATACTGTAGAAGTCAGAAAATTGAGCAAGTTAATGAGATGAAATTTTTAGGCATAACCTTAGATGAACATTGCACATGGAAAAATCATGTAAGACTGATCTCCGATAGACTCGATAGGTTTGTTTATGCTTTGAAACAGCTTAGAACTGTCGCTGGAGAAAAGACAGCATTGCTTGCTTATAATGGTTATGTTGCATCGGTTTTAAGGTATGGTATATCAATATGGGGCAACTGTACAGATGTCAATAAAGCATTCATAGCCCAAAAAAAGTGCTTAAGAGCAGTATGTGGAGTAAAGCCAAGAGACTCTTGCCGACCTTTGTTTAAGAGACTGAAACTGCTAACCTTATTTGACATGTATATATTAGAATTAGGATGCCTTGTACGCAAACTTCCACAGTTTTTCAAAGTAGTTTCAACTAATAGTAGATTAAGAGCAAGGGATGAATTTAAACTACAGATGCCACTATGTAAGACATCCTTATTTAAGAAAAATTGCTACGTAATGAGTATTCTTGTATACAACAACTTGCCCTACGAGATAAGACAATTACCCGACAAATTATTTGCTACCAGATTACACAATTGGTTAAAAGATAAATGCTTTTATTCTTTGAATGATTTTATGCACTATTCTGATAATATAAATGTATGAATTTAAATTAATTTTGGAATGCTATTTTAATGCTATTATTTAATGTTTTTGTTTTTGTAATTTCATTTGACCTTTCTTATTAAATGCGATTGCGTATTATTATTTATTAAATGTAATTATTGTTAGTTAAATGTGTTTATAATGTATTTATATTGACCTCTGAATTGCGTGTGATTAATGATTACAATTTATATATTTTAGTTTTAAGTTAATTTGCATGCCATATTTGTTTTGGCTAAGCATGTGATACAATTTAATTAGTAATTACTTTAAACATCTGTATGCAATTACCATGTTTAAGCAAATAAATATTTTCTTTCTTTCTTTCTTTCTTTCTTTATGCCACGATATCTCCGTCGTTACTGGACCGATTTTTAAAATTTCTTTCTGTGTCATAATCTTCAGGCTTAAAGTGCAAATCTGCAAATTGTCGAACGCTCTGAAACATTTCCTTTTATCGGTACAATCGACAGCCAACGCTGCCTCCTTCCTTCATCTTTTGGAACACTGAAAAGTTTAATATTATTCATGTTAATTGTAAAGACATAAACAATAAAGTTGGTATTATTATACTGTGATATGAACTATGAACATAGAAACCGTACCAAGTTGATAGATTTAGCTCCATTCAATAAGAGTAAATACCATGCAAGAAAAAAGATTGGTCACCCTAGTCGTAAAACCACACATAGCATTATTTTTCTTTAAAGGTCATATTTATCGTTCTAAACCTATTCGTGGGAATTTTGATATAATTTGAGACAATGAAAACAATATAATGATAAGAACTAACCAAGATTACAAGCAAAATAGCAGAAAATTTATTGCCAGCGAGGTTTATGAACATTTTTGTAAAATAAGTACTTACTTGTGAAATTTTACGTCGGATTTCGGTTTCCATTTACTTCCACAATGGTTCACTATGCAATACATAGCGCAGAACTTAAGTAAATCGTCGAAAAACGTTTATTTCGCGAAATAAATATCTGAATAGGTGAATGACTTTTGACAATTCTGACATATCGGGCATATTTTTTTATTATTAGTGTTCCCATAGTACGCAGGAGGTAAATACCGGAGAAATAAGGTTTTTGATTGAGTTTTTTTTCGTATAATACAAAGAAAAGTAAGTCAATTTGATTGAAGAATGTTTTATACGTTTTTAGGGTTCCGTAGTCAACTAGGAACCCTTATAGTTTCGCCATGTCTGTCTGTCCGTCCGTCCGTCCGTCCGTCCGTCCGTCCGTCCGTCCGTCCGTCCGTCCGTCCGTCCGTCCGTCCGTCCGTCCGTCCGTCCGTCCGTCCGTCCGTCCGTCCGCGGATAATCTCAGTAACCGTTAGCACTAGAAAGCTGAAATTTGGTACCAATATGTATATCAATCACGCCAACAAAGTGCAAAAATGAAAAATGGAAAAAAATGTTTTATTAGGGTACCCCCCCCTACATGTAAAGTAGGGGCTGATTTTTTTTTTCATTCCAACCCCAACGTGTGATATAATTTTGGATAGGTATTTAAAAATGAATAAGGGTTTACTAAGATCATTTTTTGATAATATTAATATTTTCGGAAATAATCGCTCCTAAAGGAAAATAAAGTGCGTCCCCCCCCCCCCTCTAACTTTTGAACCGTATGTTTAAAAAATATGAAAAAAATCTCAAAAGTAGAACTTTATAAAGACTTTCTAGGAAAATTGTTTTGAACTTGATAGGTTCAGTAGTTTTTGAGAAAAGTAGGGAAAACTACGGAACCCTACACTGAGCGTGGCCCGACACGCTCTTGGCCGGTTTTTTTTAGTAACTAATCTGGCAATACATCACAGTGTCGGAAAGAGATAGAACATAGGAGTAAAGGTGAATGAACCTGGCTTCAACTCATTGGTCGGCACGCACTATCCATGGTATATAATATTCTTGAGAAACACTTTCAATACAGTCTAATAATATCTTTTTCATCACATTTGATGTTTAAAGGTCTCATTGCATCCACGTGTACTGAAGAGTAATGTACTATTTTATTCCCAAGGGAAAAGTGGATTTAGTTTTAAAAATTAATACAATCCGTACAATATTTCAGGCAAAGGATGTTTCAATCAGCCAAGGATTTATTTTGCACAGCTAAAATTTGACTATTAAGCTATAAAAAAATATTATACGGTATGAAAAATGCATTTTATTTATGTTTTACAATTATTTCAGTGTGTTTTACATTTATTTTGTAAATTTCACGTAGATAAATCGTTATAATTTGCAACCTGGCAGGAAATTGTGACGGCCATTTCGAGTTATGCTTGACCGCGTTGCCATAGTAACGGGCAGTACAACACCGCCATTAATTGAAGGTTTTGCCTTATGATTTTTTTTTTCTCTGTGTTTTCCTCTCAAATGTGATGAAAAATATTGTGTGTAACTCAGGAGGTAAGGATTTTGTAAACTCGTGTCTATAACACTCTCCAGCCTGCGGCTGTCGCGAGTTATTACACTCGTCGACAAAATCCCCCTTACCTCCCTTGTTGCACAATATACTAAAGTAGTGTGTAAATTACTTGTTTATGAAGAAATACGCCTTCATAACTTTGTACTTATTTAACAGCTATTTGAAACATTCGCGTCAACGTCAACATCTTCGATAAACAAATCTTAACACACGCCGCACAACCATCGATACATAACCGATCAACTTTAAAACATAAATCATCGATAGTACGTATAATAAATCAATCGATCTATCAGTCGATTGAACCGATTCGATTCATCACTCGATTAGGGCAATTTGATCCGGTGCGAAACCATCGATATAGTGCTTATGAACTTTGATCAATTGTTCTGATTTCTTGAGGTCAGGGTCAATTTTTGTTTGGAATAGATTGTAGCTTGTTTTTTACTTTGGAATTTTTGAAGCGGTGTAGCGGGAGTGAGACTAAGGAATGAAGGTTGAGCTATTAACATTATTAATACATCAGCATCACCAATATCACCATAACTATATTTGTAGTTGTTTACCTCTTTGGATCCCGTTATTATATGATATGTACTTTTATTCCAGTATTTTGATATTTCTTATTGTAACCTTTCTCGTAGTGCTTTGACACATTTTGCTAAGCGTTGGGTTCTACTTTCCACTACTAATGTTTTATTAATTTTGAGAATAATTATTCGTTTTCTTTCAACTCTTGCTTATTGGTATGATGGTAAGGGACAAAGGACTATTAACGGCTAGTCAACTTTAGTAAACGTTTAAGTATAACGGGGTAAGTGTGGCACTGCTTGAGTAGTTTCACGTGCTTTCAGGTACTTCCTTTGGGAATAGGTACAAGTGTGTTTATGTATTTAAAGTTATTATTAATCGAAGCGCTCGTAGAACTTCATACACGGTGAAATAAAAAGGACCGTTCAAACTGTTCAAAAATATGTCTGTTTCCATTTTTTTTGTTTACATTTTGACTGTCATGATGCCGCTCATTTCTATGGAACAGCCAATTGTTCTCGCGATTTCAACCAATGATTTGGACCAATGTCCCATAATAAAAGTTGTTCATTATGACCTCAAAAGTCACTATTCAATATTTGAACAGTCCTTTTTATTTCAGCCTGTATGTAATAATAAGCAACAGCAGGGTTAGCACATGATTGCCTCGAGAGTATGTCGCCACGAGATAGACTACCCGTCCTTATGTCATTAATACAGTTAGAAGAAGACGTGTCATCTATCTCGCGGCGACATACTCTCGCAGCAATCTATCTATCTAACAGCAGCTAGGCCTACAGATTATGCCAGAGGCCCATTTCTCGAAGCTACAAGTTACAATTTACAAGTGGTTGTCAATGTCTAATATTACAGGTTGGAAAGAGACTTCCGCTTTTAACTTGTAACTTTCAGTTTTGATAAATGGTCCCCACTGTGGCCCGTTTCTCGTCTCGCGCACTTGTAATACAAGGCTTGTACCTTTCGAGAAACGGGCCCCGGTCTCTGAAATGTCATGTCTTGCCTAAGGACTTTGTATCCAGGCGCCTCAAAACCCTATTATATTCCAGTTCAGCTATCAATCAATAAGGATATTACCTTGTACAACAAATTAGTAGCACTACCTGACGCACGTTCATGAAATAATCCGCTTGACAGCAATCTTATTACTTGCGTGATATATTATGCTGCGTTACATAAACTTAGTCCTTGTATGGCATTACATTTAGCTGAGTAATGTTTGTGGATTTTCGAAAATCTGAATTCCCTACACGAATTTGCTAGTAAATAGTTAATAATGGGATCGACAAAGAGCGGATTCAGCAGTTTCACCTTCTCGTCAAGTAGATATCACACACAATCGCTAATTAATTTTCTTTCAACCCATAATTGCGAAGTGGAACTAAAACTTGAGCGGAAAGTTATCAAGTCTATAAAGTTCGTTTTCCCCTCACTAGCTCGGAAACACGTGTTTTGTCCTTAAATACCAGCGGGTAAAACGCATTTTATCCACTAGTGGGTAAAGTAATTTGACCTTGAATAAAGTCAAATTAACTGCTTAAAAATTGATAAAAGTAGGTGAATCTATTAATTAACATGATTTATGACCTGTGGAACTACTGGAGGCAGTGATAAACGCATTTTTTGCGTTGTAGTTTCCTCGCTATAGTGAGGGGAAAAGTTTTGTGTTACACTCGGGTGCAAATGTATTTTACTTCTCGTGTGTTAAAAAACTCGCAAGTTCAGGATTCTATTCTCGAACCACTCGCTTCGCTCGTGGTTCAACTATAGAGTCCTTTTTCTTGCTCGTTTTTCAATTCCACACTCGGCGTTAAAATACAACTTTGCCCCCTTGTATAACAAATAACTATTGTCCTTTTCTATCACACCAATACGTCGGAAAGGGACAAACGAACTTTATCGGCTTGATAAATTTAGAGCACGTTTATGAATACGGGGGTAAGAATATAGCCTCCTGGGTCCTGGTGCCCTCGTACGAGTACATAAGGTGAACTTTTACAAGAATAAAAGAAAGTCTAAATTCAAAAGCACTAAAATTTGCCAGGGATCCAGAAGGATAGGTGAGTGTTTATGTATGTATACTATCCCAATGGTAGAAAACGTACACCTATATGGGAAGTATCTTGTAGTATGTAGGTCGGCTGACACGTTTGAACTCAGATCACCATTGATCAGATTATTGTTCCACTCATTTGCCAAATACCAAGGTTTCTTCCTAGCCCTAGATTATTTTAAAGTGACTTTTATCTCAAATAGTTAATGTTTGATAAAATGCCGGCATTTTGATAAGAAGAGAGATCTCATCTTGGTTTCTTCGGATAAGACTCTTTCAAGTACAACATGACAGTGAGATTTTTACAAACCATTAAGCAAGTCTCAATGGCTTATGTTGTACATAGCTGGATAATGATTTAGCGACATATTTTCTTACACGGAAAGGCTTAACAAAGGCCAAATATGGCTTAAATCCAGCCACACCTTCATGACGCATGATAGAACGATCAACTGTCAAACACCCCATTAAACGGTGTGATGTATGCCTCATTGCGCAGGCAGTACTAATAAAAATCAGTTACGGCCGCGCATTGTCTCGCCGACTCCCACGCTGGCTCTAGATAAATTATTAATAGTGAATTTGTAATGACTGCCAAAGATTAGGCGGAGAGTGTGCAAGGGTACTGCGGAAACTTATGGACGTGGTGTCGTGGTGACAGCTAGAGCCGATTTCACGTCGATAGATAAAGCCTATCAAAAATTTCCAAAAACGGCCTTATTGAGAATGGCGCAAAAAAAGTGGTATTCAAAATTGGTACAAATTAGCCAAAAAACTAAAGGGTCCAACACAGATTATTTCATTATTCAGATTCTCAAATTTCATTACGATTGATTAAGTTGTGATGGAGGAAACAGTCGAGAGCGGAACCTCAATTATAAAGATTTTTTCGCAAAATCTTTCAGCCGAGTTGTTCTGAATGGACAATTTTTTTTTCAATAAATCTAGTTAATAATAGTAGTTTTTTTATCTGAAACTCCCAAATTGAAATCCTTTCCATTTCAGCATTTCGCTTCTTTAGCTTCATATCATTTTTTTTTCAGATGGTTTACTCGTACGCGAATCCACGTTCCGTCATACGGGTTATTAAGGCTCAAGTTTTTTTGTTTTCAATGAAGACTTAGGGAGAAATTCACTGCTTATACTCATGCTACAATTTGACTTGAAAATATTTTTCATTATTATTATGTCAGCCATACTTTCCTAAGACACATGTCGGCCGTAGGAGAAGTTTCATGGTTTTCCTCAACTACTTTAAGGTTTCCTATGGACGTGGATCAGACTGTTGAGCCATATCGATAGAGGTACGAGTATTTATTAGCCTGTCTTTGACGGCCTGGTCCTAAAGTTGCAAGCATTTTGGAATGTGTATCTATACTAATATTATAAATGGGAAAGTGTGTGTGTCTGTTTGTTTGTCCGTCTTTCACGGCAAAACGGAGCGACGAATCGACATGATTTTTTAGGTGGAGATAGTTGAAGGGATGGAGAGTGACATAGGCTACTTTTTGTCTCTTTCTAACGCGTGGGAAGCCGCGGGAAAAAGCTAGTATTTCATAATTTTGATATTTCCGTGCGTGATGGACTAGTGGTTACTTTAGCGGAGTAGTACTTCGACTCGGCCGCTGATGAACTCGATCATATTCTTTAGCCTATGTTTACAGTTACTGTAAATATGTTGTTATTAATCTTTGGCAGTTTCGGTGCTCGTATAGAGTAGTTAGTAAGCTTACAATAGGCCGCTCTGTTCTACATAGTGTTACGTATTGAGCTATCGGATTGTATTTGCATAATTTGTCGCTGGCGCGAATGATGGGGTACAAAAGTGGAGGACTCTTTTACATAGGTTGTTTCAATTCTAATATGTAGTAAAATTATAAAAAAGTGTAAGTGATAAACATAGATAGAAAGCAAGTTATTAAGTTCGATTGTTTCAAGTTCAAGTATTTTTGAACACAATTGTTGACACGATTGAAAATGACATAGCGGAAATGGTCAGGAAATGATGATTATCAATTCCTAACAGTAACCCATATTTAAGAATCAGTCTTAAAAATTTAAAGAAAGTTAGTGTTTTTGTTTTAATTGTCTAGCAAAAAACGACCGATCCGAATCCGATCAGAATCCGTAAAAATAAGATCCTCACAGCCGTAGAACTATTTGTGTAGTACTTTACGCACTACGCATCCATGAAAATAAGATCAGTCATGCGATTCCTTTCCATCATTCTTCGGATCTACTGCGTAAACTACCATAAAAAATAGTTTTACGGCTATGGTGGATCTTATTTTGATTCGAGTGCGAAACCGCTCTTAGAGAGCTCGTATTATTCGTTGTATCCCTTTCTACTACATATTAGTTTCAAAATCGATAGATTCTCCACAACTCGTAAACCGCAGAATAATGCAGTAAGTGTCTGGCATTGAGGCGTATCGCCGCTTCATTACAGCGATTATCCTTTTAAACTCTTCGCTCGCTCGTGATTATTTAAATGTATTAACACATGGTGAGCTAACGCCGCCTTATGAGGGAATGATTTATATCGATAAATAGATCGATCTGAATAAATCACGTCATACTTGTTGTTTACAAGTAGAACAGTAGCATGAGTACTGTCATGTTTAGCCAGGGACACATCGTAAATTTGTCTTTACTCGATGAGTTTAGCTAACATATTATTTTTATATAGAAAATATTATAGGTTAACTAACACCTTATACTTGAATATCTGTATCAACTGCGATCAACAACTCCATCTTGAGTTATGATTTTTTGTTTTGCAAATTCTGGGTGCGGGACACGCCCACCGAAGGTAATTTTTCGCGTTTAATATTTTATTACTTATATTATACAAATAATAAATAAATAATTTTATAGTGTACCAAGTAGAACAGAGGCTAAAGATTATGCCTGAATTAATTCAGATTTTTAGAACAGTCCGATCTGACGTTTTTTGCCCCGGACACGTAAAATCGCGCCTCCTGAGAAATGCCCAGCAGTATTTGCAGTGTCACTATGGGTAAACATTGTAGAACGTCAGTAAGTGTACTATACAGGGCGATTTTTTTAAAACATTTGTTTTAGTAGTATATTATAATTATGTCCTACCAAATCCAAAAATAAGTATAGAGATAGGTAACTGATGTAGTTAAACTTAGACATACGAGTATGGTAGGAGACTTAACTAGCCTTGTGACATGGTCACACTGAAGAAATTTGGGGTCGACTTCGAAATTGTGATACAGTTAGTTGCGTGGCTATTCTTACTCACACAAGAAATTTACAATCATATTCATAGAAAATTTAATGAAATTATATAAAATAAATCAGTCCAAAACTAAATCATTTCCGGCCCGTTTTCTTATTTTTGTAAATACGTTTCTAACTTAAATTAGTCATAAGCATTGACCCTATAATTCGTTTCATTAATATATTATTTATGAATCATATGAGTACAATTTATGTGCATATTTTGTCCAACAATAAGTTACACAAAAATTTGAACCACAACACATTCAAGCATAATCAGACTACTTCTTTCCTAAAAAGTCATATAACTACCGAAAATTCATATAAACATATGACTTTTACTTACAAAAATAGCTTACACTTAGTAGTGTTGACAAAAATATAAATAACCATCCGTGATGTTATCTCCCAAAATCCGTAATAAATTTCGATTTTTTTTCTCAAGAATCTACATTCCGTGGGTAATGTATGGGGCTGGGATGTAACAAATCATAGCTTTGTGATACGTTGTAATTTTAAAAAGGTCTTAAGTCAGTTCAAACTCAGTATAACAATGTATCATTTTTTCTTGCGCATGAGCATAGTTTATTGAGAGGCGACGAAGTGAAAAGATTTATGTGATCGGGTGACTTTTGAAACTGTAGGCCTAGTCAAAATGACAAATGTAGATGCTACGTGGCGGTCGAAAGGCAGTCTTGCTCTGTCGCGCCATTACAGAAGAGTGATAGGGAAGGGAGAGCTAGGTTCGAAGCGTAAACGACTGTGACGTTGGCTAGTTACCCTGTTTTACCGTTATTGTCGTTACTCCCCTGAATGAGAGGGTACGTGTTTATAAGTACATAAATACTGAAGTTGTTTATGTCGATTTTAATACAGTTATTAAAATGAAGAATAGGAACATTTAGAGCAAGCACTACCGGTCCTATTCATCTAGCAAATTATTATATTGTAACAATGGCTACAATAATTTTAGTTAGGTCCCCAGATAATCAAAATAAACAGTGGCTTGTTCTTATAATAATTTTCTAATGTTTTTACATTAACACCTTGATGTTGTTTAGTATTTATTAAAATGACAAAAAAGAAACTTTAGTAGTTTCAAGTGCTCTGCCGATCCACTTTGGGGCGACAGGCATAAGTTTATATATGTAATAATAAAAAATAAAATTACCTTAGCTGGTAAGTAAGTAAAATAGTACCTACCTCAATCTTAACATAGGTACAGAATTCAAATTGGACATTTTACAAAAGTAAAAAGAAACGTACATATAGATTTATAAATGAATAGCAATAAGATCATTAATAACTTGTATGAAGAATATGAAGATCCGTTGGGTTCTGATTATCAGACCAAAATTGATACAAAAGTTACGATGTCTGACGATTATGAACGTAAGAATCAATCCTCGCCGACACAACCTCAATCGTCATGGGCAGTATTGAAACCGCTTAAAACTTAAAAATTCAATCCAAACCTCGTTGACAATACTTATTTATACCTGCAACTAACTTCATTGTTAACCATCAAGCTACTTTTAACAATGTACTTCTGAACTCCATAAATGTCACATCCTCTATCAAAACCTTATTTAAAAGGCATTACAAATCGTCGACTTTTGTCGCGCCCCTTCAAACGTATTTAATTGTTACAATTCTGTTCCATGCAATATTTATAGGCATTTTAGAAAACGCATTTGAATTTATGATCGAAATTGCCTTCGTATTTTGTACTTTAATATCTATATTTTTAATGTCGAGATTAAAGTATGGATTTTGTTGGAGATGATAGTATTATTCTGGTTCAAATACGATCACGCTTCATAAATAAAATTAGCAGAAGTTAAATGTCTGATACCCTAGTTAACACAGCTGTGGGGTGAAAATATTTTGACATTTCGTTTTACGTTAACCATAAAGCTACTGAGTATTAAAACACTAGGTATTTCATGTTCGTATTTTATATTTAATTATTTTCTAAGATTATGGTGTACTTTTAAGGATAAGCGATCGGAATGGAAGTGCAAGGAGTCTTAAATCGCATATCGTGACCAAATTTTATTAATGTAATGCAACTCTTATATGAAGTATAAGAAGACTTTAGAAGAAAAGGTACAATACCGAAAGAGGAAGAAGAATATTATAAATGGCCGCTAAAGATGCACTATAACTTGAATGAGAACTGCAAAAGAGATAAAGATCAGTCAGACCGCCTTGATAAAGTCGATAACTATGGTAACATATCCTTGGTACGAGTACATTTTTATAGGAGTACTTATGAATGACATGAATGTCAAATACCAAATTGTAAATTGTTAGTTTCCAACAATGTTTAGATTTGTAATCCCACGCTATGTAGGATTGTAAACTACAACGAATGCTCTTTGTCAATAATAATGTTAAAATGTATTTGAATTAGCCTATAATTAGACTTATATTGACCGGGATATAGACCGTGATTACCTTTTATAAATATCGGGAGCTAGACAAAAATCAAAAAGGTAATCACGGTCTATTCCCGAATATAGTCTATAATTCATTCAAAACTCTTAGCCTATAATTCATTCCAAATCCTTCTCAACGTCACATTATAATAACTAGAACAATGATATTTGACAGTAACATGCTACTGGTCCCAGAATTATAATAATATAACATAATATAATATCAGACACCTAAATGGTAAACTAGGTACCTGCAATTTTTTTTATGATTATAAACTAAACTTAAAATAAAATACAAACAAATAAAACTAGGTACCTATAGTCATTCTAAAGGGGCATAGAACCAAAAAAGCTAGAAGAATTTCTTCGCTGGGTTGTTAAGTTTATATACTCAGGACGGAAGCTGTTCGGTCTCCTGTCGCGTTTCCGCGTCTCTTCGATAGGTGTTTTTAAAAGATTCAGAGTGCCAGGGCCTCTCAGACTAAATGTTTTGATAACAAATGCTTTATAAGTAAAACTTGTTAATAAAATAGGACCCTTTGAAAATTGATTGCAAATCAGACACAGTTTCCAATGTTGCCTAATAACCGAATGTCAACTTTAAATTTAACTCTTCGTCATAAAAATAAATAGACTATTAAAATATTTTACTCATAACTAGATAGACATGAATCGGTTACAATGGTGTTGTAATAAGAGCATTAGTCACCAAAAGCTCGCGGTATGGTAATGAACGAGACGACGAGTAAATCATGAACTACCAAGGTTGGAACAATGAACTACGAAAGTATTATTAAACAAAACATTAGCACTTACTGGAACTAAGAGTTCTGAATGATTCACGTCACTACATACCCAGATTGGTAAAAGAAGCCATTCAGATTCACAAATATAAACATTTCAGTCGTGAGGATGGCATCAAACTATCAAATGTAAATCCAGTGATTTGTTTGTGTAAAAAACCGGTGAAGTCAAGAATTGAACAAACGAGACACTGTGAGTGTAGTGTGTTTGGACAGACCATCGAATGTGAATGCGACCACTAGTAACGCTGAAAGTGAACGCAGACGACGCGCGCGAAGGAGGGTAGATCGCGCGCTGTCTACGCAACTTTGACATCCACCAGCCTTCGTCAATTTTCCGTGATCATAATGCATGCAACTGCGTCGAAATATCGGGAGTTCGACAAAAATCAAAAGGTAATCACGGTCTATATCCCGGTCAATATAAGTCTACTTACTGGAACTATTTAGCTTACCACCCCTTTTCTTCTCGGTGTCGTAGAAGACGACAGCGACAGTGGAATATGGGTTTTATAAAATTATGGATTGGACAATGAGGGGCATCACCAATTTGGTTTTCTTTTGGTTCACATTGAATTTCAAGTAACCCCCTGAATAGTTAAGATTTTTCTTCATGCAGAAATAAATATAAAACAAAATCTATCAAGCATTCTATGTATTTGGGTTATCAAAATATTTTGCTAGGTAGGTACTAATTTGCTTTGCACGAGCGATGTCTTACCAATGAAGGAAAATAAGTTGTTAACGATTTCTATCTTCTATTGTTTCACTTTGATCTTTGGCATATTGCTATTTATCTAAATTCTGTTATTCAGTTCCTCCGTTGGGCTTGTCATATCTAAGCTTCGTTGAGCTACAAGAGTGGTAAACAAAACTCAAGTTTTAGTCGTGTACTTTGCAACCGACCTGCTCGCCAAGTCCATTTATAACGATATGCTGACTCAGAGGTTGTTCGCATCATATTAGTATGTGTCATCGTCAGGCCTTTATTAAACAGGGCATCATCATCATTTATTTAAGAGTTGGACTCTTGACGGTGGCGCAACTTCCATGTGTGCCGGTCTTCTGCCTTCCTTTTGATTTCCTGATAAATACGTTGAGTATTTCCTTTATTTGGGTCATATACGCATTTCTTGGTCTCCCCCTTTGCCTTCTTGTCTTGTTTTAATGAATTTGTCGTATCGTACCAGGTGCCCAAGCATTTTTCATCATCTGTTATTTATAGTTCTCAGCAAACTTCTTTTTTTAAACAAGGCAAATATCTCAAGAAATACCACATCCAGTAATTCACAGTTCCTTCCCAGCATATTCGCCGACATGAGATACAGAATCATAGCGCGGCTCAAACTGAACCCACGCGCGAGTGTGACCTTCTGCTGCAGATCTTATTGTTCACGTTATCCCCACGACTATAAGCTTGCTAGAGTATAACTAAATACACCAAACATTATCAAATAAAATTTAGTATGGCACTTTAATATTTGGATAAGTCCTAATATTAAAGTGCCATACTAAATTTAATCATCATCATTTAAGAGTGGACTCCTGTTGGTGGAGCAACTTCCATTGTGTACCAATCTTCTGCCTTATCTTTACTTCCTGATACGACATGACGCATAGAATTGAAGCAAAGAGGCAAAGCAAAGGTTGTTTAGTTTGCCAATAGAGCATTCACAACCCAAATAAAGGACTTAAGGCCAACGATAAGCAATTGTGGCGTTGTTGTTGTGTAGTCAGTTCCAGTCGCAGTTCGGTTAAACTGTGTCCACGCAGCCAGGATCTTGTCTCAAGAAAAGTGTCTATGAAATCCTCAAGAAAATGACCTGCCTTAGTTGCGTACGAGGAGATTAACAGGTGAATATAACCGCTTGAAGCATTTCAGCTAGTGGGTTCAAAAATGCAGAAATAAATGCCTACTAAACCTATTAGGTTTATCATCATGCTCTGTAGGTGACGAGAAGATTGTTTCTTTTGTTGCGATAACGAGTGATGGAAGATACTACTTAAGTATAGTTAATATGGTGATATAGGGAACAAATTTACAATTTAAAATAATGGAGTGACTGTGTATGTTTGTTGTAAGTACGTTCACCTACTACCATCCATCACACACATTCGACCGCAAACTGACCCAACAACTGTGCCTGCAATTACATATTTACAGGAGTATAGTAAAAGCGGTAATTTTGTGGTGTGAAGGCTTTTAGTGTTCTTATTTAGATAGAGTTCCGCTTTGCGCCAGGCAGAGTGATGGCAGATGGACCAAAATGTTGAAAAATGGTGGCCGCTTTCGAATGTAAGAAGCGCCTGGCATCCGTTGGCTCCTTGGGTGACGATAATCGAAAACCTGCGAGGCAACTCTGGATGAGACTAGTTCAGAACCGAGCAACTGTCCCTCCGACCAGGACACGTGCCCTCGCGTCCTCGCCCTTGCACTAGGCATTAACATTACTCAACAAAATACTATCAATGACTAGCTTGACATCTTTTTCACGCCTGAGAATCGTTTTTTGACAGCATCCAGTCGATACTTGGACACAATTGTAACGCAAAGTTCGATTTAAATTGTATTTTTTTTTTATCAATTGTATTTTTTATGTAATTTAATTGTTTTAAATGTCATTTAATTGTAAATTGTTTCACTTATTATATGAATTGATTCTTTTATTACCATATGAAGTATTATAAATTAGTATCTAAGGTTTAACTGTTAGTGTAAATAAATAGAAACGGCAAAACATTATTTACCAACACTGTTTACTACACACGAAAATTTATGAAAATAGTTAAAGCCACATTAAAAAATTAAAAGAGAGGCTGGTGGGCCTGGGATGGGATGGGATTTCAGTATCTGCTACTAATATCAAAATAATTAAATATTCCTTATCGAAAACCACTAAAATTTTATCTTATAACCTACATAAAAAGTCACAATATGGCAATCAAAATGTATCTGCTACTCTACTGACATCATAACCTAACCACAAAATTAAAATTTTGAAAAAACCCCCGACCGCGACCTAGTGGACCGATTAACTCAGCTTTCAGACAAAAAAACTAAATCTAAATCGGTTCATCCGTTCGGGAGCTACGATGCCACAGACACACACACACACAGACAGACAGACAAACAGACAGACAGACAGACATACACACAGACAGACACGTCAAACTTATAACACCCCTTCGTTTTTGCGTCGGGGGTTAAAAACATTATCGTCTATATTGAAAACCGCCAAAACATTATCTTCAGCATAAAAACGTCAAAATAAGCCACTCAAAATTGAACAAATAAAATCCTCACGCACCCAAGCTCGCCGCAATACTAACTGGCGACTGAAGTCATATTGCTGTCTCTTTCACTCTAATGAAGACCCAGTGAGATAGAAAGTGATAGTACTATACCATCAGTCATACTTGGTAAGGCAAGTATAGCAAAGCTGCAAGCCGCAAGTCCCAACAATACGCCGATCATTACCCCACACATGCCCCATACAAAACACTGTGCAGTACTTCAACCATTTAGTCACACCGCTGCAAGAAACAGTAGGTGATAAATTCCGTGTTTCTTGCTCTGGCCATTGTCAATTTTGTATTGAGGACGAGCTATTGTTGGATGGCACTTCGATTTTGCTCGGATTTGTTGGTGTGTGGTGTTTGCGACGAGAGGGGAGGACAAACATATTTTTTTTGTATACAACTATTTTTCCGGTTTCGATGATAAGAAAGTGTAGCTAAGATGCTACAGAGCTAGATTTTACAAGATTGAAAATATAATTCATAATGCAAATTTTATAAATTAGGAAGTATCAATGCGTTTCTTTTAATATCACGATAAGTAAATATTTTGACACGATTTTTTTTTCAGGAATCTGAAGAGCCGGTAAAGCATGAATTTCTCTTTTGATGTCACTGATGTCAATCGCGAAGATAACCGATTCCTACCAGGAAACTAGCTGGCTTCTTTAGCTGATTTATACTTATAGCTATGTATCACTATACAATACATAGAAAAACTCCAAAATGGGTGGATGGGAAATGGATTCACGTAACATTAGAATTACGAAATTGATAAACTGTTGCTAAGTAACTTTGCTATTTTTACATACGGTAAAATTTATAAAGCCATACTTATTTAAATTACAATACTAAAGGTTGTATTACGAATACTGGGTACCTATTACTGAAAATGTATGTAGGTAAAATAATTTAGTGCATTTCCTAAATGGCTTTCACCTTACATCTTGTGCCACCCGCAAGCCGCCGTGCGGTCGATTTTAGACGGATCTATACCGGCAACAATGTGGCTTCGTTATAGCGCATAGCTTTACGCACTTTTTACCGCCATTATGACTCTTTATACGGTATGGGGCATAGACTAGGAACGCGCTTTTTTGCTCCTTAACTGTTCCATTGCAGTATTGAAGTTGGGATCGAAAGTATTTTTCCTAAATCGCTTTAAACTTATATCTTGCGCCACCCACAAGCCGCCGTGCGTTCGATTTTACTCGGATCTATACCGGCAACAATGTGGCTTCGTTAGAGCGCATAGTTTTACGCACTTTTTACCGCCATTATGACCCTTTATGCGGTATTAGCCTCGTAGATAAAGAGCCCAGAGCCGCCAGACCTTCCTAAAAGGCTACTTCACCCTTTGTTAAAGTCTATTTTATATTATTTATTACTGCCCAATTAACCGAAAAAAAAATACTACCATATTTTATTACGACTTGAAAATCACAAAAAAAAAACATTTATAAAGTTTACTTAAACTTAATTAGGCAAAAACATCATTAGCCGTGTTAATCAATAGATTGTCTGTGCATGACGTAAATCGAATTGAGCACAAAATTTTGTGACATTTAAGTTATGAGGCACAAAGTTCATCATGTCAGTGATTGACTCGGCATGAACTTAAGTTAGGTTCTATGACGTCACTGAACATCTGACAGCGTTTTCGGTGGCCAAAGTTAAAATAAATATTACACACATTTTTAAACGAAGATACGTAGCCACCATACACTTTTTATACCCAAAATCTATAAAAAATGTTTTCTTATGACAAATACAACAGGAAAGAATCATTTTTTGTGCCTAATTCGATAAGAGTCTAGTAGCCTATTTGAACAAGGATGAAACTTTGGATTATTGTAGGGTTCATACTTAAAATTATAAACGGGACTTAATCGTTTAAAACTTATGTTTTTAAACTAACCTCCGACGTTTCGTTCAAGGATCAAATCAGTGTTTAATATAAAGTTCGTATACAGTAAAAAAACATATAGCAAAAGAATGGCCGACGGGCCGAACTAGCTAATATGCAGACATTAAACGACGTTACCAACTCGACATCATCCCAAAGATTCATTCTTGAGAAAATTAGGAAGGTCTGGCAGCTCTGGATTCTTAGTCTATCGTGGGGCATGGACTAGGAATGTGCTTTTTGCTCCTTAACCGTTCAATGCTTAGTTGGTATTGAAGTTGGGATCGTAACTTTGCACGTTTACGGTAATTACAAGTTTTGCGGCATAGTTGTGTTTTAGCAAACCGAGGAAAGAATTATTTAAATTTATTTATCTTCCAACTAGAATAGTTTTTAGTTAAATGGCAGCACTCGCTAAGCAGGGATCCTATAAAGTATAACAAGGAGGTGCAAGTACATATTTGTGGTTCAAGTTGGTCACTGGTCCTTAGCCTTTCTGAGATAACATATAGGTATACGGGCATTTTCAGAATTTGGGACCCCCCAATTGGCGTAAGTTGTCAACAAAAATTAACTCACTGTCAGTTTTGTGACGACAATTAAGCATAAAATCTGTCTAAAAATTTACTTTTTTCGCATTCTGAATGTAGATTATCGCTTAAAGTTTATGTAATTAACACAAAAACAATATTTGTATAGAAATTTCATGCTTAAAATAATTGTCGTCACAAAACTGACAGTGAGTTAATTTTTGTTAACAACTTACGCTAATTGGGGTCCCAAATTCTGAAAATACTCATACAAGGTGTAACTATGGTGATTTTTTTGACGAAATTTGTTCGACGTCATAAATAACATTTTATCTTTATTTTGCCTTCAGAAATGCGTAGTTAAAATCTTTCGGTTTCCTAATGTTACACTGTGTATATTTTACAGTACATAATTATAGTGCTTTATTCCTCACTAGTTCGAAAAAAAGTGCATTTTCTTGTCAGATCAAAACTTCAAGGTTAAAGTAGGTACTACTATTTATTATTTGAAAATGAAAAAATAAAAAATAACTGAACCTAAGACAAGAAGCTAGAAATTTTCAAAGTGTAAGTAATGTACCTATTTTACACAAAACCTTTAATTTAGTACTCATAAGTACCTATACTTGTATTTTATGACGTGGAATTGCAAACCGACCTCTGACATTGGTTTAGATTTACTGTCAAATAACACGTTTTAGCGGGCCCGTTACATACTAAACTTGACGCCTACACGCCGTTTTATTGCTAGTTTGAGTTAATAGTCCTGTTTATTCCGCATTATATCCTATAATAGATGATAAAACATATGAAATGTAGCACAAAATGATGTATTTCACAACTTCACATTTTTGAAACTAGAATTTGTGCCGGAAGAAAGAAGTCATAAAGTAGTAGCAGTCTCTTTCTACGCAGACAACCTAAAAGTATTATTAGTAGCTCGATACCTACCTTTGCAATTTGAATGCCAGTACAATCCAACTCCAAGGCCGGTAGCCTAGTGCGAATTTTTCATCTTAAAATCTTTAAAATTGCCGCCTTAGGAATTGAATCTAAACGATTGTAATGCAAAATACAATCCAATTCAAATTTGGAGGTGTGTTGCGGTTCGTGATGCCTAGTGTCATCTAATCTAAATCTTAATCTAGATCTTAAAATGTTTATATTTATATAGAAATATGTAATAAAATAAATAATAAAATCATTTTATCATGACTAACTGATTTCATGATGATTCAACAAATGATTTCATGATGACCAACCTATTGTCATATAATCAAGGATCGTTAACTGCGAGCGAAATCCATTGAAGTACTAGGGTTGCTAACTGGTTGTCATACGTCATTTCAATGGATTTCGCTCGCAGTTAACGATCCTTGCATATAATATAAAAAATAAAATTATTTTGTAACATATCTAATATATTGTACTTCCACAAAACAAAACTATAACCCAAGGCAAATAAAATCAAGTAGAGTAGTAATAAAGCCAAATTCAAAATTGCCTCAACCACAATATTCCCATAATTTTTTCCCCACAATTCAGCCCAACAAAAAACCCCAAACAAAAAGTCGTAAATATCATCGATTTGTCCAAAAATCAGATAAATATTTATAACAACTGTCTCCAATCATAAGTCATAACCCCCAGCATGCTGCGAGATACTATCTCCACCTGGGCCTTTATTGCGCTTTATTTACATACAAAAACCAGTATAGAATTGTCTACGTAATCCTTAGAACTATGAGGAGTCAGAGCTCATATGTAAATTGGTTTTACAAAAGTGAGCTAGGGATGAGAATAGTATAGGTCGATTGGGCCCTCATAATGTTGGGACAAACAGATGGTTTGGGACAAAAGGAAATTCGGTAGGCGGTGACTCGTAAACGGTTAGCGGTGAGTGTGGACATGGTTTAATGTCTGGCGGTTAATTTGGTTAGTGTGGACATGGCTTGTCTGTGATAGTTCAAATATTATGTAAGCATACTAGATACATCTATTACAGGTTTCACTCTTTCAACTTAACTACTACTATCAAAACATTGTATTGTATGTGTTTGAAATAATAATTAATTTTAAAACCGATTTCATCATGATGCATGTATGTACCACACATCATACATTATCTGAGATTACTGTATATTTTGCAAGAATGATTTTACAAAATAACGAGAAAAATAGACAGTACACATTTCTTGATCCTGTATAAAAATAGGATGAAGTACATACATACATACATATAATCACACCTGTATCCCATAAAGGGGTAGGCAGAGCACATGAACTACTAAGTTTCAGTGCCACTCTTGGCAAAAAGGGGTTGAAAGAAATCCAAATTATGACATTGCAGTACTTGACAGGTTGCCAGCCTCTCGCCTATTTTTCTCGAAATTTTTAATTGGTTAATTTATTCTTTTTGGTTATGATAATTAATATGTAATAGTAGATATTTCGTTAAAACACCCCTCAATATTTGCAATAACGTGAAACATCCCGATCCATGTTAAGTCAATTTACCGAGCTAATCCCACAAATTATACATAACAGTATAAAAAGTAGCAATTTATCTTCGCTGGCCACAATGGTAACGAAAACATTGTCCAAAGTATTGACATGTCGTTCACAATGTTTAGGGTCCGGACCCTTGAATAGCGGGGGCACTTGAGGGTCCATGGACAAGCGATAAGCGGGATGACCAGAGGTCCTATCGAAAAAGGAAAAAAAAATTAACATTATGTACAAAAAAGAGATGACAGGATGACCTCTAGCTTCGTTCCCGAGGAGTCCAGGCCTTGTAGCCGAATGCATTTCTGCCACGCGAAACACCACAACGCCGCAGAAATGTGTGTTGGCTCTGTCGCGCCAATACGCAAGAGCGATAGAGATGGATAGCTACGAAACAGATATTATCGTGAGCGCTTCGTGAGCGTTTGTGCATTCGACTACACACACAGGAAGGAAGGGGAGGCATTTGCCGAACAGTGGGGACACATTAGGCTATCTAAGACAAGCTCGACACAGACAAGCTTACTGGGAAGAAACTGAAGAAAGTAAAAGAATAGGATCATATTATTTCAGGATTACAAACTAAACAATTTATATTTACTCATATTTAACTGTAAAACTCCCGTAAGACTCAAACATATTTAAAGTATTTTAAGCACTTATCAAGTCGATATAACGCTCGACATGTTTCGATCCATTTCCGAGGATCTTTTTCTACTCATATATCAGTATCATAAGATGGAAACCGATCAGACACTTTTAATATTACTCTAGAACATTTATTAGCGGTTTGACTTTGTCCTGCTATGTTGAGCTGAACATTTTGCAAGAAAATAAATATACTTAACTTTCCATAAAATCTGAAGTCTGATTAATACAAAACTAAACCGAATACTTTTTTAAGTACCTACCCTAGTAGAATTCTGCGACTGCTAAAGATTTGCGCTACAAATCTTTTCCCTTCTTGTCATTCATATATAGTTTCATTTCTCACCCTGTATAGTTTCAGGTCGCCAGAATCACACAAACGCAAGCGATCATAGCCCGCCATCGGCCATACCCTACCCCACAACCCTCCACCCAATATTGTTCAAGATCGTGTCAACGATTACCTCTTATCATTGCCATCAGTTGCCATTGCTCGCTTTGCTCACCATTGTCTGCATTGCGAGTGCATTCGTCAAGGTGCTTGAGTATTGTCGTTTTTTGTCAGTAACTTATTACTTTCAATTATTTATGTCGATTCAATTATCTATGGGATTTCTAAATAGTTTTCAATGAGTATGTGGTGCGGTTTTTTGTGAAGTATTGTATTGATGCAGAAAGTATTGGCTGCCGTTCTTGTTAAAAAGGTTTGACGAATCTTGTTTATGTTTTGTACCTACTGTGGAACTTAAAGCAGGTATCAAAAATTGGGGATAAAACCCAGATCATTATAGAGATTATCAATTTAAGTTGCAGTTAGTACATCCTTGATTTAACTCCTCTTTAACTCGTCGTATTCTTATATTATCTATATTATGTAGGTACTAGCTTTAGAAAGAGACAAAAAGTAGCCTATATCATTGTCCATCCCTTCAACTATCTCCACTTAAAAAATCACGACAATTCGTTGCTCCGTTTTGTCGTGAAAGACGGACAAACAAACAGACTACACACACTTTCACATTTATAATATTAGTATGGATATCCAAATGCTGCGTTTACAATTTGCAAGCTTCGCTTTTTCGACATGATAACCTTATAATTTTCATTTCAAATTTAAAATAAAACTTGAATAAATATTAAAGAAATGGTAGTCGTTCGGTTTTATATTTAGTTATTTTTGTCAGACATCCAATTCGTATAATTTATCAAAATTTGTCAAGTAATCGATGGAATCAGGCGTTACTTTGCGGAAATCCACGTAATTAACACGTATTAATTGCACGTAAAAATATGCAAGTAAGTAGGTATAACAGGTTGGCACTGGTTGACTTGATGCACGTTATCTATTCGCGGATTAGCAAAAGAATGTTCTAGTTTATCATAATTTGTCAAGTGACTAATAATTTATACCTACCTAAAACCTCTTTAGTTACCTGTTTTTTAGGGTTCCGTAGTTAACTAGGAACCCTTATAGTTTCGCCATGTCTGTCTGTCCGTCCGTCCGTCCGTCCGTCCGTCCGTCCGCGGATAATCTCAGTAACCGTTATCACTAGAAAGCTGAAATTTGGTACCAATATGTATATCAGTCACGCCAACAAAGTGCAAAAATAAAAAATGGAAAAAAATGTTTTATTAGGGTACCCCCCCTACATGTAAAGTGGGGGCGGATTTTTTTTTTCATTCCAATCCCAACGTGTGATATATCGTTGGATAGGTATTTAAAAATGAATAAGGGTTTACTAAGATCGTTTTCTGATAATATTAATATTTTCGGAAATAATCGCTCCTAAAGGAAAAAAAAGTGCGTCCCCCCCCTCTAACTTTTGAACCATATGTTTAAAAAATATGAAAAAAATCACAAAAGTAGAACTTTATAAAGACTTTCTAGGAAAATTGTTTTGAATTTCATAGGTTTAGTAGTTTTTGAGAAAAATACGGAAAACTACGGAACCCTACACTGAGCGTGGCCCGACACGCTCTTGGCCGTTTTTTTTTTTATAAAACGGTCTTTTTTATTAGACATAAATTATTTTCGAGACACAAATGATGTTCATAATTTTTATTTCCTTTTGTATGTCTTTACCATCGCATATATATAGAAACAAATATCAGTGGGGTCCAGTATCTTTATACTATCTAGTATTCCCTCCAGAAAGTATTGGACGAAAAATTGTTTACGCAACTAACATAAATCATGTACTTGCCAAAAATAGTTCGCATTCCACAAACGAGCACAAAGCGAACAAAAGTTCAAAAACATACTAAGAATCGGTTCGCGATATTCCCGAATATTCCACGCTCCAATAAAAGGATGAACCGAAAACGATAAAACTCAATAGAGAGCATTAATCAAAACGCGGCGCGCAAAAAATGCGTCGCGTGGGCGACTTTTTATTGGTCAAGCGTGAGAGTTTGTTAAATAGATAGAGGTAGACTAAATAAAAGTTTAGACAGCGACAAAAGATAAAAGCTTGTATGAAAATAAAATGCTTTGTCATTCGACATAATACTAATGTTTCGTATTTAATTTGTAATCTATGTGTCCACGAAACTGAAAACCAAACTTGCAGAAAAATGTACGCTTAAGGTACAGCGGGACAAATCTCGACTGGGGGGCAATTGTAACTGATCCATTTTTTCCATTATTACATTATGATGTTGAGTTCCACATGTATCCACTGAACCCGCCTACAATATATAAACGGTGGACACTCTATTAAACATTGTTGTAAAACATGGAAAAAACGAACCAGTTACATTTGCCTGCCAGTCGAGATTTGTCCCGCTGTACCTTATGCAAAATTCGCGAACTTATCGTAGAGACGATCTGATCATGGTCACCATTATCTAACTCTATGATAAAAAAGGTGTTTCAGTTATATTTTTATTATGTACCTCGTTGCTTGTTTAGAAATAAATAACTGACCATCATAAATTCTTTAAAAAAATGCTATTTCCTGATGAGAAGCGACTGGTAATATCAATCAAATATTGTAAATAAATATTTCTTTATACATCCAACAGATCCCTAAATATTCGTGACAAGTTTTTTTAGCCGCGACCCGTATAGCCACAATAAAAATATTGAACGCGATCTGTCAACGGAATTAACGACCGATACCTTTGTTCTCGCTTTGTTTATTTTATCTCGAATTTTTGGAATTATTGCGCGCTCCGTATCGATCGACTTTGACTTATTTTTGAATTTATTGGTGATCGATGCGCTTAAATTTTGGTAAGATAATTATGGTAGATTATGCTAAATTATTTGATTCAGAATGTTTTTTTACGTATACTTTTTTATCATCTCATTCCTACGAACCTTGATGCGTTTAGGGACAGTGGGGGAAGTGCCAGTCATTGATAGCTTAAATATAAAATAGGCTCTTAAGTCATTGAACCCTGGAAGATACGACTTCATCATAATTCTGATACATTGTGGTTAGAGAGAGCCAGTTCTTTGGTTACCATACAACAGTAATTCCCAAAAAGTTTGCACATTTAGATCACGTTTCCGATTTTGATAAAAGTTGGTAGGCTGATGGAGTCCATGTTGCTGAGCAAGATCTACTAGGTTTCCCAAAATGTCCCAGGTAGTTTGTATGAAATTTTCCTTTTTTGTTGCCGAAAATGTATAGAAAACTGGTAACAAAAAAGGAAGGTTTCATACAAACTACCTGGGACATTTTGAGAAACCTAGTAGATCTTGCTCAGCATCATGGACTCTATCAGCCTACCAATTTTTATCAAAATCGGAGACGTGATCCAAATGTACAAACTTTTCGGAAATTACTCACAAATATGTCAAACAGACGCTTAGTGATGTCTGCTAAAAGATTAGTATATAAGTATTTTTTGTTTAACTACTTATATAAGTACATTATAATGATATACTATATTACAACTCACAAAATTACGTCTTCCAAGTGTTCCGTAGGTAGGTAGGGGAGACCGGGGCTAATTGACTATAGGGGTAGGTTGACTAACTGTTAAAACATTGAGCCAAAAATCAAACTTGAGCCAACCAGTGATACGATATATTATGAGGTACGAGAGGCTCACCGGTGACTGAGCGGGGGGAGGTGACGGACTTTCGTACCTCACTGGTTGGCTCAAGTTTGATTTTTGGCTCAATTTTTTAATAGTTAGTCAACCTACCTTATAGTCAACTAGTCCCGGTCTCCCCTACTTTTCATTACCTTCGAATATCACCTTGTACCTTTCTGATGTCATTGTTCAGTGCAGTCACGTATTTTATGAAATAAAACTGCATTATTGTCATAAAACCCACTCGTAAACTGAGCAAATGTTTATTTTAGCATTTCTGAGGACGGGCATAAACCAAAAACATGAATGCAAAGATAAAGTTTATTCTGTACTTGATGCTTACATTCTGTTTTATACCGGAACAGGGCCAAACATTATATCATTTAAAGTAGTATTTTATGCTTAACTCGTTCCTATCTTTCCTGTAGAAATCGCATGAGTAAATAGGGAATCTAATGCATACTTGTAAGTTGTATCCTTACAGGAGAGCGGGGTACAATTATCGGAAAATACTATTCGTAAAAGAGTATTCGAGACGGGCCAGTATTTTTAGTATTTGATTCTACCATTTCTTAATTTTATTTATTTTATTTTAGGGCATTTCTCAGGAGGCGCGTTTTTACGTGTCCGAGGCAAAAAACGTCAGAACGGACTGTTGTAAAAATCTGAATTAAATCAGGCATAATCTTTAGCCTCTGTTCTATTTGGTACACCTTAACATTATTTATTTATTATTTGTATGATATGAGTAATAAAATATTAAATGCGAAAAATGACCGTCGGTGGGCGTGTCCCGCACTCAGAATTTGCAAAACAAAAAATCATAACTCAAAATGGAGTTGTTGATCGCAGTTGTTATAGATATTCACGTATAAGGTATTAGTTAACCTATCATATTTTCTGTATAAAAATAATATGTTAGCTAAACTCATCGAGTAAAGACAAATTTACCATGTGTCCCGGGCTAGTGACTGATTTCGGTGTAATTTTTTAAACATGACAGTACTCTTACAAATTAGTAGATCAGGGACGTTGTAGCACAAATATAGTTAGTTTTAGCTATGTTTTAACCATTCAGTGTAGAGGAGATGCAGTACAGTTTTATAAAGGGGACTTTTTGAAGGTTTCTCAGTCGTTCGCTGGGTTTGGTCCCATGTTTTTTAAGATTCGGTGGATCAATTTACTCCCACAGTTTAGGTCCATTTGTCGTTATGTAAGGTACTAATAAATCCTTGAAAGTATGTTATTACGTCATTATGACATCTCCTCTGTATCATGCATGCTATATATTGCAGTTATCTCCAAAAAAGCTATAAAACTTGATATCAGTGGAGTTGATTTCCGTGGTTTCGGTGGATTTTTTGACCACCGATATCAAAAAAGTGACCACCGACTTCAATTGCCACGTTGTAAACTGATTAAGTGTCCATTATTTTCTAATATTTCATACTTAAATAGTAGGATATACCTTGTAAAAACATAGAACTATGTTTCTAAGCAAATTAAGCCACTTTATGGGTACAAAATTCTCTACTCGATAATGACTAGCATATTACCATGTTAAATTTAGTAAAATTGCGCGATTATGAGCCTTTTTACATGACCTGTCATCGAATTAAAATGAAAAATATCAATAAATTGAATAATAAGTTATATATTAAGTTGAAATGTGGAATAATATAGGCTAGATTTTAGTAAATTGACTGACATATCAATAAAGTAGTAAATAAAAATCAGCACCGAAATCAGGCACCGAACGTCATCCCTGAGAACCGCCCTTTATTGATTGATTTAAATATTTATGCATCTCACTGGAACTTCCATCTACGTCAAAAGTTGGCATTGGATAACGATCTGTAACTACATAATATATGGATCACAAGTATCACAACACAACACTTGTATTTTATATAATATATCGTCACTACTTTTAAAAAATCTCGTATCTTACGCTGCTCCTCAAAGTTAAAACGCAGTAAGTCTATATGCATTCCATGCATACTTAGGTACTACAATTTTCTTTTCATTGACAGGCGAAGATACAAGTTTTTTAAAAGTAGTGACGATATGTAAATCGTATCTAGAACAACTCTTGGGCATGTATTTGAGTTTTAATCGGATCGTACGGATGTTGGCTATTGAACATCTAACTTTACTGAATCAGACTGACGACGCCATCTGTCGTCGCCGCTCGGAACTACGTGGCGACACTGCGCGCGCATGCGCCGGTGCATTCTTGCATCTACCTTAATGCATAGCGTGTAAAGTACAACTTTAAATAACATGTTGAATGGTTTGTGACAAAAAAGCTTATGTAAGGTTTTGATCGTTAATGAATCAGCCTAATCTTAAAAGATTTACGGTTTAAACTGGAATGTGGTTAAAGCCACTATTTTATAAGACTAAAATTAATTCTGAAATTGTAGGTAAGGTGCATTAGGGTAATTGCGAATGACAGAAATGCTCGGATAATTCCGAAAGGGGAATCTTGATATGATGGTCTAATTACGAAAGTCGCATAAAAATCAACATTATTGATTTTTATGCGACTTTCGTAATTAGACGACTCTCGGAATTACCCTAATACACCTTATAATTAACTATATTAAAGGATGTTTTACATTTCGTTATATAATTTAACCTGCCATAAATATCAACTTAGCTCCAAAACTAAGCAAAGCTTGTACTATGGGTGCTAAGCGACGATATACATACTTAAATAGATAAACACATACTTATTTACATAGAAAACATTCAGAGTCAGGAACAAATATCTGTGCTCATCAAACAAATAAATGCCCTTACCGGGATTCGAACCCAGGCCCACGGCTCAGCCGACTGAGCCAGACTGGTTGTAATCGTATTTTTTAAAAAGTATTTTAAGTAATACGATCCAAAGTTGTGCATACATTTGAGACGTTAGCCAACTCATAACTCGGTGTTAGTTTCGTAGGCACTGTCGCGGCGGCACGCTATCATAATAAATCCTATTAGTTGACACCCTGCTTACTCATTCCAATGTCCCTATTCTGATAATTCCCTACAGGAGAAAATACTCAGGTTCTTCGGGCATATCATGCGTTCTAAACAGCACACTCTCGAAAGGAACATTATGCTCGGCAAGGTCGAAGGCCGACGCTCCAGGGGTGGATTACCGCTAAGGTGGGCTGAGACCGTGAAGAAAGCTTGTGGTTCCATGCAGATGGCAGTCCATATGGCCCTAGACCGCGTCAAGTGGAGAGAAATCACTGTTGGTCACGATCCTCAGCCATGAGGGAACGACTGAGAAGAAGATTCTGATAGGGAATTTAGGAATCTTATTGGAATTTCACGCCTCGCGTGAATACGATTTTGAAGTAGGATTTAGAAATCGGACATCCTAAGCTTTCAATGTCAAGTGCTGCCAAGAAGGTTGGTTTTTAAAGGTTCTGCACCTCAAAATATAATAACGGAATCCCGTCATTTATAAATGTGAGAAGATGAATGTTACGTCACAAAAATCAATGGGACACGTGCATAAAGGTGTTTTGGCATAATCGTAGATTAAAGGTGCTAAGATGCCTCACTTGATAGCATAGATTAAAATATAAACAGACCGGTCCGGGTTTGATGACCGGTCTGGCCTAGCGTGTAGTGACCCTGCCTGCTAAGCCGCGGTCCCGGGTTCGAATCCCGGTAAGGTCATTTATTTGTGTGATGAGCACAGATATTTGTTCCTGAGTCATGGATGTTTTCTATGTATATAAGTATTTGTATATTATATATATCGTTCTCTCAGTACCCACAACACAAGCCTTCAGATTGAGTTTACCGTGGGACTCAGTCAATCTGTGTAAGAATGTCCTGTAATATTTATTTATTTATTTAAAAAGATCATACCATCCCATACAAAAATGTGACCGCCTAAGAACGCGCAAAAACTACACCACACATAGATGGTTCCACGTGCTGATATGCTGATAGGGAACACCAATTGCAGTTTAGCCACCAGTTACAGTGGATTTCGCTTTCGCTTGACCTATGATCGAAAGTTTTGCTCACTATAGATGAGGTCTTGGGGACTCAGATGGTATAGCGCTGGAGTAGATCCAGAGTCCGGTAGTTCAATAATCACTCAAGCAGTATGTTTTTCCTTTATAATTTATGCAAAAGCTATTGCAGATGTTTCAATGAACAAAAATGAATTTATGTCCTCATTCTAGTCCTAAAGACCTCGAAAGGTAACTAACTAATTTTACATAATTATTGCAATTCAGTTAAATTACAGTTATTTATTGTATTCACCTTACATATAGTGTATGTATAGTGTAAGTCTGGCTGCAACAATATCTAAACTTGTTACGAATGCATTGCAGTGTCCAGAATAAGGACGCAGCCCGTTCGGTCTCCGCAAAAAACCTCAACTCGTAGCAATTTGTAGCGCGCGCGCGATAAAGCCTTACCGCGACAGATTGCGAGACCAACCCATTTTATAATGGACTCCTTATTCCGATGCCTTTTGACTTGCTTAACGCTGCGAATGGAGTTATGATGGTGTGAATAAATCGAATGAGTGAGCTTGGTTGAAAGGATCTCATACGATGGACTGCCCGATTCGATTTACATACATACATACAATCACGCCTGTGTCCCATGAAGGGGTAGGCTGAGCACATGAAACTACTCAGGTTTCAGTGCCATTCTTGGCAAATAAGGGGTTGAAAGAAAACGAAACTGTGACATTACAGTGACAAGTTGCCAGCCTCTCGCCTACGCCACAATTTAACCCATATCCCACAGTCGCCTTCTACGACACCCTCGGGAAGAAAGGGGGTGGTGAAATTCTTAACCCGTCACCACACGGGCACGGGGATTCGATTTTTCTGCATCTAATATTTCAGATATGATTTAGCAGTGTCAAAATTGACGTCGTTTGTTGAAAAAATATGACTTTTGACGCTGATATATCGCTGATGATATATGAAATACTTTTCTTAAATTTGAATCGAGCAGGTATTCAAAAAATTTTTTCATGAGGTACATTTGACTGCACGATAAGCATTATTAGTAAAATAATCAGTTAAAAAGAAATACAAATGACTCAAAACTAAATACTGACTATAATAAACGATTTTACTCAACGTTCGTTCGTATCACAATGTGTTATTAGTAATATTATACTCACTATTTTCTAATTAGATTCATGCAGGGGATGACCGTTAGTTCGTGGTTAATTCGCTTCGCCTCATATGCAATGAATGTCCAAACTAAGGTAACCTGTCAAATAATAGAACACTCGCTTAGAGAAATGATCCATCGACTAAAAAATCATTTTCACCTTTCAAGATAAATACCCCTTATTCATACCTCCCTTTCCGACGTATTGGTGTGATAGAAAAGGACAAACGAACTTTACCGGCTTGATAACTTTAGAGTACGTTTATGAATAAGGGGGTTAATATCTACCGGGTGTTACCATCGACCGTCATTCGTCAACAATACATTCCAATTTCAAAAGTACAAACCAACAAACCATCTGCTTTATGTAAAATTGGTAACCATTTGCTCCTAACGAGTTGGCAGACCCAGACTTGGTAAACGCAATGTTCAACCCGACTGACCTCTTGCGACTACCACATTACATTAGTACCTACTTAAATTCACTTACTGTGTTGCATAAATGAGTTGACTGTGGTTTTCCATGAGATTTTCACTGTGCTAGATCTGCTTTGACCTAGACTGGTATTTATTTTATGGTAAGCGGTTGGGTTTAAGGGTTGGCTGCTTATAGCTTTTTATTTATTTATATCAAGCAGTTGCAAAAGTTTACTCGGAAAGAAAGTGATGCAGGCATGACCCTCAATTTTGAGAAATACAAGGCAAAGGACGATTAATAATAACATGAAAACCTACATTGCTTAAGTACTCCTGGTGCCTGATCAAAAGAGGTGTTGATAAAAATATCGGATTTTTAATTTGACGGTGTTACCTGTACATACATTATAAAATGTATAAGTCAGTGTCAGTATCAATTGACGTTTTCGATGACCAAATACACCTATTCATGCCTTGCAACCTTCACCGTTGGGCACTGAAACTATCGAATCAGGATTATTCGAGCTAAATTATGTGTGTGCTAACTTATTAATTTTAATAACAAAGAGGGTTTTTTTTTTTAAATAGAAGGTTAATGTTAGTTTTAAATAACTGTCGGTTGGTATGGAACATATAACGGAATACCTAACATTTAGTTAACGAGTGTGTGGGTATTTATGTATGCACTAAAATTGGCATACACCAAGCGAAATAATGATGTCTACTTTCTGGACATTTCCATACAAATTCGAACTTTAAAACGTACTCGTAGAGCGCTAAATTTTTCTTTGAAAACAATTTGTTTACTTTTGAAGGAATCTTTAGTTATTTTGTATGCATGAGATGACTTTTGAACTCCAGCTTCCTACAAAATACATTTATTTCCATGCATTATTATTTACAACTCTATTGCGACACGAAGACATAAAGTTTGCTCGGTAGCATCGTTTTCATAACTTATTTTAAATGTGGGTCGTAAGTTGACTTTAAGATGAAACGGGGGAAACGTGCAGAATATTTTTATTTATTTATCTTTTAACATCCTGAATTTAAAATGAAATCATTACACGGTAAATCTTGATATTTTTGAGCTGTTCCTAGTTTGTTAAAAGGCAAATTTTATTAACAATTAAACTAAAATTTAAATACATTAACGATGACATGACATGACATTATTTTAATGATGACATAATTGTATTATTCATAACGAGCATTAATATCTGTATTTTTTATTAATTAAGGATATAAAATAAAAATAATCTCTTATGAGTTATATTATTTTGAACATATTTCCGTAATTATTTTGATTAATAAGAACCAAAAACAATATTTTCATGGACTGTCAAAGACACCTATTTAGAGTGATAGATATTAGATAGATAGATAAAAACTTTATTGCATAAAAATATCATGACAAAAAAAAAAGAACTATTAGAATATTACTTAGGTCTACAGAACTAATTCCTAGCTTACTATTTGACAATAAAGACACATTAGTATTTGACAATTTAGTTTTTTTTGAGTGTAGGCTACGGTACATTTTAATATACGTTACAATAACGTAGGTACTCGATGTACAGAATACGCAGTACGCACATACAGGGTGTAACCGCTCTCATTAAAATCCAATCAACAACTCACAATTACCAATGTCACCCCACCACTTATGAGATTGATCCAAATCCCCACTTAAGTCAATGCCCCCTATAACGGTACCGGGCGTGGTTTGTGCGTCGGCCGCCAATAGCGCGCGCGCGCCGCGAATGATCTAAATGATCTAGCGTGCTTGTCATTTCGCGACCGCGCGATTGGCTGACGACCGGACGAAATTTGGAGCGGCTATGTAGATCATAAATGCGAATTTATGATATTAATATTCATTTAAACTTTGACCTACATATTTTTTGTTTAATTTATTTATGCATAACTTTGATGCTGTGAATGTTATTTTTATGACCCAATTAAAATATGATTTATCTCTTTTTTTACATCATACCAAAAGCAATTTTAGTTTAGTAAGAAAATAAAACGGACATCAGACGTCATAGACTACGTGCATTATGGTAGAGAAAGTAACGGGACTATCGGACGCGACCTTCCCACCCGGCCGCCTCGTGCCAACTGACAGATGAGCCAAGCTTAACCTCTGATAATAAGAGTGAACGGCGCAGCACTATAACCACGCGCCGCGTGCGAGCGGGACACACGACGTATCTTCTTCGTGAAGTGCAAGATGGGTTTACAGTCACACACGGACCACATCCGAGTGAGGCGAGGGAAACGCACGCGCAGGCGCTCGTACGCGTTCGATTTACGAATTCGCAACTTTTTTCTTTTTTAAACTGCGAGTATTTTTATGGACTTTTATTTTGATGAACTGATTATTGTGTTTTTTTGTGAGTGCTTTGTGTAAATATGGAGAACGAATCTTGCAGCTGAGTGGACACCGGTTTTTTTTTTAATTAAAAATCCAGGAATAATCGTGTATATAGACAGTCAACTTTTCAACAACTAAGGTAAGTGTAATAAATTATGTGACAAATATAATTGATTGAAAAAATAACTTGTATCAGCAACAGCACGGCTGTCCAAAATCAAAGCCTAGCAAGTGCATTTACCGAAATTTTACAGGAGAGGCAAACAAAGATTTTGTTAAAAAAAATTAGTACCAAAGACCTTTTTCTCACAAGACTTGGTTTTATATAAAGAAGTATAACTTGCTTTACAAGACAAACTGTTGAAACTAAATGTATGTGTCTATTTAGAACTTTTATGTGCCTTACTAACAATTAATTACAAAAAAAATAATAGTATTGTTTCGTCAATTACAAAACAAAAAGCTAGCAAGTGTTCTTACTAAGTATTTTAAATGGTTAATTTTCGCATTATCCCGGCATTTGCCACGGCTCATGAGAGCCTGGGGTCCACTTTGACAACTAATCGCAAGATTTGGCGTAGGAACTAGTTTTTACAAATGCGGCTGCCATCTTACCTTCCAACCCGAAGGGTAAGTAGGCCTTATTGGACTTAGTCCGGTTTCCTCACGTTTTTTCCTTCACCGAAAAGGGACTAGCAAATATCAAAATGTCGTTTCGTGTCTGATCACATTATAATATTTGTTTGATGGAATCATAATAACAAAAGGCAACATTATTAGACAATTAATTAAATTTTATGCATAAAACAAAAATCAGTCATCGGGTAAACAATAGGCTACTTGACCCTTTTTATAGTTTGTCTTATAGCATTACTTAATTAACGGAAAAAAAAATCACTATATTTTATTATGGCTTATAAACCGCAAAAAAATATTTTTAAAGAATACGTTTACGTAATATTTCAGGCAAAAACAACATCAGCCATGTCATCTATAAATTTTCTGTGAATGAAGTCATTCAGTGCGAAAACAACACTTTCTGACAATTTAAGTACGAGGCATAAAGGTATTATGTAATGTCAGCGATTGATTTGACATGAATTCTATGAGGTCACTACATGGCCGACAGAGTTTTCGGTGGCCAAAAAAAATTTATTCACATTTTTGAATTAAAAATACGTAGACATCGTACACATTTAATAGGTACCCAAAATATTACAGAAGACAATTATTTATTGTGCCAAATTAGATATGAGTCTAGTAGCCTATTCGGCTCCAGTTTAAAGATCATCCGAAAGGTCATTAATTGGCAATCGACTCCAAAAATCACGCCTTGTTTCTGGCATTAAAGGCACTAATTTTGCAACTAGAGTGTCTTTTTTTTAACACGATAGTTTCATATGTAACACACGCCATATACTGCACATCAACAACCTGTTACAAGCACTAGGTACTACTGGCAGTTATTCCATTAGGTAGATTGGAAAGGCATAATTGTTAGAACTATTTTAAGTTGCTGCCATCGTCAAATATATATAAGTAGGTTAAGTAGGTACCTTCGTAAAATAGATCGCAAAAATAATGTTTAAAAGCATTCCGAATGTTAATACCTAGATCCAAGCCCCATTAAAACATCACAAATAAAAAACCACAATTCAGCACCACAAACACTTTGCGATCGCCACACACAATATTAAATAAGTATAATATCACGGGCTAAAACAACGAACATAATGAGAATGACTATCTAAAAGTAGCTGCTAAAATTCGTCTCCATCGATCACTTTTATTCATCATGCGTCCGCGCAGCAGCGCAAAGTACGACAAACTAGAAACTTCAGGTTGAAACTCATTCCCTAAATTCGGATCCCGAACGGAACAAACGCGGGCGGGGGCGCGGGAACGGCGACCGTTTGAATTCAAACTTCACTCATTACTGACTTGCTATGTTTTATTTATTGTCATATTTGAATTCCTTGTTCAACCCTTCGGCAATTTTTAAAATTTAAAACCTAGTATGGGACAATTCCATATTCAAAAACCTAGTATGTTCCGTTTACAAACTCAGAAACCTAGTATAGCATGCACTTACTAGGTTTTTGGACTTGAAAATGTTACTTACTAGGATTTTGATTTTGATATTTGCATGTAAGATATGCACTTGCTAGGTTTAGAGGGTTCCGTAACTTTGATTCTAATTGAGATAGAAATACAGGTGTTTTTGCATTAGACGCAGCTCAAAATTTGAGGCTGATTGATTAAAAAAACGTATTTTGACAAAAAATGTCCCTTGCTAGGTTTTGATTTTGGACAGCCGAGCATACTGCTGATACTATATTATTTTTAATTTATAATAATATAGTAAATAGCCTTTAACAAAATATTATTATTACTAAACTGTATCAATGCGAACATGTAACCGCTTTAGATGGACACTAGACAGTACATCTTTTTATCGATTATCTTATCTTTATTACACGATTGGTACACGTGGGTCGTATCTATATCGATATCTGAGATTGCACTTATCGGGACATCCCTATTGTTTTAAAGTTAAGGGTACAGTCATAATTTAGGACATAGGTATTATAGTTATTTCAGTATGAATATAGAGTGTGATTTTTACTAATTTATAATTTCTACACTGGGGCAAGTACCACTTGTTTAGTAAATTCGTGTTTACTGAAATAGGTATACTATATCTTTTGTTGTATTTTTTTTATTGATTAAATAATAGCTTCTGAAAAAACATGTCCCATTACTAGTTGCCACGACCTCTATTCTGATCTTAATGAAGTTTTAATTTTAATTTATTTGTCAAGTTTTCATCATAAGTTTTCGACACTTTCCTAATCTTCAACCACTTGGAGAGACCACGAAGGGCCCTAGGCCCTTTCTTAATGAAGTTATTTTAAGTATAATGATGTTTTAACACATAATTATAATGTTTAAGAGATCATGTTCTATTAACAAATACCGATAGTAGAAATAGTAGAATGTAGGTAAGTTATACCTATATGACGTGGAATCTAATTAATTTCAAATTTAAGTTTGAATGACTTTTGTTTTCAAAATCCTTTCATGTTCTATTCGAAATACTACATGTACTTAGGTATTTGTTAATACTCTTATCCCTTTAATGGGTACCTATTCCTCAGGCTAGGATATTTACCTATGCGGTTGATCGTTTCCTAATTAATAAAATAATAAACATTTTAATACGTTATTTATAAGATTTCCAAGTTTTACATAGTTATATGAGTATGATAATTACGTATTCAACAATAACATTGATTTATTACTATGTTACCTGTTTACAATAAAACACACCTTTGAAGATGCTTCGCTACTCATTCATATCAACTTTTGATATCAACAACCTTGATCATGTAGTCAATCCATCTTATTTAAATGTTATCCTTACTCTAAACTGTTAATACACGTGTATAAAACCCGCTAGACGCATGTTTAGAGATGCGCCGAATATAACTTTTGGCAGAATACCGCCGAATAATCGTCATTCATCCTCGGCCGAATACCGAAAGGTTTTTTAAGTTATTTTGAGCGGCACTTTTTAAATTATAGACTGATTAAGGATTGACCCTAGTCACACCTAATGGAAAGTGAAGACAGATTCTATGATGGAGCTCACCGATTCAGTAGCCTATTCACTCTTTCTTTAAAGACATTTATAATTTAAGAGTAAGCCCATTTATAATAATAAAAAAAAAAAGAAACCATCATATATTATCAGCCCTTTATCGCTCACTGCCGAGCATAGGCTTCGTTTTATGAAAACTGTTGGCTAACAAAACAACGGACAACATAAGAAATTTGTTTTGTTGCTCAGAACTATAGAATATTTTTAAGAATAAAAAATTAAATCCACTATAATAATAAAATATTTTAAAAACAGAGAATGGGCTATGAAGGCTTCTTGTAATCTACAATTTTACAAGAACACGTTTTAATCTTAAATGTAACTTACGGTTTTTTTTTTTCGTTTTTGTTCAGTTGTAACAGATATTTTATGTTCGGCCGGATGGTAATGAATATTTGGCCGAACACCCAACATTCCGCTAAGCGGCCGAATTGGCCGAATACTAAATAGTTCGGGTTAATACCATCTCTACTTGATATTCATATGTATCATTTTTTCTAATCCGGAGTCAGATCCCTGACCCGCTTAATCAAACGCAATAAATATCATATGTGTTTGTGATCCCTCACATACGTCAAATATATCACACACATGATTGATTATACGTACGTATTTCCTAATCAAATTATGTATATATAGTATTACAAACTTAACTTTACCATTTTCGAAATGCGGCGCAGATACTGGGTTGAAGATATTTCTTCTTTTAATTTTTTGTCCAGACGGAAACATAATTTTGTATTGAAGACCTTGGTGCTTCTTTAGGTCATTATAACGCAATGTTATATTGACGCCAATTAATTTTGAGATTCAATTTGAGTTAATTAGTTTGCGGTTAAAAATGTCAGTCTGATATTTCTAATGACGCGAGACAAAAGATGTGCGTTATGAGTTTTTTGAAGTTGTTTTTTTGACTTGTTTTGATGAAGATGTAACTTTGCTTTTATTATTTGTTTTGGTTGACCGGATAAATATTATAGTAAGTTATATGGACCCCTTATGACATATATGATTTATTACATGTTTTTATTTGTAAAATAGAATATTTTACTACCACATTTGAATAATGAACTATACTTAATAAAATACGTATAGGTATGTAAGTGTAAACATCTTTGACATTATGAAATTACAAATACACATATTATGATAATGTCTTCGGTTACCGTGATAGTTACATTAGTTACTCATGAAATAAAACTATGGAAACGGATTATAATTTTTTGCACATTGTAATTTTCCTCAGTCACCCGTCAACCACGAAAGCTGTGTTCGAAACGTCATGATGAATTGTAAATTCATTATACGCGATATAATCCGTTTCCATAGTTTTATTTCATACACATATGATCTTATTAACCCTTTGATCTTGATACTTACATCCGTGATAGTAACTATCAATACAAGTAAGTATGTATCAATAATTAACTTATTATACGCATTGTTGAACCGAAGGTTTTTCCGACAGCCTTTATTAAAAGTCAATCACGTAGAACAATCTAATTAAAATGCTATGGTAATATTAAGGACTAGCACGAGGTAATACAATGAAGGACATTTAAAATGTCGTAGAACATTTTTTACGACATAAAACACAACACACAATGGTGGAGGAGATCGGACACAGAACGTGGAGATGGGCTGAGCACATTGCTCGGATAGACTATAGTCGCTGGGCGAAACTACTTCAGACCCCATAGCCGAATAGCATTTCTGCGGCGTTTGGCGTCGTAATTTATCTTGAGCGTTTGTGCATTTGGCTACGTACACTGGAGTGGAAGCCCGCTAACACCAGCGGTCGTGGCAAGCCGCCCCCGTGATGGGGAGATGACATCTGCTGACAAGCTGGCGAGAACTGGATGCAGATGGCAATGGATTGACTTTTGCGTTCCACGAATGGAGAGGAAGCCTGTCCAAAGACGGAAGTTTTAAAGGCTGCTTAGATACCTACTACTTTGTTTACAATAGTATGTCAAATGCTACCTGGTACCTGTAGGAACTAACAAGAGGGAAGCTGCAATACTCGCAACATGTGATTTTTTTTTATAAATGGGCTTCATCTTGGCCACAGACTAGCCAAAGGCAAAGACGTGGCCTACGATGGAGTTAGTTGGTACTGTTTCACGTACAACGATTTTTTTAAATGCATTTATGTTACTTTTAGGAACGTACGGGTTATTAAGTAACTCGAAATGTAGGATTTTAAGAACTGAAGTGGCCGTGGGTTCGAATCTTGGTTTGTACCGGGGGGAAAACGATGATTTCTAGATTGATGATATGCATCAAATAATTTAGTGTCTGATTAAAAGCTTTTTAATTTTATAACACTTTGTTGTTATCTTCAAAAATATGCAAGGACAAATTCCTATATGTATATAACGTATGAACCGCATGATTGGTCAACAAATTTTATTTTCTGTTCTCAATATTAGTAGCATAACGTTGACTAATAAAAACTCCTGACTGTCTGACCACAAAATCACTGTTATTTTGTTCCAATTTTCACCAAAACACAAAAACGAATATCACACACGCACAATATTAAGAGCACATCGTAACTATTGCGTCATCTGTGTCAAAATGTGGTGTTAATTTGTATCAGAATGGTTGCAAAATTTCCTTACATTTGACCTTTTATTCCGCGCAAAGTTACGGTAGACCGCAGGTCGTCATAATGCGTGGTTAGTGCAAGTTACTAGTAAAGATGCAGGCGAAAGTAGGTGCAGGCTTTGAACCTAGTTAGTTTACAGACATTTACTTATTTGTGACGACCACAAAACAAGTACATGTGTGTATGTGTGTGTATAAAAACGCGCTAGTGAAATTGACTTGGCTGAAGGATCTAAAGTTTCTGCGATTGTACCTAAGGCGCATATACACAACACTCGTTTTGCAGTAACTAATACTCGTTCAAACTTCAAAGTCGATGCCAAGACAAAATAGTAGTAGGGGCAGACTGATTCTTTCTTTCTTAAGGGTTGGTTTATCACCGGATTTAATCGTATCAGCCGACCTAGCCTAGATGAAAATCGTTGACGCTAGAAACCGATCAAAACAGTTTGGCTCTGTCGCTCGAAGGGCGATAAAGAGATAGATAGCAACGAAAACGATGTTATCGTAAGCGTTTTTGCATTTCGCTACATACCCAGATCATATGAAACGGTATGATAAATTATCTTATCCTTTTTGAAGTTAGTTTTAGTGTAAAATACTTAAATATCAGCGTTAATAGCTAAACCCTTAACTGAAACACTTACTTCATTTGATCTCTTAGACCTAAGTCTGCGTCTTCAGGTCAAACGTCCGCCTCAAGCTCACAGTAGAAAGTTTCGAAACGAAGGTTTTTACAATAGGGTGTGACCGTGGTCACAGTTTCACCGGTATTTATGGGCAATCTGCCTAGCCAAAGTGACAATTGTTGACGCTACACAGAAATACAGCCTGGCTCTGTCGCGCCACTACAGAAGAGCGATAGAGAGAGCTAGCTACGATTCGCTTACGAAGCGTAAGCAATTGTGACGTTGGCTAGGTACATACTCGTATGTTGACAACAGACTCGCTGTTTACGTGTTTGTTACTATGTCATTACCTTTGTGTCGTTTTATAGATAGTGCATCGTTTTGTATTGCGGTTTTAGTGAGGCTTAACCGGATGTGATCGATTCCTACCTCTGCTTGGACGGAGCGAAAACGAACTTAACGTTTTAACTTTGTCAAAATTAAATTAGTTTGTTTGAATGTTGTTCTACATCTCGTATTTTTCAATCCATTTTGCGAAAGCTAGTAATAGTTTAACTATATTCAAGGTTAAATTACTTTATCCACTAGTGGATAAAATGCGTTTTTACCCGCTGACATGAAAGGATGTGACGTGTTTCCGAGGTAGTGAGCGGAAATATAATTACATAATAATGTATTAATTCATTTCACTGGTTTGCTACGTTGAAGCCTATGCGATTTTTGTATGTTTTACAATTTACTTACTTACTACGCTTACGTAAGAGTAACAAAAATATGTGCATTACCGGATTTGAACCCAGATCATTAACATTTATAACGGCATCGTAAAATACATTACATTCTGTCTAATTAATAGTAACAGTTGAGTTATCTCACCGCCGATATATCACTAAAACAAGTCCAAATAGAAATCAGATCGGAACGATATGGCCCTTAATGGTGCGGGTTGAAAAAGACCTAAAAACCATATACCTGTAAAGAGTGTAGTACTTTTTGTGGAAAAAGGGCATTTTAAAATGTATAGTTAATTTATTACCGCACTTTTATAACGTGATGTCAATCATTAGACTAAAATAAAATCCTCAGCATTAAGGGAACGACGAAGAAGAGTCTAAAATAATATAGGTATTGAGACATTTATAGGTAGGTCTTTGTTCCATAGCTTCAATATGTTTACTTTTTCTTGTAATGTCAAAAAAAGAGTGTCAAGTTCCATTTATGATAAAATTAAGAATCTATTGCCTGTTTTTTGCAGCTATTTATAAATTTTCAAATTTGAAATGTCCTAGGCTGTCCTGTGACCCCGATTGAACATAACGTTTCTTTCAAAAATCTTAGCATAATTATAATACTCGTGCGAAAAGGGACAATTTCCTGTCAGCGTCCGATTTCTCGTAGCTATTGAATAGGCTATCAGAAGTATCAGAACGTTAATACCACTTTAATGAAAGGGTATTGATACTAATTAGATTCGATTGCTGTTTGATCAGCCAAGTAATTACTGGGTGCGAGTTAGTGCGTGAGTTTCAACACAGGCTACAGTAAACAAACAGTATGATAAATCTAATAAGATAAACAGCGCAGGTGCATGGCCTAGCGGCAAGAGCGTGCGACATGCAATCCGGAGGTCGCGGTTTCGAACCCCGGTCCTGCCAATGACTTTTAAGAACTCACGTGCGAAATGTTATTCGATATAAATTTGCCAGTCGCTTTTCGGTGAAGAAAAAAGTTAAAGAAAGGAAAACCCGACTAACCCTAACAAGGTCTAGTCACAGTATAAAATCAGTAATAATTCTTCTAACAAAATATTGCGCTGTGCGGTTTGTCCTTGAGTAGCGCTCAGCGCCAGCGAGGTGCAGAGAGTACATGTAGGAACGGACGATCGCGGTCGCTGGGATAACGTAATTGGAGGATGATGAGCAGTATGATAGATCTGATAGTATTTTGGGTAGCTAATATACTAGCAATATGTAGCATTTACTTCCCAGTTTTGTATACTAAAATGTAGTAAGTAATTATATTATGAAAAAATATATTTCCATAAAAAAAATATCTTAACCTCTCGTATGCCGAGATTATATTTTTTCATATTTTTTTTTTCTACGCGGATCCGCGTTCCGGGTTACGAGTTATTAAAATGCCTTACTGTGCTGCTAATATCCACTGTGATCAATTTTCTCCACACCGCACCGACAGAGATAGTTCCGCGCTGACATTTCGGATTTATTGTTTTTTTTTAATCACCACTTTAACCAAGGCCTGTATTTCCTGAATTCCCCGCATACCAGATACCTGTGATAAGAGTTTGACATGTTAACGAGCTGTTTACATTGAGCGAGTTTTTGTTTACAAAGTGTGGTCTATAATTGAAACGAGTACAGAAATAGTTGAGCTGGTAACCTTTATCGCTTGTAAAGTAGGGACCTTGCGCTGATACACCAAAAAGGACTGTTGTTTTTAAAAAAGTATACACCAACGACTTGGAAAACTAATAATGTTTTTTAAGCATTTGTAAAATTTGTAAAATAGAGTATAATTTAGAATAGGTATTGAGACTATTTTAAAGAAATGAAGCATTATTAAATAAACGCAGTATTACATAGTTATTTATGTAGTACGTAATTTCACAATCTTGGGTTAATTTCACAAACGAACTTTATCGGCTTGATCATTTTAGTGAACGTTTATGTATAAGGGGGTTAATCGGTGTCACCTCAACGCCTACTGTAGAGACGTGTTTGCAATGTAGAGACGTTGAACGCGTTGAAGTCTTTTACTTACAGAAATGAATATAGTGGTAGAGCGGAATTATCAGTCACTTTAGCACCATCATCCTCTTTGCATTATCCCGGGATTTGCCACGGCCACTGCTCATGGGAGTCTGGGGTTCGCTTTGACAACTAATCGCATTAAATTCCCAAAAAATAACATTAGCACCAAAATGAGAGGACTAAGGACAAAATAAGATTTTTAAATTGGTGATATTAAAAAAAAACACAAATAAGTATGACCAGATTCACTGACTAACACTACTACTGTTTCTCAAGATTGGTATCGTATTATTAAATATACTAATAAAAATACACAGTGAAAGTTAAAGTACTACAAATGTTTACAATGGCTGCGCAATACCTAAAATGCCTAGAGTACCTAGGCTATTCCTAAAACACACTTGGCACATCGTTCGCTCATTTGAACAACACTCATAGCAGTGTTCATGCTCGGACTGTGCGGGAGTGTTTACTGTGAGGTAAGTACTTGCACAAGTAGCTGGAACTTGCACAAGTAGTTGTACTTGCACAAGTAGCTGGGACTTGTAGCTTGCGCTAGTAAGTACTTGCACAAGTAGCTGGGACTTGATGTACGGCTATTTTTTTAATTATAAATGGACTTACTTTTGACCACAGACTAGCCAATGGCAAAGACGTGGCCTACGATGGAGGGAGATCGTCCAGAAGAGGCCTGTTCACTCTTGATTTGGTTTCCGGGTTATATGACGTCGTTTTAATTTAACATGGACTACACAGAAAGTAAATCACTCCAATTGGAAATCCGCTTCTAGTAAAATAATCTTATGTTTACTTATACTTAAATATATTAGTTGCAGTAATGACATGCTGCAATAATGTTACAGTTATGCTGATGTGTCATTATTAAGGTGATGGTAATATTTGTTTTTAGTAACATAAGTTTGGGTATGTTATTTTTTTTTGAAGTTGTACGAGAAAAAAAATTAAAAATTAAGTACAAGATTGCTAAGTAAACAATGCACAATAGTGTTAAAATTATTAAGCTAGTAAAGTAGTAAAATATGAAATAAACTTTAACATGTCATTCCGATTCGCTCCGAAGTTTATATAAGTATTTTAGATCAATTCATTTTATTAAGGGTATTAAACCAGATATGATTTTTTGGGCGTTTATTATCTAATAGCTATTTATTATCTAGTTGTACTTACGTTCATATAAATATAAATTAGTTACTGATGTTGAGTCTCTCTTACCTTCCTCACTACTTGCCACTCGACTCATAAGCACAAGTAGAGACGAGAAGGTAAAGAAAGCACAGGCCAAGTTTTGCAATTACGCGATGGCTGCGTTAAGTAACATCACATGCGCGTGCGTTTCCTAGAACGCGGCTAGATGTGCGACGAATGCGCCAGTTCGTTATTAAAATAACTTATGATATGAATTACATTAAATGGAAACTATAATAAGGCAAAAATTAAACAATTACGAAGTTAGGTAATGAACGACATAATAAAATGGTACTGTAGTACATACATCCACTAATAAAAGTCAAATCTTACCAAGATATAGCTAAGAGAAGCATGTCAAAATAATTCTCACCACACCAACTTATAAAGGCTTAATTTGCAATTCGAAAACAGATAGCAAAATTGCATTTTATCCACAAGAGTGCAAAGTAATTTCATACAAATTTTAAATTGATATCTTGAGCTGGCTGGTAGAAATTACCTATAAATGATGATATTGCATTATAAATATTGGACAAATTGATAGATTTGATTTAGTTTGGTGTTTTATAGAGTATTTTGTTCGTGTTGGTGTGGTGAAAAATGTTGTGTTTGACACGGCGGCAAAGTTTGTTCAACCTTCGTGCCTTGAAACCCTCGCAACGCTCAAGATTCCACTTTTTGAACCACTCACTACGCTCGCGGTTCAATAGTGGAATCTTTCGCTTGCTCGGGCTTCAATATTGGCACGTGCGGTTAAACAACAACTTTTCGCCCTCGTAAAACAAATAACTATTGATAAAAAATACAAATAAAAAACATTAAAATAGACAAAACTAATAATGAATTCTGAAATAAATTGCTGTCGTAAATGGTTGTCGTCATATTAAAATGATCAGCTTTAAATTATTATAAGTTTTTGACGCTTGATGTATTTTTCGTAAAATTGCGCTAATATTTTTCTTATCTTTCTTACACGGCTATGTTTTTCTTATCTGTTACAGCGTTGCTTACCTAGTTAACTGAAGCAAGTAATAAATGTAACAATATTAGTTACTCCGGCGTATTTTAATACTTGTAATACAAATTTTAATATTTATGGAGTGTAAAAAGATAAGATACTAGGCCACAGACCACATCAAATAGACGGAACATTCAAGCCAACTCAGTCACCACACACATGATTTCTCGTAGTAATTTAATATGGGAAAGCAATCGCTTGATCCAGTTGTGTCAACGTTCACAACCAGCGGGCCATGTAACAAAGGCAAAACATTTAATTGTAGGCTATATTCCTTAAACTGACCAACACTTTATCAGCGACTTTTAAACAAATATAAAGAGTTAACATTTTTAATTTTTCATATAAAAATAATATAAGCTTCAGTGTACACTAATATTGCTGTCATTGTCGTTGTCTGTCACGCTTTAGACTTGAAAATTTTCGGAATACATAGCCTTTCAGTAAAAGCTTTCAAGGGTGATAAAAATCAAAATATTTACAAATTTTTAAAAGTTGTTAGTTAGCAAATGTTGGTTAGTTTAAGGACAGCCTACAGTTTAATTTTTTGATTTAGTTGGCTACCCGGTATAAAATCATGAGTTTTAGGGTGGGCTGTTATACTATGTAATGGTGTATGATGTTACTCAATTGCGATGCTTAAATCGTGGTATTTTAATTAACAGTAAAATTTGTCATATTATGTCTGGTGAGCACGCTTTGAAAACGCGGCTTCTCAAAATGCGGTGTCTGGGTAGCCTGTGTACTAGGCCCATCAGGCCATTAAATCGTCCGTTGTTTATCTTACCAATAATCTCGTATACTTAATACGATTAGTTCAGTCATAAAATAAAGTTATCATAAAACCACATGTCCTAATTATAAATGTGGGTTTATGACAAAAACTATAACGGAGACGGCAAACCAAACAAACAAACTGGTTCAAACCCCAATGATTTTGAATTCTACTAATTTATTTTATAGTTACTTGTAAAATTAATAAAATTACAAAGATTCAGTACCTTACCTATACAAATGAGTTATTGGAGTTATTCGTATTTTATTTTATTTTTTTATATTTATAATTTTGTATTCCTTCAACACTTTATTGTGACAAAATTTATTTTTTAATACATATGTCCAGACTTGATAATGTAAATAACGACAGGTCTTACACAGACACGCTAGGGTGCGATTTTAGAAATATGTAGTAATGTTTGGTATGTGATACTGAATAATATTATACCTATATACGTCGCCTTTGGGTTCACATCTAGTCATACGTCACACGGTAATGCACCTCTTGATTCGACTTTCAAAAATAAATTTAGCAGATCACCGGTGACATCACCCCGTGTCAAAACAGCGATATCACAAATTATCATTAAAACCTCATGAATACGGCCACTGGTTTCCATCTAATCCACCGCGGCCATAAAAATATGAAATAAACTTTAACATGTCATTTTATGTCGATTTGCCGATACGCTCCGTAGTTTATATTTTACATCAATTCGTTTTATTAAGGATATTAAACGAGCTATGATTTTTATGGGTTTTTATTATCTACTAGCTTTTGCCCGCGGCTTCATCATCATCATCATTATATCAGTCGAAAAAAGTTCACTGCTGGACATAGGCCTCCCCCAAAGGGTCTCCCACGTCTAGCGTCTCGCGAGCGTAGCGTCGGGCCAACTGAATGGAAAAAGAGAAAGACAAGTCAACTTTGCCATACAGTTGGCCCGACGCTACGCTCGCGAGACGCTAGATTGATGTGGGTGGACCCAAAGATTGCTACAATGACCTGTCCTGCGCCACCCACATCCAGCGGACTCAGTGCGACCTTCGCCAGCTGGCATCTGCAGCTTTGCTTGCGTAAAGTTCGAAAATTGTAGAATGTTCCATACAAACGTCCACCCACTCCCTTTTTAGGGCAGTGAGGGGTTAGAAAGAAACAAAAAGTAGCCTATGTTCTCTATCCCTTCAACTAAAAATCATATCAATTCGTTGCTCCGTTTTGCCGTAAGACAAACAGACACGCACAGTTTCCCATTTGCAATATTAGTATGAATATGGATAAATAAGGTTGTTTTAAGATGTGCCTTTCGCTGTAGTATGCCGATAAGTACTTAGTTATGGAGACTATATACAAGGTGTATTAAACTCTAGGCGGTAACTTTATGGTTCAGGGCAATAACTTTTTCTAGGGTTGCAATCTTCATATTGTAATAATAATTTCTTAACTGATTATCGACCTTTTTTATATATGATAAACAGAAACATACACGAGAAATTTCGATGGGTAATTGGGTACCTCGGCGGTCGGGGTGGTGTAGTGTTTTAAGCAAGTCAGCCGCAATAGCTGGAGACCCGGGTTCGATTCTCGGCTTCGCCACCAGTGGGCTTGATCGCTTTTTCTTTAGTGTATGGTATCTATTTCAATTTATAATTTATATACAGAAGTGTTACTGATACCGATGAAGATGATAACAATACTTATTGATGCAAGCTCCATTTATTGACATTAACGTATTTACATATAGAAAAGAAGCTAAGTCTAAACATAGAACTTAAGTACATCCTGTTTCTGCACATTTACTTACACATTAGCTCGAGATACAGTAACTTCTAATCTTATTACCAATATTCACATAGTTGATCCAGATTCTACCTTTAATGATTTGTTATGATTAGATAAACTAAGTGATTTTCCTTTCAGGTACGTACCGACCAGTGATTAACACTGAAAGGCGACTTATACAAGCTAGTAAAAGTAAGTACCTTACCTACATTTCCATAGCAGAATCTTTATCTCAGTCGGTTTACGAGTGACCTAGGGCTGGGTTATTCCTAAGCCAAAGAGTGAACCAACTTGGGGTATAATTTTGTCTTAAATGTTTAGAAAATAAGTAAATATTGGTTGCTCAGTTTGGTGTACTGTTTGTCTTCAGTGCTACGATGAATAACTGAACAATCGCCGCACTCAGTCCTAAAACCCGCACAATTTTGCTACGATTGTAATTTTCAATGGATTTGGCTTATCTACACTTAAAGAACTGAAATCATTTTATTTCTAGGGCCACTTGCACCAACAAAAATAGAGGGTTAACCCGAGGGTTAACCCGAGGGTTAACCTACCATTTTATATGGAATTTGACAGATGACAGCCCACTAACCTTGAGTTAAGTGGTTGGTGCAAGTGGGCCATTGGCTGTGTTATCGACTTATCGCCAACAGCTACAGTAATAAAACAGGTCAACGCATATGAAACTAATTCTACATTTAAATAGTTAATGGTTTAAACTCAATCATTAAAAATTGAAACAAAAAATGGCCAGCAATTACGAACCACTAATAAGCCAATTAAAAAATTAAAGCGATCTTCAAATGTTTTTATTCGCAAATCTTTGTGCACATCTTTTACCAAACGTCCAGTATAAGTTGGCCCTTACATTATTTGAAACAAAACTATATAAATAGTACTATGTAGAAATAAAGGAAAAATGTGAAACTTACTTCTTTCTTCTAAGTAGTAGTGTCTTTTTGATTATGCAACTAAAGTTTAAAAGTTTAAAAAGCGATCAAAAGCCTCGCATCCATTTGCGACGCGTCGAATCGAATTCACTGTTCATATTAAATGTATGGAGGACTCGATTCGATGCGGCTCGACTTAAGCCAGGCGCCAGGCTTAAACACTCGTCAGGCCCCGTAGCCGAATGGCATTTCTACGACTCGAAACGAAAACGAAACGCCGCGAAAGGTATTCTGGCTCTGTCGCGCCAATACGCAAGGGCGATAGAGATAGATATCTACGAGCGTTTTATTTCGTGAGCGTTTGTGCATTCGGTTTGTGAGCGTTTCATCGAAGTTTTGTGAACTACCGCTCCAGTTTGAAACCCGAGCGTGGCGAGTGATGTGACGTGTGACGCGTCGTGACGTGACAGTCAGCTGTCAGGCTGACGCGACCCGGATCATAACACGGGTGAGGATCGTGCGTTTTGTAAATGTAATTAAAGAATTTGGAGCGGTACCCACGCGGTAAGGCGTGTGCATTATGCGGCTTGGATATTTCTAGATTTTTATAGGTTAAATGAAAATGGACGGTCATAATTCAATGTTCATACGGTCGTAATTTTTGTCTCCGGGAAAATTGAGTAATGTATGAACGGACTGGGTTGTTCTCTCGCTATCTAATAGTAAATTAGTATTTATGATCGCTAGTAAATAACAATTTGATAGTTTCTATATAAAATAAACATGGTTAGTGGTAGGTAATCTTAAAAAGATTACTTGACAAGAGAAAAAACATCTTTGTGTTTTTATTACAGTGCCCTCACAATGGTCCCGCCAAAATCGATTGTTCCCACATTTAAAAATATTTTTTGAAATGAAGATCTAATAAATAATTATTATCATAGTACAGTCACAAAATATCACGAGAATCGGTTTATAATTCAAAATTCATGAATATCAAGATATTCCTACAAAAGCAAATTGCCTCTACGCTGAAGTTTGGATTAATTATGTCAATTTGTTTTCCTAACTAAAGCATTAAATAACAAAAATAAGTACCTAGTAATAAAATAACTACTACCTATTGTATCAGATCATCAGGACCATAAACAAGTTACCTTTTTTAACCTGTCATTCTGACGCGCGTTCGGTCATGACATGTCAAATCTTGACGTGACAGACGAGTTAATTTGAGTGGTTTAAATATTTAAGGTTTTAGGGTTCTTTAAAATTTAGTAGGAACCATACATTTGCGTCATCTGTAAACGAATTACTTGCATACATACTTACAATGCAAGTTAAATGGCAGTCAATTATTGATAGGTAAATATTAATAACAGCTAATATAACATTGAGATATTTACAGGTATTTTTTATGGCACTGTGTTTTTGTGTTTTTTGGTGGCACTGTAACTTTAGCAGTTTCATGTGCTCTGCCTATCCCTTTATGGGAAACAGGCGTGATTGTACGTATGTATGTATGTATGTATGTATGTATTTTTTTATGAATCGTTTAATACCTACCTTAAATATTTACAAACTTTTAAACTCAAAAGAATAAAAGCGTATTATCTTTAAGATACCTAGACATAAATATCATAATCATATATTATGTGTCAAAAACCCCATAAAAAGTCAAAACCAATCAGCTGTTGACAATAGTTGATAAAAAAAAATCATTTTAATTATTTTATACTTCAGACTCGCACTTGACGTATTTTAAATGAATTAACAAATTAAACGAGACGTCACCTTACCATCGTTATTTGTGTAACCAATTTGTAACAATTGTGTAAGAAACCTTTAGTAGTTTATTTTTTTGGCAATTATGCACTCTAATATTAAGTTTACAACGTTCAATTAGCACCAAAAAAGTGTAGAACGCAGTATGGTTTTTATCACATAGTTTTTATTATCGATTTTAAATCACAGCACTTAATTAAATAAATATTACTATTAAGTATTCACTATGATCACTCGAAATAAGTAAACATTCAATTAGACTTCCATTTTTAAAGAGCATTGCTCAGACGAATAAAAGCCAACGCCAATCTGCTCTTCACCTAGGTACCAAACCAACGTCACAATCACTTGTATCGTTGTTAGCTCTCCCTATAGCTCTTATATATTGGCGCGACAGTGCCAGAACTGCCAGACTGCATTTCGTTTGCCTCGTAGCGTCAACGACTGCCACTTTGGCTAGGCCGGCTTGTATCAATAAGATGAGAGGAAGGCTTTTATAACAGATGCATAAAATGGAAGCTTGAACAATCTGAAGTGTGTCAATAAAGGAATTTTATAATATCTAATACATTTTATAGGCTCATGTTTATATCGTGTACATAAATATTTATGACCAATAAATTATCTATCATATGTATTGACAAATAAGTAGCCATTATAACAAATATGTAATAGAACGATAAAAATAAATCTTTACATTATAGTACCCCGGATTTGACCCCAACATACCGCATTATAATATAATGCGGTATGTTGGGGTCAAATCAAATGTGCAGGGATTTGCATCTGGTTCACAGAATCCGGTAATCTGAGCGGATCCGGCACTGTTTTAAGAGCTACCGGATCCAGTTATATAAAAATGCACCTAAACAAAGCACGTTTTGGTGTTGTACATAACTTATAATAAACACTGTACCTACTCAAATCAAATACCAAAAAATGTAATGAAGTTTCAATTTTAAAATATGTATTTTTATAGTGATAATTATATTAGAGATAACTTTTATTTCTAATTTCGTATTTACAGGCCTTTAAATTAGTGTTAGGTACGTTTTCATTCATAGAAAGTTCCATAGCATCTAATACTCGCATCACACAAAAGTATTAGAAAAATCTCTATCTTTAAAAATAACTATATTTGGCCTGTACGGATCCTTCCAGAATCGGATCCGTCTAAAATCCGATCTGTACGGATCCGTCCAAAACTCGGCCTGATATTTGTCCGGAATGAAAACCGATCCGTATCGCAATCCCTAAGCTGCCACACTGTCCGCAGGAAGTCATATCATATCGTCGCCTGCGCATATATCACGAGTATGTTAACTAGCGTATCTTCGCCATCTAATGTAATGAAATATCTTGGAAACTGGATAGGTATGTCTAGCCTTCACCGGTTTAGAAAGGTCAGTGAACTTTTTCTTGGTTTGCGTTATTCTAAAATATAGTTGTGACACTTAAAATTTTTAATGAAGTTAATTGTTACAACTTTTTGTTTAAAATTAAACATGGTGTAAACAAAAATAATCTGACACACACAAACAAAAGTATAAAATTTATAGTGCTCCCACACTGGGCTCTTATAAATGTTATATAACTGCCAGTGTGGGAGCACCATTATCTTATTCTAAATCTCCATAAAATTGCAATAACTGTAAAAAAAGATAAATTACGACAAAACGATGGGGAAGGGCATCGAACACAGATAGCATACTCGTAGGTTTGGTGATGTCGTTGTATTCAATGATGAGGAATATTATATGGCATCGAACACAACTCTCATACTAGTAGGTTTGGTGATGCTGTTGCCTATACAATGATGAGGAATATTATATGGCATCGAACACAACTCTCATACTAGTAGGTTTGGTGATGTCGTTGCCTATACAATGATGAGGAATATTATATGGCATCGAACACAACTCGCATACTCGTAGGTTTGGTGATGCTGTTGCCTATATAATGATGAGGAATATTATATGGCATCGAACACAACTCTCATACTAGTAGGTTTGGTGATGTTGTTGCCTATACAATGGAGAGGAATATTATATGGCATCGAACACAACTCGCATACTCGTAGGTTTGGTGATGCTGTTGCCTATACAATGATGAGGAATATTATATGGCATCGAACACAACTCGCATACTCGTAGGTTTGGTGATGCTGTTGCCTATACAATGATGAGTAATATTATATGGCATCGAACACAACTCTCATACTAGTTAGTAGGTTTGGTGATGTTGTTGCCTATACAATGGTGAGGAATATTATATGGCATCGAACACAACTCGCATACTCGTAGGTTTGGTGATGTTGTTGCCTATACAATGGTGAGGAATATTATATGGCATCGAACACAACTCGCATACTCGTAGGTTTGGTGATGTCGTTGCCTATACTATGATGAGGAATATTATATGGCATCGAACACAACTCGCATACTAGTATGTTTGGTGATGTTGTTGTATTCAATGATGAGGAATATTATATGGCATCGAACACAACTCGCATACTAGTAGGTTTGGTGATGTCGTTGTATTCAATGATGAGGAATATTATATGGCATCAAACACAACTCGCATACTAGTAGTTTTGGTGATATTATTAAATTAAAACGGGACTTAGGACCAGTTGCATCGACCACATTTGACAGACACATCATCGTCACGCAGCAGACGTCTATGGAACTTCCCATACAATAAAATTTAACGAACGCTTTAACGGTGACAGACGGTTTGATGCAACCGGCCCTTAATCGCGTAAAACTTACGTTTATATTAAACCCGACGTTTCGGACATGACATTACGTCCGTGGTCACGGGTAGACTTGCTGGAAGTTGTATCAGCTGTACGAGTTTTTCGACTACCCGCACTTAATTGACAATAGTCACTTTTACGCTAGGGTTGCCACTTTGCCTACATACAACAGTCACGACATCCGATGGTATGTGACAGGAAGATTTCTCACGCTTACATTTGCTAATCACCGGATTCCACGAAGATGAAAAAAATGAAGGGATTTCAATTTCAAGAGTTTTGGTGATGTCGTTGGCTATACAATGATAAGCAAGGGCACCGATCACAACTCGCACGTTTATACCTACTGAAATTGCGATTGATAATTGCCTACATTTCACATAAAAATGTCATGGAAACTTTATTCCTTGTTTACAAACTAACAATTGAACGTGCGTTTGAGTACCGACTCAATTATCGACCAATCTCCACTCAACAACAAGAAATTCCTTATTTTTGCGAAAATTAATCGCACATTGTGTCTAAGCAATTCCGTCATATTAACACGCTTGTAAAGAAACAGGGAATGAATACACGAATGAGTTCAGTCGCATATAAGCACTTACTCGAACAAATATATCTAAGCACGTTTTTGTATACTCATAATATTAGAGTCGAATATACATATTTCTGGTCGCGTATATATGTGTAGATATTACTGGACGTGACTGTAATGGTCCTAAAGAAACGCTGCGAGCTGTCACTTTCTTGTGAACGTCGTAAAACTGCATGTCTGTCAATGCTTCCGTGAAACTTAGTTGAATGCTTTCCAAACGTTTACAAAATATTCGTTTTAGTATAATTTTACTCTTAAGTTTTCATAATGATTATTGCTATTAAATTCATCTTTGGATAAAAAAAAGTCTACATAAAAGAGAGAACATCTCTTCTTTTAATTTTAGAATTAAGGATTCAAAAATAGGTATATTTTGCGGGATCAGTCCGAATTAAGAGTTTTTTTTTTAAGTCTGAATGTTATCGCCAATTTTTCAGTCGATTCCAAATTATAATATAAATAAAATATAGTGTAATTATATTTAAATTTTGAATAATATAATTCTTATAAATTTAAATAGATATCATACACGAAAGAAAAAACGACAAGGCCAGTGGCGGGTGGTCTAGTGGTGAAGACGTTAGCCGCGTAAGCTGAAGACCCGGGTTCGATTCTCGGCTCGGCCACCAGTGGGCCTTGTCGTTTTTTCTTTCGTGTATGATATCTATTTAAATTTATAATTTATATATAGTAGTGTGACTACTTGAAAAAAAGAACAAATCAAAAAATATTTAATAAAATAATTTGATTTGTTCCCTAGTTGAATATAATTCTTTTTTTTGTACAACTTTAAATATTATTGGATAAGAAATAGTTAATTACTAATAATTTTTTATCTTTGCATACATAAACAGTTAAACACCCCATCAGAATCATGTATAATTATAATAAGGTATATTTTATAAACGCCGATTAAACCCCTTATCTCTGTTTTTATTGGATTCGTTAACGTGGTCAACGAATTAACGAACGAATTAACGAGTTATCAAAAAAAAAATCTACTGAACTCGAGTGTGACAACCTTTACTATTACCATTTCCTAATGTTGTTTGTTTTGACATGTGCTGTCGGACACATGACACTAACACTTATGTTATCATTCAGGTCCTCTCACACTAATTAATTCATTTATCATGTATAAAAACGATAAAAGTTTTATTTTGTTGTATACATAACTAAAAGCGATATAACTTGTGGTTTCTGTTAATGAAACTAACTGCTAGTCGAATTTAAAGAAAAATAAAAATAAAAAACGGTAACAGAATAGTGATAGGAAGAGCTATCGTAGCTACGATACGCTTAAGAATCGTATGCGACTATAACGTTGGCTAGGTACTAGGGTCATTCTAGTAAAGAAATTAAAGCAGTTTTGTTCTATTTGCAGACGTTTTCCTCTCAACGATGGCAACCGAGATCCTTGATCTAAAGCTGTATAACTCAGTCATGTTATTGTGGCTATGTAAACTAAAGGATGGCAAGATGTCATGTACCTAACACATAGAAGGAAAATAAACTTTAAATAAGTTACACACGCGTAAGGTTTGAGGTCGGTGTATTTGCATTTTATATACAGTTGGTAATTATAATTACAGTCTAGTTTTCCATTACCAGCAATCGATGCTTGACATCTCTGTAAATACACAAGATATCGGCGCTTAACGTGGCGTTCTCGAGCCAAAGGTACCATAATATCGCTGAAATATAAAGACGCTATAACAGTGATGTTTATTCGAGAAATACGAGTGAATTTCGTCATAGTAAGCGACTATGTAGTACCAACGACTAGAGAAAAGTCACAATTAAGTTTTATAGCTGTTTACCTAGTACCTACCAATAAAGATTTTTAGATACGAAAATAGGTAAATATCAGGTGTCGTACCAGTTTGATTCAAATATTATTGCAAGCAGGATGTATTGATTCCATCTTCTTTTTTTCTGAACCTTTGTAACCAGCTATACTGAAAACGGTCACCCCGTTTTATAGGAATAGTTAAAGGTAAAAATGTTATTTTATCGCGTTCGACCTGTGTGTCTTTTAAAATAAATTATGTACCTACAAAACGCGAGAACTTTTTCCAACACGCGAGAAAGTGTTAGGTATATATCCCTGAAGTCTTTACATATTTATATCTTCACACTATACTGAAATACAATGGAAGTACTTACTTAACGGTTGTTATTAGTTTAAAAATACAGCATTTCCCCAATGTCACCGGTACAATTCTCTACGTTCCCAGGCCCTAGGAGCAGAGGTCCGGTGCTCCCGGTAGCTAACTAATTAACAGTTAATTGTTCCGGGCCCAGTTTACCTGACGAGGGATAAAAGGTATTTTCTAATTAGTGTTTATAGTTAGTCGAGGCCTGTACCGTGATTGACATTTTAACCTGAACTCCCGCCGTCCAAGATTCGAGTTTTGAATTCTTGTGGAAATGAAAAAGTTCCAAATTTAAAATCGGAAAATACGTCACGGAAAATGAATTTTCATCACATTAACAAAAAAGGCTCTTTTGATACTTCAATGGATAAAAAAAGCGTTTTAGCCACAAGTACACATTTTATTTCGATGCCACAAGCTGGCTGGTAGAATTGACATTACAATAATAATTTTTATCTTAAATGAATTGATGGATTTCATTGAGTTGGATGATCTAAAGTTAATATTTTATTTACCTCGCGTCTGTTTAGTGAAAATTTTTGTCATCAGGCAAAAGCTAAACCATCTAAGATTTTTGCTTAATCGGGTATCAATTTCGGCACGTGCAGTTACAACTTTGTAAAATAGGAACTATACATTTTTGATTAGGTAACCGTTTGTAGTCGCTGCTCTCTTTTGTCAAATGAATGTAATTTTCTTCACATTTATGACATAGATTACAAAATTCATGGTAGGAGCTTTTTAGACTTACCTCGCGGCAGTCATTTGTTTTTTTATGCTTCGCTGAAGTTATTAAAATCAGAAGCAATAGCATGGTCGCACTAAGTATAAACGATTATCATGCTTGCCTGCTAGGTCTTTAAATGCGCTTAACAGTTATTTAGTAATGATTGTTGCTAATTAAGTAGTTAATTGTATGCGATTTTACGATTATCTTTTATTTTAATATAGATGTTTATTACCGACGATATCAACGTTTAAACTTAACAGGAGGAATGAAAGTTATCTACGCAATTAGTTATTACAATTATCTAGAGTCTGCGCAGCTAGCTTCGTTCTCCATACAAATGTACTTACACTAGTTATGCTCTGATTTTAAAACTATTACTTAGCTAGATTGATCTGAAACATACAAGCGTTGTTATCATAGATAATATACAGGCCTTATTGTATAAACTTAAAATATTTCAAAAAAAAACACACATTGATCAACGGTATGTTATAGGTATATGAAATCATAATTCTAGAAGTATAATAGGAAACGGAAGTGTCTTCTATAAGATAAGAAACTCCAACCTTGGATGTAAACATCAAGATTTATGCCTTTATAAACGTTTAAATGCAATTTTATACAGTAGCTGTGTTTTATTTTCATCTAGATTATTGTAAAGCTGAGGATCGACCGGCGATGTATATGTCGTCTGACTAAATCGTTTGTTTGAGTTGCACCCATTGCACTTCCTCTTCCCACCTCGCTGCTTTTCTCGTCGCCAACGCAACACCCGAGCTAACGAATCGAAGTGTTCATTCCTGAACACGCACACAAACGCCTTAACAATAGTGGCGTGTGTCCATTCTACCAACAAATTTATTCAACTCAATATAATATAAGACATTGTTCAGAGATATATTTAAATATAATATCAGAGTGTTCGAGGTATCGACATACCTGTAAACAATTTCGGATCGCTGACATATAAAGCTGTTTACGATTAAGCTGTATGATATGATATGACTGCACACTTGCACAGTCATCTATAATAATAGAAGGTCAAAAAAATATGAGTAAGATGTAATAAGCTCCTATGGCACTACAATAAGAAAACATATGAGATACTTTTGCGAAAGTCTTTGTGTAATATACAAGTGGAGGTGACGTTAGAAATCAAAATGATAAACGTTTTCTTACCTAATCGTATACACTGACCAACATACTCGTATCAGACGTTTTCAAATGAAAGCTACATGAAAATTGACAAACGACAATAAGTACTCTTTTGATTGGAAAAGACACGTTTAAGTAATCCAGTAGCTAAACACTAAGTGTAGACCCAGCTTTAGAAACTCACAGTAATTTCCATACTATCTGCTGAGATCTTGAAGCAACCAATGAAGTCGTTTACAAGATTACAGATCCGGTCTATTCAATAAAGACCCAAGACCCTACAGATTTTGGAGATAGTAGGAAGACTCGATAAAAATAACTAGTTTGATGACAGTGTGAGATTTTATATTTTTATTATATTCAAGGGTAGATTATACCGCAGGAAAAGTTTTGCGCAATCTACATTAAAGTGCCTTTTTCTTGCTTGATTATTTTGAAAACTCTGAAAACAATATACTGATAGCGATCACGTTTTAATAAGTAACTCAATTTATTATTCAGTAAGGTCATACTATAAATTATAGAGGTATTTCAATTTTAGTTATGTAAATATCCAATATGACAGAAACTGGCCTTTCAGTGTCAATTGTGACACCTCTTGAACAAAAACATGGGGTAAGCATGCTCCACCGTAGACGTCATTATCACTCACGATCAGGTGTGAAGGTGTGATCGTGGTCAAACGTCTACCTATTCATACTACAAAAAAATACCGTTAATTCGTAGAGGGTGCGGAAAAAGAAGGCTAAATTTCACGATTTCTGTTTCTGAACAGAAAACAAAAAAATAAAAGAGACCATAGATTCTAGACATAACGCCTTAAGCAGTGTCATCGTTTAAAAATAAATGTTTTAAGAAGTTGTCACAAAATTAGTTCAGATCCGATTACAACGTTCTTTTTCTTAATTTAAATTTGAATGTTTTCAAACGTGTTCGAAGTTCAAAGTGTAGATATGACTCATTCTTATCCCTGATTGGTTGGAATTTTTGATCGTATTTAAAGTGCTAAATCCGTGAATAAAATATAGATAATTCACTAAGAAGATTACGAATGAAAAGGTTACATTTTAATAATTTGCGGCGGAGGTTGTGAAGTTATAGTTATGTGATTCTAGTTTTAGGTAAACTTTTTACTGCTTTTTCACAGCATATTATAAATAAACAGTTTAATAACCATTCACAAGCATTTTATGTCGATATCCGTATTATAGATCAAGTATTTCAATTTGTATTCAAATTTATATTTACATTTGAATAAAGTACAATGAACTGTTTGTAATAAGTAGGCTAAATTAGTCACTTTAAAAACTATCAAACCAGTTACTAATACTCGAACCATAAAAGCTGTCAAAGTATTAAATTTACAATACCTAATCGGGTTCATAACGTTGTTTCCGATGATAACATGGTTTTTTTTATAACGATTCATAACCTTTCATTCGAATAATCATCATTTTAATGACAGAATTTTATTATGTTACATAATTTTTCTTAAAATACTACTTCTTACATCTACATCTTCTTCACTTTTTCGAGCTGCACTAAATAACTTATCTTATGCTTTATTTTTTTTTCTAGCGCTTTCCTTTTTATTGCTTCCTCGTCACAAGTATGTACTTGCAAAAACGTTTTCTTGTAGTGTCTATACAGGCACTAGTTCTTACGAGAGTCATCTGACCCCGACCGAGAAGGGAAGCCAAGATTGAGATTAGACCGGTCTCATGATGTTTTCCTGTATCAAAAACGACTGGTAAATATCAAATGATATGGACGTAGGTTTGAACCCACGACCTCCGGATTGAAAGTCGCACGATCTTACCGCTAGACTAGCAATCCTGCGTATCTGCGTATCTGTCCAATATGCGTATCGTGCTTTACGGATAAGTATTATCTTCTTAATTAGGCTAAATTAATAAGAACATAAAACTTATCCGTAAAGCACGATTCCTTTGTTAGGGTTCCGTACCAAAAAGGTACGAAAGGAAACCTTATGGTGCTGATATGTCCGTCTACCTACTGATTCATTACCTGTATTTACTACGAATTACTAACTTACTTACAAATTATTGTGACGCAGCGTGATATTGTCATCCACCAAAGAAATATGGTTCTTTGTCCAATTTCACTCAGAGTTTACTAATATACGTTCAAGGTATACTTACTATGTACTGGGTCTACTTACTGGCTTATCGATCAAAAAATGGGTCTTAGGTTCCGACTTCCTAAACCAAGTTTACAATTAATTGTCTCAATCTGTGCTATCTCCTGCCATTTAGCAATTTGGAAACCGCACAAATTTACCATCATCGGCTATATTTCCGAGCTCATAACCCGGCAACCTTAAAATCAAGGGTGAACAGGCATCTTCTGGTCGAGCTCACTCCATCGTAGGCCACGTCTTTGCCTTTGGCTAGTCTGTGGCCAAGAGTCAGCCCATTTATATTAATAAAAAAAATCATCGCCAGCAATATTTATATTCTATGATATGACTAGCTACTAAATATTTCTGCACCTTCATAATAGAACAGTTTTAGCATTAACGCGCTAAAGCTCCACACATGCCATACATCCTTTTCTTTCGGCTCTATAGACCTGTGCCTCCATCCGTTAACCGGCACTTGTAAATTGTCATTCCATGTTAATTTTATTACTATTTATTGGTCTTTTTATAAACCGCCGGTGAACCAACTGAGGGCTTAGACACATTTGACCAGCAAGTCCTGAGCTCTGGTTAGGTACCATTCTCTCGAATACGGGGTCAAGTTATGTTAAGACTTGTTTTGTGAAATAGTAGAAAATCTAGAGGAAAAAACGACTTCTAACTTGGAAATTCTAATACAAATAGCTTATTTGCAGGTAAACTGTACAGCTGAAAGGAACTTTATATACTGAGCAAGCGCAACGGCGCACTTGGGGTATAAATTGTCATACATGACTTTGAGGTTGACTGAACAGATTCAAGGGAAAAGTTCACATTTGTACTTTTTCTTCTTCGTATTTATATTCTGCTATTATAACAATCCTTCTTTCGTACAATAGGTAAGTATTTAATGAATCTACAGTTGTACTCACGTTAATATATCGCAGTGCTAGGAGTTTAGCCGTCGCGCGAACTCCTATAAGCCTGAAGAGGGGCCTCCAAATTGGCCCGAAACATGTCGCAGCAGTGGCGATATAATAACGTGAGTACAATTGTAGATTAATTATTTGAATATATCTCACGAAAGTTTTTCTATAATAGGGTGTGTTTAATGAATAAGTCCTATTAGTTACTTAATAGGAGTTTACACTTTTATTAACGATGTGAATTAAACATAATATCATAGCATGTCATATACTTTGATATATAAATAAAAAACGCTATCAAAATATCAATCCTCTTTTATACGCGATATATTTCATACAAGTATAAAGGTTAATCAAACAAACCTATCAGATCTTCCTAACAATATACCACGCGTCCATTATCAGATATAAAAGCACAATACCGATTACCAATCCGCAACAAAACCGGTACCGGTACCACAATCTTGAACGGGAGCATCTGATCTAAATACGCACTACCCTATCTGACGTACCGTTTTATCTTTGACACCTCCCAAACTTTATATAGACTTTATTTCAAGGCGGTGAAGGTACCTGAGATGGTACCGGTAAGTTGGTAGTTGTGTACAATGACACAATATAATTTATCGTCAAAATTATTCATACGGAAGCCTACAATTGAACCCTTGAACTCGATAACCGGTATTAAACAATGGTATCAGTTCATGTTATAACATTTATTTGGGAGCGCACTTACGGTATAAAAAATATTGAGAGTAGCTGGTATTTTGAGTTGGAGGGTTCTGTGGGTAATTATTTAATATGAATATTAAAGTGGTGTTGCTGTATAATTTTGTAGTTCGTTTTTAACTTTTCTTAATTTTATTCTTGTCTATAAATATACCATGGAAGGTATGTGTACCCACCTAAACATAAACTTACAGATACCTACGTATTACTTACTTGAATGAATTGTAATAATTATGTTTGAATACAAAGCTACGAGTAGGTATTAAAATCTCGGTAATTCAGTTGATAACTACACTATAAACTATCTACGTCAACCATAAAGACAATACATCAAAATAATTAAAAAAAAACTGATTTCGACAAGTTTTATGAAAAGTACTTTTCACTTATTAAAAATTGTCATTCAGCAAAAAATTAAGAACAGAGAACCCTAGTGCTATCATCGATATTAATGTCATATAGCCAAAGGATACCATTGTTACTTATCCACTTTACATCTTTCACATAAAGTCTGAAATTGCATAATTCATTTTTTTTGTCAAAATAGGGTCTATTATTCAAATATTATGCCACTTAACTTGACAAAGATGAACATACCAGAAGTCAATTGAACTTTTTTGAACTGGTTTATATTTTAATGGTCAATGTTTTGGAGACAATGGTTTAGATTTATGATTGTATGCTAATGTGATAGTTTTGTTTATGGGAACATTTTTTTTGTTTTGTGACAATATTATTTTGCGTATGAAAAAAAAAAACAGTGAAGGGGTTCATCATTTTGATATTATGTTTAATGAGTGTACAATAAAAGAGCGACACATACATAAAAACTTATTTACTTAGATACTGTTAGAAACGTGTTGTAGTTAAAAAAAAAGCGTAATGTGCATCGATTGAATGCTCATAAAATAACAAAAACGGTTGAAATTAAAATCTATGCATTTATTTTAGCAGAATATATAAAAATACGTAGGTACTTGTAAAAAGTCACGAAAAACAAAACCGACTATACCTTGTACTTTTAGCTGTTGAAAAAAGTGTAAACAAACCGGAGCCGTCAAATTTGACAGACCCAGGGGTAGTGAACCTTTTAAGGCCAGATCGAAGAAAAAAATTGTAGGTGGTAACTTGGTACTTTTTATTCACGGCGGGCCAATTTTAATGATTATAAACGCATAAATGGTAAGTAAGGTGAGAGTAACAATGCGATTCCTTGTATTTTTAGGTATTTAAAAACTGTGAACAAACCGTCAAATAGTTGTTTATCAGGTAACATTTGGTTCCTGTTAAAATTTTCGTATTTAAAAATAAATGAGCTCACTCCACCCGTTCCATTCCAAAAACATATACCTACTTTCGCTTAATTTTACCAAATACACATGTACAATTAGACAAGACGAGTGTAAGTACAAGTTTATAATGGGTCGGCAAACGCACATTGCTAATGTGAAACCAGAAAACTGGAGAAGATGCGAAGAACATGTCATCAAGGAAGAGAAGAAAATGAAAGAGTTAGACAACAAGATTGACGATTTGGCCGACAGAATAATAATAAATGTGACAGCTTCGTCTTCATCCTTATCGTCGTCATCGTCCTCACCAGAATAAAATAACGTTTCATTTAAAAATATACATATGTTTTCACCATTTAACACATAGAATAGAACGACATCTTTTTTTATATTTTTTATTAATTTAAGGACAGATAATCTTAATTTTATTTCTATTGCTTTTTTATATTTCTCTGTCTTTGATCAAAATTTAGTGTGGTACCTATAAATATCCGACGACCGGTCTGGCGCAGTCGGTAGTGACCCTGCCTGCTACGCCGCGGTTCCGGGTTCGAATCCCGGTAAGGGCATTTATTTGTGTGATGAGCACAGATATTTGTTCCTGAGTCATGGATGTTTTCTATGTATATAAGTATTTATATATTTTAGTCAAAATTGATGTTAAAAATGCATTCAATTCAGTTAGTAGAGACACTTTGCTGACAGAAGTCAAAGATAAAATTCCAGAACTATACAATTACCTTTTCTATTGCTATTCAGAGTCATCCAAATTAATGTATAAGACACACGAAATTTCATCTGAAGTTGGCTGTCAGCAAGGTGACCCTCTCGGCCCAGCTATTTTCAGTTTGGCGATAAATCCAATAATTAAAAACTTAAAATCAAAATTCAATGTTTGGTATTTAGATGACGGTACCCTAGGAGGCGACGTGAATACTGTACTTTCTGATTTGTCTTACATAAAAAGCAGTTTCAAACTTATTGGTCTAGAGCTGAATTTCAGCAAATGTGAACTTTTTATTCAAAAGCCTTCTTATACGTTCACTGATTTTAAACCAAAATTTGACGTTCTGGCCCCCAATATCAAATTAGTAGACAAGTATTCCCTTAGCCTCCTGGGTTCTCCCGTATTTGAAGAATCTTTTCCCGGTTACGTTTCTAATTCCATATCTAAATTCAAAAGTCACACTGATCGGTTACTCGAAATTAGCCCTCATTATGCTCTCGTAATTCTTAAATTCTGTCTTTTTGTCCCTAAATTTACATATGTGCTCCGTTGCTGTCCTTTCTGGAAACATCAAAATTTACTGTCACCCATAGATGATTTAATCAAAATTAGTTTAGAGACAATCCTAAATATTCATTTGAGTGAGGCCTCCTGGTCTCAAGCATCCCTTCCTATTCGGTTTGGTGGTTTAGGTATTCGCAAAATTACCAGTGTCGCTTCCCCAGCCTTTTTGGCATCTACTCATGGCGCGTCAAATCTCATAGGAAATATCTTAAGGGCTTTGCCCACAAACTATGAGATTGCGGGTTTTGAGGATGCCAGAAATGCTTTCAAAATTGCCTGCCCAGGCAAAAACTTTCCAGACAATCCAAAATCACAAAGGAGTTGGGATAATATTTATTGTGATTTAGCTTACAATACTCTTCTAAACAACTTCACAGGTCCAGAACACGCGAGGCTTTTGGCGGTCGGAGCCCGGAAGCCGGTTACTGGCTACATGCCCATCCCTCACCAAACACTGGTACTTTCTTGGATCCGACCTCCCTTAGACTGGCGATCGGTCTGCGACTTGGGGTTTCGGTGTGTACGCCACACATATGCTCTTGTGGCACGGACGTGGACCGACTGGGACACCATGGATTATCTTGTCAAAAAAGTGCAGGCCGTTTTTCGAGACATGCGTCGCTTAATGACATTATCCGTCGGTCCCTTGCAACCATCAATGTGCCTGCTCTCCTTGAGCCGACTGGCATAATCAGAGATGATGGCAAGAGGCCTGATGGAGTGTCCTTGGTCCCTTGGAGTATGGGACGAATGTTAGTGTGGGATGCTACCTGCGTAGACACATTGGCACCGTCTCACCTCCAACGGACCAAGATAAAAGCGGCGCAGCGGCAGAAAGTGCCGAAATTTTGAAACGTAATAAATACAAAAGTCTTGGCAAAGAATACCTTTTTGTACCCTTTGGTGTAGAAACTCTAGGTCCATGGGGCCCCAGCGCGAACAAGTTGTTCACAGAAATCGCGAAGCGTCTGGTTGAGGTAACTGGTGACCGAAGAGCTGGCGACTTCCTCGCACAACGTATCAGCATTGCGATACAGCGAGGAAATGTCGCCAGTATCCTTGGTACAATGCCTCAAGGGCCTATTTTAGACATTAGCTAGCTTTTAAGTTTAGTCTTAGTTTCTTATATAATTATGTAAATATGTTCATGTAAATAAAGAGTATTTATATATTATATATATCGTTGTCTGAGTACCTGCAACACAAGCCTTCTTGAGCTTACCGTGGGACTCAGTCAATCTGTGTAACAATGTCCTATAATATTTGAGGAGTGTCTTTTCAAAAGGACTTATTTCTATAAGTCAACAAGGTTTATTTCTCTAGGAAGACATAGATAAAAATAACCTCTGTTGACTTATAGAAATAAGTCCTTTTGAAAAGACACTCCTCATTTATTTTATTTATTTATTTATTTAATATTACTGAACCAACTAAACTACCATCTAGTGTAAAAAATACATAAATATAACAATCATCATCTCATACGGAGAAACGGAAGCTCGAAAACACAAATATCTAATTTGGAACAGATGATGATGATGATTGATAGCAAGCAATGGAAAATGTCAGATAAAATTAAAAATCGCGTAAGTTCCAGTACCTTTATATTTTAGTAGTGTTACACCCAGATTAAAATGCAACCATGAGTTTTAAACCTCTGCAAAATTGGGTACTTTTTGGTTGATGATTCCCCGAAGAAAATAACAATATTAATTAAATGTAATGACCATATCCTTGTATTCATGAAGGTGTATTGTGTTTCGTCAAATTAAACGAAATTACATGTTAGTGGAATGAAATGGAAAATAGTAGTGAACTCAATTTATTTTTAAATAGAGAAAAAAAATCTGTTACCAAACGTTACCTAATAAACAACCCTCAAATTTGACAGCTCCGGTTTGTTTACACTTTTTTCAAGAGCCAAAAGTACAAGGTATAGGTTTGTACGTAAGTACGAGACGAGGAAAATGCTGCAAAATTTTAAACATATTTTTAAGAGCAATTTAAAACTGACTGAATATAACAAAAAACGCGTGACTTTTTTCATGACATGACTTATCATTATCACTCGAAGCAGATGATTTGGATTAACAGTACTTACTTCGAGTATATCATAGATCTTCTCTATCAATTCAATACCATGATCCGTGTCCAAACACATGTCATTTTAGTTCATGTTTTTGCGCGATAATATCATGTATTGTCATATTTTTGACATGATTTGATCAGCGTTTGACATGCTTTTTGTAACGGTTTCAAAAATGAAAGGCTTTTTTGTGTACAATTTGTTTGCGGTCTTTTTGCTACACGTGTTTTGATTTTAGACAATTCTGCTTGATAAAGAATTTAAAGAGAGTTTACGGTATCAGAAACATGAAAAGTTAGAAATCAAATCTATAAAAGGATACAGTACTTACTATTTTACTATACTTATACATCACACTTTACAGTAAGTACATAATATGACTGTTGCAAAGTTCCAACATGGCAAGTAGGTAAAGTACCTATCACATTACGTACAAGGGCGGTAAAATAGTGTCATATGTACTGTAGAACACGTTTTTAAGTTTTCGCCACTCGCGATGAAGCCCCTTTGCTGCACTTGTGCCGTAATGAATGTAGTATTATTTCTTGGTTGTGAAGCCCCTTTGCTGCACTTGTGCCGTAATGAATGTAAGTAGTATTAATTATTTCTTGGTAACCACAGAAAAGTCGCACGTTTAAACACAAACAAGTGTTTGACCCGTTTGTACACTACCACTATCAAAGTAACCGGATATTATAGGCGTCAAGTCATAAGTTCAAATATAATAGTTGTACGGCAATGCTCCAATTGCCGGCCGCTTCCCACGATAGAAATGTTATAACCCGCCTAACCCGGTATTAGCGGACGAGTAGCTCTTTCGTAAGTGTGCTCCGCTTATAACTATAACTTACCGTATCGGAAATATGTACGAATTAATGTCGGACACAATATTTTATATTTCCGAGCTCATATAACCCGGAAAGGCAGCCTTCAAATCAAGGGTGAACAGGCATCTTCTGGGCGAGCTCACTCCACTGTAGGTCACGTCTTTGCCTTTGGCTAGTCTGCGGTCGTCATAAGAATGTAGTCTTAAAATTAGCACTAGATTTTCTTAACTTTTTGTAGGAGATATATAATAACCAATTAAACAGATTTTTTTAGTATTGTTAACCATACTAAAAAATCTTGTAGATATAATAAGCTAGTCACCGAAAACATTTCTTATCGACTAAAATCAACACCACCAAGACCCAATAAGAAGAAACCTCCAAACGCGATCAGTAATGTTATTATAATAGTGAACGGTGATGGCACCTTAATGATTTAAGGCGATTTGCCCAATAACTGTAATCAGTTCAAAACCTCTGATATATCAGGCTTGATGTCCACATAATTTGGAGTTTGTTTTAAGCAAGTCACGATAGATGGTGTTGCCTTTTATGACTATAGTATTATGACACCTTGGTTTAACTTTTTTTTTAGTTTCTCCCGTTTTAACTAGGTAACCTTAATGTATTTTTGAAATTAGCAAAAAGAGCTTGTACTTTCAAAATTTTGCTGCTGTTTCATCGCGCTTTCATTTAGGTATAGTACGTAATATTTTTTTGCACTGTAGCTTATGTCTTAAGATTTTGCAATGATGTGTGCTAAATTATTCCTACTGCTTTAGAAATCTAAACAAAAAACTATAAATAATGACGTATTAAAGCGAAAGTTAAGGTCTTTATTATTCAATTTATGTAATTACAATACACTTATGAATGTCAAAAACTACTTCCGGATCTGTATATTTGTATATTATATATATCGTTGTCTGAGCACCCACAACACAAGCCTTCTTGAGCTTACCGTGGGACACAGTCAATCGGTGTAATAATGTCCTATAATATTTATTTATTTATTATTTATTTATCTAACCCTACCATAAACTCGGCTAGGCTTATTTTTCGAAATGATTGCTATCGGATCATAAAAATAATTACTAAACCTAAGGCGCGATTCAAAGATAATGTCATCATAAGAAAATTAGATCTAGTTACGATATTGATTGTATAAGTTAGTAGGTCTGGTATTGAAGTAATGTTATTGTGTCAAGAAAATTCGAATCGAAAAACACATATCAAACACACTCTCACTGGTCTTCATAAACATGCTACAAAACATCAAGACGTAACCAAAATAATTGCTAGAACCAAATACATTCCCGGCCAAATAAAAAGACGTCGATTTTACCGTAACAAAGAATACAAAGGCGATGTCACACAATGTAAGTTTACCAACAAAACACTCGCAATGTGTTGCGTGATTAATTCTATCAAGCAGTAAGTGCTCCCTTTTTTGTCGTTAAGTGCCCTTTGTAAAGCTTGAATGGAGTTTTTTTACTATTTTCAAAATAGTGACAATGCAATGATATGATACAGAAATTTGATAATTTGTCATATTGGGTTAGGAAGAAAAGTTGAAAAGGGAATTGAAAAAGTGGGATTACTTTAGAGATGTGCAATGTAAAATATTTAATTCGAATAATTATCAATCAAATATGTTATCATGAATACATGTTACCAGTCCACATTGAACATTATGAGAAGAAAGTAATTATGGCGGTAAAAACATTCTAAAGCGCGTATACAATTTTAAAGTTTATTTAAATGCGTTTTCAACAGTGCAAATTTGCTAAAAGTAAATTTGTTTTTTTATGTTTTTTAATGTAAAGTTTTTTATCTGCTAAAAGTAATTAATATTTTCTTATGGATTTGAAGCTTTTCTCATATTGAAAATGAAAAATGAAAATGAAAATGAAATATTTATTTTTCAAGTAGGCATATTACAATGCGCATATGAACGTCAAATAAAGCTACGCCGGCTCTAACCCTACGCCTCAGCCTCGAGAAGATTTCAGTCCCCCTCAGTTGGGAGGGGGTATCCACTATGGGACCGGCAAGAAACTCGGCGGGCAACTTCTTTTCAAAACATTACATCTTATAATTAACATGCATTAAATAACAACATACAATTTAACATGCAAAAGTATTCATCAAAGAATATGAACAGAAGAACAGAAGAACATTGAAAATATCAATACATTTTATGTTGTCATATTTGTACTTTGCTAGTTTATTGCTGGTTATTATTATATATTATGATTGCTATAAATAATATCATAAGACGAATGGCGGTCTATAGAACTAGATTATGTCATTAGGAAAAGTCTGTAGTCTTGTAAAGGCTAGTCTGAATTGGTAAGACTGCGATTGCACGAGATTAATTTTATCGATGGTGTTATAGAGGATAAGAGTATTGAAGGAATTGCCTTTCTAATCCTTAGGAATAAAATTGGAATTATCGTTTCGTTGAAATAAGCAAATTATGAAGTATTTGCAATTTTAATTACACCCTTCGTGAACGCTAGTACAAAGACAAATAAAAGACTTCTAGGAGTCCGCAAAAAACACTATATTAGGAGTAACAGAAAATCATGAGAAAATTATTATTATTTATACCATTCAAATATTTTTAAAATACAGATCCATACAATGCGCAATTTATATCATATAACCAGCCGTGACGAAATTTTAGACGAAATATCGACGACCGCAAATGCAACAATTTATTGTAACCATAAACTACAATCGAAAAAGCTTCACTGCATCTATCAGGTTCACAAAACAATCGACTCTGAGAGCATCCGTTCTCTCGAGGGCTATAAAGCAATAATCATAAATAATCATAAATTAGTTGAACCAATCTGCCAATACGGGACCCTGTAAGGCAGCGATTGAGTTATACGTCAGCCTGGAACGTGACTGATCCAAATCTGCTACAATTCATTGGTTTTATATAGAAGAAATTGCAGAGCAATGGATCCAAGCTCTATAAGCAACATCAATGTCGCTTTAAACTTTTTATCCGAAGATATGTGCGTGACTTTATTCTTCCTTTATCTAATTTATTCTCGCTTCTAAGCCGACTTTTTACATTTAACTGTCGTTTATCGTATTAATTAGCTAGATTCCATTATAGTTTCTGTCTTGGATAAGATCAAGATGTTTTATTGAATATTTAAAAGATAAAATTTTGTAATTAATATGGATTTGTAACGATTCGTGCCTATGGATTCGCATTAATTAAGAGTTTATCTAAATATAAAGTAGTAGCAGACCAGTTTTTGGTTCGACTTTCTAAAATAAAATTCAAAAGTGATCTTATAAAGCAATATGCTTTTAAAAGGAAATTGATGGATACCGGATGCATTACATTAAAGAAGTTAAAAAACTTGGAACTTTGCCTAAGCTTGCGTCAAAAATTGACATCATTAGTCATGCTCAGAATTTAAGCGTCAATTGAACAAAAACAGTCGACGTAAACAAATTGAATATTCCCACATAAGAAGGTGAAAATCTACAAGTAAATATGGGATCAAGTATGATAACAAATGATCTTTTCCTGGAGCATTACAAATTCAACCTTGTTGTTGAAGATATGGAGCATACAGTTGTTTATAAGAAAGATAATGTCGTTAGCGAGGGTATTAAAGTTTACAATCAAAATGCAGTTTCGTCTTATGCAGTCTAAAGATCCGCATGTGTTCTTTGATTAATGATGTTAACTCCTGGGCTATTATCAAAAGATAGTGCAGGGACAATTGTTACAATGTGAGGTTGTGACCAAAAAGTTTACAAAGTTACATTTTCTGTAACCAGATTATTTATTTCCCAAATCCATTTCTTATTACCTGTGTTTAAGATCGGATTTGGTGCAACCCTTATTTTTTCATCTGGAATGTAAGCTTGGGAATTCGTCCTAGTAAAAAAGTTGACTAATGATTCTGGTTTGAGATCAAAACGATATTCATGTGTTTTTTTCTGGAAGGTGACGCATTTTGTTCCACTTAACGCTTTTTACTGAGCATCTGTTTAATGACGTTAACGATTGCTTTTGTGTTTGACTAGGATCCACGCTTTACTTTTTTATAAATTAAAGGAAGTGTTTCATTCTTCGAGAGCTTTAACTTAAGCATATGGCAAAGAGGACCAACCGACCAGGTTTCTCAAAAGGTTGTAACAGATTAACTATCGATGCTTTGGATCCTGATGATGTTATTAATTATGAGGTCTGTTTGTTTTGTATTGCAAATGCCATATTTTTAATATTTTCTTTGGAACTGTATGCAATGACAACTTTGCGTTTTATACATAATATTTATAGTAACAGTTAGTTAACCCTTTAATGAACCCGGCCAGTGACGTAAACAAATAACAGTACTTTTACGCAACAGTAACTCTTTGCTATCTTCATATGTAAATAGCGTAATCTCGGAGTACCACTTTCATCTATGCTCGTGATCCCAAAAGGAAGTTATCTGCACCATATACCTTGGCTGTTACGCCTTTCCACCCGAGAATGGCATTCACAACTTCGAATTAAAAAGGCCGTAAGCGCCAATAGATATGAAGGAGTTTTGTACTTTTCGGTATCTCCCGAGAACGGCAGAGTCGTTGCTTCAAAATAAAAAGACCATAAGTACCACTGGGTATTAAGGATTATTGTACGTTTTGGTTGTGAAGTTGTCGTTATATCACGGACTCGTTCGTTAGACGCAGGCGCAAGGTCGCGATAAATCGGTGAACTTAGCTGAATAGAACGTGGTAACTAGGGCTCTTATTCTAGCATTTGCCTTAGTCAAAGTGTGTGGTTAATTTTGTGAAGAAATTCGAGGTCTCACTTAAAATGGTGTATATTGTATATGCACTTTAGAATTGAAGAATGCGAATTTAATAAGCACAAATTGAAATAAAGCTGAAAAAAAAAAACAAAAGTTCTTCTTGATAAAATTATATACAACACCTGGCAGGCAAGCATGGTTGCGCGATAAATGATAAAACATCAGGCTGTCCCTATGTATAACGGCCTGATGTTTTATCATTTATCACGCGACCATACTTGCCTGCCTGTGAAGACAGATATTTTATGCAGTATTTCGTCACTACTTTTAAAAAATCTCGTATCTCACGCTGCTCCTCAAAGTTAAAACGCAGTAAGTCTATATGCATTCCATACATACTTACTACAATTTTCTTTTCATTGACAGACGAAGATACAAGTTTTTTTAAAAGTAGTGACGATTTGTACTTCACAGAAAGCCTCTCACAGAGGCATCACACAACCCACGTAATTTAGAAAATAAGGAATCCACAGTTTTATCTATGAATATAATTACTCCTTCATTAGAATAAACATTGAAATTGATTGATTGCACTCTTTTAATGATGAAAGCAAACATTCGTGAACCAATTTGAATATAAAATAGGATCGGAATAAAGTTTTGAATTATGAGGGAATTGATTATATGGTGGAGTTATGAATAGCTCAATGAACTTTGATTGCTGTGTTGAGCATTTTTAAGATTATCGAAGTAGAATCAAGAGGTATCGCAAAATATTTTCACATATTATTATGATACCTATAACACCTACACACTGTATGTCAGTCTAGCTCAAACTGTTTTTTCTAGAGAAACATCTTTTATTATTTTATCTTCTATACAGCGTGTGTATTCCATACGCGCGAATATCTTAATGACGATTAGTTTTGGACCTAAGGAGACTAACAACATTTTTTTAAATAGATGAGATATTTTTTTCATACATAATAATTCAGTACGCAATGTATTATGTCCACATCAATTAGCGTACCTACCTAAACTAAACGTCATTACGACATGACGTTTATGTCATGTCAAATTAATTGAATGGTGTACATTGCTGTTTGGGGAGATTTCAAAAATTAATTACTCTTAATTAATAACACTTTTTAACAAAATGATTATCCTATACGATATATACTATAACTGATACATTATTCGCCCGTATGGAATCTACACACTGTTTATATTAAAGGCTAAGGTAACGGACCCAATCATGGACAGTTTAAGGAAAATTTTCGCCTGTTTTTGATATTTCACTCATAAATGTAAAAATTCTACCGCTAAGCGTGTTAAATCTTGAATGTCCTATCCTTCTTTTACATTTCAAGCGTATTGCAGAATGGATACTCCTAATAGTTTCTTCATACTTAACAAATTAAAACTAGGTGTTTTTTCTCCAATTATGGACGGCAGTTCTCCAGTAATGGATCCCCTATTATGGACAGTGAAATAAGTTTAAAATTTTACTTTTAAAGCCAACTGATACTCAATGAGTCAATTTTATATACCATAAATACAATTAGTTTGAGTTATTTTAACGTAGGATTGTTTCTTGTAAATTTTGGTTTTGTAAATTGTTCCTTGTCCATCATAGGAGGTAGGCAGTTTTTCGGTTCCAGTAATGGACACTCGCAAAATAACGCCATTTCTTTATATCTTTGGAGCAACAAACTAGTATGTTTTATACCTTATCTCATGCTTAATGCAGTAAGTAAAACGCGTTCAAGTTTACACCGAGTATTATTTTTTTATTATTTTATACATGAACTCAACTCTCTTAGCAACATTACTAAGAATTCGTCTTTATATTTTTTTTCAGTAAACTGATGAATTTTATCTTGTCGCCAAATCCTTCAGAAATAACCGAATTAATTGAAGCTTCAAAATGAAACAGCTCTACAACTTTAGTTTATGGTACATAGCCGTCAGTTTTTAAAAACTAATTTTAGATACTTATTTTTAAGGATTTGTGTTTTTTTGTCCATAATGGCATCACGTCCATTATGGGCTATTTCACCTTAGATAGTTTTTATTGTCCTCTGACTAAAACCTTTAAAACCGGGTTACAGATTTATAGTGACAGTTTACAAATTTTGTGTTACTTTTACTGTTAGTAAATTGATTTTAATATAAAATGACCTGGTTTTGTTTTGCTTATAAGAAACTTATTTTATATAAAAAAACCAATATCAATTTTATATTCTTCACGATATGGTCGTTATTAGCTATAATATTGTTATGTTCTGCATATTCCAGTTGATGGAAATATATCAACTTTTATTGTGTTTTACTGTCTGTTTTATTACGACAACATTGTTTATAACGAAACGTAATAGCCTAGATTCATTTTTAATTTTACCTGCTCATTTAAAGTTTTTTGTTGCGTTTTTCTATGCTAAATTACTTTGCCTCAACAAACTATTTTAGTATGTGAGGGCTATTTATCTTTATTAAAAAGTAAAAATTTATATCTTTGTAGTTATATATATTATATCTCTTTACTATCTTTATGTTAATTTATGTAAATATCAGAACATAAATGAAATGGATATTAAAGCAAAAGTTTACATACAAAAGTTTTTTCTAAGATTTTGTACCTAATCTTGTACGTAGAACTGACAGCTTAACAGTAATATCACACATGTATGTCATCTTTGAATATTATGCAGAATATTGAATTTAGTCATACGCAAGAAACCCATTTCAGAAAACTATAAAGACTATGCGTAAGTCGTTATATTTATTGTTTCATAGTGTATATGACCATTTTATAACTGCCTGTAAAGCTCACAGCAATTTGCTAATTTTGTGATACGAGTTAAGGTAACATTCCAATTCTGGCAGCAGAGAGCAACGGGCGTCTTGCCGCGCACCGAATTTTAACTTTCATGACCTTACTGGAAGGGATGTTGGCGGGAAAAGAGACACAATCAGGAGACATTTTTCAAATAAACCGGTTCTTCCTGATCATATTGATGTTCAATGGCAATACTAGCGGAAGAAGTAAGTAATGGATTTAATGATCCAAATTTGTGAATCTATTAGAAATAATAAAGCAAATTAATTTGATTATAAAGAAAAAGTGACGAAGGCTCTCAAAAATCTCAATGCTATAGTTTTTTTTTATTTCTTTCACATAATTATTAAATTCTGTTCCAGTTGAATTTCTTCCAGTTACTTTTCCTTTAAAAATTGCATAGAGGATAGAAATGATATTCAAAGAACTCTTGCGCGAATAATAACGTTGCCATAGCAAAAAAACTGCAGCCATCATCTGAATGTATCCTTAAACACCTTCGCTGTAAACATGTAAAGGTGAAATAGTTGAGAAACTATTAAAATGACGTCTTCACACTTCATCTTTATGCAGTTGCGTGAGACGTTAAATTGAAATACGTTGTAAAAGGATCATTATTTTGTTAGAAACATACAGTGTGTAATTTTTATAACCGGCAATATTTAAGCAGGTGATCGAATAGCGAATACAGAACCCAAAAAATCTTAATTTTACCTAATATTGTCCTACAACTGTATACTTGTATAGCGTAAATTATTTATATTAATTAGTTATTTATAGGTAGGTGTATGTAATAAAAAATAAAACTCTTCTTTAGTTGTTCTTTGTTTGTTTATGCTATGCACTTCGGCAGGGTGTCTCAAAAAATTAAAATTGTCATGGTTTTCGGGATATTGGGACGTTTTTCTTTACGTTGTATAAATTATACGGCCAATATCTCAAAAACCATGACATTTTGATGTCTAATGAGATGTCCTATCACCTCTTATAGTTTAAGTGTTAGTTTACGGTTAACCCGTTATAGACCAAAACAGAAATAAGAATAAAAGTTTAACAAGAGAACTATCTGGGATATAAACCTAGGCACAAAATTAAAATTTTGAAAAAAAAAAACCCCGTCCGCGACATAGTGGAACGATTTTTATAAAACATGGCTAAGAATACTTTCAAACAAAAAAAAATTAAATCTAATTCGATTTATCCGTTCGGGAGCTACGATGCCACAGACACACACACAAACAGACAGACAGACAGACACGTCACACTTATAACACCCCGTCGTTTTTGCGTCGGGGGTTAAAAAATAACTAACTTTACCAAAAACTGATAAAATACAAAAACGTCAGCATACGCACCACAATGTATTAATCTAATCAGCACAGTTCCCATAACTCCCGATGTCAAAATGCAATCATTAATCAAAATCTAAATTCTGTCCTGACCTATCTACCACACACGGAGTATCTACTCTTCCTCATTTTTATTTTTAACCTTATTATAGGCTTCTAAAGAGGCTAGTTCTCATTGATACAATTTACGTCGTCAAGCAGATGATTCTTATTTGTAATTCAAACCTTAATATTAAAGTATAAAGTTGTTTTTTCATTAGAGAAAGTAATAATATAGATTTTGTTTATTGTAGATGTGTCACTGAAGGACAGATGTGGTTTAAATACTTATTAATGATACTGTTGAAGTTTAAATGGGAGTGAAAAACGATTTTTGTGGTTCAACGAATAAATGACAATGGTTTTCTGTAATCATGATCCTCTACTTTTTTTTATAGCTGACCTAAGAGAGAATTGTTATGAAAACGAGTATTTAGCGTGGTTCAATAATCGTGAATATTAACGTTAAAATATTTTTAAGGTACAACGGGGCAAATCTCGACTGGAGACAAATGTAACTTTTTTCCATGTTTTACAATGTTTGCATTATTAAATAGAGTGTCCACCGGTTAATCTACAATGTTTGCATTATTAGAGTGTTCACCGGTTATATATGGTAGGCGTGTTCAGTGGATACATGTAGAACTCAATATCATAGTGTAATAATGAAAAAAAATGTTAGTTACAATAGGCTAATTCCATATACTTAAAATAAAATATTTTATGCAGTGCAGTGCAGATAAATGACCACATAATAAGAAGAAAAATATGGACAGTAGTTATTTTTAATAGTTATTTGTTATACAAGGGTGCAAAGTTGTATTTTAACGCCGAGTGTGGAATTGAATAACGAGCAAGTGAAAGAATTCTATAGTTGAACCACGAGCGAAGCGAGTGGTTCGAAAATAGAATCCTGAACTTGGCGAGTTTTTAAACACACGAGAAGTAAAATACATTTGCACCCGTGTGTAACACAAAACTTTTCCCCTCACTATAGCGAGGAAAGCACAACGCAAAAAACACGTTTATCACTGCTTCCAGTAGTTCCACAGGTGGTAAAACATCTTCATCACTAGATTCACCCACTTCTATCGATTTTAAAGCAGAAAATTTGGCTATATTCAAGGTCAAATTACTTTAACCACTAGTGGATAAAATGCGTTTTTACTCGCTGGTATTAAAGGACAAAACACGTGCTTCCGAGCTAGTGAGGGGAAAACATAATTTCTATTTAATAAGTCAAAGGGAAAGATATAAAGTAAATGAATTGACCGTGACGTCACTTCTCAGTATTTCATAGTAATTCCATATTACTTTATTTCATATTTAAATCGTTTTGACAGTTCATGAAAAGAAGCTGACTTGACTAGTAGAAAATCAGCCTATTGCCCCCCAGTCGAGATTTGTCTCAATGTACCTTACACATTTATTCCAATTTTCAATCCACATTTTCCACTCACACAACATTTTATAGCGTTCGCATCGCGACCCTATTACACTTATGTCCGTACATTTACGACAGTTCCGTTACTATTATCGATGCAAGGTCTAGCCAACGTCACAGTCGCAGCGAACTGACGAAGCGTATTTCTTTTTTTTAATCTGTTTTTTATTTTATTTTGGGACCTTGGTCCATGGGACTACGCCGGCTCCGTTAGGCCACTTCATATTATTAACAACAAATATACAAACTTATTATAAAAAATAAGCCAAAAGTACAAAATAAAACGACCGAATTTGTATATTTATCTATAAAAGAAACTATATACAAATTCAACAGTCTTTGACAGGGGTTCTGCGAGAATTGATTGGAACACCCTATGTCGGTCATCGTGTATCTGTGGACCTCAAAGAGCTGAGTTCTCTTCGCTCGAGTCCGGACACTTTCCATGAGGAAGTGATGCACATCCTGAACAGTTCCACAATCTTCGCAGTTGGGCGAATCGGTTTTCCTCTTTAGACGTGCAAACTTATTCAATAGCGTACTTCTTCGTAAGCGTATCAAAAGCAAAACACAATAATTTGAAAAGAAAGTTAAAACTCATTTGAAGTGCCAGTTTCATGAAAAACATTTATTTTTTATGTGAAAATACATTCAAATATAGTAAAAAAATACAAAATATTATTTGCTTTTATATAAAAAAAAATTGTTTGCTTTTATGTAAAAAATGCGTGGTTAAAATATTTCAGGTTATTCGGGCCCACAGTGTATAAGTAATTTAAATATTAACTAAATAAAAGAGACAAACAAGAATAGCACAAAGTGCCTCAATATAATATTACAATACTTATTAATAATAATATGTTCCAAAGTAGGTATAATAATATCGTAGCTTTCTCTCGCTCTTCTGTAGCGTGACAGAGCCAGACTGCGTTTTCTATCCACGTAGCGTCAACGTTTGTCACTTTAGCTATGCCGGCAGACCACCTAGTTGTGACCTAAAAGAATCTCCTAAAGGAGGGATTAGAGCGTCGTAAAATCTGTCAAGGCTTGTTACAGTAAATTTTATGACCGTTGTCACACCAACATGGAGTCAATCAAATGTTCGACAAGACAGTTCCGTGCAAAATCACAGTTGGAATCGTATACCCATCGCGTTGACATGATCGCAATCTTCTTTATTAACCTCTGTGATGTCTGTGTCTGTGTGTCTGTCTGTCTGTCTGTCTGTCTGTCTATCTGTCTGTCTGTCTGTCTGTGGCATCGTAACTCCCGAACGGATGAACCTATTTAGATTTAGTTTTTTTTGTCTGAAATCTGAGTTAGTCGGGAGTGTTCTTAGCCATGTTTCATGAAAATCGGTCTACTATGTCGCGGTCGGGGGTTTTTTAATTTTTTTTTCTGATTGAATTTTATTTTGATTACCTCAGTGTTACATTTTATAAAAAAAATGTAATACACCTATGTATCTGCAAAAGTTTTCACGTAAATATTCGCTGTGTCGTATAAAAATGAACTGCCATAGACATATGGCGACTCGATAGGTCATCGGTATAGGACGAGTGATGGGTTAAAACATAACAATTGTGTAAGGTACAGCGGGGCAAATATCGACTGGGGGGCAAATGTAACTGATCCATTTTTTCCATTATTACACTATTTGAGTTCCACATGCATCCACTAAACACGCGTCCCATATGTAACCGGTGGACACTCTATTTAATAATTCAAACATTGTAAAACATGGAAGAAATGGATCAGTTACAATTGCCCATATTTCATTTGCCATATTTCAGCATATCGTAAGAAACTAAACTGGCTCCCTATTCGACAACGACGGTCGTTACGTATTCTCTGCACTTTATTTTCTATTTTATTTGACCCTTTTACCCCTGATTATCTTCGTTCCAAATTTAAATTTGTTTCTCCGCGTCCAACACTGATCTCCGAACCACCCGTAGTCTTAAACTTATCGTCCCCCAGCATCGCACAGGCTTCATGTCTAATTCCTTCACTGTGCAGGTCGATCCATCGTAAATGATCTTCCGCTCTCCATCAGGCAGGCCCAGAGCAAATTGTCTTTCAAGCGCATGTTACGCAAGCACCTGTTAGAAAAAGTTCAATAGTTGTCCTCATGATGTTTCACAATGGTTATTTTATTTTATATATGTATTTTATGTATATTTATTATATTTAGCATTATTTATGTATGTATATGTAGATATAACTAGTTAGGCAAATTTAGGTATATGTATATAATTCTACTTAACTGTTTTATGACCCTGCACCAACACGATCTCTCGGTTTAGCCCATGGTTGACTGGTAGAGAATGCCTGCTAGCATTAAGTCCGCCATTTGTACTTTTTTAATTGTGCAATAAAGTTTAAATAAATAAATAAATAAAATACCTCTAAGCATATAAATTTACATTTGTGTTATCACAGAGAAGTTTTAGCTCAAATTACTTTTAGCCGCCTATAGGGCAATAAAAGATACTTAGATGCAATCTAATTTGAATATGTAAGTTGGCAAATAAAAATCTCAATTATTTTTAACCGACTTCAAAAAAAGGAGGAGGTTCTCAATTCGACTGAATGTTTTTTTTTTGTATGTATGTTACTCGATATCTCCGAGATTCGTGAACCGATTTTAAATTTTTTTTTTATTCGAACGGGTATAACCCCGATATGGTCCCATTGGCACCAAGTCGGGGTCTGATGATGGGATCTTGGAGAAATCGAGGGAACTCTTCAAATGTTATAGGTAATATAGGTACATGTAAAGTTTTTAGTGTATTTTTCAAAGGTACACCAGTATTTTCGCCTGACGGTAATAATTTTAAGTGGCTGAGCTGATGATGGAAGGTCACCTCCTCAATGGTTATGAGTTAAAGCATAATTCTTTCACTACTGTATGCATATTCGGACTGATACTTATAATATTAATAGGAACCACTAAAAATCAATAAATAAATTAACTTTTTAACAAAAAAAAAAACGGCTACAAAAATAAGCACGTTAGAAAACACGGAGAAACTAAAAAGCAAAAAATAATAAACCTTTGAATTCAGATTTCTTATCGGATTCCAATAATCTAAACATCCAAATTAAAAACAAATCAATTATTTTTGAAGTCGGGGCCAGCCTGAGTATGATTGGGTGGGGCAAACAGGCTAAGCAAGGCGAGGAACAGGGCTGGTACCGACTACAAAAATAATTGATTTGTTTTTAATTTGGATGTTTAGATTATTGCAATCCGATAAGAAATCTGAATTCAAAGGTTTATTATTTTTTGTTTTTAGTTTCTCCGTGTTTTCTAACACGCTTATTTTTGAAGGCGGTTTTATTTTTTGTTAAAAGTTATTGTTAGTTTTGATGGCCGTTTATAAAACTAAACTATATTTTCCCCTGTTTTATTCGAATAAAATCTTTAGTACTTGTAATGTCATGTTCATTGTTATTTATCGTAGTATTGTAACCTAAACATCTATGGTACCTATGAGACACTTTTGTATCCAGCAGATAAGTATAATTTTACGTTTTTTATTTTATTTATGGGTGTATAATAAATTAAATTCTACGGGTGTAAGCATCCATCCACTTTGATTTTTATTACAACATAAAAGTATCAGATTTGCGTTTGTCTAGTTTTGAAATGATCTCATTAATAGTATTAATTGCTTTACTAATTTAATTAGTAAATTACGATTATATATGTTTATTTTAATTAAACACAATAAATGTGACCATTTTGAAATAAGAATTTGAATGAATTAAAATTTTACGAGTGGTTTACATCCTACAACTGATAAGAAACGGATCGTAAAAATATTGTATAAAAGAAGTAGAACCTGATTTGGAGTAGGCAAAAAAAACACGTTTTATAGATTTATTTAAAACTTAATTGCAAAAAAGGAAAACTTAATGTACAAAAGGCAAACTTAATTTAGATTTGCTCGAATACAGCCGTAAGAAGTGTAAGAATGTTTTATACATTAAGTATAAAATGCTAAACATTACACAATGATAAAATATTTCTCCCACAATTCAATTTCTATTTGCAAAATGCATAATATAAACAAAGTTGTCTTTTGCTTTCACAGATATGGGACTAGAAATTGCAAATTGAGACAAAATTGTCCTGTCCTATCACTTTACACTGACTTTAAACATGTAAGACAATTGTTTGGCATCTAAAATTACATATTTTATGAACCCCGTAAGAACCTCAGTTGTTTAGAGGAACAAATTGTTAGAGCCGTATGGGCACGCATGATTCTAAAACTGGCTTTTACATTTAAGAGAAGAGGGAAGATTGATTTCCATACAAACGAAGACATGATTTTCCTTAGGCCACCAAAGAAAACATCAGTAGAAATGAAAAGTTCTTGTGTAAGGGTATTTTGGCAATGACAACAAAGAACATACTGAATGAAAGAGGGAGGAGGCACTTACATGTCCTAGACTTACTAATATAATAGAAAATATTTTCACACAAGTTTATAAAGTTTAAAAAATTGCATATATTGATAAGTGTACATATTATATATTTAAATGAAGTTCCCCAATTTTTTTCATCTGTCCGATTATCAAAAAAATAGGTATCTTACGACATAATAAAGAAAATAGAATCAAACTCGATGGCTGTAAAAAATTTCAAACTGAATTTTAAATTCATTATACGCGATTTAATCCGTTTCCATAGTTTTATTTCATGAGTAACTATCGCGGTAACCGAAGACAATATAATTTCAAACTGTGTAAAATATTTTCTAAAATGTCAACAACCAGAGAGGAAAATGGGCACTATATTTGTATGGAGAACTGATCGTTATTTTTCCTCTTAGCATTTAACATTTTACAGCTGGCGACAAATAGTAATGTTAACCTGTGAATATTGTCGCTCTAACGTTAGGATGCGGTGTACGTTGCTGGAGTGAGCGGTGCTGAATAAAAATACTTTTTTTGTGACTAAAAATTATTAAAAAAAATTTCATTCGTTTATTTACTTTGTTAAGATTAGTACTTACTCTATGGACTAGGAACTACATTTTGAGATATTTTATGATACAATAATGTTCTAGAGAGCTTGAATAAAGTCGTACGGTCAACCCTAAGACCTTTGATCATTCTTCTGTTATTGAACGATACAACGGCTTGTATACTTGTAGCATTACTTATAATTTAGAAAGCAAACAATCAGACTGAATTTAAGCTCAGTGTGTATGTCATACTCGTATTTATTTTATTTTTGTGGAGTGCTATAAAAAAATATTTATCGTATCTAAATATTCATGACAATTATATCTCATAACATTATTCAAACTAAAATATGTTTACAAAGTGATAAAGTGAAATATTTATTAAAAATAAAGTACACTTTCACTTGCACCACAAAACCACGTGGGAGGTAACGAGCTATGGAATAATATCGTTCCCCATCCGCATTCGAATTGAGACGGTCTACGGCCGGCCCGTTTGGTCCGGCGCGTAAATTTGTGTAATATTACTTTCCATATACCTTAGTAGTTGGGGAGACGAAGATGCTGAATGTGTTGTTACTTGAGCACTGTAGTTAAAAACATATTGGAAATCAGAAGATTAGATGATAGGAACAAAAAGTTCATATTTTGATTACCTTTTTGATTTGCGCGAAGGAGGGTAGATCGCGCGCTGCCTACGCAACTTTGACATCCACCCGCCTTCGTCAGTTTTCCGTGATCATGATGCACGCAACTGCGTCGAAATATTGGGAGCTCGACAAAAATCAAAAAGATAATCACGGTCTATATCCCGGTCAATTTAAGTCTAAAGTTTATATAAACATTTTTTTTTATCAAGCAAGCTCGAAACATCCTTATAATTTTTTTTTCTATTTTAGGGGTTACTAAAGTGTTAAAGTGATCGTTAGGTAGGTAATGGTGATTTTTTGTTATCAAAGTTCTTTTCAGTAACTTAAGTTAAGAATTATTTATAAGCTTTTCGTACATTAATGTATTTATACCTACCTTACACGAAAAAAAAATAAGCTTAGTTTAAGTTTTAGAATAAGTGTATTTTGTAAATAAGAATATAATGTGCGCTCATCGAATATTTTTATAGTTGCAAGATAAAATAGTACAAATTCTCATGTAAGTGAATATGTTCTGTATTCTTTTGAGATAAATAAAGATCTTTAAACCAACATATGACAATTTTCACATTGAAATCGTGAGATTATTAAAAAATTACAGATTTATTAAAATCACTAGTATATTAGACCGCCTGTTGCTACTTATATGTTTAATATAATTTTCCTATTTGTAAATCTGTTATCTTTGTGGTGCAATAAAGAATATTTACTTACTTACTTATTATTTGTAGAACTAAAATGAAAAAAATCAAAATAAGTATACTTATAATTCGATGTTCCCCGCACACACTAAAAACTCAGATTGGGCGGCTATAAACGATTAAGGTAGCATCCAGGCGGTTGCAAGATATCACAAAATTTTAATCTGACGCGTTCGAGTAACCACAAAATCTCTTCATTGGCTCCCGAACTATAAGGTGTTATATTACCAATATATAGTATCATGAAGCTCAAAACGTTACTATAAGCATTACCATCTAGTTCCCACGACGTGAACGGCAGATTCACTTTTTATTACTATGACAAATATAGATTAGTAATATAATCCATACTAATATTATAAATAGGAAAGTGTGTGTGTCTGTTTGTTTGTCCGTCTTTTACGGCAAAACGGAGCAACGAATTGACGCGATTTTTTAAGTGGAGATATTTGAAGAGATGGAGAGTTACATAGGCTCCTTTTTGACTCTTTCTAACCCCCCACTTAACTAAAATCCCCCACTTAACTAAAATCCCCCACTTAGCTAAAATCCCCCACTTAACTAAGTTCCGCAATTTTTGAATTTAACTCAAGCGAAGCCGCGGACAAAAGATAGTATGGAATATTTGTAGGTGTCAACCTGGAACTGACCAAATTTAGATCTGTCTAAAGGTTTACTTTCTCTTTCTCACACCTATTTTATATTTTATGAAGTGTAAAATAGTAAAGACTTTCTTATAAGACCATTGCTCCAATCTGAGAAATTATCGTATTCGAATCTTGTAAGATGTAAATGACATATCCAATCGATATCGTATCTAGATTTAATATATATGATGAAATATTAATTTGAATCGATGTAGAGGTAATATTTGATTTTCTTTTAGTTCTAACGATACTTATTTACAGAAACAACAATAGCACACAATATGTTTACGATATTTTAATTGTATTGGTTTTATGACATTTATGTCCAGTCCGACAAACAAACTTTATGTCACATAAATATTAACGACAAAAACTATTAGCCATTTCAATCCGTACATTATTTGAAAAGACTTTAACGCGCTCGTAAATAAACCCGAACTTCGCAAAAGTATAAAACAAGCTATTTTTAATGGCGTCGCTGGCCTGCCCCTTATCTGTAAAAGGGCTATTAAATTAATAATTAGATAGCATTCAACACTTCGCAAATGGATACATAATAAAAAGATAAAAACCTAATTGCACCGCGCTGGATTTGAACCGGACGCCGCAGCGTAACAGGACAGACTACTCACTTTTAATATGTATCGTTTTGTGAGCAGTTAAACTGCGTTATAAAAAAACAGGAAATGAGATTTAAAAGCGCGTCTTTATTTTTATTAATATTTAAAACATACTTTTTGCTTTTTACAGTGATGTGTTGATGTTGACATTTCAACTACAAATTTTAGTTGACAACATGTCAATCGCTTACAAGCGAAACTATCATTGGTGCTCTAATGTGGAAGAGTGGTAGAGAGACAAGAAGTATTAGTATCATAAAATAAGCGATTGTCACCTTGGCTTGGCTTTTATTTCGAAGCACCTACTCTTTTTGATTATTTTTTTTATTTCCGCTACCCAAAGGTTGTCTGGTAGAGATCGCTCTTTAGCGATAAACCGCCTGTTGTCTGCCTCTATTTATAATCATTTGTTTTGTCTCCACTGTATCTTTTGCTGAGGTGTGCCAATAAAGAGTATTCTATCTATCTATCTATCTATCTTAATGCGTTTGTTTCATATATTTGATCGTCATTGTCCGAGCTGTTACTCTAATAAGAAACTAGTCACCTACTAATATTCAAAGCAAACTGTAGTATATTGAGTTTCCTAATTTAAATGTTCACGCTTGCGCGGTATGAATATTCTCTAGCTGACATGCTCTCTTCTGTCAAGTTTTGTACAACTAGTGAAATGTAATATTTTATATTAATTAATATAAAATATATTGGTGTGTTTCTCAGAAGTGATTTGTGTATTAATTAATTGCCATCCTCCTGAGGCACCCGGATATACAACAATTTGGCGACGAGAAAACCGGAAAATTTATAAAACGCGTTATCAAAATTGCATAGCTTTGTGAAAAAAATTGACAGCCATCATAAATCTGATTATTTGAATATCCCGGGAAGAGCACGGTGAACCACAGATTGGATAACAAAATCAATCAGAATTTACTTGGAATTGACAGTTTCTCATTCATTCATCATAAAATTCATTCATTCTGTTCGTTCATTGTTGACATCTTTGACACATTTGTTTGAAAATAATGTCATTGCGAAAACTTTCAAATGGTGGTTCAGCAATTCATTGAGCAAATTAATCAAAATAAAACTAGCTGGATACAACAATTACAAAAGGAAGAGCTAGTCATTTTATTTCAGGATATTGGAATATCGGATATTGATCAAGAAACTGTGGAATCACTTAGACAATCGCTTCGTGAGTTGACCAAAAGTGGAAAATTACGGACAATTTTGGACTCGAAAGAAGACGATACTGAAAAGTTTGAATCGCTTAGGAGAATCCCAATTAAAGTACCGGTCAAAATGAATAATTTTATAGGGAGAATAGAATTATTCAATGGAGATAATTTTGAATTATTTGAACAACAATTAGAATGTGTTATTACGTTAAATGATATCGAGGCTACGAAACAGACACCATTACTGATTACAAATTTAACTACGAAGGTTTTACAAACCCTCAATCATTTATGCGCGCCTGATAAGCCCATAAATAAGTCATACAAGGATTTGATTAACTTATTGGAGAACAGATATGCCAAATCAACATGCAAGATTTTGGACAGAGCGGCATTTCGCTCACGGAATCAAACTAAAGATGAATCTATAGAAGACTATGTTATTGAGTTAAAGAAATTAGCTAAACGCTGTGAGTTCAAAGATATAGATGACCAAGTTAAAGAAAAGTTTATTGATGGGGTCAACAAACCTTTGATCAAATTTGAACTTATGAAGAATGGTGATGTTTCTTTAGAGAAATTAATTGTATTGGCTAGAACGGTAGAAGCCGCCTTAAAACAGTCAAAGGTGGAACATGAACACGTCGAATTATCACATGGAGTGAAAGATATGTTTTATGCTAGTCAGCAGAATGCTACTTCTACATCCAAAGTGCAATCAACGAAACAAAGGCAAGGTTGGAGTAGGCCAACACAAGCAGATGCAGCTATGAAGAATGGTATAAGATGTTTTGTTTGTGGTAAAGATAATCATGTGAGGTCTGAGTGTTCATTAAAAAATAAGTTCTGCTCTGAGTGCGGTAAACAGGGCCATATTTTTAGAGTGTGTAGTGTGCGGCAAACAAAAACTGTAGACGTGGTTGGTGAGGACAACATTGGCGAGGACATACAAAAATTGTTTAAAGCTGAGGATGACAGGGAGATGTACTGTATGTATTCTTTTAATAATTTTGATGATAAGAAAGTGCCTCCACAGTATGTTACCTTATTTGTTGAAGGACAGCCTGTTCAATTAGAGTTAGATACTGGTTCTGAGGTTAGCACAATAACAATTGAGACACATAATACATTATTTCCAGGAAAACCTTGTGAGAGAAGTAATGTTACATTTAAAAACTTTGACCAAAGTTTATCACAACCAGTGGGTATGGTAAAAAATGTTAATGTTTGTTGGAATGAAATGACAAAACAGGTTGATGTCTATGTCGTGGGCAATGATAAACCCACTATTTTAGGTAGAAGCTGGTTAATGGCTTTTGGGCGGTGGCCTCTAGAGTTAGAAAATAAGATATGTTATCAGAAGGTGAATGAAACTTGTGATCCAGTGCAAGGAATTAAAAATAAGTTCAGGGAACAAGAAAAAATGAAATTGATACGCTGTTAGAAAATATTTATAGCATATTTCAGACCCTTGAAAGTAGTGTATACTACTGTGAGCTAGATTTTAAAGAAGCCTACTTACTAGCACCGTTGGATCCAGTTTCACAAAACCTGACTGACAACATAAACACGCAATTGATTGCTTTTATGGAAAACATATATATGTGTAATAAAAAATTAACTGATATGTACAATACCTTAGAGGCTGTACTTTCAATATTAAAGGATTCAGAGATAAGACTGAAACCTCAAAAATGGAAATTTTTACAAAAAAATATTGGAGTTTTTGGATATAAAATTCATTAAGATGGAATCTCTATTGTTTTTGAAATATATAACAGCTATTTTGCTTATAGTAAATATTGTGGTTTTGATAAAGAAGAATTAGCAGTTATTTTCGGAATTTAGAACTAAATATTATGCCATATTTTTGTCAGCATTTTTAACATCTATGGGTGTGTGTCTCACCACCAAAACTTATGTAGGGGAGAAGAGAAATCTGGAATCCTCTATCCCAAGACTTACTTTTAAAACAAGATTTAAGTTGTAAGATAGTTAAGTATTTGTTTGTTTGAAAGTTAAACATTGTTTATTCATTAATTACTAAATTTGTAACTTTTATTTGTTATGCGGGGAAGAGTGTAGTATATTGAGTTTCCTAATTTAAATGTTCACGCTTGCGCGGTATGAATATTCTCTAGCTGACATGCTCTCTTCTGTCAAGTTTTGTACAACTAGTGAAATGTAATATTTTATATTAATTAATATAAAATATATTGGTGTGTTTCTCAGAAGTGATTTGTGTATTAATTAATTGCCATCCTCCTGAGGCACCCGGATATACAACACAAACATTTATCATGATTGATTCTCATTAGAAAATAAACTCATTTTAAACAAAAATAAATGGAACTGCATTTATTTAGTAAATTTCACTGGTATTTTAAGAAAGATAACATATAATTAATTAAAGGACTAATCTGAACTAAATCTTAAAACTAACAAAATAAATAACTAAATAATTAAAAAGATATATACATATATGCAATTACCCTATGAACAATAATTATATTAAACCTTATAAAAAGCCTCCCCGTCAATTTTATACCTGAAAAAAGATACCAAAAATATCAATTAACCCTTTAAGTGCCCACTGAAGTGGCTTCCCCAATCCTCTGCAGATCACCGCATTAATAACTTAGATTCGTACGCGATACGGCCGCTCACACGACCGGCGATTTTTCTCGAAACACCGATACTTGGTTACAATTACGAGTAATTTATCACTCTCGCCGTATTAAAAATCGCGTTGCCCGTTGAGTAATGACAAGTGGTTTTTTGGAACTTGGGAGCAGAAGTAGCTAAGCGGTTTATAAGATACAGGATTGGCCAAGACAGGGCACTCAGTCACCACTGATAATCGAAGATGTGGTGAAAAGTAAAGCACAATAATTAATACACCTATACACACATACATAATCACGACTATATACCATAAAGGAGTAGGCAAAGCACAAGAACTACTAAAGTTTCAGTGTCACTCTTGGCAAAAAGGGGTTGATAGAAATCGAAATTGTGCCATTGCAGTGACAGATTGCCAGCTTCTCCCTACACCCATATCCCACATCCCACAATTTAACCCATATCCCACAGTCGACTTCTACGACACCCACGGGAAGAAAGGGGGTGGTGAATACACCTATTTAATGCATAAATACAGTACTAATACAAGAAATCCATTTCTTGGCTTCCTAACTAGGTATACTAAAGCCTCTTTTACTGTTACGTACGTTGGTAATCATTTTTTTTATACCACATCGGTGGCAAACAGCTAAACGTTCCGCCTGATGGAAAGCGGTCACTTATGGACGCCTGCAACTCAACGGGTGTCATATGCGCGTTGTCGACCCATTAGAAACTTGTACACTCCTTTTTTGAAGAACCCCATACTGTAGTTTATCGGGAATACCTCATTTGTTAACATTTTGTAAATCAAATTTGGGTTTGTTGTGACTTTATACAGACTTCAGTACCAGTTCTTGCAATTTTACAATCTATATAGGGAAAAAAATACCTTTTAATTTCGTAATAATAATTTGGATCACCTTAGCTAACATTATACACTGTGTGTGGTATATTTTTAATAACTGCTAAGAGTTTTTTTGGTAATTAAAACTGCCAAACTATTAAACAGTTCTGACGATTGAAAGTTCTTTCTTATAAAACACAGATCAACACTTGAAACTGGATTAAAATAGCTACCGGAGCGCTGGATTTATTCTATTTCAAAATATCAGTAACACTTCATAGCAATTAAATTTGTAATATTCTAACGTTATAGTAATTTGCACACCACTTTCAATTCTCGTTTAATCAATAACTATTATAACCAATCATGGCGATAAAATGATTCAATGGGTCGATTAAATTTGAAACGGAATCAACTGCCTACAAGTAACGCATAAAAACGTGGGTGGTATAGGTACTACTTATGTTGTTGTTGTTAAATATAAATTTAATTTAGGAAAAAATATAAACTATCTTCTCGGAAAGTTTGAGAAATATATACTAGGATTAAATCAAATATTCACACTTTCAATCGACTCTAAATCTTAGTCTATCATTTAATATTTGACTGTTTTATAAAAAAATCCTGGGATGCTCCTAAGCAACAAGGACATCATTCGCTCGCTGCCTTCCTTACGAGTCTTACAACTTACAAAGTATCAAAATAAAATAATATGTATAAGAATAGACTTCGGATCCGCGCACAACAATAGTGTTCCGGACTTTTGGGATGATGGGGGCCGATTTTTGAGTCTCACGGCGGTCGAATTCCGAAAATTGTCACTGAAAATAATAGGCAATTCACCGTTTTCAACCGGTATTTTTGTGACAATGAGACTCAAAAATCGGCCCCCAGGTCCGAGACATCATTGTTTCGTGATGGAAAAAAAACATACACCTAAGATATACTTTATAAGAGAGAGATTCGTATTAGACATTTTTCCTTATAAGAAAAGCACTGATACATATACCGGTATAAATATAAAACAGAATTACTCAGCGCCTTCATTCGATCAAAATCGTATCGCGAACCGTGCAAAATCAAATCGATACTTACAATGCATTTAATGCATTAAATTTTAATTACAGTTACCCAATAAAGTCTTACTTTATCAAACTCGTATCTTGTCTTGTTTCGTCCTTGGAATTTAAACTTTGATAAAGTGGAGATAAGGTTAGTTTTTCTGTGTAAGGATAGAAGTTGATGTGTGGTATGGAAAGTTAGTGTGTATTTTAAATGAATCATCAAGACCGAAGGCGATGTATACGATCCGTCAAAATGCGGAGATGCGAAATGTTCACTGCAGATCGATTTTTATGTTAAGCGCAATTCAATTTAAATTATGTGGTTCTGATTGTTTATATTAATTTTACGTTTTAAATGTGTTTTTAGTCTAATCCTACTACAGTAAAATACAGTAGATAAGATTAGTAAGTTAGCTCCCTCTTCTTTTTTGCCGACCGGTCTGGCGCAGTCAGTAGTGACCCTGCCTGCTGCGCCGCGGTCCCGGGTTCGAATCCCGGTAAGGGCATTTATTTGTGTGATGAGCACAGATATTTGTTCCTGAGTCATGGATGTTTTCTATGTATATAAGCATTTATATATTATATATATCGTTGTCTGAGTACCCACAACACAAGCCTTCTTGAGCTTACCGTGGGCCTCAGTCAATCTGTGTAAGAATGTCCTATCATATTTATTTATTTATTATTATTATTATTTTCCTTGCATTAAAAGCCTGATATTTTTCGACGACGCATTTTACCGGGATTTCTCCGAAATCCTCACGACATTCCGGAGAAATCCCGGTAAGACATGGTTTTCCATCTGACTGTCGTTTTCGTGAAACTAGTTTCTGCGATTTGTCGCAAATCTAGGGATAAGTTGACACACCCCAGGCTCTTATGCGTCGTCGAAAAATATCAGGCTAACTAATGTAAGGACTAGTAACTACTATAAAATGTCAAATGACATTTCACATTTCAAATTTAAATGTGCTTATAACTTAAAATTGCAAGGATCTCCAAAACCGACCACCTGCATTCTGCAAGTAACGGCCCGCCATCTTTTACCTTCGACACCTTGTCGATATTCGGTTATTACGAACGATTACTCGATATCGATTCAGGTATCGATTATTACAGTGACATTGGTAAATGTATCACCGTTAGTCTTATTTTTCTTTAATCGAGTGCTAGGACTCGAGTTATAGTTTGGATCGGGTGTTGGGTGACCCTGTGGTATTCTTTAAAATGTTTTGAGTGTAAATCGATGTTATAGTAAACAATCGATTTCTGGTTTGGGTCATAGTTTAAGCGTATCGCTTTAATACAGATGGCACCCAGTCCCGATAATATTTTAGTATAAGTCATTCGTAAAGACATCTTATTGGCCATATTGTTTCTACCTACTTCAATCTATCACGTCTTGAGTATTATATCACTTAATAATGTATCGTTTTGTCGTACTTCAGAAGTTCTAGTAGGTATGTGTAAATAACTTTTCAAGTAATTTATTGATGTATGTCACCAGCTTTTGGCTTTTGATTAAAATGGTGTCAAATATATTAAAATAAAAATTCTGCTTAAACTTAGCTAACACGATAATTTACATAAGCACATTATGTGATTGCACTAGGATCCAATATCATTGCAAATATGTTCACAACAGTTTCACCTCATTCCTATTTAAATATGGCACACAACATAGCTTACAGAACAGAGATTTCACCGGAACACTAAACGCTGTTTGCCTAGTGCAAATTGCGTATCAGCATAGCCCCGTGTCCCGTGTGTAATGGCTTTTCACACCGAGCTTTTTGTGCGATACAAACGGGCGGGGGGAACGCGGCGGTTAATTAACGATAAGGTTTACCATAATCGCTTGAGTTAGTTTTTTAAAACTTAGTATTAAGAGACAGATAGATAGATACACGTGCAAAGCTGCTTTATTTCTGATTATAATTAAGTATAATCAGAAATACACACTTTGCTGTTAGAAGACATTATCAATATATAAAGATTTAATAGTATCTGTATTCTTCTTCCTACCCCTAACCCACGTTATGTGGGGTCGGTACAAACCGTCATCCTCTTCCGTTCTCCTCTATCTTTCGTTATTTCACACTTACTTCTTTCTTTTTAACCCCCGACGCAAAAACGACGGGGTGATATAAGGTCGACGTGTTTGTCTGTCTGTGGCATCGTAGCTCCCGAACGGATGAACCGATTTCGATTTATTTATTTTTTTGTTCGAAAGCTGAGATAGTCGGGAGTGTTCTTAGCCATATTTCATGAAAATCGGTCCACTATGTCGCAGTCGGGGGTTTTTTCAAAATTTTAATTTTGTGGTTAGGTTATCCATATCCTCCTTGTTTAATTTAGTATCTGTAATTCTGAAATATATTTAATTTAGCAAGCTATTAATCTTCGTGGTTATTAATGTTATTATGCAGTTCATATTAATAGGTAAATAAAAAATAGGCATATTAGTGTTAATATTTATTAGTCAGCCAGCTATAACAATCCCATTGTATAAAATTTTCAACATTCTACATATACCTACGTAGATTGTAGTTTATTTTTATGTAATCTAGATGATAATCGCTAATTTTATTCCATAACGTTCTCAAACTCACTAATATTCATATGAAATTGATTAAGTATGACTATTGATACTGGAGTAAACATTCAAAAACATAGTTTCTCGCGCAGATATGACATTTTTTCATTTAAAACGTGTTTCTATGCATATTCATTAGGTTACTTAACTTATCGACTAACTAGACCGAATGTTAATCAAAATCATAAAACCGTGCATACCGTTACGAATTTCACCTATGAATTTAAAGTTAAGGTAGGTCCCTTAATTATGTATGTAGCTGTTTTTGTCAAAACATTTCGTCATATGCATATATTTCATTTATGAGCAGTTGTTGAATTTTATACCATACGTTTGTTTCGCAAACTGATCTTTGATTACTTAATTCGTAATTCTATAGTAGCTATGTAAGAAATGAATACAGAAATAAGGGACTATATTAAAAAAAAACGCTAGTCTGCACCAACCTCATATGAATGAAGAACGCGCTTCTACAAATATTGCTTATTTCTGGTCTGCCAGTGTTGACGGACAAGCCATCCAACCATTTTAGGAAGACCCATAGCAATTACCTTAATACTTCACCATAACAAACGGTTAAGAAAGCAACGAAGGTCTTCTCAAATTGGTGGGAGCATTGTATGCTTAGAAATGAGATCATAATAGCGGCTGTTTGACATATAACTGTTCAAATAAATGCTTTACAGAGAATGCGACGAAATGAACGAAGCTTAAATTTAGAGATCTAGTAATTAATTATAATTGGTACGTAAAGGTCAAGTTTTTAATTGCATTGTATAATTGAAATCAGGTATAAAAGATCTAGACGATTTCGTCTGCTACTGTATTTTAACGCATATTTTAAATCGTATGTCCAAGGAACTAGGTTGTAAAATTGTCTATCCCCTGGTTATTAGACGTTAATGGACGTTGCATATTCATTTGTTAATATGTGAACTTTAAACATTGGTAATTGAATGATGTGAACTTTGATAAGTTTCATTTCATATTCCACCGTTGACTTTGCCAATTCATGGCAATTAAGGTAGATTGTCTCGAAATTGATTTCAGGACAATATGAAGGGAAAAAAGAGTACAATCTTAAAATTTTAAGGTGTGTACAAGATGTCACGCGGTGTGGCATTTAGCAATAATTATGATAAAAACGTATGGCAGGTTTTTTGGTGGCTGGAAAGGTTGCCAATCGGTGACGTGTGGCTTAAAATAGGTAGCTCTATAGGTATGAGAGTGTTGATGAGTTCCTTGTATAACTGCTAGGTGCAAAATTTGTGTTGTGGACTTTTCTAGGTCACATTTTATGGTGTAAAATTAGTTCAAAAGACTGCCGCTAGTACTAATGTGCGACATTTCACAAGATTAGGTGTGTTTGTGACTATCGGAGCTACGTTTACCTCCAATTACTTCTCATCTTGCCAATATAATCATTTTAAAAATAACGTTTATACAGAGGTTTTCATTTATTTTGTACCAATGAAATTTATAGTTGTACACTCAAAAATAAACCAAAAAAACTCGTAAAGCTCGGGATAGCGGTGCCGTCTCCATACTTCATACTAGAAAGAAGTAGAACTACTTACCCTATTAAACTAGAACTTAAACGAAGTCGACTCCACGTCATTTGTGTTGCTTAACATCAAACTTGGGTAAATCCATTCTACTTTTAAGGGTGATGATATAAAAAAAATATACTTTGATCTGAAAGATAGGTAATCAACCTTATAGCAGAATGGATTTGCCCAAGTTTAAAGTTAAGCGACACATTTACAATTCCTATGTCACAACAACAAAAAATAATCTATAAATTAAAAACCTAATTTTCTTATTACCTCCATCCACTCGTGACCAATCGCCGTTCGTGAACGATCGGCTGTTTCCGTCAGCTTCGGGCAGTGCAACGAATACGAAATTGATTAATGAATTTTTGTATACAAAATTTTTACCCCGGAGCGCATTTTTGAGGATTGTAGCTTGAATGGATATTCTATGGCTTGGGAATTGAATGGGAGCATATGAAAGATTCGATCACCTGTATGTTACTTTACTTACTAAGCTTGGTTTACTTAAGACGATGGTAAACGACCCTCTTATAATAATACTGGCTTTGCCCGCGGCTTCGCTTGTGTTAAATTGAAAAAATTCTGAACGCTCCATACAAACTTTTACCTCCCATTTTAGGAAACTGATGAATTTGTAATGGCAATGGCATGAATTAAATGTCAAAATTAAAATAAAAAAAAAATAAAAAAAAATATCTTTATTTCAGACCAAAGTCCACTTACATTTTTAAAAAACTTATTCTAATTATAATTCTAATTAAAGTGTTTAGCAGTAACACAATAGTTTACTGCTAAACACGGAAAGTGGCTAATAATGCGCGAACATTCCCGATACACTACACCAGCGCGGCAGCCGCAACAGCGCCCTGAACGCACTCACGTCAATTCGTTAGTCTGTTTTGCCGTGATGAATGGCGGAAGACGTGTAAATGTCAAAATTAAAATAACTAATTTAATTTTTTTTTCTGAAAATACGGGATATGAAAATATAGGTTACAAAAGTGTACCTGGGTTGAGATTTCACATTCTCGCGAGCGTAGCGTCGGGCCAACTGTATGGCAAAGCCTGACGCCGCATCGGCGCGACGTCGACGCTGCGTCTTTTTCCATACAGTTGGCCCCGCGCTACGCTCGCGAGACGCTAGATGTGGGGGTGGGTCTTATAGTCCCTTACTTCTCTAAATCATCCAACACGTGAATACATCTATTTACTCACTAAAATGGAGGTTAAACACATTAAAGGACAACGAACTCATTTATGCCAGTGCTCAGCTAATATTTGATTTCAACTCGCCATACTTGTTACACGATAATCACTCGACCTGTTCATACAATCATGACTGTACTCATCTAGGTTAACTACACTTTTGTGATGGCTTCGTGTCAAAAGGGCATAGAGTCTATACTAAATTTGGACTACGCCTCTCTAAGTTGCGATTCAAGTTCAAGTGACACTGACAGGATCGTCGCCGCCAGACCTTCCTTATTTTTAACCCTCGGCGCAAAAACGACGGGGTGTTATAAGTTTGACGTGTGTTTCTATCTGTTTATCTGTCTAAATGTGTGTCTGTCTGTAGCTTCGTAGCCCCGAACGGATTCTTAGCCATGTTTCATGAAAATCGGTCCACTATTTCGGCGGTTTTTTTTTTCTAAATTTTAATCTCACGGATGAAACTTTGGGATAATGTCGAGTTCGTATCGACGTTTAATGTCTGCGTATTACCTAGTTTGGGCCGTCGGCCTTTTTTTTGCTGTAAGACTATTCGCCAGCCGTAACTTTTACCAGACGCTCGAAAGTCTCTCTAACTTACCCTAAATTCTCAACGGTTTACCTACTTACGCCACGCCAATGAATAATCATTGCTTATAGAAATAAAAGGTATATGTGTGTGCGATACTTGGTATCTACTATTAGTTGAATATCACAATAAAGTTGACATATTTTAGACTTATAATATACCTACTAAATGAAAAAAATTAAATTCGAAAATTGCTAATTACTCCATACAAACTTTCAGGAAAGCTGGGGGTTCAAAAGAGAAAATATGGTATCATTTTAGGAAAAATGTTTTAGGTACTCCATTTTAAGGTTTAAGAACTTTATTCTCAATAAGAATTTACATAAATTCGCTTACTTGAGAAATACAATTATGTTTCAGTATATCTATCTTACGACTAACATGCAGACAGTGTTATATATTATGTATAAATAAATGATTATAACAAAACATTCGTTTGTTTACAAAGTGGGTAGAAAACGACCGGTCTGGCGCAGTGGGTAAAGTGGATAAAGTATTTATATATTCTATATATCGTTGTCTGAGTACCCACAACACAAGCCTTCTTGAGCTTACCGTGGGCCTCAGTCAATCTGTGTAAGAATGTCCTATAATATTTATTATTTATTACTCCTTTATTTATCTTCCTTCTTAAGTTAGGTTTTGTACAATATGAGTATAAAAGTAAAATAAAAAAAAAAAACACTTACAAAACAATATAAAACATATAAACACATTATAAAAAACTTAACCTAGGGTGCCGCCAGCAGCGGGGCAGGGCCCAAGTTGCCGGTGGTTAGGGCTGCAGAGAGAGGAACCGTCGGACTATCCGCGCCGTGTCCAAGATCACCGCCTTCTGCATCTGACCCTTGATCCAACCACCTAGCGAGAGTCTCTCGAGATGTTAGTCGAGACTCTTCGCTATAAGACCGTTCGCTGAAACGACTATCGGGACAATGATCGTCGAATCAACATCCCACATGGCGGTTATCTCGTAAGCCAAGTCTATAGGTACTTACTGGACTTGTCCTTCTCGGCTTTCACGAGATTCTCATCATGGGGGATGGTGATGTCGACGAGCACGGCCCGGCGTTGCGATCGATCTATTATGACAATGTCAGGCTTATGGGATACCCCCATTTGCCAGAATTTCATTTGCCATAATTTTATTTGCCATCCTATTCAACAATCATAATATTGTTTCTCATAACATCTTATGCCATAATCATTGTTTACTATATTAATCTAGTGCCAGAAACTTTGTTTCCCATAAAGTCAGTTTCCATAATGTAATTTGTCAGAATCATCGAAATCCGTAATTACCACATTCCATACCATCATTTGTCATACAAATTAGCGTCCAGAAAAGTCAATTTCCATAATGTGCTTTGGCAGAATCGAAAACTACTATAATAGGTACTAGAAGGACTAGAGAATGAAACTGCTATCAGAAAGTAGGTTAGGTTAGGTTAGAACTGTGACCCCTGGAAAATGAAACTGCTATCAGAAAGTAGGTTAGGTTAGAACTGTGAACCTCTGGAAAAGGAAACTGCTTGAAAAGTAGGTTAGGTTAGGTTAGAACTGTGACCCCCGGAAAATGAAAATACTATCAGACAGTAGGTTAGGTTAGGTTAGAACTGCGACCCCTGGAAAATGAAACTGCTATCAGAAAGTAGGTTAGGTTAGGTTAGAACTGTGACCCCTGGAGAATGAAACTGCTGGAAAAGTAGGTTAGGTTAGGTTAGAACTGTGACCCTGGAAAATGAAACTGCTATCAGAAAGTAGGTTAGGTTAGGTAATAATATGGGTAACAATTAATATGGCAATAATTGCTTATGGCGTTTGAATATTCTATGAAACCATATTATTGCACTTAATAATATGGCTAACAAATAGTATGGCATTGTATGATTATGGAAGGTAATATTCGGATAAACAACGAGTATGTCATATGATTTTTATGGTAAACAAATCATTCGGGCAAATGAAATTCAGGCAAGTTAGATTCGGGCAAATGAATATTATGTTAAATGACTGTCGGGCAAATAATAGACAACCCAGGCTTATTGGCTACAATAGTCCTGTCAGTGATAATAGATCGATCCTAATAGAGCGTGGCACGACCATTTTCGAGAACTGGCGCAGGTGTGTACTTGTAGTACGGTACTTCGCGGTCCACAAGACCGTATTGAAGAGCAAGCTGCTGGTGAATGATCCTGGCTACGAGATTATGCCTGTGCAAGTACTCACCGTTAGCTAGATGAGAACAACCGGAGATGATATGCCTGAGTGACTCTCCGGGACGGCGGCATGCCCGACAAATTTATTTATTATTAGTATAAAAGGCCAGGTCAGAAGTACTCGAAACCGACGAGCGTGTATGAGAAACGTTATGAAAGTGTGTGAAGCGAAAGTGATTTGTCAGGATCGTAGTAAATGGAAATCCGTGATCTCTGCCTACCCCTCTGGGAAACAGGCGTGATTGTATGTATTTATGTATTAGTATAAATCTATTATTATAGGTAAGCTTTATAAAATATTTATAAAAAAAAATTAAAATAAATAATTTTGTATCTGTTTCAAAATGTGTCGAAGTTTAATAAAAGGGTCACCCTTTAATTTTAACATAAGGATAAGATTTGCTTGTTACTTTTTTTTTTATATAAACGTCAATACTCATTGCAGAGGCTCTGAGTTTTCATTTATTTAGTTACATAATCTTAACAAACATATATAATTACAAAAATACACCAATTACACACTTACAAACTAACACAAAACTACATAAACCAAAAATTATTTGTTACTTTAAACAAATATCCTGTCAAAGCATTCTTATAGCCACAAAGTGGAACTTACTCGTGTTCTTACTAACTAGAATTCACCACAAAACATTCTGTTACACTTTTTTACGCCTGAACCGATTTTCCACTTCACACACAACATCGAAATTCAAACCATGTAACATCACCTTTGTAACAGCGTGGCTACCGCTTACTACAAAGGATATTTAGAATTTGTAATTATCTTGGACAAAACAAAAATGGACCGTCCAAATTGTTCAGGCGGCTTAGCCGAATGGCAATCGTTGACGCTAAATGCCGATTGAAACGCCTGGCTGTGCCATGCTCAATACGGAAGAGTGATAGAGATAGCGATAACGATATTATTGTAAGCGTTTGTGAATTTGGCTACGTACTCAGGGTACATGAACTGGATGAATGTGATTTTATGCACTAGTTTTAAGATTTGGTATGCATAGAACATGTGTCTAGAAATATTACAATGTGTGTGTTACAGTTATATTTTTTAAATAATTTTCTTTTTTTAGTTTACGAAACGTTAATAAAACATCTTAAGAAAGGTAAGAATTAATGAATACTGTATTACAGTTACTTTTCAATTTAAATGAATTTTGAGCCTGTGTGGTGCGGGGTAAAAATTTCACCACCCCCTTTCTTCCCGTGGGTGTCGTAGAAGGCGACTATGGGATATGGGTTAAATTGTGGCGTAGGCGAGAGGCTGGCAACCTGTCACTGCAATGTCACAGTTTCGTTTTCATTCAACCCCTTATTTCCCAAGAGTGGCACTGAAGCTTTAGTAGTTTCATGTGTTCTGCCTATCCCTTTATGGAATACAGGCGTGATTGTATGTATGTATGTATGAATTTTCAATTATTTGTTTTTGCCATTTGTGTGATATTGTCTTCTTCTTCAACCTAGCGTTTTCCCGGCCTAGCGCCAGGGTCCGCTTTCCTGCTGTCTTCTCCACTTTGCCCGGACTTCGACAGCCTTAGGCGTGAGATAGTTCTCTTGCATGTGGGAGCGGACCCCACGACGTCCAGCCAGCACTTCTTAGGACTACCGGGGCCACGTGACTTTGTAATAACATTTGTATGATATTGTAATACCAAATATTTTTGTGGCATCTTATCTGCATCATTCAATTCAATTCAATATCATCTTTTTGAGGGTTAGTAAATACAACAACTTTCAAAACTATCTATGTTATCTTATTACTAGATTGTAGTACTTGTGACTTTTACTGATTTTCACGCCTGGTTGATGGGAAAATAATATGTTACATGAATTTCAGGGCCAGTTGCATCAACCACATTTGACAGACACATCATCGTCACGCAGAAGATTTCTACGGAACTTCCCATACAATCAAATTTAACGAACGCTTTAACGGTGACAAACGGTTTGATGCAACCGGCCCTTAGTCTGATTTATTTGACAGACCGCTAACCCGATTAAAAGATAGTATTACAAAACCTCGTTTAATCTCATTTCAAGGCCTGTCAGCATCCTGTTAACGACGAAATGGACTTAATTTAGACCCCCTCAAAATATATTTAACATGTTAAACCATATCATTTATTTAAAGTCAACACCAACGGCCATCATCCTGCCTTAAGGCTCACATCATTCCATTGCAAAGGGTACCAAGTTAAAAATGCAGTTGGGTAAAATGGGAGCTGGCTTGTTTGTTCTTAAAGTAGGCTTTTCCCACCACCCACGATTTGTAATTTGGTGAGAGAAATGAATTGTGACGTGCTAAAAAATATTCTAAACATGCTTATGAACTAACTTCTCGTCATATAAATGTTTTTAGTATATTTTATACCTTGCTCGATCAAATATTTCAAAAGTGACATTTTGATTTGAAGAAACGTGTATAACATATATCTTATTAATTTCGAATCAGGTTGTAGGTGAAGTTCATGTTAGTTTTAGCGGGTATCTGAGTTCTGTAAAATGCTCTATTCCGTTTTCAATAATTATCATATTTTTTGTTTGAAGCCATCATTTATATCCTAGACTGAATTTATTTATTATTATTAATTTTGTTCATATAAAATATTTTCGGTCAAGTAAAAATCTATAAAACTGTTAGCAATTCGATGAACAAACACTAAAAATTGGCCGAAAATTACACCAAGATGAACCGCAAAGTTTAATTTGTCCGCTTGAACTGAAAGGCCGAAAAGTGACGTGAGCAGGAATTAATTTTAAAATTAAACAGAACTAAAGTTTCATTGATTTTTTTAAGAATTTTCGTGTGTATAATTAGCTTTTGAAGACGGGTTACTGTCGTCACTTTCTGGTGAGGTAAACGCCATCAAGAAAACTTATTAATAACACAATTAAACTTTATCCGTATAAGTACTTTTCTTATCTTCTTCTGTTCTAAAAAGTAACTAACGCAAAAACATATCAGCCTACGTGTATAATAGACACATCATACTTAGATAGATGACACTTAATCGAAGACCTAAATAAAAAGTACAATTTATGGAAAACCAGTGGACTTAAGATAGAGGAAGCCAATAAGCGCATATTTTCACTAAAAGCAGTCTCTGCCCGACTACTTGTGTGGAAAGTTAATAATTGATTAAAAGTAGCTCAGTGTTTAAAAAAACGTCATTACGTCAAACGTTCATAGAAACTCTCTTTCGTAAAGGCAATTACAGTAAACTAACAAAGACATATAAGATAAAAAAACTTCTGTATTCTAAAAACTGTTTGTTTACTTAAAAATACACGCCTACCATTGTTTCAACTTGTAAACAAAATTAAGTCATGTCCCATTTTACCGAGCCCTTAAACCGGTAAACCGAAGTCCCAAGTCCCGTTTTACGTGATATCTATATTGACGAAGCCCGACCAATTACTGATAGCGATCGCTAATTAGCGATTTAACCGAAGTTTTTTAAGGCCTGACAGTTAAATTACGTCTTTATTTATCTAAAATTTGATTTCTGGTTATTTCGCTGGAGACGAGAGTGAAAATGATGTAAGTCGGTTTTTGAAAATTTCAATTTTTCTCACGCTTCGTCTGGTTTCTTGAAAACAGAACGTGACAATAAATATTTAAAGTGCCAGGCTGCCAGCCTAGTGTTTGCTGTCTAAAAATAACTAGCCAATGTAACAATCATTGATAAAAAAATGCCCGTAACTGAAGTAAGCACTGTGTATTTTTTTTGCCACAAACGTTTTCTATGTTTGACATCTGTCATCTTGACTAGACTAGTAATTTAGTATTTCTTTATAGTTACTTTTGACGTCACTTTAGCTCCTGTTATAATATTTTTATAGGTAGGTAAATATTTACGGGCAGATTGTAGATAGGATCAAAATTTCTATCACTTTAATATATTTCTAATTTAAATCAAATATGTAGTTTTCTTTAATACGGAAAATATTTTTGTCAATAACAAAACTCGAATTAATTGGGCTTTTGTTTTACCAAAACCTCGTTGATTGAGTTGTTTCACTTGTTTCGAATAAAAACTATAACGACTTGTCTCCCTATTCGGAATATGTTGATTGGTATATTTTGGAAATGTCACACCAATTTTACAATTTAACATTCATATTTCGTTATTACTAAAATTACACGACGGTATGTCAGTTTGCCACCTTATTAAGGTTCTCACAAAGATTCGAGTTTAACAAGTAAATTATTGTAAACATGCAACTTATAACCGTCCTAGTAAGAACTCAATTATTTAAATATACTTATTTTTTTTACTGTTAAAGTTTATTGAATTACCAATGGGCTGCTCGTTATGATGTAGATATGCCTTTTGTTTGAAGGCGGAATAAATACAGTGGTTTTATACAATGTGTTCGACTCACAGAAACAAGTTCATCTATTTGTATAGGGGCCGAGCGTGTCAGATTTTGTACTGAAATTGTTACTTGCCTGTGATTTTAAATATGTCACAAACCCTTGAGTGTGCATAATTTTTGTGTTGTTGCAATTAAATATCACGTAATGAGGCATTTTTAGGGTTCCGTAGCCAAAATGGCAAAAACGGAACCCTTATAGTTTCGTCATGTCCGTCTGTCCGTCTGTCCGTCTGTCCGTCTGTCCGTCTGTCACAGCCGATTTACTCGGAAACTATAAGTACTACAGTGATGAAATTTGATGGGAATATGTGTTGTATGAACCGCTACAAAATTATGACACTAAATAGTAAAAAAAGAATTGGGGGTGGGGCCCCCATACATGTAACTGAGGGATGAAAATTTTTTTTCGATGTACATACCCGTGTGGGGTATCAATGGAAAGGTCTTTTAAAATGATATAAAGTTTTCTAAAAAACATTTTTCTTAAAGTGAACGGTTTTTGAGATATCAGCTCTCAAAGTCGTAAAAAGTATGTCCCCCCCCTCTATTTTTATAACTACGGGGTATAAAATTCTAAAAAAAATAGAGGTGATGCATGCTAATTAACTCTTTCAACGATTTTTGGTTTGATCAAAGTATCTCTTATAGTTTTTGAGATAGGTTGATTTAACTGTAATTTTGGTTAAGTTATTGGTTTATTATATTTGCTGCTACGGAACCCTTTGTGCGCGAGCCCGACTCGCACTTGGCCGGTTTTTTTATATTGTTGTTGACTTCAACTTATAAAAATTGACGCCCGCAAGCTGCGAATAAAGACGGACAACTCAGTGGATTTTACTTAGTTCATTTGACACTCTAAGTAGATACGTTTGCTTGATCTAAATATGGTATATATGACATCTGTGGTTCGACTACTATGTCTAAGATACGAATATTATCTAGATTAAACATGAATTATAAAAAAATACACAGAACTCACTTAGTGATATACAAAATCAGTCATCAATAATCATCCCAATAATTATAAATGTACTCACCACTGCCGCTTTTCCTTATTTGACTCTTACTCTAAAGATGCGTACTTATTAAAAACCCGTCCAGGAAAGCGTAAGCCAAAAGCGGATTAAATACAAAAACTATATTAATTACTTACATCCATTTGCCATTTAGGGTGTGTTCTGTAAGACGTCGTTCGATTTGTCAAAGCTTGATTGATTCGCCGTTTTTGCTCTAATAATAAATGTGAAAAACAGTACGTTTGTATTTATGAGCTTTTTATGGCCGTTTAATAAGGGATTGTGCTAGATTTGTCGAAGCAAAAACGTAAGTAGATGGTCAATAATTATCAACTGACTTAATTTAAACAATATTTAAATACATTACATATAGTAGGTTCTTGTAAATATCTAGTTTCCATTGGTACCTACTACTAAAGAGGATATTATTGGGTTTATTTTATTATCTTCAATATGTATATCGTCACTACTTTGAAATAATCTCGTATCTCACACTGCTCCTCAAAGTTAAAACGCAGTAAGTCTTATATGCATTCCATACACACTTACTACATTTTTCTTTTCATTGACAGAAGAAGATACAAGTTTGTTTCAAAGTAGTGACGATATCAGATCTAAGTGTGTATTTCGTTGTAGGTACCTATTCTGAACAATATCGAATTACGTGTAAGTACAAAATATGTACTCACTTACATAAAGTTTTTTTCCGCACGGTTTTATGCTTATGTTTTTTTAAACATAAAAAAATAAAAGAATATATATCATTACTGGACTGCTGTTAGTTCACATAAAGTACTTATAAATACAGTTTCCGCAATTCCTTAAAATCCGTTCTTAATTAACAATTTACTTCATTACTTTCCAACAGTTACTCCCAATAACGCATTTCTTAATAACGCATCGCTATCTAAAATCGCCATTTAGCCTTTAATGATACTTTTATTACTTTAACATCGTTTCGTGTATCCGTGGTAGCCCCGTATCGAGCCATCTGCCCCGCCTGGTCGAAATTTATTGTTGCAATCGAGTTCCCGAGTGAAATTGGGTCGAGTTAGGGACAGGTGGGGACTGGGATTTACAAAACTGTAAACAGACTGATTCAAAGGACTACTGGAATAACCTAACCACAAATTTAAAATTTTGAAAAAACCCCCGACCGCGACATATATACTATAGTAGACCGATTTTCATGAAACATAGCTAAGAACACTCCCGACTAACTCAGCTTTCAGACATAAAAACCTAAATCTAAATCGGTTCATCTGTTCGGGAGCTACGATGCCACAGACAGACACACACACACACAGAGACAGACAGACAAACAGACAGACAGACAGACAGACATATAGACAGACAGACACGTCAAACTTATAACAGCCCGTCGTTTTTGCGTCGGGAGTTAAAAATTTAGCCTAGGTAAATTTCTACCCTAGAGTCATACGAATATTCGTTAAGAGTATTTGTAAAACTCTTAATATTCAGACATACCTACAACCTAGTCTTTCTAGATATTGTCATTTATTATATTATACAAAACATTGTATACATTTAGCAGAGGCCGTGCTCAGTCGTTAATCTATTTCGATTTTGTTAAATATTAAGATAGAGAATAGTTAATAAAAAATATAAACTAATGCTACTGCTAAAGCTAATGCTAATACGGTCAAATGAGCGAAGTCCTATTTAGCTGTCTCACACAAAGTCCGCCATACAAGTCCCGACAAGGATGGGGCTTCACACTTTTACAGTCGTCACTAGGTACGTGAGACAATTTCTCTGACTACCTTTTTTGACGCGACCCAATTGGATGGCTTTATCCAGTTGATTGCCTATCCATATAATGATAATTACAAAGTTTTTTGTTACATAGTACTAAACACATTTATTTATATTTATTGAAACTTTATTGCACAGTAAAAATTGTATTAAAGGCGAAAGTATTCTCTACCTTTGGGACAAACAGATTAAACACTATACCAATATAAGCATTTTCAGAATTTTGATCCCCCCAATCAGCGTAAGTTGTTAATAAAAATTTACGCGCTGTCAGTTCTGCGACAACAAATTAAGCATAATATCTGTCTAAAAATGTTTCACATTCTTCACATTCCACATTAAAAATTTTCACATTCCGAATGTCGGTTATCGTTTAAATTTTATGTAATTAACACAAAAACAATATTTTCATTGTCATGCTTGATTAACGTCACAAAACAGAACTGACAGTGAGTTAATTTTTGTTAACAACTTAACGCCAATTGGGGGGTCCCAAGTTCTGCAAATGCCCAATAGTGCACTATATGGGCATTGCCCATATAGTGTCACATTAATAAAACTTTGTTTCTAAAATTGCTCTAGCAATTTACTATAGTGTTGTTTAATAAATGTAGTAAGTACATAATTTATTTTAATTATTTACTACTTTAAATTCTCGCGTTTCGCAAACCAATTCATGTAAAGTCATGCACAGGTCGAACGCGGTAATACAAAATTATTTTACCTTTTTTCCGACGTCCTATCGCCACACAGCTATTTTTTATTTTACAAAAACTATATTTATGAATACAAACCAAATAAAAATGCTTTATTTAAGCCTTTATTAGGCTTGAACTTTTATTTCATAACACATAAGGTGGAAGTACTAGTGCTCGAAGCTGTACTAGTATTCGACATGGGCACTTTATATCAAAGTGACAAGGTTTGAATTCGAATATAGAAAAACATTTGTTGTTCAAATTTAACTTTTATGACTTTGATCTTAAATGCTAGAGAAAACGTTATTTTATCACAAGGTAGTCATTTAGCTTAAAATTCAATGGTACGTTAAAACCTTAACTAAAATGAGATTTTGTTACTTCCACATTTAAATAACACTTGCATATAACGAGGCTAGTAAAGTTTCATAGCTCACTAAGAGTAATGGTTCAAACCATCCACAATATGACCTCATTGTAAGCCACTCAAGGAAGCCTACGCAAAACCAATATATAGTGTGTAGGAATATACGGGCGAATCTCTTGACGGTGTTTATTATAGAACATAAGAAATGTGATTAGATAACTTAGAATTGAAATATTCAATCCATACAAAATAGTTCGGCTCGCAAAGTAATACGAACAAACTCGCGGTTTCATTTTAAAAGCTCATTTCGCGCATTTAATGTAAATTTATTAACTGTTATTGCGACCAACTTTACATTACATTACTGATGAGAACATTTTTCAAAATTAATCATGTGTTGAAAATTTAGAGCACATTAAAAACACCTCTAAATTAATGATAACACTAACGAATTCTGTCTAGTTTGATTTATTGCCCGTATAACGCTTACAAACTGTATACAGTGTAAATACTGACTGACACTCTTCTACATACCACTGTCCACTGTAACTCAGTCGGGGCATGCAAATCACGGCGGGATCAGGCTGGCCAAGTTTAGAAATTCCTTTTTCGATGTATTCCCTTTCTTGCAATGACGTGTATTGGTTTAAGTTGCCAATTCGATGCCGTTTTGGATGGCCGAGTGTGTGTGGAGCTTAAGGGATGAGAGGTAGCGTTAAAGAGGAAGTAAATAAATTATTGATTACATGGTAGAAAAAAAATGGTAGGTATACATAATGTATTTTATTTAGTTTTCTTCCATATGTGAAATAATTACATATTTACTGATATTTATCATTAGATAATCCTAGTTTGAAAATGAAAAGACGATATTCAAAAACATAAAATTAAGGCCAAATATTTTTTACTATCAGAAATAAAATGATAAATCACAAACGGATCCGAATTTTATTATTATCTTTGGAAACAAACCTTGATAAAAGTAGAAATACTAATTATATATGATATCTACGATCGACTTAATTGTATATTATTACTTACATATTCTTTATTTAGGTATGTAACTAAAAAATAAAATAAACCTAAATTACAACAGTATCTTTAAAAAAATAAGATTTGTCTCGATATGATTAGGTTTGAATAAATCGGTCTTGAATAAAAATTTAAATAGCAGAGTTAAAAACTTTACGTGTGGTAATTAGTTGTTTTAATGTTTGAAAAACAAGCAAGTTGACAAACTTTGCGACACATGACTTTGTACCACACAACGACCGAGCATGTTTTACAGACCGTGTCAGTCCTACATCTTTCGCATGTTGCAAATTGCATATTGTTTTCGTCAATCAACGTTCCCGATTAGCTCGCGGCGCGACCGCTTGACGACTTCTGGTTTTCTGTTTAACTTGAATTAAATATTGCACCTATTGTTGCGGAGCCCTGGAGTTTGTGGGTAGATTATTGAAATAAATTTTAAACCTATTGTTCTTAAGCCCTGGATGTTGTTTGTAGATTATTGAAATAAATATGGTACCTATTGTTCTAAGGCCATGGATTTTGTGGACAGATTATTGAAGTTGCGGCATTTGTTTGTATTTGAAGTGCCGAATAAATAAAAAAATATAGAACATTCTTACACAATCCTAATGGTTTTCTTAATACGTAAATGTACCAGATGCTCGACAGTGTCCCAAGAGGTGCCCCTTGCAACAAAAGTCAATGTCAATAAATGTTACAGAAGGCAACATTATATCGTTTATTTCATAACAGTTGTTTTCTAGCCTATTAAGGAATTCCATACAATAAGGGTCTTTCAACAAATTAAAAAAAAACAATAAATATATATTTATGTAGGGACCTATCAAAAATGTTTAAGTAGTGTAAACTCGACTCATTCGGTAACACGCGTAATTCGGTGAAACAACCAAAAATCGTCTTTCGGAATAGTGTTTCAAAGCTTGTATCGCCGAATTAGGCGTGTCACCGAATGACGCGAGTTTACCCATTGCGTTTTTCATGACAATATTAATATTATTTATCAGAAAACATATACAGTGAATCAACTTTTCTTTGCCAGCAAAATTACGCATACTTCGACTACATGTGGTCAGAAAATTTAATTTGTATTTAGTGTAATTAGTTTAAAAACAGATATACAAGCTATGATATACATCATGTTTTTATAGGATTTGCTATTTTATTACTTTATTTCGAGCAGTGACCGCGGACATTGTCCCTCACTTTTGTATGAGGTGTCTCTTCCACTGGGTCATATATTATAGATTTAATTGTAAATGTTTTTTTTTTAATTATTCTTAATGTTTAAGCCTTTATCAATGGCGTAAAACTCACAAAAGTATAAAAAATGGGCAATTCATGCAAAAAGCATCATACAGCATCAAATATGTGCACTGAACGGTGAACAATTTCGTTTTAAGGAAAAACGTAATCTGTAGGTAGGTATATATTTATTTCATCACAAAACAACAATAACAAATTTGCAAGACTTAAAATATACATCCCCATACCGCCTTCTTCCTTACAACCCAAACAATAATTACAGTATAGTTACTGCATGATAAATAACATTCATTTGTATTTCAACCAAAAACGCGCATTTAAGCATGAATCTCCCGATACAATCAACAATGATTTAAATTTAGCCGAAAAAATTACTTAATTAAAGTGACGTATCTCGCATGGCAATAATCAGATAAAATTATTAAGATTGCAACCTAAATTTCGGACTTTGATATAAGTATCATTCATACGTTTCGGAGATGCCTGTTGAGATAAAATCAGGTCAATTTATAAAATGTAACTTTGTAGTCGTATATCGATCCCTGAACAAATTAAGGACGTTGAGTTATCGCGAGAAATAAATCTACCGTGCTAAGATAAAACGCAGTATTTACCTCCTACCTTCTTACCACTTACTGCATTTTTACCAAGTAAGTGTGAACAAAATATGGTTTTGAAATTCGACGTGTACTAAGTTGGGTTCGCATTTTTGGTAACGATAATGATGAGATGAATAACAAGTGCTTTTGAAATGGATTGGGTGTGTTTATGTTGAAATCTGCTGCAAATGAGTTCAGTTAACGCGATATGGAGATGATGTAATGAAATGATATTAAAATGATTGTAGATGCTTGTATGGTAAGTAGTTTAGGAAATATAACAATTATTAACATTTTACCATTTATCAAAAAATTTAACACAAACGCGTAGTTTTCAAAAAATTATAAGTTATTCAAAATAATATTTTTTATGCGCTGCCCAGGAAAAGCAGCAAATATTCATAAATAAGTTCAAATAAACGTACTAAATGAATTACAGGTTTATAATAAGATCTTCTTTGGTCATATACATGATATAAGAAGCAATGAGATTATTCAACCAAGCTTTACAATCTCACGCATTAAAATAAAAGCAAATAAGTTACTAAATACCTACATTTAAGCCTACACGCTCCAACACGAAACTCAACTTTTTCGCAAAAATTCCAACGAAAAGAATCCATTTAAATCTGCTGTCTTGTACCGGCGCAAGAGTTGCACTCAATCCGTCATCGCCTTCTTTGAACGAAGAAGTCTAAAGTCACGGCCATAAATATGTACACATATTATTCACCTTAAGCCTTTGAACTAAGACGAAAAAGTGTATACAATCTTATGAACACGGTACAGGAGTAAAAAAAGCGAGGGATATGTTAACAGAGGGCAGTCACGCCATCTTGTTAACCGAACGTATTATTATTGTACATATTTTATTTTATTTTTTTAAATAATGTGAACCCGTTTCTGAATTGGTGAATGAGGAAATAAGTTTAGTAAAATACACATTGTTTGCACGCGATCACGCTTTTTTGAGAAGACAATGTAACATTTGTTTTTCGGGAAATAATATGTAACATTTATTTGCTTCAGAAAACATTCAATAAGATATTTACTTGTACACTGTTTTTTTTTTTTATATTTCACATATTTTATTGTAAAATTAAAATAACGAGCATAAATACTGGAATACCATTTAAAAACCTTATCAAGTTCAAAACAATTTTCCTTGAAAGTCTTTATAAATATCTACTTTTGCTTGTTCAAAAGCCTTTTTTTTCGATGACATAATTGAACTATTAATATTATCAAAAAACGACGATCACAGTTTTTCATAGGAAGCGAAAATATAACTATGTCTTGTAGTGTATATTATTCCTCTATTTTTAAAATGAATACAAGAAAGAAAAAACAGACCAAAATAAAACCCTAAAAACCAAAATAAAAACTAGAGTAATATTATTTACTCCAAATAAACTGAAAAATATCAAATATTTATTAAACTAAAGCATCTAAAAGTTTCGGTAACGACAATATGTCAGTGTAATTGTTGACTCAACGTAACTACATAGCGCTGTGTCATATTGACTGGAGCGTGAGAGAAAAACAGTATTAGATCATTCATATTTGTTCAAGTTTGAGCAATTTTTGTCAATTTCAGTCTTCTAATTTAAAACAAAATATATTAAGTATTGCTCGTCACGAACCAAGTTTAAGATACGTTAAATATTAGGTATGCCACATGGGTCACTTACATGGTTGTGTCTAAATTTCATTTGTTTTTTATACCACGCGGTAGTAAACAAGCATACGATACGGCTCATCTGATGGTGAGCAGCCTGCGTAGATTATGGACACCTGCAACTCCTGGCAAGTGTTACATGCGCCTTGCTGACTCTTTAGAAATCTGTTCACTCTTGTTTACGTGAACTAATATTTGACGTATTTTTAAAGTTCAAATCGAGCCGATAATTCAGAATAACATTCGGTAACTGTATTCTACCTACAATATTTATAAATGGACTTAATTATGTTACGTCACATTTAAATTGTACATAAAGTACAGCAGAAGTTATGTTTGAAATAACATTTTTAATTGTAATTATCTATAACTGTTCTGCTAAGTAAAAAAGACGTAAGTCAATACTACAATCATATCTAGTTACCGCGTTGTTGCTAAGTACCATACTTACAGCAATCATAACACGGTAACTAGAATTTCAAATCCAACTTGACATTTTAAATACTCATGTATTAACGAGAACGACCTTCCATCGCTCGATGACACTCAAGTTTACAATCGTGACTACTATATTTGCTTTAATTTTTTAGGCAGCACCCAATTTTTCGGCCCCACTCAAGAGCGATAACACTTGAGTGCTGGGTGAGTAGGAAGTGATGCTGTCATGTCCAAGTGCTTGGTGTATGACAATAATCGATAAATTTGGGTGGGGAAAAAATCGGTCAACGCACTGGAGTTTAACCTCATGCGTTAAATCATTGCATCAAACTAACAAATCATAAGTTTTTGACGTTTTTGAAAACGTTATGATGTCAATTTTCATACATGATCACCACCAAAGACATATGTAACTCCGTATAGACGGATACAGTCTAAGAAAAAACCTCAAAGTCATAGAGAAAAAGGTACCGTGGCCTAGATGGCTTTTACACCTTTGGGGGACGCTCGGCTGGATGGCGCTAATATTCATATTTATTTTAACACATATCATGCTAAGAATATGTGCCAAATTGTCAAATTTGACGTTCAAAAGTTTTAAGCTTGTATCAAGAGATGGCAGTCTATGCAGTGTGATTACACATTTTACTTTGACAGTAACTTTATAATACTCGATCCTCTTTGTCACCACTATTAATCACTGTGACATTGACACTTGACACTGACAATTTTGTGCCTATTTCTGGGTTGATAACATTGTTACTCGGCATCAATATTTCCTTGTTGAACAGGCAATGAACGGCGAATTGTCACTGTTAGGTGACAATTGTCACGTCAGGTGACAATTGTCACTGTTGTAAAATAGGTCACTGATCTTTAATTAACTTTACATCTAAATTAATAAATCGACGCTTAAGAATGAATATTGTCTAGGTAACATGTATTGTACCTAACCTAATGTTAGACAATATTGATTCTTAAGCGTCGAAATGTTATTTTGACTAACTGATTGGTACTGTTTTACTTGTTTTCTTCACGTTTTATTAACCAAAACGACCAATATCTCAAAAACCATGACATTTTCATTGATAGGTCATATGTCATATCAATCCTTTTAATTTTGGCTTGTTTTTAGGGACACGCGGTATATCAATCATCGTCCCATTAGCTACTGTTCTGCACATAACACGTCGTATTGTACCTACACACTTATGTAAATATGTTCATGTAAATAAAGAATTTTTCATACTTATGTAACATAATGACTTTTTTGCAGATGAACCAACAATGCAAAGTCTGCGGGGAGCCAGCCGCCGGCTTCCACTTCGGCGCTTTCACCTGCGAGGGATGCAAGGTAAATGTTTATTTATTGTGCGACATACTTTAAGGTCAGACGGTACTAACGACTACGGCTAAATGTAAGGCTTGAGTGCACGCTCATATTCGGCGTACAGCGGGGCAGGCGACGTGCATGTCAAACAATGGAAGCTTATCACGTTCACGGACGGCTAGTGACGTCATCTGTCATAGGCCAAAGGAAACAAAAGACTACGCGTATGCTATAGCATACGTGTCCGTGAACGTGTTATACAAGTGTCCTGAGTCGACGCTGGAATCGCTGGATAAAATATAGACATTATGATGCTGACAACACCCAATGACCTTGACGCTAGCGGAGTAAGTGAGAACGCGATGTCACTAAAAGAGGGCGGCTAAGTACGAAAAGTACGGAAAATATTAAAATAAAATTTAAAGATGCATTATTTGTGCAATACGTTTCGTTAGTGTTTTAGATGTGCATTTTAATTAAAGACAACTAAGTGAATAATTGAACGACATATAACCGTTTAATGACGAACTCGAGATCAATCTTTGCAATTTTTTTCTATCGAGCCAATTTCATTAAATCATGTATCTAGTACGGCTATGTTCATTGACATATAATGAATAATAATATATAATTTACTTGCCTTTCTAAAACGAATAGTTTGTCTGAAAAAACTGAGCAAGTAACATCAATTTTGCGCAATTGGGTGTTGTCAGCCCCCGCTTGCCCGCCCCGCAACGAGCGTCCACTCAGAACTTATACTAAAGTTGACTCCATGCATTATTTTTCGAAAGATGGCGATGGCAGTCAAATCTACTTTGAGATTCAAATGTTTTTAACAAACGTGATCTGTTCTGAATAGTTCTGCGGGCGTAGCACACTAGTTCGATAAACCTTATAGTATCGGTGCGTCCCTATCGCACTTATAAATGGTGCGAAAAGGACGGCCTGACGTTATGTCGTTTATCGCGCGACCATGCTTGCCTGCTTGATCTTATCTAAAGTCAAATTAATACCGAAACTTTGAATTAATTATACTTTGGCGCGTTCACCTACGAGGGATGCAAGGTAAATATTGTTGTGCGGCACACTTTAAGGTCAAACCAGTGTAGGTACGAGACCATAATTATGTACGTGGTACAGATACGGCGAAAGTTGGCTAACAAAACAACGGGGTTCGCACCCCTGAAACGGATAAATATTATAAAGCGAGCCATAACATTTTAATGTAAAATGTTGTCAACACGAGACAAGTCTGACCTATCAAAAAGTTATCAGATCTCATGTAGACCCATGCTTTTAACTCTATTGAAATGTTGAAATGGACATGGATAAAACTATTAAATAGAAACGGATTAATCGAGTAGGGATTAGTTGATGAATCGAGTAGAGATTAATTTTACATCCATCGTGGTCAACGGGTGTTTTGCGGCATAATCCGTTTCCATAGTTGGGCCATTTTTTTCAAAGTTGTCCACCCCACTTTTTTTAGATTTGGAAATTTTTATGTGTTTTCCATTCCTTTTTGTGTCCCAAGGTTTTTTCCCATTCCGTTACCACTTTTTCATACATTTTGTATGGCGGTAACGGAATGGAAGGTTCAAAAAATGTATGAAAATCTTGGGACATTTTTTTTCTGCTATCAGGATCGAAAGAGCTCTCGATTCTGAGTATGAATCGCGTAAAAAATACACATGTTACAAAAAAAGTGGGGTAGACAACTTTGAAAAAAAAAATGGCCCAGTTTTAATTCAGAAATCATAGTTTAATGAAGTTTGTGGTATTAGAATCCTAAGTTTATGTCTATTGTAACTATTTGTAACGTTTTATACAACTTATTTCGATGTAATCGGGCCTACAAGGTCAGTTTTTAATTAATTAGAATGCCAAACTAGATTTTTTTAATAATATTTATAATCTAAAAACAAGTCAATACCTACCACGTGTTAAAATTTAATAAACAAATATAACAAACATGATAAATGTACTTAACCAGTTCAACAACGTCCAGTAATTACATGACTTTAATATTCCAATGGCCTAATGATCTCAAACCCTAGTAGCAAAGATTAAATTAATATTAAATTAATTTTAAATCATTACTATAACTTAAATTGCATCGAATGATTAATGGAACTCGCACAATTGAACTGAATCATTACGTGTCAGTTATTATATTTCATAGCGATTGAATTTTATTCAGGTTCAAAGCGTTTCTGACTTTAATGTTCTGTAACTCGTTTACGACTTTACGGAAATTTCTTGTAATCGTAAACGTCTGTTCTAGTTTTATGGTAGTTTAAAAATAAAAAGTCCTATGTGCAAAATCGCTTATTATTTAATACATACTAGCTTTTTCCCGCGGCTTTGCCGTGTTAAATTCTAAAATTGAGGAATGCTTCATACAAATTTCCAACCCCGTCGGGAGTTAGAAAGAGATGAAAAGTAGCCTATGTCACTCTCCATCCCTTCAACTATTTCCACTTAAAAAATCACGTCACGTTTTGCCGTGAAAGACAGACAAACAAACAGACATGCGTGTGCGAGCGAAACCGCGGGCAAATGTTAGTTATATGTCACTCTCCATCCCTTCAACTATCTCCACTTAAAAAATCACGTCAATTCATCGCTCCGTTTTGCCGTGAAAGACGGACAAACAAACAGACACACACACTTTACAATTTATAATATTAGTATGGATGTATGTATTAATTAAATATTCAGATATTTGTTCCTGAGTCATGGATGTTTTCTATGTATATAAGAATGCATTTATCTATTTAAGTACAATATGTATATCGTCGCTTAGCACCCATAGTACAAGCTTTGCTTAGTTTTGGGGCTAAGTCGATCTGTGTAAGGTGTCCCGAATATTTATTTATTATTATTTATTTAAAATTATACACAACTGAAATGTCCAACATCATTCGACACAAATATTTGACAGTCTTCTTCGTGCTTGTTCCTATAAAATAAAAATAAAATCTGTGACTGTCGAAAGTTACAAAAAGCCAATACTTATAAGACTTTAGGTGGTGGTATTTGCGAAAGCTAAAATTCAAAAGACTTATTTAATTTTATGACTAGCTACAATTATTTAACTAGGTAAGTACCTATTTTGAGCACTTGAGACTCTCAGGAGTTCATTCAGTAGGCAATAATAATTTATACCCGTCGTGTTACTGTTTATTAGTGCAATGTGCGAAGGTACTTTGTGTATCTAGACATGACTGTGTCGTGGCCAGCAAGAAGATTGACCATAGAGAATCGATATAGCTGTCACATTTTTGAATTGCTGTCAACTGAAGCTTACATTATGAAGACAGAAGTCTAGATTTTTATTTTTGCAATATATTTCAATGAATTAACATGTATACGTTTTAACTAAGATTCTTATCAATAAATAAGAGTTATTGCATTACGGCGTCTCAGTTCTTATATTCATATATAAAGTAGATGAGTTTACAAAGTGGTCCATACGAACCGGGATAAATATAGTGAATTAGTGGTGAAAAACAAACAATCGCAGTGAAATAAGAACAGTTTAGAGAGATTATAGACGTCACGCATCGAACATTCGAGAAGAAAACAAAAGTCAAATGAACAAAAGTGAGAAAACAAAATACGAACTATAGTGAGAAAAATACGTGTAATACAAGTAAATGAACAATAATTCGAGGTTTTAGTGCATAAATACGATAAAAAACTGTGTAAACTACCGCGAGGACAATAATTTGAAGAAATTTCGTCATATTTTCGTAAAAAACGATCCGCGCATCAGTGTAAACAATGGACATAAAGTAGTGAAAATACATCGCGATTCGTAATAATTGGAAGAAAAAGTGTGAATTTCCGAACATTTCGTGTTTTCGAAGAACAAGACCGAAGATTCTAGATATTTCGTCGCAAGATTTTACTACATAACCTACAAAATGGATACATACGTATCGGAACAAGAAACTACTTACGACTTAATACGGAAGATAGGAATAAACTTCAAAAAGCAAGGAAAAACACGCATTACGAAAGGCTACGTACAAGCAAGAATCGACACACTTAACGAGTATTGGCAGAAATTCCAGACAAACCATTTCCAAATTGTTAAATATGCAACGAGCGCTCAAAGAAAAGAACATGTTTATTTCGTCAACGACATTTATTCTGTTGGAGAAGAAGAGTATTTTATGATAAAAGGAGAATTGTCAGATACTATTGATCTGTTCAACAAATCTACCGCTGTGAGAGAGAACCCGCAACCGCATCCGCAGAATAACACGTCAGATGTAAACAAGCAATCTACGCAAGATGTAAAACTTCCCAAAGTAATACTGCCCCAATTCTCGGGAAATTATGAAGAATGGACATCTTTTCGAGACCTATATACGTCACTCGTTCACAACAAACCATCTTTGAGCAAGGTACAAAAACTTCATTATTTGAAATCAAGTGTCACTGGTGAAGCTGAACAATTATTGAAGCATCTACAAATAACCGAGAAAAACTACGATGTCGCATGGGAAACTTTAGACAAGAGGTACAACAACAAACGCATGATAGTGAATACAATCTTGAATAGATTTATGAATCAGAAGAGAGTATACAACGGCACTTCCAAATCTATTAGAGAACTTCTCGATACTACTCAAGAATGTCTGAACAGTCTTAAAAACAACGACGTGAAGATAAACGAGTGGGATACAATTGTTATTCACATTATTCTCAACAAATTGGACGAAGAGACACGCAAACAGTGGGAAGAGGAGATAAGCACGCTACCTGTACAAGAGTTGCCGAAACTTGAGAAGTTAACAACCTTCTTAGACACACGTTTCAGAGTGTTAGAAATGATTCCGTCGACAACTTATTCGAAGGACAGAGAGAGAGCTATCGTGAGACAAAGATCCTTTCTAACAAGCCCCGCTACAACTACAGTACAATGTTCCTACTGCAAGCAAGACCATTTGAACTATCTATGCAAAGAATTTGCAAATTTAGATGTCAAAAATAGAGTTCAACACGTCCAAAAGGAGAGACTGCTTCAACTGCTTGTCATCAAAACATAATGTGAAAAACTGTAAATCCAAAGTATCCTGTCATCATTGCCAAAGAAGACATCATTCTTTACTTCATTTTGAGAATCAAACCGCTGAAGAGAGAGAGAACAATCAACAATCCACGTCGAAAGCACCCGCATCCAATTCAAACTATACCATGAGAGAAGAGTCTACCACTAAAACTTCAGAAACACCAAAACTGAGAAATTATCTTATCACTCAGAGTCATACTGCACTAATGGCTACCGCACTAGTAAATATCAAGACCGGCCATGGTATGCAAGTACTACGAGCACTCATTGATCCCTGTTCTCAAGAGTCGTTCATAAGTGAAGCAACTGTTAGAAAACTACAACTTCGAAGAAAAACAGTTGATGGATTAATTACCGGAGTGGGTAACATGTCAACTACAATCAAATCCGCTACAAACATAGAGATTTACTCAAGATTCGACAACAACTTCAAAGCTGACTGCACAGCCTACATTGTTGAAGATGTCACTGACATAATGCCAGAAGTCCCGATCAATCCACAGAAATGGAGTCATCTGCAACACCTGTCACTGGCAGATCCAACTTATCATACACCAAGCAACATTGATTTACTACTTGGAGTTCATATCTCCTCAGACATCTTAATGAATGGAGTGATTAAAGGAGAACCAGGTACTCCCATAGCACAACAAACACGCTTGGGATATATACTGTCAGGAGGTCATTTGACAAACAACCGCACAAGAGAATTCAAAACCATGCATCTGAACATAACTTTAGAGGAGATGGTAGAAAAATTTTGGGAGACAGAGAGATTAGAGTCAGAAGAAAACGACACTCTCACCCCACAAGAACTTAGAGCTGAGAAAATATATCAAGAAACTGTAACTAGAGATGTTGATGGAAGATACGTTGTGGCACTTCCCTTTAAAAGCGACAAACCTATTTTACCTGAGAATTCGAGAGAAATTGCACTGAGAAGATTCATGAGCACTGAGAGAAGATTAGAAGCAAACAAAAAATTGAGAGAAGCCTACAACGAGGTCATGAGAGAGTACATAACACTTCAACATATGGAATTGATCGAACGAGATGAGTCTGTTAAAGAAACTGACAAACAAGTATATTTGTCACATCACCCTGTGATCCGTGAAGATAGAGAAACTACCAAGTATCGCATAGTCTATGACGCTTCATGCAAAGGAAGCAACGGAGTGAGCCTCAACTCAGAACTGCTAGTTGGTCCGTCACTTCTGGGAGATCTTCGAGACATTCTTATGAGATGGAGAACACACAAAGTCTGTTTTGTGGCTGATGTCATCAAAATGTATCGCCAGATCCTTGTAAGAAGAGAAGACACAGACTTTCAGAGAATACTTTGGAGATTCAGCCCTGATGAAGACATAAGAGAATACAGAATGCTAACAGTCACATTTGGAACAGCATGTGCGCCATTTTTAGCTATCAAAACCTTGAGACAAATAGCAATTGATGAGGCAAACACAGAAGAATATGCCCAAGCTCGAGAGATTATCAACCACTCTTTCTACATGGACGATGTACTGTCAGGGGGAGATACAGAAGAAACTGCAATAGAAGCAAAACGTCAATTAACAGAAGTACTAAGAAGAGGAGGTTTTGAACTACAAAAATGGTCTTCAAATAGCAAAAAATTCATCAATACAGTCGAAACAGAGAAGAGAGCGAAGAAATGTGAGATAGACATCAACAAAAAAGAGACAATCAAAACCTTAGGAATAACATGGAACTCAAACGAAGATACTCTCTTAGTAACTAACAAAATTAACACTTTATCTGAACAACGAGTAACTAAGAGAAACGTCTTAACTGTCATAGCTTCCTTGTTTGATCCAATGGGTTGGCTAGCACCATCTGTAGTCATGGGAAAGATATTTCTACAGAAGATTTGGTCAAGAGGATTATCATGGGATACAGAACTACCAGAAGACTTAAAGACAGAGTGGAAAACCTTTTGCAATGGTATAGAGCACCTGTCACAAATTAAACTTGAGAGATGGATTGGAACAACCAACCACAGTGAGTTAATAGAACTACATGGCTTCGCTGATGCATCAATGTCAGCCTATGCAGCAGTAGTCTACAGCAGAGTAATACAACCAGATGGAGAAGTCAAAGTGTCACTTATCATGGCAAAGACAAAAATCTCACCGATGAAAAAACAACTTACTTTGCCCCGTCTAGAATTGAGTGCAGCGCTACTACTGAGTCAACTGCTGAAACATGTTGCTACAGCTATGAAGATCCAGAACAAAAATACATACGCATATTCAGATTCAAAAGTAACTTTAGCTTGGATTCTCGGAGACCCGCTGAAATGGACAACATTTGTGAAGAACCGAGTCATTGAAATCAACAATAACATAAATACTACATGGTCATACGTGAATACTAAAGAAAATCCTGCAGATCCAGCGTCGAGAGGAGTCACACCTGAGAAATTGAAAGAACATACCTTATGGTTTCAAGGTCCAACATTCTTACAACAAAGAGAATGGAAAAGAGAATCTTGTGAAGTAGAAGATACAGATCAAGAAACGAGAAAGTCTATCAAATGTGCTACTACTACAGTGTTAGAGAAGAAAGAAGAATTCATACTCACAATTTCAAAGAGATATTCATCATTGAGAAGACTCATTTCAGTCATAGCTTACTGTCAAAGATGGCTGATGTTCAAAAACAAAGATGTAAAAGAAAACTTACCTCAGTATGTAACTCATGATGAGCGAGAAAAAGCACTTACTACATGTATCAAGCTTTCACAGCAACTTGAGTTTCCAGAAGAAATCGAAGCTTTGAGAAATCGTCAACCACTTAAGAAAAGAAGTCGAATACTGTCACTTACACCCTTTCTTGATGAAAAGAAGTACTCAGAGTTGGAGGAAGATTGAAACATGCAGATTTAGAGTTCCTGAGCAAACATCCTGTCATTCTGTCTAAGAACAATGTACTGCTACCACTTTTACTCGATGACGCACACAAGAAGACATTGCATGGAGGCCCGCAACTTATGACAATATACTTGAGAGGAAGATACTGGCTGATTGACGCAGGAAATACTATCAAGAAGTATGTTAGAAACTGCTTTCCTTGCGCTAAACAAAAAGCGAAAACTGTAACTCAACTGATGGGCGATTTACCTGAAATAAGAGTTAAGCCATCAAGAGCATTTCTTACTACAGGTGTAGATTTCGCAGGTCCAGTCAACGTACGCATGAGCCCTGGACGAGGAACGAAAACGTTCAAAGCATACATATGTATTTTCATCTGCATGGTAACTAAAGCTATACACATAGAATGTGTGAGTAACATGACAATGGAAGCGTTCATGGCTGCATTTCGAAGATTTACATCACAAAGAGGATTCGTCAAAGAGATGTGGAGCGACCACGGTACTAATTTCATTGCATCGAGCAAAGAAATACTAGAGACTTGGAGACTTGGCAAATCAACGATCCCAGTTGAACTAGCAGCCTTACTAGACACTGAAGGTACCAAGTGGAAGTTCATCCCTCCTGGATCACCAAATCACGGGGGATTATGGGAAGCGGGGGTGAAGAGTTCGAAATTCCATCTAAAGAGAACCCTCGGAGATACTACACCTACCTTCGAAGAATTATCAACGCTTCTGAACCAGATCGAAGCTTGTCTTAACTCGAGACCCTTATCACCGCTGAGCGATCATCCTGATGACCTAGAGCCGTTGACACCAGCACACTTTCTTGTCGGAGAACCATTAGTCACAATACCAGAGAGAGATTTGACTCAACATAAAGCAAACTCCCTATCGAGATGGCAAAATATGCAAAGAATGTTACAGATATTTTGGCGAAAGTGGCAAACAGAATTTCTTACAAGATTACAAGAGAGACCTAAGTGGAAAATTAGACAACAAGAGTTCAACGTCGGAGATTTAGTGTTAATCAAAGACTATAGATTACCTCCTAGTAAATGGCTACTAGGTAGAGTGTTACTGAAACATCCTGGAAAAGATAATGTTACGCGAGTCTACGACGTCCGCACAGCAACTGGAGTGTTAACTAGATCGATTTCGAAGCTGTGCCCACTACCAGATGTTGAAAGAAAGGATTCTGCTGTTCTTCAGGCGGGAGAATGTCGTGGCCAGCAAGAAGATTGACCATAGAGAATCGATATAGCTGTCACATTTTTGAACTGCTGTCAACTGAAGCTTACATTATGAAGACAGAAGTCTAGATTTTTATTTTTGCAATATATTTCAATGAATTAACATGTATACGTTTTAACTAAGATTCTTATCAATAAATAAGAGTTATTGCATTACGGCGTCTCAGTTCTTATATTCATATATAAAGTAGATGAGTTTACAGACTGTGACCAATGATAATCCCAGAAACAAAGGTTTTCGAGTGAATTGATATACAGCGCGTAAACCTTATAAGGGCGATAAATGAAACCAGGCATATAATTCAATATTGTTATCATTAATTAAGAGGTATTTTTGAGTTACTCTTAATTTTCACCCCATAATCAATTTTTGAAAAATTTCCCAGCAGCAATGTACTGTAAACGTGGTTGCGATGACAATCAATGACAACTGTCAACGAGCGTTTAACGCGAACTCGCGTGTGTTTGCATTACGTTTCGGGCCGAATTATTTTGTATGGATAAAATAGTACATTACGATACAAGTGCGTAAAAAAGGAAGTTCGAAACGAGTGGCGATAAATTAAAACACGACAGAAGGGAGTGTTTTAAATCGACACGAGTTACGAATTTCCTTTTCGCACGTGTATCGTACGACGTTTTTCAGTACAGATGGCCAACCGAAGTTTCGACCTGACAAATAATGAACCACTTCTCGCACTAGTGCGTAAAAAAAACACCATCTGTACTGAAAAAAATATTTCAATTTTAAGTAAAAGTTTTCTAATTCCATTTTTTATGTCCTACCACCGTTAAGAGGTTCGCCTGTATTAGGTTTACACCCTATTATGGTAATCGCAAGTATTTATACTAAAAACGAGCTTATCGCGATATCTAATCTGCTTACAGCGAAATACTAATATTAAAGTCGTTTATGCAAGATAAATACCTAATAGACATTCAGGAAGGATTATTTATATTTATGATTTACATACTTCATACTAAGAATCGTACCTCGATTTTTTAACGCCACTTATTAAACAGTTAAGCACAGCCACTGTCGCCACATTAAAGACTATCATAACTAAGTACACTGATGATGCCTACAGTTTTTTTTCCTCTCACTAGCTCGGAAACATGTGTTTTGTCCTTTAATATCAGCGGGTAAAAACGCATTTTATCCACTAGTGGTTAAAGTAATTTGACCTTGAATAAAGTCAAATTAACTGCTTTAAAATTGATAAAAGTAGGTGAATCTAGTAATAAAGATGATTTACCACCTGTGGAACTACTGGAAGCAGTGATAAACGCATTTTTTGCGTTGTAGTTTCCTCGCTATGGTGAGGGGAAAAGTTTTGTGTTACACTCGGGTGCAAATGTATTTTACTTCTCGTGTGTTAAAATACAACTTTGCCCCCTTGTATAACAAATAACTATTTTTCAAGATATGTATTGACGTGATATCATGATTTTAAAATAAAGAAATATGTCATTTGTTCAAGACATAAAAACACGCAAAAATATTTGGGGAAAATATGATTTTGGCCACTTCCAGGCTGCAAACAGCGCCATCTAGTTTTAAGCCTAAAAGGCCCATACATTTCAGGGCTACGCTTTTTTGTATGGGCTTTGTCAGTCCAGTATTAAATCGTTCATGCATTCAGTAATATTTAACATTTTCTTAACTATCTAAAATCTTGAAGTATTTTTATCTCTCGTCTAACTGTTAACCCACAAAAAAAATAATAACCCAAACATGTCAAAAGACACACATGGTTAACACTTTTTCTGAAAATCCCCTTCGCCTCACGTAATAAAACCGAAGGTAATTTGCTACTCCAAATCAATTTGCCAACTTTTTGCCCTTGATAATGTCGCTGATTCAATTTTCTCTACACTCAACCGGTTGATACTAAAATAAACCTCAACTCGTAACTCCATAAGATTGAGATTAAAAGATTGAAATGGTTGAATCTTTCTGTTCAGTTGTTTTATCGAATGGATTGCAGCTGACTTGTGGAATCAAAATGTACTTTGGAAATGGCAAATTGTTGCTACCGTTTCCTCTTTTTTAAGAGTAATATAGATAACCATCCAAAGGGGTAACACCATAAGTATTATGGGTACTTTTGCGCCAGAAACGATAAGAAGCGGGGTTTAATAGTTAATTTATTTGTAAATATTTATTTTAAGTTACCTTTTATTAAAATGTTGTATTTTCTTGGAATAACCAATAAAGAGTATTATATAGAGCATATAGAGTAATTAATTTTAAATAGACCCTTTACTATAAGTCTCAATACTCTGCATGTTAATACTCAATAGGTAGCAAAATTTTGTCACTTCCATAGAAAATAGTAGAGTTTTTGAAAGATCACAATTGTTACTGTTGAACTATTTATAGGATAACTACGATAAAATACAATATGTATAGGATATGTTTGTATCAAAAATGACGTTTTTTCAAACACTTACCTAGTTTTTGACACTGACATAATTATCTGATCAATTATATCTAGACATATATATATATATAAGGTCCTAATTTATTAGATGCAGATATTTTTACAGCTGATAGTACTCGGTCTCTGGAGTATATTAAACCGTGAAACATTATAGCTTTTACGATGTTTTTTTGGAGAAAACGGAAAAACAAATTTGCTACGTAAAAACACCCTGTTTATGTGATTATTAAATGAAAACTCATTGAACAGATTCTAGTACCTCTTTTACGTACCACTTAACTGTAACTGGCCACTTCAATGACATGTGGAGTTTTCCCGCCGAACCTTTACGACATTTACAACAAACAATTTTATTGTTGACATGACAGGCAGTGTTATTGTGACATGTGTTATGCACATGATGATTTTTTTAGACGAAATTATAATTAATTTTTTTTTTAGGAAAATTAAATCAAAAAAGTTACATGAAAAGATTTCTTAATTTATATTTAAAGTTAATTATTTTAATGTAAAGTATCATGTGTTAAAATATCTGCAACTAATAAATTAGGACCTTATATATATATTAAATGTACTGCGACAATCGGAATTTCATTGCTCTTACTGCTTTTTATGCATATTGAGGTAAAGTTTTAGAACGCAAATAACACAAAGTTTTTGATATTTTTAACCCGTCATCTGTTTCTACAATTTATCTGTTTTTAAATTACCATAAAATAATTAACTTTGGCATATATTTTTTAAAGTCCAACGCCTTATGTTAGGTTACTTTTCAAACACAGACGAAAAATTAGTTAGTACCACTGCAGCAAACATATTTTATATTTTTAATTTATTTCCTTTGTGTATTATTAACACCGTTTAATGTATTTACTACACTTTAAAATAAATAATTTATTGACAGCGTGAAAACTACAATTATGTGACCAAAAAACGCGCCTTGACCATACCGCATTGAATCATTCCCAATTAAGGACCACCCGTTGTCTCCAAGGCAGCCTATTATAATATGTCATTGTTAATAAAAACTGGACAAGCGCGAGTCAGGCTAGCTCATTGAAGGTTCCGTAGGTACTAACATATATTTTTTTATGTAATTTATAAGTACAACATAATATTACAAATTACAAATAAAAATTACACTAAAATTAGGTATCTAAAGTTTTTAGAACCACCAAATGTTTTTTTTTCAGAAATGTGAAAAAAAAAACATGACAAACAAACTAAGCATCATTAAAAATAAAATACAATTAAATTAAAAACTAATCTAAGTCTTAAAACTAACATATTTTTTTCCTTTTTGTGTGGTATAAGACTATTTTGGCAAAATTTCGTAGTTCTAGGTTAACGAGAAGTATATACCTACTTACCCTTGATAGCGAAGAAATATTCATTTCTATAAAGACGGACAGCCGAACAAAAAATTTGGTTCCCGTTATTCCATTGAACATGAGGAACCCTGATAATAACTTTCCATTAAAAATATTATTTAAGAAATTGGCCAATCGATCTAAATGACAAAAGATTTAAGCTTTTTAATTATAAAAAATAAATCTATTCAAATTTAGAACTCATAAATTTATAAAATGATGTAATAAGGTCGGGTATGTTTCTTTTAGAGTTTCCTATACGCCCAGTTGTGCCTATACTCGAAATAAGTTATAAATCGTCATTCATGAAGTAGTTATTAATCAAAATCTAATTAATTGTCATAGTTTTAAGTTGAACATAAAATAAACTACGATGTGATCGAATAGGAGGGCGGATATAAACAATAAATATTTTAAGTCATTATAATTTGTATTAAAAAAATACTCTGTCAGTAACTTTAAATTTAAATGTAGTAGTTTAACTATTAAAGCAGTAGTAACAAAGATAATGAATTCTAAAACAGTATCTACCCATTTTAAACTTTTTTAAATTTGGTCATTCCCACATTCATTTTTTTACAAACTGGCAAAAAAAGAGTAGAAATTTAAATAGTAGCATCATCGTAGCTTTGTCCCGTATTTTTAAGGTTTGGAAAGGACCGCAACTACGAAGTTGCCACTTTTTAATTTATACACTTTTTTGCCAGACTATCTTCCTTAGTTCTCGTGTACTTACCTACTATTTTTTTACATAGTATTCCAAAGTTTATTTTGAATTTTTATGGAGTAAAAAAAGGTTCCAAATCTTAAAAACAAGTGCTTCCAGGATTCAAGTGGCTATATCTAACTTTTCAGCCTTCTGAAATCAATTTACTTAACAAATTGAACTGTCGACAATAATTGTCAGTTACATATTGTATATACCTTACCTACCTAATAGGTACAAGTATCTTAAAAACCCAAAAACATATTATTTTTTACCATTATAACAGATCGACTACACAGTAGCCAACACCGTGAGTAATAGTGTTGACTGAACGCTCCAAATTAAGTAAAAATATCCGGCAAACGTTTACTCAGCGATAAAACTATCGTTTTAATTAAAAATATGTCAATTAGAGTCCGGTTTTAGTTTATCAATATTTTAATTATGTATCCACTATTTACGTCCGTGACGAACAATTTATTCGACACATTTTATCCCATGATTTTGTGTAAAGGCGCATCCACATCCACACGCTTGACAAACAGCGAACATAAACACGAACAGGCGGATAGGTGTTTGTCTGGTGTTTGCCAGTGATCGAAATTGGTGTCCGTTTTTTGTAGAAATTCAATTCTATACGCGGATAAATGTGGTTCTTATTGTTTTTATTAAAGTTTTATGTCATATTTGTCCGCATTTTCATGAGTTATAATTTATTTTGATTTATCAGGGAAAGGCGAAATTGCCATAAAACCGTTTTATGCCTACCTAACCTTTCTATAGATAACTTTAATATGATTCTGAAAAATGTACAGTTTCAGAGTTATTTAAAATAATAATCTGGCACTTTGACTTTCAATAATTACCTATGTCAAAGGAATCCGATGGGAATGCTGATTGCATTTGGTGCATCGGCATTATGTGTCATTATTCATATCGTAGCTATAGCTCTCTCCATCGCTCTTCCGTATTGCCGCGACAGAGCCATTTGCGTTCTGATCACACCTTATCGTTTTTAATTTCGACTAGTGTGTGTAAACACGTAGTGTGTGGAGCCACCATAAAATTAAACCAACTAAGAATTCCACTGATGAGAGGTTTAACATAATTAGGTATTTATTCAAATGTTTAAAACAAACACGGTGTGCGTGGGCGCAGGATTTATGTTAGGGGAGTGCCCTTAATGCGAGGTGGTGTCATATTTCTCTATCCTATTTGAGGATGGAACGGGTGATGCGGTGGTTCCGCAGACATTTTTAACACATTCACTGCCAGTTAGGTAATTTTGTACGAACATGAACACACATACGTATTGCCGGCACCGAACATATTGAACAACTTAACAATCAATTAAAAGATTACATAGAATTTGACATAACTACAAATATAAGCCAAGGCTCTTCGGAAATGATCTCAATCTATACTGTAATTTAAAATCACTCTATTAGATACATTCCTGATATTTTTGTCATTATCTTACACGAACAAAATATTATCTTAAAATAAAACTAACATTGTGCTTTTCAAAATAATCTACAAAATGACTTTCGCATTGGATTCTGTATTGTCGTAGTTCGATAAATTGAAATGGGAAAAAAAAAATTCGGAGGCGTTCATAGGTTACGGTGACCGCTTTCCATCAGGCGGACCGTATGCTTGTTTGCCACCGACATAGTATATAAAAAAATATAATATCTGCTACTCAAAAATGCCGTAAACTAAAAAAAAAATTGACTAAAAAATCGTATTCCTTTTTTGCTAAAAGTATTTTTTTTTCCTACATTTTTTATTTCATAAATGATTATTATAACTTATTGTTTAAGGAACCCTAATCAACAAGCATATCCAACATTCAACTAGTTCTGATCAAATTTATTATGTTCGTGAATTAATTTCTTTATGTCGGCGATTTAATATTCAGAAGTATAGTTTTTCACATTATTGTTGATTTGGAGATAAAATTATAAAACCAAACTCTTTCCAGTTATGCCGGAAATACAGTTTCATAATGTTTATGATTATGATCTAGTTTGATTTATTTTTTTGATTAAATTGCTTAGTTGAGTTATTTCTCATACAGTTATAATATAGTAATCAAGGTGTTTGTAAGTTCGATGGAGTTTTTTAATTTTTAGGATTATCTCAAACGAAGGGTTTACAAAAAACTATCGATCGACACAGAATCGGCTCTAGCCGACCAAAATAGCTCGTTAGCATGATGATGCTTACGCGTCGTCGACGCTAAACGCATGCGTACGCATAAAACGAGTGATTTTTGGCCGGCGAAAGCCCCGATCCCACGTCGATAGGTTTTAGGCGAGACCCGTATTACGGAAACGAAACACAAGTAAAATAAACAACAAATGAATCTGATAATATTAGTCACGGTGTCGTGAAGATGTCAGTCAACATTTCTAAAAAAATACACTTAAGAACCGATCTATATTGCGTTTAGAGAAAATTTTTGACAAAAAATTACATATCATAATTTCAGTAATTAAATAAATAAAATAAATAAATAAATATTATAGGACATTACACAGAACTGAGGCCCACGGTAAGCTCAAGACGGCTTGTGTTGTGGGTACTCAGACAACGATATATATAATATATAAATACTTATATACATCATCCATGACTCAGGAACAAATATCTGTGCTCATCACACAAATAAATGCCCTTACCGGGATTCAATTTGTTAGAAAAATGGTACCTCACCGCTCTGTCGTTACCCATTTGTACAGTCAGCGTGGTTTACCACTTTTCGACCTTATGTGTTTAAAAAAGAGTCGAAAAGTGGTAAACCACTTTCTTGGCTGACCGTACCTATTCAATAAAAAAATAGTATCTGATTATAGCCAATAAAAGCCATTGACTTTTGATGAAACATCCCACTAAAAATTAACATAACAAGTTAATTATAAGACAATCCTAATGCTAATAATTAATATTACGAATTGAGATCTCCATTATTTTGTCGCAAAATATTAAATCAAGACGGCATTTAACACTTTTTTTGTAATGAAACATGTCGGATACAATACTTATCTCATTTTAATATCTTTAATTATATAATTATATTTAAAGTGTTAATGACACGAGTCATCATTTTTTAAAACGTCTTCTACATTCTTAATTCTTACCTATTTAATTTGCTTTTTTATCTACACCAATTCTTCCTCAATTCCTTAAAGGTAAGCTGGAAGAAATCTTTTATATCCCTTAAGAATCCATACTAGTTTAATATTATAAATGGGAAAGTGTGTGTGTCTGTTTGTTTGTCCGTCTTTCACAGCCAAACGGAGCGACAAATTGACTTAATTTTTTTAAGTGGAGATATTGAAGGGATGGAGAGTGACATAGGCTACTTTTTGTCTCTTTCTAACGCGTGCGAAGCCGCGGGTAAAAGCTAGTAGTTTCATATTTATATCCGAATGGCACAAACGCTCACGAAACGAAACTATCGTAGATATCTATCTCTATCGCTCTTGCGATTGGCGTGACAGAGCCAGACTACCTTTCGCGGCGTTTCGTTTTCGTTTTGCGTCGCAAAATGCCATTCGGCTCCGGCACCTGTTTCGTTCACATTTTCGGCATCCTCAGTGGGCTACTTCACCACAGTGACATTGACACTGAACTTGACACTGACAATTCTGTCTGGGTTGATAATATTGTTACTCAGCGTCAATATTTCCTTGTTGAAAAGTCAATGAACGGCGAAGTGATACCACACCTCAGACACTGGCGATAAATATATGAAAGAGGCGCGCTCCTTAGTACACAGTCTGAGCTCGTGTAGGTGAACGCGTACCATGCTTGTGTGAGTGAGATATGACAAATCGACTGTTGGCGTTTTTGACAGGCGGTAACTGTGAGGGGGTGGGAGGCACTTTCAGCGGGGAGCGGGAGTGGCCATACTGTAAGATAGTACCCTTTATTATACTGTGGTGACACTGTCATTATTGTGAAATAGACTGAGCAAAATTTACAATACCTACCTATATTATTCGCAGCGTTAAGTTTTAAGATATCTATTATACATTACCTAATACTAACGCTGATAGGACGAAACATAAATGTTAACTTTAAAAGGGTCTTATCTTTCATAAATCGCTTCGCAAAATACGTCCTTTTAAGATGATTACTGGCAGCCTGAGAAGACAGTTTAAAATCAGATTAGCGAGTTCATGATTCACGACAGTCGGCTTGTTACTGTTATTTCCAATCACAGACCATTAAAGGTTGTTTTGATGTCGCAATAATGTTTATTAAAACACAGGCATCAAAGTGTAACTTGTGCGCCCGCTAGATGTCGCAGGTGACCGCACGCGGGTGCTATTATAGGTAAAGTTGCCATCATATAAATATCGGAGTTGCGTAATCTCTCAGAATTTTCGGAACACGGACTATACATACATACATACAATCACGCCTGTATCCCATGAAGGGGTAGGCAGAGCACATGAAACTACTCAAGTTTCAGTGCCACTCTTGGCACATAAGGGGTTGAAAGAAAACGAAACTGTGACATTGCAGTGACAGGTTGCCAGCCTCTCGCCTACGCCACAATTTAACCCATATCCCACAGTCGCCTTCTACGACACCCACGGGAAGAAAGGGGGTGGTGAAATTCTTAACCCGTCACCACACGGACTATAAAGACTTGACAATAGAGGTGTGTTCCAATATTTGTGAGAGCTTTCGCATCTCCGATATATCTTCATTCACAATCACACAAAAATAAATTAAATATAAATAAACTACGGTTTTAGAAAAATCGTCAGTGTAATTTCCCTGAAAAATTTACGCCGTGGCTTGCGTGGGCGACGGCGATGCGACGCATACGAAATCAAACCTTATCGATATGGAAGTATGAGACGCGACGGCGACGGTCGCGCGACCGTCGCCCACGCAAGACACGGCGCTAAACGGTTACTTAGTTGGTATTTACCCTATTTAGGGTCAGTTGCATCAACCACATTTGAGAGACACATCATCGTCACGCAGCCGACGTCTATGGAACTTCCCATACAATAAAATTTAAGTGACAGACTGTTTGATGCAACCGGCTCTTATAGTTTTCTTTTACCAATTTACATTGTTATAATTTTATCAGTTTTTAACTTCGATTCATAAAGTAAAAATTACACAGATCAAAACACGTTACGTAAGTAGCAAAATCTAAAACGCACCGTCCATAAGCCGTTACCAAAATTAATATTATTACCCCGATATTAAAGAGACGAGTAGCCGTATGTGGAACATTAAAATTATACCGAAATTTAAGTGAAATTACCTGCAGGTAATCGGGGCGATTACGGCCGAATGTTATCAAAGAGCCTGTAATTTGCACACTTTTCAATAATCGATGTGATACGATTATTTCTTGTGCGATTTATTGCCGGCGCGAAATTAGATATGATTGGTTTGTTTTTGAGGGTTATGTTTTTAGAATGGGAAATTTATTGGGTAAAATATTGCGAACCACTGAGAGAATAGTCAGCCACCTTAAAAATTATAATATACGTATAGATAAATGTCGAGCATATGATAGATGAAATGCCATTTTATATTTTTTCAGGGTGGATAATTTAATAAAATTATTTTCGCGTTAGAAATTTCTAAAGTTCAGAAATGCAGTCTGGCTTGTCGCGCCAATACACAAGAGCGATAGAGATGGATTGCAGAAATGCTATTCGGCTACGGGCCTGGGCCTCTAGCCAAATGTACAATCGTTGACGGTTTGAGAATGGCGACACACAGAGAGACAGAGAGAGAGAGAGAGAGAGAACCACGAAATAATACGAAGCTTTACCAATTGCACTCTTTGCTTTTTTTGTCGAACTTAGCTAAACTGATTACCGTACTATCAGTTACTATTTGAGAGAACGGTTTAATTTATAACACGAGAGAATCTTATCTTAAATGTATAATCGACACCTACAAATAATCCATTTTTTACCTCAAAATTTAACCGTGGAATCTTCATTTCACAATCGATGGCTGAGATACCGGTAAGAAATTGAAATTAAAGATGGTCGCCGCATACGATATCATAATGACGTATAATACGGCAACGTGGTATGAATTATGTATTAACATTTTCGGTCGTAACACAGCTTAGTTTTATTACAGTTATTACACTTAGCTGGAAATGGAGATAGTTTAAAATAAAAGCAAATATGGCAACTTAGTCGTTTTTTGACCACCGTAATAAAGTACTCCAAATTATTGTTCATATTTATTACTAATTTCAAGTAGGTTTTTTTATTGACAAGAGTAAATATCGAGAATAAAGGAATGACTATTTGTTTGTAAATTATGTATATCTTTCTTTAAAGGAATAAAATACCATACTAAAAAAAAACTCTCAAGCAGTATCGCACTGGTCCTAAAATTTTGCATATCAAAAAAATGTTAGTCTTTTTGGTTCCACTTTACGCTGCGATTTAAAGAGTAAATCGTTTAAATATATCACGTGAGATCTATAAAACAGAAAAAAGGTACGATGCCCCGAATAACCGTACATAAATCATTTTAATTAAATTAAGCAAAATTACGTATTTTTTAAAATCAAGTCTTTACTGTTCTTTACATACTCGTATCCCGCACATTTTTTGGTCTATTCTGTTTGGTCTAAAGGTTGACTGGTAGAGCTAGAGAATGACATGTAGCATTAAGTCTGCCTTTTGTAACTGTATCTTTTTACTGCACAATAAAGTTTAAATAAATAAATAATTTAAGCAAAATATCTATTACAGAAAAACAATCTTTTAGGGCCAGTTGCATCAACCACATTTGACAGACACATCATCGTCACGCAGCAGAGGTCTATGGACCTTCCCATACAAACAAATTTAACGAATGCTTTAACGGTCACGGACGGTTTGGTGCAACCGGCCCTTAGTCTTAAACTCTTTAAGTTGTGCAAGTGAACTGTCTGCATCAAACCGCTGTGCCACCATTCGGGCGGGCAGCGTAAATAAAATGTTCCGTTATCCGCGCGACTATGTACACGGAAAACGCTGACATCTGAGTCATGTACAGATTTGTATTGTGAAAAGAATGTTTTGTGGTGCCGCTGGTTTGTTGAACTTTCTTTTACATAACTAGTTTTGTTCATGCTTATTAGAATAGTTTATTGGTGTTGGTAGGAAGTGCTTTTCTGTTTATATTAAAAAAAAAAATTACAAGGAGACAAAGGGATTGTTTAACCGCACGTGCCAATATTGATACCCGAGCAAGCGAAAGATTCCAATATAACCGCGGGCGTAGCGAGTGGTTCAGAAAGTGGAATCTTGAAGTTAAACGAATTTTGCCAACATATTTGTTTACCAAACCAACACGAGAAAAAAAATGAACAAAATTAAAACATCAAACTAAATGAAATTCGTAAATTTATAAAATATTTATGACTCATAATCATCGATTAAACGTCAATTGTTCAGCCAGCTTTGGGCATCAAGTTGAAATTTGTATGAAATTACTTTACATTCTTGTGGATAAAATGTAATGCAACTTGGTGTGGTGAAAAAAAAAACTTTTACTCAAACCAGTGTGATATCATTCCTTTTTAAGACGATACAAACGCTCTCAATTCTCCATACAAACGCTCTCGACTATTTCCTCCCTGGTTTTTGAAGATAGAGCAATGATTTTTTTCAACACAGATTGTTATTATTTTTATCTGTGTCGGACCGTTTTGATTTTTTGATATTCTGCTTTTTAAAGACTCTAGGTCCTAGAGGCCTTTTTCATTGTGGCGCAAAAAAGGTGTGATACTTAAGATTGATAACAATTAACCAAAAAAGCCCGACATAGATTATTTCATTGTTATTCCGATTCTCAAATTTCGTTCCGATTGATTAAGTTTTGAAGGAGGAAAGAGTCGAGAGCGGAACCTCGTTTTTAAAGATTTTTTTGAAATATCTTTTGACTGAGTTGTTCTTAATGGACAATTTTTTTTCGATAAATCTAGTTAATAACACTTGTATATTTAACTAAAATTCCCAAAAGACGCCGGTTCGAACCCGGCCTTGGTCACATCTCGGACACTGGCGATCAAATATATGAAAGAGGCGCGTTCCTAGCACACATTCTAAGCTCGTGTAGATGAACGCGTACCATGCTTGTATGAGTGAGATATGACAGGTCGATTGTTCGCGTTTTTGACAGGCGGTAACTGTCAGGTAACCGAGAGGGGGTGGGTGGCACTTTCAGCGGGGAGCGGGAGTGGCCATACTGTACGATAGTACTCTTTATTATACTGTGCCTTGGTGGTGCTCGTCATTTTTTCTTATATGACATCTTATTTCGATTTTTAAAATTCCAAAGTTGAAAGGGTGGCACGACGTCTCATCATATTCATGTTCAATTGTTCATAGTTTGATTGTGGTCACAAACATTGTTTTCGTTTGATTGAACGCGCGTAGCTTTGTGATTCAATGTGCTCCATCCTTACTCTAAATACCTTTTTCCACTTCATATTGTTACTGCAAAATATAAATGAGAACATTAACCTGCACCAGTTAAGGGAAGATTTAAACTCGTCATTTAAACCGACGATCAACCGACATTAAGGTTAAGTTTTTAAATAAGGGGCATTGTGACTTTGAATGCGTGAGTTAAAGTTGTTATTACAAAAGATATCTGGAGTTATTAATTCTGTAAAAAAAATGTAAGTTTGCGAATACTGAGATCATAAGTAGGTACATTACATTATGTGAATTTTTTTTGTAGTTCAGATGTTGGGTTACTTGTGATACCCTAGAAATCGCATTCAGACAATTAATGCACACATACAATTTAGATAATAGTGGATCAGGTAAGATTATATATTATCCTCCTTGCGTTATCTCGGCATTTGCCACGGCTCATGGAAGCCTGGGGTCCGCTTTGATAACTGATTCCAAGATTTGGCGTAGGTAGTTTTACGAAAGCGACTGCCATCTGACCTTCCAACCCGAAGGGTAACTAGGCCTTATTAAAATTAGTCCGGTTTCCTCACAATGTTTAGGTAAGATTATCAAATGAAAAAATAATAACTAGTTGTTTCTAAATAAATTTGATAAGTGAGTTACGTATTACAGAGCAGGCCCCGTAGCCGAATGGCATTTCTCCGACGCCAAACGAAAGCGATACGCCGCTAGCTCTGTCGCGCCATTTAGATATCTACTAGCGCTTCGTTTCGTGAGGTTTCGTGACTTGTGCCATTCGGTACAGACTGCGATAAAGCGTTAAAGTTGTCAACAAAAATTTTATTTCCTGTGTAAAGTTTGAATTAAGCGAGAGTATTTGGGTATGCTTTATTTTGGAGCGGTACCCTAAAAATCGTTCACTAACGAGCGCCCTGATTACACCCTTACACCTTGTTACCCAAGTCGGCTACTAAAAGTCAACCACATAATTAGACATTAAACTTCTTCTTATTTGGTGTAATGATAGCGCATAATCCAAACAATCAAAGGGACGTTAAACTGGGAGGTTAATGTTTATGATAATGAGGTCAACTATTCTAGTTAGGGCTTAAGGCTTACGAAACTTTTTTGTTACGAATAAGGAATATTAATGTACTATCAGTTGCAAAAGTGCATTGCGAATTTATCAATGAATTCATTAATAATTTCTCCATTTTGCAGCTGATCGTACTAGGCGTCCTGAAGTCGTCTTTTGTGTAGCGTTAGAACTACCGAACAGCATTTACTTGCCTAGAAGCCTGGACCTTTTTCTGTGCACTCCTACTACTAAAAGCAGTGTATTTACAAAAAAAACTTTGTATTTACAATTTTATGTTAAAACAAATTATTTCGTCTATCTATATGAATATTTTCAAAATAGGTTAAATATTAGGTACATCTTATTAACATTTGGCCAAATTTTAATAATGCTTATTTTAGGTAAATCTGCCATACGATATAGATCTGTCTTATTATTTAAGTAATATATTTGTGGAGATCGAAACGGCCGCATAAAGCTTATATTTAATTTCTATCTGACCATCTTCTTTAACGATTTGTAACGGGATGTGATCATTATTAAAAGTGATTTAGTTTACTTGTAACTAAATTATAAATTAACCCACTAGATACATATATGAAAAATAAGTGCTAGTCTAGCCATCAAGACACCCACATCGTCACCTTAACTAGCGAATTTGACAACCGCAACGGTCAAGTGGAACGGTTCCAAATCTAAATCGTTAACGGTCACTTTCCTTCCCATTGTGTCGCAGACACCTCGCGTCGCAATGTCGATCAAACTCCAAAACAATTCAAAATAAGAACGACTTAAACGCAAAGGACTTAAGTCGAGATACGTCTTTAACACCGCGAGGTTAGCGTAGAAGGCAAAAAGGTTATAAGTGCGACATATCAAAAACATGATAAGTCGTTTTTGAAAGTTTTATATGTGAATCGAACGTGATTGTCAGTAACGGTAGTGATTTTCGAATTCGAAGGCTGATTAGGCTCATTGTTGATTTTTGGATAGTTCATTAATGCTGTGGTTTGTGTGAATTTGGAGTACTGTTTAGTAAGCAGATTTAATGCACGATATTTTGGTTCGGTGATTTTTGAATGTAGGTGATTGATGATGGAGATGTGATTAGGCAAAATTATGAAACGATTTAAAAAGTTTTTAGTCTGCGTGTTACATAATGAGCAAAATTTGCTAGTCACATTATGACCTATACACCTTTCAGGGAGATCTGCAGTGATCAGGTCAATAACCTCAGACGGTAATTGCACTTTAGGCGTTTAGTAGGTACCTATTTAGATTCTATGAATTTCAAATACCTATTAAATACATACATACATACAATCACGCCTATATCCCATGAAGGGGTAGGCAGAGCACATGAAACTACTCAAGTTTCAGTGCCATTCTTGGCAAATAAGGGGTTGACAGAAAACGAAATTGTGACATTGCAGTGACAGGTTGCCAGCCTCTCGCCTACGCCTCTAATTTAACGCATATCCCACAGTCGCCTTCTACGACACCCACGGGAAGAAAGGGGGTGGTGAAATTCTTAACCCGTCACCACACGGTTAAACTTATTAAACCCTAACCTATTAAATAGAATTGCGAAAGTCTTCTCAATTAATCTGAAACACGGATTTTGACTAAAAAAACACAGAGACGAATTATCCTGCTTGGCTTACCTAGTCTATGATGTTGTAAATGTGATGTCGGAATCTACTTTTTTATTCAGACATTAGATCTCAGAGGTACTTCGTGTGTGGGTTATTTAGCAGTAAACATGTCGTTTGAAAAAACGTCTCTTTTGACACAGATGCATCCGATCTTTATGATATTTAGAGCAATTTTTTATATAGTTTGAAGTTGAAATATGCTGTTAGACTAGTGTACGGATGTAATTCATACTTTAGCCAATTTAATGAGTCAAATTTAAACTTGAAATAACTTGACAAGCGAAATATTAATCGTGAGTGCTAATGGGCCTCGACATTGTGGCTGTGACGGGCGTGAAATGGATGCGCACGCGTCTGTTTAGTTGTTGTTTAATATATTACGATAATTATAGGTTTTGGTATGATAGTTTTTTTGTAACTGAGGTTTACCTCATTTTACACAAGAGCTTTATTTGATATATTTAAAAGTTATTGAGTAGGAATATAATTATTATAACGATTAGAATTCAGTTAATCAATTTACTAGAAAAAATACAGTAGGTATATAAGGCCCACTTGCACCAACCACTTAACACAGCGTTAGTGGGCTGTCAACTGTCAAATTCTATATCTCCATTTTCGTTGGTGCAAGTGGCCCTAAGTAATCTAATCCAAAAAAAACCGGCCAAGAGCGTGTCGGGCCACGCTCAGTGTAGGGTTCCGTAGTTTTCCGTATTTTTCTCAAAAACTACTGAACCTATCAAGTTCAAAACAATTTTCCTAGAAAGTCTTTATAAAGTTCTACTTTTGTGATTTTTTTCATATTTTTTAAATATATGTTTCAAAAGTTAGAGGGGGGGGGACGCACTTTTTTTCCTATAGGAGCGATTATTTCCGAAAATATTAATATTATCAAAAAACGATCTAAGTAAACCCTTATTCATTTTTAAATACCTATCCAACAATATATCACACGTTGGGATTGGAATGAAAAAAAATATCAGCCCCCACTTTACATGTAGGGGGGGTACCCTAATAAAACATTTTTTTCCATTTTTTATTTTTGCACTTTGTTGGCGTGATTGATATACATATTGGTACCAAATTTCAGCTTTCTAGTGCTAACGGTTACTGAGATTATCCGCGGACGGACGGACGGACGGACGGACGGACGGACGGACGGACAGACAGACATGGCGAAACTATAAGGGTTCCTAGTTGACTACGGAACCCTAAAAAGGACAAATAATCTACGACCTCTTTTTTAATTTTTTCTGGGGCAGCGTCAAAATCCTAAGATTTTCTCTAGTAAGATTGTATGAGTTGGTTCCCAGGCAGTAAATACGGTAGGTAGTACATCAGTGGGTATAACCGCAGCTTGTCAAACGCGGCTTATTTATATCGAGCGACAGCGTGTGGCCAGACATCATTATGTTAGTCCACGAGACGCAGGATGAAATACTCGTGGTAAATTTCGTACGATATGCTTAGGTTTTCTGTACTTATAATTTATTATAATATTTTTTTATAAAATAAACAAATTACAAAATGATTTTATAATGTTAACATAAAAACTTTAATTCATATTTTTTTTGTTTGTTTTATTCTAGTTTTGTAAATATCGACAAAACTGTAAAATTATAAATCATACTTGGTTATTTCATTATTACGCAAAGTATCTACGATATGCTTGACTTTATAACTTATAAAAAAATATAATAGACAAGTACCTGTTTAAGAAAGCACCGCGCGATTGCGGACATTAAATATTCAATTTGGTTTAAATAAAATCTTTGTAAATTTTTTGTTTATAGATAAATAAGTAAATATCCTAATTACATCATGAAAATATGACAAAAATCGGAAACTGTAGGTCTAAAATTACGAAAACATGTGACCATAATTGTATGCATGACTGTCTATTTTATAATAAATTAAATAAAAAGCTAATTCACCAAATTGCGATGTGTGTGGACAAATTGATGATTTACTCCACATTCTGATGGAATGTGATCGAAATCGGCAGCAAAGAGAAGCATTTTTGCAAAAATTTTGTTTAAATAGACTGGATGTAGGGTATGTTCAGAGTATTCTGAACAACCCTACATCTGACGCAACCTTGTACTTGTGTAATTTAGTGGAGCTTCTAAATATAAAATATGTGTAAAAATCTGATGATTAAAAAAACGATGGAGCTTGTCAAAAAGACAAAAGCTCCTAAATAAATAAAGATTAAAAAAAAAAAAAAAAATTAAATAAAAAGAATTAGAAAAAAAAAAGTTTGACATGCGTATAGGTTTGTATTCCATCCCAATGGATGGAGGTTTAGTAGGCGCGGACGCTGCGCTCGCGCCGCTAGTGGCAATCCCATCACCTGCTGAGCGCAGTCGATAAATTTGTGCACAACGGCGCGTTGTGAAAACGCGAATCACTTCAAATATACCACAAAACAACCACTACCACACAAAATCTTACCTTATACCATAGAACTTGCATGCAAACTTGAATGGAGAAATCTTGCGAGTCGGCAATGTTATAATTTCAAGTATAAGCGCGTGATTTGTATGAGCCGATATTTTTGTTAGGTAAAATTATGATCCTGATGTTTAATAGTGTGGTAAATATTGAAATATAGGCGTGTAATCCTTAGTGAGTGAGTGAGTGAACCCAAAGAATTTCTGAAAATTCTTAGGGTTCTCATAGACTTTGCCCCAGGTTCCACAACTACAAATAGTGTTAAATAGTAAGATTAAGCTATAATATACCTACTGCAATGTAGCGCAACTCAATCAGACTGACTGATGAGTTAAACATCAATTATTTCTTCTTGTCTGTTTTAGTCTAGCTTTTTTTTTTCTAGTAAATTATTGTAGTCTCTCATTTCTGGCAAGCCGTCACTCCATCTTCTTTTTGGTTTGATTCCCCTTTCAATAATGAGCAAAATTTATTATACTATCTACGATCACAAAATGCCGTATAGTATTTCCTATGCTTTCAAAAATATTGTATGTTATTCTGAAACATACCTTAAGGATTCTTCGACTGGTAAATCACATATCTCAAATTACCAAAACCGCGTTCAATCCATAACTTATCGCGAAAGTAATCAATTTCATTTCATGGGCGTAACTTCGATGAATCGAGAATCGGCCGTAAAGTGCTAACTCGGACCACCTCGGACGAAATCGGACCAAAATCCGATGTAATTTGGACCACGCGTGATTGCCACAATTTGATACAATTGTGGGTCTCCGACTGGTATTTTTGATTCGCGGAACGGTTAAAATTATACCAAATGTCAACTGGTTGTGAATTGTAGCTCTGATGCAGTTTTGGTGATATAAATTATATTTTGCGAAAAGTTTTTGACAGGAAGGGAGCCTAGCCAACATGACAATTATTGTAAAAAAAATATGGTAAGTAATTTAGTAGAATAGGTACTTAAATATTGTATAAAAAATAGTCAGGTAACATTCTGTAGCATCTGTGACATGATTTTTCTTCGCTTGGCTTTTATTGAAAAACGATTTTTGTGTTGACTACATGAGTAGGTACCTAAACTTTGGAAATCAAATAACAAAATAATACCAGGTACCAGTCAACCATTTGGAACCCTAGGCCACTGTAGAACTATATCATAGTGATGTTATAAATCAGATTGTAAGACATCTCGTACTGCTTATCATTTTGACATGGTTTTAGAGTGGTTGTTTTACTATACATACCTACCTATTTATGTCATAAAGCTACGTTAATATCAGAATGATTCACCTTTGTGCTTCATTTGTCTTATGAGAAGACCAAATAATTAAGAAATTAATAACCCAATCCATACACAATTTAGTACAGTTTCGTACTTGCATCACAGACGTACGAAATCGAAAGTACACATTTATAATACTGAGCCTCGTTTACGCAGGCTAGATTAATGTCTTGCGATTAGTCAAGTTCAAGTAGATAGTCAAGTAGATACTTTATTTATTTCTCCACAGTTCATTACGAAGTGTTTTGCGTTTAATTTTTATATGTTGGTAATTAAGCTTGTACTTGTTATCAATATAGTATAGCTAAGTATTTATTATAGTTAAAGATGCTGATTAAGTGGTAAGAGTTTATTTATTGGGCTAATTTGATTTAAGTTAAAAAACAAGATTTGAACGTGTTTTTGCGTTTAAATTGAGATTGATGGGAGCGTGAACAGGTCATTTCAATTCGATTTTTTATTTAGAATAATTTGTTAAAACTTTTAATACGATGTAGTTTAAGATCCGGTCAGCTATGAATTAAATATCTTGTATCGATTATTTTAATTAGATAAATAAATATTATAGGACATTCTTACACAGATTGACTGAGTCCCACGGTAAGCTTAATAAACCTTGTGTACTTATACATAGAAAACATCCATGACTCAGGAACAAATATCTGTGGTCATCACATAAATAAATGCCCGTACCGGGATTCGAACCCAGGTCCGCGGCTTAGCAGGCAGGGGTACTACGCTCTACGCCAGAAAGATCGTCACATACCTATACCTAGTTAATATGTCAAGTAGAGTTGTAACCAAAGGGTTGTAAGCCACAGAATGAGACAACGAAATTAAATGTTATTTTGTGGAAATTGTTGCAATTGACATGAGGAATTTTTTTTTATGTAAGCAATGGTGAGTGATGCTTATTACAAAATACTCCGAGCCAATAATATTTAATAAAAACTTATGGGACAATGTAAGCATTGATAGGTTTAAGTTGATCTGAGCATTTACATGTGCCACTAAACTGGCACGTAAATTGTCATTATCTTAATTTCAATTCGATTGCTCGCTTTAAACGAGCCTATCGATTCAGGGTTGTCTATAATTAAAAATAACACATTTTTTTGATATTTTTGTCTCTGTAAGTACCTATCACAACATAAACATGTTGCTAGGCAGATGGACTAAAATGGTAACAGAATGGTGGCCGCTCACAGATGTAAAAAGCGCTTGGCATCCGTTAGCTCGTTGGGTGGACGACATCCAGAAAATTGCGGGTCACAACTGGATGAGACTAGCTCAGGACCGGGACAAGTGGTGTACTAGAAGAAAGGACTATGCTCAGCAGTGGGCGATAAATGGCTGATTTTATGATGATGATGATAAATAAAAGTCAGATGGTGGCAGTTGTGTTTCGTGCGTCTTGCAAGCGTAGCGTCGCGCCGATGCGGCGTCAGACTTTGCCATAAAGTTGGCCCGACGCTACGCTCGCGAGACGCTAGGATGTGGGGGTGCCATTCGCCACGGCTCGTGAGAGCCTGTGTGCGTAGCCGAGTGTACAAACGTTCACAAAACGCTCACGATAATATCTCTATCGCTCTTGCGTATTGGCGCGACAAAGCCAGACTAGCTTTCTGTGGCGTTTCGATTTCGTTTCGCGTCGCAGAAATGCCATTCGGCTACGGGGCCTGGGGTCAGATGCAAAGTATCAGTCCAAATCTAATTGGTCTACAAAGAAATGGATGCTGATAAGCAATAATGTGTCAACCCACACGCCAACCATTTTGAGAAAATGGCGTCTAAAGATTTTTTCTCATTTTTTTGTGTTTCTCTTAAAAAAAATTGTTTTTATATAGATTGTTGTGTTTTTCAGCTATAATACGTTCAGTAGTAGTGATTATTGTAGCTTAATTTCAAAACAAACTTCAATTTGACGAAATAATGCCCTTTTCTTTTATTGCGAATTGTTCGACGACGTCAAACTTTTTCAAGACTGTGTTATGATACTTAACCCACTTTTGCTAATTGTTTAAAAATATCTATGAGTCTTAAATAAACATGTTAAAGCACATAAATTGTTGTTGTAAAATACTCTACCTATGCATATTTTTAACTTTATAAGTGTTAAGTAACATATCAGTCATGGTCACTTATGTTATTAGGTATGTAGGAATCAATAGGTACATTATTTATTAATCAAACCTTTTAATGATTTTTCTACTCCCGAACTGTTATTCGTCATTTACAGGATTGTGCGTATCGAAAAAACTGAAAACGCATTGTTTGGTTCTGTAATCATGGCAACGCATTGCATTAACGATACTGCGTGCGTGCGCGGGAAGGCTTTGGGCAGCTGAGCTGACAGTGCAAACCTTTGCAATACAGGAAACAGTGTGAATTTCGCGAGAATTATTTAAAAAAAACTATTGAAAACTAAGTGCATGGTCGTTGTAAAAGTATTGTATGCAATGGCGTTTAACTGACTCCAAAATACTCGTGGAAAGTACGCCACTCATATTTCTTGACCTCCTTTAAACGCCTGTTGAATAAAATACTATAAATTAACTATTAGAGTAATGATCATTTCTAGACACATATTTAAAATTATCTGTGCTTTTTCAACAAAAAATCGTTACAAAAACCAAATAATCATCTTTAAAAAAAATAAACTACTTATCTAAAATATACAACAAAATATTTTTTTTACGCTAAGAAATAGACTAAGTCATTTAAATTATGAATAACTCATGACTTGTACAAGAACAAAACATAAAATATCTTTAACAAAATAATAAACTACCGTTCAGTAAGTATTCAAAAATCAAACAATATTTTTATGCATACATTAACACGTCTTAATGTAATTAGTAATTATAAAAAAATAGTAGCTTATATTAGATTTTTATATAAACACGTACTTGTAAAAAATGTTTGCAAATTATAATAACGAATATGTATATTCATGACTTAAAATGTTCAATTTCGTACTGAATTTACCATTCATGTGCAAAAATATACTAATGGACTAAGTCATAACTTATTCAAACATAAATTAATATGAACAGTTATATTTTACAATATAGTGTCATGGTACTTACACCAAAAACGAACAATTTATGACCCGAATATAATTTAACAATAATGACTTATGTTTTATAACACGGGTCGTAGCATAAAACAACGAATAAAATATCATTTTGCAATAATCATTCAAGTCTCATAGTGGGTAACTATGTCATTTTTTGCGTTTTGCAAGAATGAGTCAAGTGTAAATAATCGTTGAAACCCTCATAACACATTATTGTAATTTAAATATGTCTTCTGCCAATTACTATAATAAGTTAAGGTTCTTGATTAATGCAAAAAGGCAACACACGATAAAGGATTTGTGTTAACCTATTTTTTTACTTTTGGGATAGTGAAAATTTTCAAAATGAAAAGGTCATTTTTGCAAATAATAACATGGCATTAAAATCTCATTTTTTTAGTTTTTGTGGGTTGACACATTATTGCTTATGTTGATTATAAAAAATCATATACACTTTTGACTAATAATCTTACCCACTGATGTTGTTGCTAACAGTACAAAGTAAAAGCAAATTTTTATCACTATTAGAAAACCATACATAATTCGCTATACCCGCGTCATATGTGACAACCCTGTATGAAGCATCCAAACGTTTCATAGATTACAAAATCTATTTAAGTATCCCCTCATTTTAAATGGACCTACTTCACTACATTAAACCTATCAATACTGATGCGATTGTCGGATTATACCTAATAGTTAAAGTCAGATAATACTTACATATTTGATGCGTTTTACACTACAACATTGTATAAATGGGAGTAATGGAAAATAAGAAGCAGGAAGTTTCTTTGAGTAAAAGTGAAAACCTAATTTATATGAAAAATTGATTTCAAGCGAGATGTAGGTAAGACAAAAGAAAATCATTTGACCAGCTGGGGCTCGTTTCTCGAAAGGTACAAGCCTTGTATTACAAGTGTGTTTCCATGACAACCCATACGGTTTGACAGTTCGCGCACTTGTAATACAAGGTTTGTACCTTTCGAGAAATGGGCCCGTCTAAGATACAATACAAGGAATTTCTGTTTAATTGTAAAAATAAACGATAGATACCTACGTACTATTATGTAGTAGGAAATACATATTCTTGGATGCATTCCTGCCATCTAGGGAGAAAAATATTAAAGAGCTTTCGTCAATGAGCCTAAGCCAACTTTTCATTTGCATTAGTGCAACAGCAACAGTGCATAATCATATTCACATACAGATTTGATAATCAAGATGAGATTATGTCATCCCAAGTACATACCATGCTGTATTCGCTTGATCAATCTGCAACTTTTTAAAATCACAAATCAATAATTCTCATTGACTTAAATGCACTATTTGTAAGTGCAATAGGGACAGCCTGATGTTTTATCATTTATCGTGCGACCATGCTTGCCTACCTGAATTTGAAGTGTCAAATTCGATTGCTAACGTACTCAAAACTACACTTTACATATATATTGACAAACTTCCATGAGCCGATAACCATACTATTAAACATTTTAAACGCTGTCAAAGGCTTGCGAGATGTTAAGTCATCTAACGTGGACGACATACAAACGGTATTGATTAGTGGCGATCTAGAACACAATGTTTCAATTCAATTTTACGTAGAAGGGTTCCGTGCAACCGATTTGAAAAAAAAATTTAAAACTGAGGAAATTTCAATATAATCATGACATTCGACACTTCGTCACTGCAAATGTTATGTAGGTACCTAAGTCTAGATGTAGTGATCATGGTTATGACCAAAAAACAGTCTCTACGAATAATTAACATTGTCTTGTTCTACATAGATGAAAATAATACATGACTCATAAATGTATTGAAAATTAATATTATATAAATAGCCAATATCTTAGGTGACTTAATGCTTAACTGCATGTTAAAACATAGGTTTTTCAGTACATATGGTCGTTTTTTACGCACTAGTTCGAGAAGTGGTTCATTATATGCCAGGTCGAAACTTCGGAGGCTTTCTGTGCTGAAAAACGTCGTACGATACACGTGCAAAAAGGAAATTCGTAACTCGTGTCGATTTAAAACACTCCCTTCGGTCGTGTTTTAATTTATCGCCACTTGTTTCGAACTTTCTTTTTTACGCACTTGTATCGTAATGTACCTACTATACTGTAGTATCTTAATCTTACTGAAATATCGTATTATTTAACGAAACATCGGAATCATTAATATATGGAATTTTAATGATGTTAAATTTTTCATAAACTAGATTATGTTTCCTAACATAAAAAATAAAAACAATACAACGGAACACTAAAAGCTGACCAAACAAGTACATTGACCTATAAATCCACTTCTACTTACATAACAGCCTACCCCCTGAATAACAATTCGATATACGTATTTGTAGCGCGTGCTGTGCCGTCATCGATGAGTTAAATTGTAACACTCATATATAAGCGAATGTAAACTTGTTTCATTACGTCGTTTTAAGTTTCAACTTTGGTTTCTTAAACTGTAACTTATTTATCATGAAAGTAAAATTGCAACAATGGTTCATAAATGAGTTGAACCTTGCTTGAAAATTTGTTTTATTTTTGTAACTAAGCGTTTTTTAATAAAGTTAAAGGTATAGGTACTTTAATCTCATGTCTCCAAAATATTGACTTATGGGCTCATTTTACTAGGAATCGTACAAAACTTTACGCTTCATACAAGATAAGGTGTCTCAAAATTTTGTATGAAAAAAGTGTCCGAAAGTTTTACAGTGCTTCACGTTTATGCCATTAACTACCATACAGAAAAATGACGTTTGAAAAGATAATATTTTAGGACATATTTTTGCATGTTTAAAGTCTGAAATTACAAAGGCATATAAGTTAAATGATGAAAAAACCGTGAATCAATCATTTTGAAAATATGACTGAAAATTAAATGAAATGTACACAATTTTGATAACTAAGGCTTGACCATTTACGAGTTACTTTGTTTCGAGTACGCTCACAGGATGTTAAGGTGTTTGGATCTAGTTTAAGTCGATACGTCGATCGTAATATTGTGTGATTTGAATTTTAAAGAGCTTAACGCGTTTAAGGTCACACAATTTCGTATGATACGTATGATAGTCATGTGACTGAAATAAAATTGAACATGAAGGTTCGCATACATTTTGTAATAAATAAAGCTTTATTATTGCGGCTTTCAAAGAGTGTAATAATATAAATATGTTTTTTATTTACTTATAAAGAAAATGGAGTCATTAAGACATAATGAGAACTATCATAAAAAGACGCCATGTAAATTAATGCATTAGGTACTTAAGTATAACCAAAATACCTACCCATTAAATGTTAATGACTGCTTTATGTAATGTCACTAATCCATTGTAATATCAATGCATGACCTTTAATTGGAACTAAATTGGAATTTTAATTGGAAAGAACTAAAAGCTATCAATATTTGTATGAATTACGTATTAATTTTAACATCATAATCCCCGTAATAAAATGAACGTTTTCCCGCATTCATACTTATATGACTACTTACTGTATGGTTTACAAGTATTATTAATTTACATGATGAAATGTGTCGCTTGGCATATAATCTGAGCTTAGACCAGTATTTATGATAATTATTGACTTTGTTGACCGTACAGGTTTTATTACAGTCGTATATTTTTTCTTGTATTTTATAACAATAAAAGTTGAATCAAGGTTTTTTTCTTGAGATATGAGAAGCAACCATCATTGCCCTCTATAAGCTTTTATGGATTAAGTGTGTAAGGTCAAGCTAGTTTAGTTTCAATGGAATGCGTTATAATATATTAAGGTGACCAAGCCTTCCCTTGAACCACCAAAGAAATTACTTACAGCTTTTTATAGCTAAAATTAAAATAATTTAGTAAATAATATTTTTCAAATAAATAAAAAACTGATCTCTAAACACTTAAAATAAATCAGAAATCGATCAAAGTTTTCAAAACTGTTCCAGTATCATATACCTGTGTATGTTTTAATTATCCCTAGTAGATAAGTCAACAAAATATTTCAATCGATAAATCGAATCAATTTGTCAAATACCAGAACATTCATACGCAACCTATTCCATAAAACACTGCCGACATATTGCCTAGATCGAGTCCGATCACTATCGTAATAATTCAATCATCGATCCCATGCAATATTGATGCCGAGCTGCGCCTAGCTACGTAACTTTAGATACCTCATTTTAAGGTTGACTTTCAATTGTGCGCGTAGATTTATTGTGAGCGAATAGTTATTTGTAGATTCCTAACACGGGGGAATTATAATACAATGCGTACGCGCTGCGTATGTGACGTCGGCTTGGTTGAAAGGATGCGGGCGACGCTAAATCCTTTAGTCGTAGGGCTGCTATGATTTCCTAGTATATAGTCATATTTTATATCTATTTTAAATAAACTTTTTTATTTTATTTTTTATGGAAAAGGTCTCAGATTTATTTATTGGAAATTGATTTTAATTTTTTTATTCCTAACTCTTTATTTAATTAAATATTGTTCAACATTCGAAAAGGTTTGTCCGAAGATTTCTTATCCGAGATTGATTTCCTGATTCGAGACGCGGTGTGAAATATATTTTTCAGTACAGATGGTCGTTTTTTACGCACTAGTTCGAGAAGTGGTTCATTATATAACAGGTCGAAACTTCGGAGGCTCATCTGTACTGAAAAACGTCGTTCGATACACGTGCGAAGAGGAAAATCGTAACTCGTGTCGATTTAAAACACTCCCTTCGGTCGTGTTTTAATCTATCGCCACTCGTTTCGAACTTCCTCTTTTTCGCACTTGTATCGAAATGTACTATTCTTTGGACATACAACAAACTTTTGTTATCCTAAGCAAACGTTGCCCTTGCCCATGCCGTAGGTAAATATGATGTGACCCTTGGTACGTAAGAACTATTTGATATTTTGATGGAATCTAAAAAACACTAGCTGAATGTTTATCCAAGTGACCATCGCTTGCTCGATGGGATAAAAATGAAAAATCGTAAGTAGTGGGTGTCACCAAAAGCTGAAATATTCAACGTTTTAACACTTTTAACTAAGCACTTCATAGAATAACCACAAAATTAAAATTAAAAAAAAATCCCGACCGCGACATGTGAACCGATTTTTATGAAACATGGCTAAGAACACTCCCGACTAACTCAGCTTTCAAACAAAAAAGCTAAATCGAAATCGGTTCATTCGTTCGGGAGCTAGGATGTCACAGACAGACACACACAGACAGACAGACACGTCAAACTTATATATATTACAGTTAAAAAACATGGTAGACTGCACGAGCTTAATTTTATTATCTAACTAGTATGCAATGGAAATACAAAGTCCATTCTTGAATATTTTATAATAGCCATATAAACAAACGTATCCTAACCAGCTTCCGTTCCTTTCCGTAAATCTAGTTTAAGTGTGATAACCGGTAGCTGTCGGTAGCTGCTGTAATCCATTAGGCCAATATACGCGTACGGGCACTAAAGTAAATACGCTCTAATAAATATTAGCAGGGATATATGGCTGGGAATGTCTAGTTGGAATTTGTCGAGCCATATGGAACACAGGTAGAAAAATAATGGTTATTTTGTACCTACCTTTTGTTACGGATTCCTAATAATAAGCTTCGGTTTACTTTTAAAAAGTATTATCGTTATACAAAATATAAAATGTTTATAAATAATATTATGTAATATTTATAAATTAATCAGAAATAATTTGGTAGCTATACAAAGATTTCGTTTTTTCTGAAACCTATTTATAGTTTATATTGGATTTTCAGAATTTACGATATAAGTACCAATAAAAATATTGAGGTCACGTCACGTACTTGAATAGGCTAGTTACCTATACTTAAAATAATAGTTATTTGTTTTACAAGGGGGCAAAGTTGTTGTTTAACCGCACGTGCCAATATTGATACCCGAGGAAGCGAAAGATTCCAGTATTGAACCGCGAGCGTAAGCGAGTGGTTCAAAAAGTGGAATCTTGAGCGTTGCGAGGGTTTCAAGGCACGAAGGTTAAACAAACTTTGCCGCCGAGTGAAACACAAAATTTTTCACCACACCAACACGAACAAAATATTGACTATAAAACATGAAACTAAATCAAATCTATCAATCTAATCAATATTTATGATTCAAAATCATCATCTACACGTAAATTATACCAGCCGGCTTAAGACATCAAGTTAAAATTTGTATGAAATTACTTTGCACTCTTGTGGATAAAATGCAGTTTTGCTATCTGTTTTCGAATAGCAAAGTAAGCCTTTACCAGTTGGTGTGGTGAAAAATATTGTATGCAGTGTACGAAATAAAGCACCACACAATTAGAAGAAAAATATGGGCAGTAGTTATGTTTAAACATCATTTCTATTTAATAATTCAAAGAGAAAGGTATAAAGTAAATGAATTGACCGTGACGTTACTCCTCAGTATTTCATAGTAATTCCATACAAAATAGTTTTGACAGTTCTTAAAAAGAACCTGATTTGACTAGTAGGAAACTCGCCTATTCTCCTGCTCTTCTTAATCTTCTTCTTATCTCATCTTTCTTTAACTCTTCAAACAATTTTTGTAGCGAAAAATATTAGCTTCTTTTAATTCTAATGTAATCTAAAAATCGAGTGTTTAGACTTATACGATATCCGAATGTTTTTTTCCAGACTCTTGACTTTTTTATATTCCTGCATTACGTAGGTTATTCACTTCATTAGCGAATTACGATTGAAAAAAGAAGAGGAAACGTCAGCCAGTTAGCAACGTGTTTATCACCGGTATAAAGCAGTCTTTAAATGATTTATTCGTGATGAAAAGAGAGCTAGTTTATATCGGCTATAAACACACTGCAGATATTTCTTAATTGTGATAATAATTCACGATATTTTCGAGAAAGCTTATGTCCATTCGTTCATGTTTGAAAATATAATATACGTTTGACTGGTAGGAAATGCTTTCTAGCATTAATTCCGCCATTTGTACTTTTTTTAGGAGTGTGCAATAAAGTTTAAATAAATAAATAAATGATAATTGTGATTCAAAAATGTTTTCAATAATATTCATTTTGCAACAAAGAATAATTCAAATAATTTTATTATTTTATAAATAATACATGTTTTATAAGTAAGTAAGTGCCTGTGTGGTGACGGGTTAAGAATTTCACCACCCCCTTTCTTCTCGTGGGTGTCATAGAAGGCGACTATGGGATATGGGTTAAATTGTGGCGTAGGCGAGAGGCTGGCAACCTGTCACTGCAATGTCACAGTTTCGTTTTCTTTCAACCCCGTATTTGCCAAGAGTGGCACTGAAGCTTTAGTAGTTTCATGTGTTCTACCTACCCCTTTATGGGATACAGGCGTGATTGTATGTTGTATGTATGTATAAGTAAATACAACACATCAACATCATAGTTTCTCAATCTTGGTGGTTAAAAACCTCTCTTCATACTAACAAGCGATTTTTGGTCGGCTAGACCCGATTCCGCGTCGATAGTTTTTTTTTTGTTTTTTTTTTTTTTATTATTATAAACTGGCCAGTGATTGACCTTAGTCGCACCTGATGGAAAGTGACGACAAGGCCGAGGTTGTAGCTCACTGGTTCAGTAATAGCCTATTCACTCTTGACTTGAAACCCTAACCCTGTGGCTTGCGTGGACGACGGTCGCGCGACGGCGATGCAACGCGACGCGGCGCGACGTAATCAAATATTCGATCTCTATGGAAGTGTCTTAGGTAGGCTCGATGAACTATCGATGATAGGCGATGCGATGCGACGGTCGCCCACGCAAGCCACGGTGTAAGGCTACATTACGGGCGATTCCACCGAAAACTCAGCACTGGCAGCTGCCAGTGCTGAGTTTTCGGTAAGAATATGGGCCAAATTGTCAAAACTGAGGTTCAAAAGTATTAAGCCTGTGTCGAGAGATGGCAGTCTATGCACTGTGAATACACATTTTACTTTGACAGTAACTCTATATAATACTCGATCCTCTTTGATATTACCTAAACTGTTAGCGACTACACTTAGAAATCTGTTTTGAAAAGCGCAACAGAACTTTTAAAACTCAAATATTAGCTTTAAGTAAACAGTAAAACATACAAACTGCCCACTTAGCTTAAACCTAGAGATATCTTGAACAAACGCAGACCCTAGCACGCGCACATTACCTAGTCGGCGCACGCGTCGTTTTCACGTCAAACAAACTAGGATCAACTCTTGCGCATCCAATAACTAAACCTTAGTTTAAAAGGAATGGAGCACTTTTTCTTGCGGTTTTAAACGTGCCAGGTTCTAGCCGGAGCCGAAGCGACAATCGTTGACGCTTTTTAGGGTTCCGTAGTCAACTAGGAACCCTTATAGTTTCGCCATGTCTGTCTGTCCGTCCGTCCGTCCGTCCGTCCGTCCGTCCGTCCGTCCGTCCGTCCGTCCGTCCGTCCGTCCGTCCGTCCGTCCGTCCGTCCGTCAGTCCGTCCGTCCGTCCGTCCGTCCGTCCGTCCGTCCGTCCGCGGATAATCTCAGTAACCGTTAGCACTAGAAAGCTGAAATTTGGTACCAATATGTATATTAATCACGCCAACAAAGTGCAAAAATAAAAAATGGATTTTATTAGGGTACCCCCCCTACATGTAAAGTGGGGGCTGATTTTTATTTTCATTCCAACCCCAACGTGTGATATATTGTTGGATAGGTATTTAAAAATGAATAAGGGTTTACTAAGATCGTTTTTTGATAATATTAATATTTTCGGAAATAATCGCTCCTAAAGGAAAAAAAAGTGCGTCCCCCCCTCTAACTTTTGAACCGTAAGTTTAAAAAATATGAAAAAAATCACAAAAGTAGAACTTTATAAAGACTTTCTAGGAAAATTGTTTTGAACTTGATAGGTTCAGTAGTTTTTGAGAAAAATACGGAAAACTACGGAACCCTACACTGAGCGTGGCCCGACATGCTCTTGGCCGGTTTTTTTTTTTTTTTAATTATAAATGGGCTTACTCTTGACCACAGACTAGCCACGCGATCCAAATGCAGTCTGTCTCTGTCGGGCCAGGCCCCGTAGCCGAATGGCATTTCTGCGATGCGAAACGCCACCGAATCGCCGCAGAAATGTAGTCTGGCTCTGTCGCGAATACGCAAGAGCGATAGAGACAGATAGCTACGAAAGATATGTTACCGTGAGCGTTTCGTCAGCGTTTGTGCATTTGGCTACGCATACAGGGTACGTAGTAAAATACACATACGCTTACGATAATATCTGATTCTTAGCTATATATCTCTATCGCCATTGCGTAACTATTTGGGCGCGACAGAGAAGGACTGCATTTCTGTCGGCGTCTAGCGTCGATGATTGCCATTCGGCTACGCCGGCAGGACAGAAGAGCAATAGCTATACGCTTACAATGCGTAAGGTACAGCGGGGCAAATCTCGACTGGGGGGCAAATGTAACTGGTCCATTTTTTCCATGTTTTACAATGTGTGCATTATTAAATAAAGTGCCCACCGGTTATATATGGTAGGCGTGTTCAGTGGATTAGTTACAATTACCCCCAGTAGAGACTTGCCCCGCTGTACCTTAAGCGATTGTGACGTTGACTAGGTCCGTTACTTTGACGTCAAGTTAACGTTTTCTTTAAAGTTATAGGCTAAAATAGTGTTTGAATGGGAATTAGCAAGTTTCGGTTTGAAGTAGGTAGGTACAATATTGCCGTTAGGTTACTGCGCAGTTGAGGGTATGACTGGTTGATAAAGTACGTATATATTGCGGAAATCATTCAAGATTTACTTAAAACAGGATGGTTGGTGATTTATAGTTTTATTCGCTTATATATCTATCACCTTTCTTTTAAGGCAGTTATAGATGGACTGCAATGCGATTAGGTACAGTTTATATAGAAACTGCATGCTCACTGCACTGCACAAAAAAATGCAGTCAGATTTTAGTTTGTAATATGAATGAATGAATGGTGAATATTTTCACTTCGAAATTTAAAAAAAAGTGTGAATCGTCGGATTGAAATTCACAATCGCATATCCCATTTTTTTTATTAATTTGAAAAGAAAATTGTGTTTCACCGTATTGTTCACGATTAATACTTAATTACATAACTGTATGTATAGCAGATATCTCATAAAATCTCATAGCAGATATCTCATCGGCTATAAAAACGAACAAAACATAAGCTCTTAAAAGAGACACGGCGATATTAGTAGCTCATCGCTGGGCGAGTAGCTATTAACATCGCAGTGTCATTTACACGGGAGTGATTATATTTTGTTCGTTTTTATAGCCGATAGCTCATAGCTTAAAGGCTTGAAACCACCGACAAAGGTTTGAAACGCTGTCCCGTTTTCTCGAGGCGGCATTTTTAGTCCACCCTTTACAGCTAAACCAAGTTAATGGATCAAAAAAACTCCATGTCAAAGTCTTTTAACACTGCCTTCTCCTCAGTAAATTGGCTATAACACCAAATTGCGGAAACAGTAAATTCTAAGTTCCTTACACATTTTTATGTCTGCCAGTTCAAAAAAGTCCGAAGAACTAGTGTTTCCTTCTCAAATTAGGCCCTTTTTGTAGAACAGAAGAGTACGTGACATTGGTACAGACGTGCACAAAAAGCCATAAACCACAGGGGAACAAAAACAGTACAAGACTACACAGGTACAGTCGCGTAAAGAGGATAGAAGGTAATGTAGCAAAAAGCTGGAACTATCTGATTTCGCATTTCACGAGCGTTCTGGGCTTACGACACTTGAAGGGTTTAGGATTTAGCTAGAGCTGGTAGAACGGGTTATTGTAATTTAAAATTGTATCCATTACGTATTTAAATTTAGCAAAGTTTGTCTCTTCAAGCAGAAAAACTACGCTGGATGAGCTTTGCCATACCTTTATTAAAAAAAAACCTAACTATATCGGAACCTTTATCTATTTTCGTTTAAGACTAAATAAAAATTGATCATAGTTAAGGCCTTTTTAATCGACTAACTTAACACTGTACTAACAAGTATTCAGTTACAAGGGTCAACTGAATCTCATCTCAATTAAAAGTTTATTTATTTCCTTAAACTGCATTCAAAAATAAATGGCGCACGTATGTTCATCCCATACTCTACGTACAGCAGTAAATATTATACAGGGCCTTACAGCAGGGTTAGCACATGATTGCCGCGAGAGTATGTCGCCGCGAGATAGACTACCCATCCTTATGTCATTAGTACAGTTAGAAAAAGACGTGTCATCTATCTCGCGGCGACATACTCTCGCGGCCATCATGTGTTAGGCCTACAGGGGATTTATAAATTGTGTATACATATTTAAAAGATACAAGAAGAAATGTACGAGTAAGAAAATTGAAATTGCAACAATTGGAAAACTGGTATTTAAATATTTCAACCAATCGTTTCAGTTTTATGTTTAAATGAAATATTATTATATATTATACAAATTCTGTGTTCGTATAAAATGCTTATGGCTAAGTGGTTTTAACATCTCTATATAGATCCATCGACCATCGATCAGTAATCAAATCACTCAGCACTCGATCGGCGCTGACTTCCATTAAATTTGTCACAGAAGTTCTTGTCTCTTCCACTCTCAAGCTAAACTAAACCTTATAGTTTAACAATTTAAAAGTTTGTTTTAGCATGACTTTGCGGTCTAAGTACGAAGATGTCTCTTCGCATTGTAGCCTAGCCAACGTCACAAGATTGTGACGCTTCGTAAGCGTATCACTCCCGGGAAATTTCGCGAGAAGAATCACCAACGATATTTTTTCTAAAGTAAGGATATGCTTTCCTACTCAGAATTACGAGGCCTGTCTATCTGGGACAAAAATCAAGGGACAAAAAATGGTTCTACATTCTTCCATTATTTTGAATACTTTCCACTTTATAACCGCTACAAGGTAAAAAAAAGTAATCTAAAAATAGTAACGAAATGGAAAAAAATATTTGGGATGCTTTTTTTCACATATTAAGATCGAAAGTGCTCCTGATTCTGAGAAGGAAAAACATTAAATTTACCTATTTTAGAAAATAAAGGTTTTTGGATTCTTCTCGCGAAACACTTACAGATGACCACAGCCAAATAGCACTAGACCCTACTCATTAGTCTTGTATTCCTGCCAGTGAGGCTACCACAGCTCACGAGGGTGCGGCGTGCTGGTGACGGGAGGACCTACGGAACTAATTTGTACCGTCTATTGTCCTTTGAGTCGTCGGCAACTCAAACCTCCTCCTTAGAACTTGTACACTCTTTTGCTGTGTTTTTGCTGTGTTAAGTACACATACTTAACACAGCAAAAAGGAGTGTATAAGTATCTAATGGGTTGGCAACGCGCACGTGACACTCCTTGAGTTGCAGGCGTCCATACGTGACGGTGCCCGCTTTCCATCAGGCGGGCCGTATGCTTGTTTGTCAACGACGTAGTATAAAAAAAATGCCCAGCCAACTATCCCTATGCTCTTCTGCAGTTGCGCAACAGTCAGACTACTCGATCGCCTTATATGTATCGTCAACGAATGTCACCTCGGCTAGGCCGACAGGCTTTCTTACATGTTGATTCAGATAGAAAGTGACGGACGGTTTTTGTCGGTTAAAGGTTCGAACCTGTGACCTTTGATACGTGGACTCTCTACGCATAGCCTGTTTATTGAGTGACCGTTTAGAAGTCCGTATAAATAAGTAGCAGTTAGTATGGTATGGAGAAAATCGTTTAGAAAAAATCGAGTCAGATCAGGTGGGACTTTTCCAAGAATGGTACTCTATGTTTGGCTAATCAATATAATACTATTATGGTTATTATACATAACAAAATAAGTTCACACTTTTTAACCGCCGACCGTTATAAGTTTGACATGTTTGTTTGTTTTTCTGTCTGTTCGTATGTGTGTCTGTTTGTGGCATCGTAACTTTCAAACGGATGAATCTGAACCATGACGATGAATGATTTTTGTTTTTGTTTGAAAGCTGAATTACTCCAGGAGTGTTCTTAGTCATGTTTGATGAAAATCGGTCCAGTATGTCGGGGTGTTCAATTTTGTAATATAATATACTAGCTTTTTTGCCCGCGGCTTCGCTTGCGTTAGAAAGAGACAGAAAGTAGCCTATGTCACTCTCCATCCTTTCAAATATCTCCACTTAAAAAATCACGACAATTCGTCGCTCCGTTTTGCCGTGAATAACGGACAAACAAACAGACACACACACTTTCCCATTTATAATATTAGTATGGATTAATGAGATTTAAGTGAAAAGGTTTGAAACAGCATCTTTATCACCATAAACCAGTAATTACGGCCAAAGTTAACCGCTCATTAGTAAAGCACACAACGGACGGTTAAGCTAACAACGCACCGTTATGCGAATCGACCCTGCTTGACAACTGTTAACTTTGACTCTTACGTCACTGGTCAAACTAAAAGCGAGTAAGGTGTACCATGATGAACCAAATAGTTCATCTATCGGCAATAGAAACGAACAAAAGATATTCGCTCCCATGTAAATAAAAGAAACGCGATCTTTAATTACAACGCAGTCTTAATAATTAAATATCAACATCAACTAATGTCTCTCTCTCTCTTTGCCTAGCCACATCCCATTTCACTCTCCTCATCAATCTTCGCCACACTTCTTCGCCAACCCGGCAACCTTCAAATCAAGAGTGAACAGGCATCTTCTGGGCGAGCTCACTCCATCGTAAGCCACGTCTTTGCCTTTGGCTAGTCTGTGGCCAAGAGTAAGCCCATTTATAATAAATAAACACTCTTCGGTTTTGGGTCGTCGTTGACTTGGGTTTTCTTTAGGTCTTGGTTGATAATGGACATCCAATTTTGAGGGGGTCTGCCTCGCTTTCTCGTGCCGGTGTTTATACTGAGGACTTTTCTGGTCATGTGATCCTCGGGCCTCCTCATTACGTGTCCATATCGCCTAAGACGGGTCTCAGTTAATTTTTCTTCAATGGGTCTGACCTTGAAACTTCCTCGGATGTATTCGTGTCTAACAAGGTGACACCTCCAGCCCATCGCAACATCTTCATCTCCGTCGTATGTACTTTTGTGGTGTGGACCTTTTTCATGGGCCAGCATTCCGCACCGTAAGTAAGGGCGGGGCGCAAATATCAACTAATGTCACGAAAACAAAATATCTCATGCTCCAATTTATAAATGTCATTAAAATCAAGCTTAAAGTTAAACGTATATTTTCGGCTTCCGGTAAAAGATCACGATTTAGAACCGATATTGAAATTCGATTTAATAACCTTCTTAGCTGCATCATTAAGACACCGGCTGTCATACAAATGTGAGTAACACACGAAGTCTGATTTTACCACAGATGTCATATATACATATATACCATAGATCAAGCAAACGTATCTACTTAGCGTGTCAAATGAACTCAGTGAAATCCACTGAGTTGTCCGTCTTTACTCGCAGCTTGCAGCTTTCGGGCGTCAATTTTTGTAAGTTGAAGTCAACCAAAACATAAAAAATGCCTCGTTACGTTATATTCAATTGCAACAACACAAAAATTATGAACAATCAAGAGCCTGAGACATATTTAAAATTACAGGCAAGAATCAACTTCAGTACAAAATTTGACACGCTCGGCCCCTATACAAATATATGGATTTGTTTCTTTTATCTGATTTTACCTAAATACTTTGTTACTTAGTTAAAAGCTTAACTCGTATTGAGAGGACGATTGGAAGGTAGAAAGTGTCATTAATACATTTTAATTGTAATTACAATGTCAATATGTACAGAAAAAAAAACTTTGTTAAGCGCAGTTTTAGCGTTGTGCTTGATGTTTTCCTTTGAACTGTAAACATATTTTTACCATTCGTAGTTGATTAAAATGTTGACCGAATGGTGGCCGCTATCGGATGTAAGAAGCGCCTGGCATCCATAACGTTGGCTCGTTGGGTGGACGACATTCGAAAAACTGCGGGGCACTTCTGGATGAGATTAGCCTAGGCTAATCTCATCCAGAAGTGCCCCCCCCCTAGGGGAAGGGAGGCCTATGCTCAGCAATGGGCGATTAATGACTGAAATGATGATGATGATGAGTTGATTAAAATAAAATTATTTTCCTGCCGTCTACGAGAACCAGTTTTCTTTTAATATTTATCATTGCTCGTTCGTAAAATTAGGTACTTATTCAAAAACCTTGTAACATTAGGTAACATCCTTGTATTAATTGCGTTTAATTATTCAGTTAGGCTTAATGTTTGGAAACTAAATCGCGAAAAAATCAAATTGTGATTTTTTTATTTCGTACCAATATATTCAAGTATTAAAAAAATGTTTGTATGGTCCAGCGGATATCATATCGCAGTGTTAATGTATAAATTAGGCAATTAGTGGGCAGCCGTTAATTTCCTAATGAGACACTTTACGTGACTATATCGATCGACTCCATACCTGTTACTCTACCAACCTCGTATTACAAATAAAAAACTTCCATGTAAGTCAAACTCTAATATCAGTCAAATTAAGTTGACATTTGCAATGCAATGAATTTACTCGTACAGTTGGTAATAACCAACCAACTGTACGAGTATGACGTAACGAATGGATATCAAACTTTATTTTGATCCAAATAGACTTCACATTTCAGTCACTGGACTAGTTTTTGATTAAGTATTTTATATCAGTTTTTATCTTATTAGAAATTATGGCGCATCTATTTCTGATGTCGCCGGCGGATTCTTTGACTTATTTTTATCACATTTAAACTACAATTATCATAAATAGTGTTAAGTGTTTATGAACTGGTATGAGTTGCCGTTCAGTTTAGGTTGAGAGAGAGGACCGAGCTATGGAACTGCTATAGCTTAGTCCCTTTCTCTCAACCTAAACTGAACGGCTTTAGCACTTCATGGTAACCCCCCTGATATGAGTTGTGGGACTGGGCAACCCGTATTTCAAGATGTTGATGCTCATTCCCTACTAATATGAATAAAATAAAACGGATGGTAATACTCAGATGTAATAGAAGAATTTTACTCAACCATAGAAAATGTCAAAGGTACACTATTTCAAGTGTCTATTATACGTTAATAAACATTTTACAAATGTATCATATTTGATAGGCCTTTATCGGGGAGAGGCCTTTGCCCAGCAGTGGGACACATAACCGGGCTATAAAAAAATCATATTTGAACTCACGATCGACCGATGTCGTCGTACCTCTGGCCGTTTTTAGGGTTCCGTAGTCAACTAGGAACCCTTATAGTTTCGCCATGTCTGTCTGTCCGTCCGTCCGTCCGTCCGTCCGTCCGTCCGTCCGGATAATCTCAGTAACCGTTAGCACTAGAAAGCTGAAATTTGGTACCAATATGTATATCAATCACGCCAACAAAGTGCAAAAATAAAAAATGGAAAAAAATGTTTTATTAGGGGGGGTCCCCTACATGTAAAGTGGGGGCTGATATTTTTTTTCATTCCAACCCCAACGTGTGATATATTGTTGGATAGGTATTTAAAAATGAATAAGGGTTTACTAAGATCATTTTTTGATAATATTAATATTTTAGGAAATAATCGCTCCTAAAGGAAAAAAAAGTGCGTCCCCCCCCCCTCTAACTTTTGAACCATATGTTTAAAAAATATGAAAAAAATCACAAAAGTAGAACTTTATAAACACTTTCTAGGAAAATTGTTTTGAACTTGATAGGTTCAGTAGTTTTTGAGAAAAATACGGAAAACTACGGAACCCTACACTGAGCGTGGCCCGACACGCTCTTGGCCGGTTTTAAAAATATTTTTAGACTTTTTTTTTAACAGAATGCACTATCATGTCAGCCAGTGTTGTTAGTATTAAGATTCAAATTCAAGAAAGGTTTTGCGTCACTCTTAAATCACACTATCCCAAACGGAACCCAAACTTCATTTCCCAAGCCTTAACAGCTTTTTTAATTAAAATCATTAACTTTAATTAACTTAAGTGCAGTCAACGGATTTGAGGCAATCATCCCATGCGAAAACGGCCGATTGAAAAATATTCCATAATGAAGATATTAAATATATGATTTATATCAGGGCCCGTTACTTTTGAGAACTTACGAAAGTTTGAATCGCTTTAGTTATGCTTATTTAAACTATTTATGCTTATGCAATAGAGTTTAAATGTACCTACAGTTAAATATGTATTTACGGCACTGTCTAAATAAAAATAATGACTGGTAAATAAATTTGTAAACACATTTTACACAGTTAGATCACATTAAATTGACCTGTTTTGTAGTATAATATATCATAAATAAAACAAAAACGAACTAAATGATGTTCGATATTATGCGGAGTCATTCTTTAACACATGACTTTCATGCTGTAATGATCCTAGCCCCGAAAAATGCTACTTACTTCATATTTTTGTTTCACCATTACCAACCAACATAACACGCACATTTGCAAAATGTAGTTACCGGCAATAAGTTGAAAAGTTCATCTCAAATTGACGCAATTTACCTACATAATTAAGTTAAAGACCTGCAGACATAACACTGATCTAAATAACCTAAGTAATTGCTACGTAGCAATCAAAAACACCTCTCAAGGTAACTTTAATAGTAGTTTACACTATCTGCCATAATTGCAGTTCGGATGCACTGTTCAATTATTTATGATATGTTATGATATGTTTCGTCACTACATTGACATATTGCACGCTTGGCATTTCAATACCTTAAAATATAAATCTGTTCGAATTCTTACAAAGCTAACATGTAATTTCAACTTTATTTGTAGAAGTATAATACTGATATTGCTAGTATTAGTAAATGTCATATGTAATCTTATTTTAATGTGGTATTTGCTTGCGTTCTAAGCTCGATTGGAACGGTAAATCACACGTAATATTGCTTTTAATTCAGATGCCACTAATATTAAACATTTGATTTGATTTCTGACCTTTTAACTTTGTACGTGAGAATTTGCATGTTGCTGTTTATTTTGATATTGAGCAATTTTACTTTTACTTTTAATTACTAGGTACAGTTAGACCATACATAAGTATTTACTTTCTTGGCGCGACGACCCAAGGTGAGTCTTGGCCTCCAACACAAGAGCACGCCACACGCGGTCCAGCAGGGTTAGCACATGATTGCCGCGAGAGTATGTCACCTTGAGATAGACTATCCGTCCTTATGTTATTAATACAGTTAGAAGAAGACGTGTCATCTATCTCGCGGCGACATACTCTCGCGGCAATCATGTGCTAGGCCTACAGAGCTCCCGCAAGCCCAGTTAGATCATGACAATCTCAAAGTGGCGTACTAGAAGAGAGGCCTATGCTCAGCAGTGGGCGATAAAGGGCTGATATGATGATGATGAATCTCAAAGCACTGATACAAGTGGCCGTAAGTGCGTTTTCACATTATCCGATCCGATATCGGATGTCGGACCGATATCACATACATTACAGGCACCATCTTGGTTTGTTTCTATTGAAATCCTTTCGACATCCGATATCGGATCGGATAATGTGAAAACGGTCTATGTGGCAGTTTTTTTACGGAACTGTTTTGTTACTTATGGAATCAAATAACATTTTTATAAATTATACAAACAGTATTTAGGGCAATATATTGACGTTTACATAATAGAATACAATAATTGTAAGCAACACAACTTCTGGGAAACTTAATTGTCATGTCAGTATAACCATTTATTAAAAAGATAACGCCGTATACTTCTTTTTTTATGATTCACCATCAGTTTCCTTGATAGTCAACACATCTATTTTTAGCCGGCAACGGTAAACTAAGTAAACTTACCTACATCTCATTACAGCTATAAAAAGCGATAATTATAGGTAAGTGGTGGTCTAACTCGCGAACTCACTAGACACTCCATTTTGCATTAATATTAACTCATTGATTTTAATGACAACTCAACTCAATGATAACAATCTAACAATAATAAAATTAAAAAGAGGTGCTGAAATCGGCTTAGTATACTTATTCAATTAGAAGTGATTGTAACCATCATAATATATTATATCGTCGTCACTACTCAAAAAAAAAAAATACTTGTATCTACTTCTGTCAATGAAAAGAAAATTGTAGTAAGTATGTATGGAATGCATGTAGACTTACTGCGTTTTAACTTTGAGGAACAGCGTGAGATACGTGATTTTTTCAAAGTAGTGACGATATTGCTTCGTTAGAGCCTGTACCAATGTTTTTGACATTTTAGAACTTTACTCGATATCGAAAACTTTGACAACTAATCCCAAAATTTTGGCTTGGGCACTAGTTTTTACGAAAGCGACTGCCATCTGACATTCCAACCCGAAGAGTCAACTAGACCTTATTTATTGGAATTAGTCCGGTTTCCTCACGATGATGATAGATAATCTAGTTATAAATATGATGTAGTAAGTAACCATTTAGGGGCTCTGTTCACTTTTTTTTAATTATAAATGGGCTTACTCTTAGCCACATACTAGCCAAAGGCAAAGACGTGGCCTACGATGGAGTGAGCTCGCCCGGAAGATGCCTGTTCACCCTAGATTTGAAGGTTGCCGGGTTATACACGGTGAAATAAAAAGGCCCGGTTAAACTTTGCATAGTAAGTTCTGAGGTCATAATGAACAAGATTTACTATGGGACTAATGCTAAAATCGCAAAAAAAATTGCTGTTTCATACATTTCGACTGTCACGATGCTGCTCATTTTTATGAAACGGCCAATTTTTTTTTTCGTGATTTCAGCATTGGTCTCATAATAAAAGTTGTTCATTGTGACCCCAAAAGTCACTTTGCAAAGTTTGAACGGTCCTTTTTATGAGCGGGTTATGCTTTCTGCGTATAGTATAATTTTTCGTAATGTGTAGCCTATCGAGTAACGTAGAATACGTCATAACCCATGGTAGAGTCTCTGTTATCAAAACGTACCGTTAACTCTAAAATATAACTAACCAAATCGCCGGTCTGCGGTCTTCCCACGACCTCGGGCTGTGCTCTATCCAATCTTACTTCCTAGTTCAGACGAAACTAGACCTTTCCGATAGAGAATAGACTACAGAATTGATGCAGCATTATCGATATCCATTCAAAACCGATGTCGCTACACACATGCGATCCGCAACACCTTCTAAATGTGTGCGTGTGCGTCCGATGTCGGCCTAGCCGAGGTAACAATAGTTCACACTAGGTGGCTATCGAAACGCAGTGTGGTTCTGTCGCGCCACTTCACAAGAGCAATAAGGAGAGCTAGCTACGATGCGGAAGCGATTCTAACAGTGGCTAGGTACCTGTGCGCTCTTGAATGGATTAAATCTACTCACCCATCTAATCCCAATCCTATTCCATACTATTAAAGTGCACGTTAGGTGTGTGTGTATGTGTATGTGTGTTTATTGACCAATAGTGTATTAATAACGTAGTGGATGGGAGGTCGCAGCCGACAGGTGACGCCGATGGTCCGTGTGTATGTGTGCGTGGAATGTCAGAGTTTACTGTTTAGATCCGTAATACATATAGGCTTTGAATATATTTTAGTATTCTAATTCCATTATGCTATTAAAGGTAAGAGGTTTGTAATTTACGACGAATTTGTAAAATGCTTTATAATTTCAGAATGGCAGTGTTTAAATGTATCCGAGAATCACTCGTACCTAATTATACATACTTAAATGAAAATTTCTTGAGGATCTAAGGAATTTTTGTTATTTATTTGCTTGTTGGTGTCAAAGTGTAGTATTTCAACTGAACATTTATTACTGTTATTTTATTCCTATTCTATTGTAGATCATTCCAATGAATGAATTACCTTATTTGAGCAATTGGAATATTTAAAATTATTGTTTTGAGTCTACCACCATACATGTTACATACAATGAAAAATATTAGGTATTTGTTTTTCAAGACCTCTGTCGAAACTTATAAAATACTACTTTTTCTTTAATATACAATACTTTTAGGTTCATTTTGTAAACTTAAATACTAGTATTTAATTTCATATCATCAAATTCTCTTAAGAAAAACTATTAATTATTTCAATCAGGATAGCTAAAATATTTTTCATAATTGGACAGTGTTATGGAATAAGCGATCAAGCGACGGTTAGTTGAAATCGAGAAAATGAGCTAGAAAGATTTGAAATTTGAATCAGTTGTTGTAAGTTCATTTATAAAGCAAAAAAGTTAATTTTGACATTGAACCTATAAAAGTGTTCATAATTTAAATTGATAAAAAAAATAACACCATACCTATTCAAGTTTCGAAGTTATTAACGTTTTTCCGCTTGATTCTTTATTGAACTAATACTGCGATGAGGTTAATTTATTTCGCCGTAGCGTACTATGAGACATATTTTGTCGCTTGATTCTTTAATGCAAATTTTTAGAGGTAAAGTGAATACTGGAATAAAATAAAATTCCATATATTTGAGTAAATAGTGCTATTGTAAATAAATTAACAACAATGTTTTCCTCCACAATGATTAGGACTAATCCGTCTAACAATTTAGTTTTGTTCTGCAATCAACTTTTTTAATAAATGTCTTAAAAATCAGCATATATGGCAAAATTGGCATTGTAACTAATAATAATTCATTAGTACTAGCCAGGATTACACACATAAGATATTATGATATAACAAAACCTCTTTATACTTAGTTCTCATTAAGCGAAATATCCTGCAATTTCAAATATGTAACAACGAATTAAACGACACCAATAGGGCGGTTAAATCGATATTGCGTTTATAAATGATCAAAACTTTAAACCAAAACGAATTAATAACATCTTTATGGCGTTTAACTCGATTTTGCGATTAAGAATAAACGCTTATTATAATTTGTAAAAGTAAATTTGGCGTTCAATTCGTTTTTACGTAACGACTTAGTACACAGGGCCATACAAATTTTAACGTGTCGCTTGATTCTACCCCTTAAAATAAGGCTGTAAGCATGATTTTTCAACAATGAAATAGTCAATACTATAGATTATCACATTTATATCCGAACTGCATTCATAACTTTTTTTTCGGATTTTGGCGCTTAGTTCGCTATTCCATAACACCGTCCAATTATAAATTCCACCCATTGTACGCCCGCCCTAACATGTGACAGTGCGCACGAGTGGATCGCGGCAGGTGAACCTGCGCGTGTGTGCGTGAGGTCAGCCCGTGTTTACGCGCCATCTATGTGTGCGTAGGGCGTTGCAGACGATCACTTGTAAGGTTCTGTGTATAACGGGGTGAAACTATTTTGATTAATTATGGGATGCAAATATGTGAGACACATTTTTCTTTAATTTTTGCACTATTTCGCTTTTATTTAAAAAATAATAAAAAATAAAAATAAAAATTGTTTATTTCGGACCAATTAAAAATCCATAGAACTTGTTAGTATAGACTAACTAATATCTAGGTTGTTAGTTACTTAATATCCTAAGGGTACATAGTATACGGAAAAGTTGTTAACTTTTACTGTAATTTAAAGTTCAAATCAAGCATTATCGACCGATATGACCAAGTCGGTAGGGACCCTGCCTGCTAAGCCGCGGTCCTGGGTTCAGATCCCGGTAGGGGCATTTATTTGTGTGATGGCTTGATGATATTTAATTTAATGATATATTGAAGTACTTATATTTTTTATGTTAATAAGTATTATAATATATATCGTTGTCTGAGTATCCACAACACAAACCTTCTTGAGTTTACCTTGGGACTCAGTCTATTTGTACAAGAATTTCCTATAATATCTATGTATTATTTGTTATGTGAAATAAAATTATACCACGCCCTATGTCTAAGCCTTACCCCGCGACAGCTCAAAGCTATGATTGTAAACGCAATAACATGCTCTCTGTTATTATTTCACTGGCTAACGGAATACTTTCACTTTTTGACAACTCTTCGTGATCGATTTTTTATAGTATCCGGTATTGCATTTTATTGCACCAATTTAAAGAAATGTGTAATTCTAAGTCGGCACTATAAGTATAGAGCGGTGTTTACGGATTGGACTTAAATTGTAGTTTATCGTATTTCTAATCTTGTTTTTTTTTTTTTTTTTATAAATATGTAATATCAGAGTAGGAACTTGCTTTCAGTAATGGTAGTTCTTTGTGTGATAACTACTACTCATAAAATATGATTTTATGAATGTTGTAAAAAATAATACGACTTTTGAAAACTAAAATTAAGAATGATCATTACGAAAATATTTTACCGATTTAAAAATATATTTTTTTAAGTCTTAATAATGGACGCATTCTATCAACGCTGGCAGTATTACACAGATTGACGTACGAGATAGGATTGAGTGGAAGAAGCAAGGGAAGGTAATTTCGAAAGGAGAATCTTGATATGATGGGATTACTAATGGTGATTTTTATGTGACTTTCAAAATTAAACGACTTTCGAAATTACTCCAATGCACCCTATTAAAATCCGTATTAAGTACTTACAGTCATAAATCACGCGAACAACTAACATTCTAAGCGAAACCACCTAAAAAATAAAACTTTCATACAATCTATAATTTTATAATCTATAATAATTGTCGGCGTCAATAATTACACGATACACGATCATTAATGTGTTACTTTATAATTTGGCCTAATACACTAATAGATACTTTACTTCTAAAAGGTAGTAAGTACATAGTAAATCGTATAACTTTAAGTCTTTTTAGAAATACAGGTGTAATTGAGCCGTTGAAAGTATATGATCGACATCGATGGGAAATTTCGAAGTATGCATTCAACGCTTTTAATACAATATCAATCAAATGAATATGAGCTTCGTCATACTATTTGAATTGATGTTAAGAGATCTTAAGATTCTTAACAAGGTTTTTTTGTCTTAGTGATGCAAAAAAAAATGTTTTTATTTAAAAAACAACATGGCACGGGCAGTGGGACACAACAGTCGAAAGAAATGGGTCGTTGGAAAATTATGGCAAAATTGATCCAAAAAATTTACGTACGAAGATATAAATAACTATGATGATTAACTAGCGAATTTGAAATGAAAATGAAAATTTTGTAACATTTATATCTATAGCATCAACAAATCCATATCCATACTAATATATAAATGGAAAAGCGTGTGTGTCAGTTTGTTTGTCCGTCTTTCACGGCAAAACGGAGCAACGAATTGACGTGATTTTTTTGAGTGGAGATAGTTGAAAGGATGGAGCACTCTCATATGTCACTACATAAGCTACTTATTGTCTCTTTGCAACCCCCCACTTCCTATAAGGGGGGGACGTTTGTATCAGTAATTTCCTTTTTTTTTTTATACCCACAAAAAGTTATTGTACAATCTCATGTACTCCAATACTAAAAACTGTTTGCGCGATTTAAGTATGGTCCGCTAAAACCAAAACAGACACACTAACCAATCTGATCTTATCATTATTAAATGTTTTAGAATGAAGCCTCATGACATGGACTGTTTTTTCCTTGATTGGTTTGACCTGTATAGTATATTGGCATTTTAACACTTTGGTCTTCAGCTATAATTATTGTTGAAATTCTTATTGTGTTATTAGAAGAAATCAATTTTAACTGTCAGGTGGGTTAATTAAAAGCGAATTACTGAGGTGAAAACGAAATTGAAAACAAATCAACGTGTCAATCTTGATATCAGTAAATGCCAGCGAAAAAATACAAGTATGAATTTATGAATCGGTGCATAGAAATGTTTGCACCTGACGATTTATGAACTTTAATAACTTTTTTTTTTAAGAATGGGCTTAGTCTTGACCACAGACTAGCCAAAGGCAAAGACGTGGCCTACGATGGAGTGAGCTCGCCCAAAAGATGCCTGTTCACCCATAATTCACTTTTTCTGCTTACATTACTTTTTTCTGGATTGCCAAATTCATTATCATTAAATGGATTTACCCAGTTTTGAAGTTAAGCGACACGATGATAATTATGTCCTTTCCTTAGTTTTCAAACACATAGTTGCATAGGTACATTTTTTATTATTAGTCTGTAAAGCAATGTAAGTATTCAGAGATTCTAGAAAAAAATAACATACAACTTTACTTTCCCATATTTATATGTATAAGTATAGCTGTTAAGGGAGGCAACAGGTGACCCTCGCGCCGGCAGCTTTGTTGCGCAAAGAATAGCTATTGCAATACAATGCTGGAATGCTGCCTGCGTGATGGGCACCTTGCCGAGAAACCAGGGCTTAGGCTTCTAGGAGTTTTATTTTTTAGATAAGTTTAGTTATAGTTTTTCACGACTGGCATAATTCTCATAATGTAATTTGTATGTATTTCTTTCTAATAATAAATAAATTAATTAATCCGCCGCAAAAAAAAAATATAATTGTAACATGTATTCTGTAGATATAATAATTTGTTCTTAATAAATGGGTGGCGTAGAAGGTTTGCTTCTAGCTGATATAATTTTTTAAGCCAACTAAACCTAAAAATATGGTTTAGGTATTATAAAATAAATAGAGCATACACGGAATATTTTCACGATGATTATATCGAAAGTTCTATGCAAAATGAAGTGAAATGATATGATACCTATAATTGTATAAATGTAATATATAACCAGTTACAAAAGCAAAATCTCACACACCATATATGGAAGTCATTAGTAACTATAAGTTTTATCTCGAATCAACATCTAGTTCTCACTATCGGCGTTTAAAAAAAGAACTGCCCGCGGCGTCAACAATTATATCGGAATTATATCGGTAGCTGCTACCTCGTATTATACGAAGATCACAATCAGAAGATACAAATGATAAATTATATATGGAGTGGATCCTGAGACAGGCCCTCATTTTGAGTTGATGGTAGTCCGAAGTGTTAATCATTTTTGGGGGGTTATTAGGTTTTTTGCCCAAGGGTATATAGAAAGGGAAAGTGTTTGGTAAGATTTGTAATTGTATCAAGTGTTTCACTTAGAAATAATTATGGTTATCTTTTTGACTATGCAGCTTATAAATTACTGTACAGTTTTTTTTTACATAATTGTCACAAGTTTTTTTTTTTTTTACTAATATCGGTGTTAATCAAAAGTACTGCATCAATATTACTTTTCTTTAACGTTTACTATTTTTAACCATAATAATGAATGAAAATACCGCAAACACAGAAGAGGTGCTAGGTGGCGATTTGGTGTTCAGATGATTGTTCAGTTGGTTTTGTTTATAAATATTAAACAAGATCTTTATTTTTTTGTATATTAATAAGAAAAAATGTAATTAATGCGCCTAAATAAACCGCAGTTTAATTCTGCGGAACATTTTCTCTCCTGTTTTTTTTTCTATTACTTTTTTTGTAATTTATTGTCATTACTTTACCCACCATTTGTCTCAAAATTTACTGTAAAAATACGGTCTTAAAATATATCTCACCGACGACGCTCCAAATTCACCTTAATTAAAAAAGTCGTATTTCTTTCACACTTCATTATTTTTCGTATCAGTAATTCGATATAATGATAAATATCCAATTAACGATAAGTTACGCCCGACTTTCAATAGACTGACTGACAAGCCGAAAAATTATAATAAATGTTTCATATTTTATAATGGTGGAAACAATTACTTGTTTTTTACATTGGGGCTAAGTAATAAGCGAATAGACTTATATTGACCGGGATATTGGCAGTTATAACTTTTTTTATTTTTGTATATTTCGACGCAGCTACAACTCGGTCAATATAAGGTCCTAATTTATTAGTTGCAGATATTTTAACACATGATACTTTACATTAAAATAATTAACTTTAAATATAAATTAAGAAATCTTTTCATGTAACTTTTTTGATTTCATTTTCCTAACAAAAAAATTAATTATAATTTCGTCTAAAAAAAATCATCATGTGCATTATCACATGTCACAATAACACTGTCTGTCATGTCAACAATTGTTTGTTGTAAATGTCGTAAAGGTTCGGCGGGAAAACTGCACATGTCATTGAAGTGGCCAGTTACAGTTAAGTGGTACGTAAAAGAGGTACTAGAATCTGTTCAATGAGTTTTCATTTAATAATCACATAAACACTTAAACAGGGTGTTTTTACGTAGCAAATTTGTTTTTCCGTTTTCTCCAAAAAAACATCGTAAAAGCTATAATGTTTCACGGTTTAATATACTCCAGAGAAATTAGGACCTTATATAAGTCTCATGTAACTAACCGCTTATTGAAAGCTTTTATAATAAGTGAGTAGTTTGATAATAGTGAATAAGTGAATTTTTAGAGCCAATCTTCTTTTAAATCACTTATAACATAATTAGTTTATATTTGTGTTATCCCGGCTTCCGACACATGTGCTAATGGGAGCCTTGCATGTCATGGATACTTGTCAAATAATCCTGATAATTGGTGTAATCACTATTTTTCTCGAAAGCGAATGACATCTTACTTTCTGACCCACAATGCCTTATTAGGATTAGTCTGATTTCTTCGTGATGTTTTTCTTCACCGAAAACCTAAAGTGTTTTTAACTCTGTCATGCGATCAAAACATGAGTCTTATTCACTTTTTTCCCGAGCTAAGGCTTGAATTGAACCCGCAATCTCTCCGAGTGTAAGTCGCACGCGGTTACATGTTTCTCCTTCAGCGTTTCGTACTGATTCCCGCTTATTTCCATAAATTGGACCACAAACTTCACTTCCTTCAACGCCTGTATGATTGATTTTAGATTTGAAACGAATTTTAAAGTGATATTTGACGGCTCCCATTAATTACAAACAGGAGCTACTGTAAAGAAGTGTGACACTGTAAGAACCTACGAGTATTCGTACATTGAGCGATATAATAGCTAGGTCATAACTTAAAATTAACTAATTTGAAATTAACCAAAAAAGCTAAATATCTTTTTAAAGTCATATGTTAAATCGGCAACCAAATCTAATTTACCTTAAACATAGCATTAGTCTCATTATTGACATGTTTAATATCTCGTGTAAATTAATCTGGGGACCGATTTTTATTCTAGTTTTTTTTTTGTCCACTTTATAGTAGGTATATTAAGTGAAATGCTATTAATCACTATCTATTAGTAGGAGCATAAATATTTTTCAGTTTTATTCTACTATTCGATTATTATCGTCGCTAATAGAGGCCTTAGATAAAACTTCTACCAATAAACGCGTTGATGTCAAATGTATGACGACAAAATCTTTTCGTTTACATTACATAATAAAACGGCAAAAATTCAAAAAATCTGTCGTAATAAAATATACCATATTCGAAAACATAGGAAAGAAGCAATGAAGTAAATAGTTACCACAGATCTAATTAAAAATCTAAGCGCGACCAGCACTGCTATATTATGCTAATCTAAAATGGCGCATCAGTACAATCTAAGTTCCATACGGTTTGCATAGGACGCTGTTATCGGCGGCTGGTATCGGCCTTTATTGCGAGACACAGTTCCACACTAGTGTCGGTCAGAGGTAACGAGGGTACTTGGTGATGGGAGATGCGATTAATTTAGAACACTCCTCTTCGCTTAGCTCGTCGTCGCACCTAAATTTTAATTATATCTATACAAACCATAAGTCGCTCGTATCGGCGTTTATTGCGAGACACAGTTCCACACTAGTGTCGGTCAGAGGTAACGAGGGTACTTGGTGATAGGAGACGCGATTAGTTTAGAACAGGCCTCCTCGCTTCGCTCGTCGTTGCACCTAGCTTCTGATTCTGATATTTATGAAATCCTTAAGGCGCTGTTATCGGCTTTTATTGTGAGAATCACTTTCACACTAGTAACGTGGGGACCGGGTGATGATAGACGTGAGTCAACCTATCGCACTCCTCCTCGCTTCGCTCGTTGTCGTACCAGTTTTTTTAACTGTGTCTAAACACAATGAGGTTGCATTGTTGCACACTCCTCTTTGATTCATACATTTTGTGTTACAGACATATTTGAACAAAGGCTAAAATAGAGACACTGATCGATCTGTGTCAAAAACTATGCAACTTTTTATCAATAGCTACCTTCTTTTCTCGATTACCTTTAATGTAAACCATTGTACAAATCCTCATTGTCTAATCTCTGTCGCTTATCGCTTCTCTCATGCACTCTGACCCGCCTCTAACTTGCTTAAGCATCGTTAAGATAACACCTTACTTATGGTAACCTTTTTACTGTGTTTCTGAACATCTGCGCTTTTTATGTGACTTTAGATCTGTATATGTGACTTTTATATTCTAATTTTGTTTATTTATCATTCGGCATACATTTTTTGTCTTTATTATTATTTGTTTCGAGGTATATCTGAGTGAACTTTTATGTTTGTTCGATAACGTGTTAAAAATAAATTCATGGTACTTTTAGGGTTTACGACGAATTTGTGTCAATTTGTATTATGTTTTCGTTTATTTACGACAAAACCGCTACTCGCTTACATCACATTCTCCGAGTGACCAGCTATATCGGTTCAGCCAAGGTAGTCACAAATATATGAATAATCAAACCATTTCATTCTTCCATTATACCATTTGTTTTGTTAGATAAACTGGTTTTAAAATTTTTCCTAGCTCAGGATCCGGGGGTGTCGTTATCCATACTAATATTATAAATGGGAAAGTGTATGTGTCTGTTTGTTTGTTCGTCTTTCACGGCAAAACGGAGCGACGAATTGACGTGATTTTTTTAGGGAGATAGTTAAAGGGATGGAGTGTGACATAGACTACTTTTTGTCTCTTTCTAACGCGAGCGAAGCCGCGGGCAAAAGCTAGTTTTAAATAAAAGTAAGATATTTTAATATTTTTGAGTTTTCTTTTCTAAATAATTTAGAGTCTTACAGAAAAATAATTTTTTAAAAGTGTTTTAAATAAAAACTAATGTATCTTAAAATATTTTCTATTTGATTTGAAATTCCAGAACCATTATTACGTTTCAAATTCCATTACTTTCAACACATTTATTTTCCCCGTAATTCCAATTCAAATCAGACTCAATCCTAACTTACTCCGTACTAACACCTTGACTCAGAAATGCCAGTAAATCACGATTATCAGTAAAAATCAATTCGGATGGTAATCGCGACGTTTTTACGGCATGTCAAGTGGCATAAACAGTCGTTAACTTAATGAGGCGCGTGTGGGCGGGCCGTGACGTTTGCGACCCGATCGGATGGTTTTGTTTTGTGTAAATCAATTTTATGGTATATAACTGGACAATGGGGAGAGACAGGAAATATTTAGAGTGGTGAAAAAATATGTGAACTGGCCCCGTAGCCGAATGGCATTTCTCCGACGCCAAACGAAAGCGATACGCCGCTGGCTCTGTCGCGCCAATACGCAAGCGCGATAGAGATAGATATCTACTAGCGCTTCGTTTCGTGAGCGTTTCGTGAGCGATTGTGCCATTGGGCTAGCCACCCTGTAGTGCTACAGGTGTTTAAGAATAGTGATAATTATATTGTCTTTGCCTTTGGCTAGTCCGTGGCCAAGAGTAAGCCCATTTATAAAAAAAAAAAAAAAACTTTTTCCCAAAGGGGTAAGCAGGGAATCTGTGGATATACACTTGGTTTGATCTTTTCTTTTAGTTTAATTAAACTTTTCTAATCATGTGCAACCGTGATCATTTTTTTAAATTGGTTTTAAACACTACCTATGTTTAAGCCGAAATAGAAACTAAAATTTATATCAAATACTATTCAGTAATTGTGTCGCTTAACTTCAAACTCGGGTAAATCCATCCTGCTTTAAGGTTGATTATGTATAAAAATATATATAATCTGAAAAATAATCAACCTTATAGTAGAATGGATTTACCCGACTTTGAAGTTCAGCGACTCAATTAGATTAATGACAGCTTGCACTGTTTGTTTTAAGATAACTGACCCACATTATATCATACCCAAGATGAAAGCAAACATAATACCTTAGTGATTAATAGTAGGTTTTACCGTCACCGTTCATTTATGGTATAGTCCAGTCATTAAAATATTTAGGAAGGAATTAATACAAGATAACTGACGCTTAACGCCCTTTAATGTGTTAAAATGTTTTGACTTTATTAAGATTACGTTACGTTTGGTACTAATGTGGTAGGAAGGTAGGCGTCTTGTTATCTAAAAATCAATGTTATCGACCTCAAAAATTAGTTTATTTTTTAAGTATAAATCAGATTTAATTAATTACCTGATGTTACAGACATCGTTGACCTAATGAGCGCACAAATCGTTGAGTGGGCGAGACCTTTTCATATCGACGATATGACTACATGTATGTTTGTTTTGTAAATTGGTTGGAATTTTTCTGTGGTCGTTTTGACCTGTGACGGTAATTTAAAATAAATAATAATATTTTATAAAGATAGTATGTCGCTTTGATTTTAAAGTGATACCTACGTATTTCAACAAAACATATTATATTTAAGAGTAATTTAGTACCAACACGAACTAAGCTCACAAAGAGAGCATCATTTTTGAAGATAGTTTTCTTTTCTCCATATTTTTATTTTTCAATTTTGTATGTGTCTACACTCGATTCGTGGGTACATTTTACATTTAATTTATTGTGATACATACTAGACATAGCATAAATTTAAATTACAAATTAACATTGTAGTATTAGCGGGTAAAAATGAAATATCGTTTACTCAAGTACATACACAACCGGCCGAAGCGCCTTGTTATTTCGTAAAATCCTCTACAAATTTTGAAAGACGACAATATTTTTGAATTCTGCTCCTGTTGAAATATTAAATAGATCAAACCTTTTGTCATTACTTTATCATTTCACCTTCACTTTTGAAAAATATGTCAAGATTTCTAAGAACAAATTAAATTACTTTCATAGAAAATATTTTAACTTGTTGTGTTGTTTCCAGCTCGGAGCACTGGAGGCTTTGGTCACTTTTTCTTTGTATATGACATTTATTTAATGTTTAGAATATGTCAAGCTTGCTAAATTACACATACTAATTATGTACCTAACAGAAAAACCTACCCAGATGTTTCATACTAACCACTAAAACATAATAAATAATAAACTAAAACTAACTTAAACTATAAATATTTCAAAAAACTTACACACAAAAAAAAAATTACAGCAACTCAATCATAAAAAAAACACCCCCTCCAGCTATTCCGCCTGCGGCAGTACTATACGAGCATACTACCCTGTCAATTTAAAAGACCTCTTTATCATAATAGGCTCATACAGACATACTGCCTTTTAACCTAGGACGTGACATAATGAGCGTCAGTCGTGTGGGCGGGACTGTCGCATGTCATGTCGTTGACTTAACGAGGGCTTAATACGACAAGACGTGCGCAACTACTGTTTAATACTGTGTTGAGTAGGTTTTGACGTATCTAATTTGACTAATACGTTCTTACACATATTGCACTAGTATGATTTGCTTGTCAAGTTAGGCTAACGCATGTAAACTTGTAAAGTTAGGAGAAAGATTTGTAATATTATTATGATCTTACTGTTTAACACAGCGATTTTTAAATATGCGGTTGGATTAAGAAACATTTACATGGCAGCGTTTCAAAGTTATAGTTACACAAGTTTATATCAGTGCTTTGTTTTCAAGGTAAAGATGTACATGTACAGGTAATTATTTTCACAACCACTTACTTACCTACCTACTGCTTTAAAGAATTCACATGAACTTCATGTCTAGTTGTGTCATTTTGATAGTATTGTTTTTGATACCATAATTACTTATGCATTTAAGGGTTAATTCAGTAGCAAACTGTATTTTTACTGATAGCTGTGCTGCTGTTTTTATTACTTTTAAGCTATTTGTGGACGCTACACAATAGAAAGACCGCTAATAGACGTCTAAATATCCGCGAAAGCTGAAGAAAATTCTCATGTAAGTGAATATTATGTATTCTTATGGGAAATAAAGATCTTTAAAATGTGTCTTTCCGCATTCCAAAATCATCATTTACCAACATTTTGAAGTTTATCAAATCATATTCATCTAGAAAAGCTAGGAATGACCGTATACGTCCGTTCACCGCTAGTATTAGTCATACCTACGTCAGTTGGGACACAATTCTGTTAATGAATTCAGCTTCTTTATACCTTTCTCTCTGTTTATTCACGGTTTATCTCCAACACGCACGGGCCTATAAAATACCTTTTGTGTGCCACAAGTTGAAGAATATAGCGGAGTAGATTCTTAAGATAAAAGTGCGGAAAATAGGACATTTGTAATAACAAGTCGCGAATTGCAATTATGTACTTGCAACAACACCACTCACTATTTATTTAAAATGATACAATGGAATAGAATACAATACAATACAAATACTTTTTATTGCACACCTTGATAAAATACAACAATAAAAAATAATACAAATGATCCTGATCTTTAACGGCCAAGACTCCGACAAATTGTGAAACTCAAAAAGCTTCAAAGCCATCATACATACATACAATCACGCCTGTATCCCATTAAGGGGTAGGTAGAGCACATGAAACTGCTAAAGTCTCAGTGCCACTCTTGGCAATTAAGGGGTTGAAAGAAAACGAAAAATTGTGACATTGCAGTGACAGGTTGCCAGCCTCTCGCCTACGCCACAATTTCACCCAAATCCTACAGACGACCACACGGGATCAAAAAAAGCCATCAAATTATCTGAAAAAGCAAATATACAAAAGATTTTATAAGATGGTCTTTTTGAGACCAGGCCCAAAATAGTGGAAATGAGGTAAAGGGTAACACAACCAATGAGAGCGGTTAAATCAAATCAACTTTTGAAATACCTCTTTTCAATGTTTTACAAAATAATACTTAGTAAAAGTGCTCCATCTTTTTAGCTTAATTTTGTTGACATCAACACAATACACTGTAAAACCGCAGTTAAGGAAAAATACTGTATCCTCTATCGCTTCTAACTGAAACTAGTCTCATACTTTCGTAAGCAGAGCTTATGATGGCCATTTTTTATAGCACAGGTCATCGGACGCAGCCGGTGTCGTATTGTATTCTTTATGGGCGAGATTTAGAGCCCAAACTAGGAGGTGATCAATTTATAGGCTTTTATCACGAGAGCGATTTAATAGGTTTATTTTGATGAATGAAACCGGTCGTGAGTTTTATGACGGAAATTTCTTCATTGTGGAGTTTGTCTGGCTCGATTTACAGTTTAAAATACGTTAAAATAAATATTAGCTTTACAACCGTATCGAAAACAACTTTTTTGAAATAAAAAATGACACTTTTGATACTGATATATCCGAAACAAATATAGTTGTTATCTACCTCGAATGTTTGAGTATGTACTGATATTTGAATGGAAATATTGCAAATTTCGTGTATAATATAACTGGTTTGGTCGACTGTGTACAATTTTAATACGACAGGGATGAAACAGAATATTTTAAAATCAGAGATGACTCAATTTCAATTTTATGATTCCTTTTGACAAGGGAGCTCCAAATAAGAGAAATAAAATACGCAGCACGAGTATTTTACTTTCTAGATTGCTCTCTAAGTCATGAAACTTTTTACTGTCACTGACATTAATTGCTGTTGACAATTTGAGCACAATATTGTGTTTAAATGATGAAGCACATTTTACTAGTACATATTAGAGGAAAATGATTAATAACTATCAAATATGATAGATGCAAAGGGCTGGCGAGCTCTGACACTTTCTGGGCCTCACAGGTGTTTTACCATGTGAAACGTCATTCGAACATGCTTCTCTATTCACTACGCCGTTTTCTTGGTGCTTTAATGAGCATTGCAAAGATTTCCAAGCGGAAATCTAGTATAAGTACTTTGCGTCTAGGGAGGCCCATGGCGTCGCAAACAATTATGTACGTATGCCCTCCATGCATTAACCAAAGCTGAATCATTATCATTGCGTCTCAGAAACAATTGACGGATCGCGTATTTTTAAATCAGTTAAAGTATTTGAAGACCAAATTTCAAAAAACAGCTGGTCAACCTCCAAACTTCCGTTGTCACGCCATTCAAAAAGGTAATAAGTTGATTCTACAAGGCCCTCGTCAAGATCTTCAGTATCTGATATTTCACCATTGCACAAAATTTCAAGGATTTGTTCATCACTTAATGGACGCCCTATAGATTATATCAAACCGGTCGGAAAGAAGTGTCATCAAATGACGATCAATGAATGACTTTGATGGGTCGTCAACGTGAAGTGGTTCGAGAAATTTTACATAACGGTACATATAAGTACAAAACACTATTTGATTGGTACAGAAGAGGACAATGTACAAATAATTGTGGCTTGATTCGAACTTTAATGTGGGACATAATTCACATAATATTAGATCTGGATACAATATGGATTGGATAAAATGTCACAAATGACGTTAATAATTAAAGAAACGCCACTATTGATAGTGCCATCTTATTCCTATCTTAAAATTATTTATTTTGAATACGGCTGGTATAGGAAAACTACGTTACAAATACTCATATTTGACTAAGTTACATAATTACAAGTATCTGTATATATATCTGATGGCGTTTCTGTGGAGTATAGGTACTATTTATTGTAAGCCATGAGGATTACCTACTTATCAAATTTTGTAATTCCTTGAATGCTGGTGTAAAGTTACTGGTTTTACCTGTTGAGTTGGATATTTTATAACACACGTATCACGAATTGTCATACATGAGTTCATTACTCATAACCTCTTGAATACGATCTTCACGACATTTCTGACCGCAAGCACTCTAAGAAATCGCAAATGGGCTAAATATACAAAGAAATGTCGCGAAACTCGGATGACGTCATCATTCACAGAATCTCGCGAAATGAGGAAAAGATTTCGTGGGAGTCACTGATTTAGAAATTAGAGCGATTGTGTAGTCACGCTTTTTAGTAAATAATGCTAAATGCAAACCGAGGAACGTAGCCAAATGTACAAACGCTGACGATAATTAATGATCGTTATTCTAGCTATATCTATCGCTCTTCCGTATTGGCGCGTATTAAATAAATAAATATTATAGGACATTCTTACACAGATTGACTGAAGCCCACGGTAAGCTCAAGAAGGCTTGTGTTGTGGGTACTTAGACAACGATATATAATATATAAATACTTATATACATAGAAAACATCCATGACTCAGGAACAAATATCTGTGCTCATCACACAAATAAATGCCCCAACCGGGATTCGAACCCGGGACCGCGGCGTAGCAAGCAGGGTCACTACCGACTGCGCCAGACCGGTCGTCACATTGGTAATATTGTCTCAATGTGCACGGAGTTTCGCTGCAATGATAGGCTACATTGGCCATTTTCGGGCGCATGAGCGTCGAAACATTGATTAGGAGTCAAAGTGGTCGCTATTGCCAAAATCGGTCGGACTCAATCAATCAATCAACTGGCGCGACAGATCCAGACTGTGTTTCGATCGGCATCTAGCGGTAACGATTATCATTTCGGCTAGGCCGTCAGGATATCGGTTCTATATATGTAAAAAAAAAAAAAAAAGATTTTATTTTGTATGACGATCTATGATTGCTCACATTGGTTATTTATTTATCGTGTGGCATATATTATGTCGTTTCTCTACTTTTAAATGTTTAAAAATTCAGACTGCAGATATTCGATTGCAGTCGTCGACAGGGTCTTAAGATCTGCCAATTCTCCGCTAAATTTGGTGCACTCAAAGACAATGTGGTGTACTGTCTGATCCGGGTCGCCACATTGGCATTCCGATGACTCGCGCCACCCCCATTTACACCACAGCGATGCGCAGTTACCGACGCCTGTCCTAATTCGATTCAACCGACACCAAAGTCGTCGAGGTTCCTCAAATCCCACTGGCCGGATCCCAGCTTGTAGCTCAAAAAGGTCCGTAGGCATAGACCTCGAGTCCCATTCTGCTGTCCATGCCTGTAATATTTGTGGGTCGAGCAAATGGTATTTTAATGCTGGGGGTTTGCGAGATTTCAGCCTGAGGGTCTTGAGCGCGTTGAGGTCCTCGTGAATAGGCAAGCATGTGTTCGTGCGGATCTTCGAGATTACTCGATCGAGGCACTTTTCGCGTCGGATGCTTGGTTGCCGCATGCGACACTTAATGTGATATGTATTATCTCATGTCATGTTGTGCTAATCGATGAATCGCCAAAGTTGTATCAAACTATTTGACATGATGCCAACGGCCACTTTTCATCATCGCACGGCTCGTCATCGACAGGGCGCTAATCCACACACCTTGCAACCTAAATGGTCGCGCGCCGTGCGGTTTCAGAGGAATTTCCTCCCACGAACGCTCCGGCTGTGGAATGAGCTCCCTGTCGAGGGTATTCCCGATGAACTGCAGTATGGGGTTCTTCAAAAAAGGAGTGTACAAGTTTCTAATGGGTCAGCAACGCGCATGTGACGCCCCTTGAGTTGCAGGTGTCCATAGGTTACGGTAACCGAATTCCATCAGGCGGGCCGTATACCTGTTTGCCACCGACGTGGTATAAAAAAATCAAAATTAGTTTAAAAAACAACTTATGCACTTCCAATTCCATCTAGAAAAACAATCACCGTTTTTAGGAATAGTACAGTAAAATGCTAGTTCAAATGTTTGATTAAATTTCATCTGCCCACTTCAAACTTAATTATACAAAACAAACAAGACAATACTTAATTATGAATTCTCAACGGAATCTAAAACGAGAGAACAGACAAACATCCGCCCCGCCCAAACCATCACTTAGTTGAAAACGTTATTAGGTACTAACAACATAATTGTTTCAACGAAATTTAGAACATAATCTCGTACATTTTTGTATTAGAATTGCTTGTAAAATATAAGTGGACTTAAGTCATTTTAAAGTTTAGATTGGAAAATAATTAGCATTTAGTGTGGAAGATTTTCTTTTGATGAATTTCGGTGGTATATGGTAATCTGGTGTAACATGATGGTCAGCTAAGGAATTCATGACCATTCAAGAAAAGACACGGAGTAATATCAAATCTGGTAGACATTTCTTTTATTTATAAATAAATGTATTTTTAGTCTGATCGTTAATCCGACGGTTTTCTCTACGGTCCTGACTACTACTAACAGCTATTTTTGTCGTATATAAAATCAGAATGCGCTTGTAAGGGTTGTGTTGTAGTAGGATCACATGACATAGTCACTTGAACTCAAGACCATTGATTTTATAGGCAGGGTCACTAAGCCTGACAGGTCGTAAATATAATATTTATTTGGACGAAATTAATAGGTATTATAATCCAATCGTGAGTCTGTATATGCGTGACGATCGTGATGTTATTATATTAGCACTACTGTAAATAAAACAAATGTGCAAAGATAAAAGGATATGGGTCAGAGCGATCAGGGCGGAATGATGCACCGCTACCAACGCGGGGCCTGCGGCGGTGGCTATTATGTGGGGGGTGGGTGATAGGAGGAGCGGCGAGCGGAGCGATTAGCGATTTTGCTACGAATAATCAATTTGTATTTTGGAAAGAAAAATATACTAAATTATAAGTATGTATTATATTATTTGTATATCATTACCTATCTATAAATCACAAGACAGTATTCTTGAAGTTATTGAAGTGATTAGGTACATATTTACTCACTTATGAGGAGCATTTGGCTTTTAAATCAGTAACTGGACAGTTGGAAGTACACTACTTTGTTTTCGAAGTAAGGATTGTTTTTTTTTTATACTACGTCGGTGGCAAACAAGCGTACGGCCCACCTGATGGAAAGCGGTCACCGTAACATATGTACGCCTGCAACTCAAAGAGTGTCACATGCGCGTTACCACCCCATTAGAAACTTGTACATTCCCTTTTGCTGTGTTAAATACACAGTAAAAAGGAGTGCACAAGTTCCAAGGAGGGTTCGGGTTGCCGACGACTCAAAGGACAATAGACGGAATAAGTCAGTTCCGTAAGTCCTGCCGTCATCAGCACACCGCACCCTCGTTGAGCTCTGGCAGCCTTACTCACCGGCAGGAACACAACACTATGAGTAGGGTCTAGTGCTATTTGGCTGCGGTCTTCTGTAAGGCGGAGGTACTACCCCAGTTGGGCTCTGCTCTAGATTCGAGCGAGATGATATCCGCTGTGCTGTGCCACACAAAGCTGTGTTTTTGAAAAACGATTTCATAAGTAACGATTTCATTAGCGGTCTAATACAACGGAATTCACAAATGAGTATAATATTCGATAAGTACAATAAGTTATATGTTGATGTCAATTAACTATAGGTATTGTTTATGAAAAGTAACAATAAAATTTAATTATTATTTGATCTACAATGTTTTAAACCTTCTAAAAATACTTACGTTAGGTCCTGATCTAATCTTACAAATATTTATAAACTTTTACATGCTGCACTATTTCAGACTCAGCAAAAGATTTGAGCCATATCTTCGAACCCGCTGTTCGCCACACAGAAACCGCACCATAAAGATTGATAGCCGCAGCGTGAGAACGGCAAGTGGCCGTGGCACTCGCCATTACGCTAAACTATTGTTTGCTCTGCATGTACCATTCATCAGGTGACGTCATTTTGACGCGCACGTCATAATTCAATCGGATCGAAGCACGTTTTTGCCTTTTCGGGACAACTGTATGGGTTGCCTGAGGCTTGACAGACGCTATTGTTTACAATTTTTCTTTTTATTATCTCATAAGGCTAGTCAATCACGCTTGGCTGGTATCTAAACACTGATTTGATTTTTGTATTAGTCTTCTCTTTCCTACCCTTATCCCACGTTATGTGGAGTCCGTACAATTCGTCTTTCTCTTCCATTCCTCTCAATCTTTCGTTATCTCAGAACTCGATTCCATCTTTCTCATATCCTCCTTCACATGTTCCATCCATGGTGCTATGGCGCTATGAAGAATAAAATAATTATCTTAACCATTCCCTTTTCTACGTAAAGAAAGGCAGATAGGCACTCTGTAAAATTTTCTTCGCGATGTCATTCAGATGACATCTTGTAGTCATTATGCCAGCGCTCAACTTTTCAGACCCGTCATCATAGGTCTTGTATTACTTATAAATATTAGCACCTACAGATCTGATGTAGTGCTAAGTTTTTCCTTCGTTTTTTACGGAAACGTACGAACATGTCATGATATTTCAGTTAGTCTTAGTACACGACGTACTAACACTGTATAAATTAGCATGACAATAACGAACTTTTCCTGAAAACAACGAAGAAAAACCTTTTCGCACTATATCTGTACCTACCTAAAGGCTATTGTCAAAAATCAGCAAGGGTGCGATATACTACACTGAGAGAAAATACAACCAGTTTTCATGTTCGTTCAACAAGTTTTTTGGTTAAAATAGCGCCTACGTGCTCTTTGGTTTAATCAACAAGCTACTTGTCATTTGAATCGGCAATATATCGATACCTTTGGGTTCAATTGGCGTAAAGGACAAAATGCAGGTTTTCAGGAGAAGCAAAAAATAACTTTTTTTTTAGAAAAATGTTTATATCTTTTTTGTTTTTTGACCTATATTTGTGACGTATATAGAAAAATATGTAGATTTTTAGTATCCTTCACCTAGTGTAGCAACCGTAGTGATAAACTAAACGGTTTAGAAGTTAGATGGTTGTAAAGGACACGTCAAAATGCTATGGACGTCCTTTACACCCACGATTTTTTTGAACAATTAGAGTCGATAGGGTCGTAAATGACGGTCTTAGATGATTTTTATACAAATTCGGGGCGTAAATGTAACCGGAATGGTACAAATGGCAACTGTTTTTAGCTTAGTTTACAATTGAGAAACTTACATTACATTAGTGTTACAGTGTATATTTATCTAAATATTTAGCAAAGACAAAGAACAAGACTATTTTATATCCAGTTATGCAATAAAGAAACAACATTTGCTTAAAAACTAATCTCATATTTTGGAAAGTTATTATTTTAGTACTCGCCGCTGTCTCAATAAGTTACGCATTCAGTATTTAATTCTAGCAGGGAAACGCTTTCGTAGTTTAAGTAAATATAAAAACACTAATGGTAATCACGTAAATCTTTAATCAGCAACTGTGAATAGTAGACTATATTAATACGACAGTAATTTTAAGTCTAAAAGTAGAAAGAAGTTCTAAGAATAACTAAGAGTTAAGTACTTATTTATAAACGCAAGTTAGGACGCGTATACAAACTGTAGTCAAGACTACCTACTATGTTGATTCATATTTTTGATAATTTTAAAACAGAAGATTGTTATTTAGTCTTAAACCTGTTAAATAAGAATAATCTTAATTATGAGTTCAATCCTAGAAATATTATAGGCAATGCTTTAAGTACCTGGGTACATAGCCAAGTCACCAAACGCTAACGCTCATTCGCTAGCGAAACGCACCTGTTATTGTCGCACTAAATGTTAGTATAGTCTACTGTTAAAGTTTACTGCCGGCGTAGCTGAATGGCAATCGTCGACGACAGATGCAGTCTGGTGCAATACGCAAGAGCGATAAAGATATATACTTAGCTACGAAATAGATATTATCGTGAGCGTTTGTGCATTTGGGTACGTACCCTGATTACCATAATGTATTTTTTAATTACCTACATCTCGCCGCAGTATAATAATACTACGAAAGCGTTTCCCTGCTAGAATTAAAGACTGAATGCGTAACCTACTGACTATTCAGACAGCGGCGAATACTAAAAAAATAACTTTGAATTTGTTGCCAAAGTATTAGGTTTTTAAGCAAATATTGTTTCTTTTTTACAAAACTGGATATAAAATATTAGTCTTGTTCTTTTTTGTTGCTAAGATAGCTTAGATAAATAATACACTGCATTAAACTAATGTAGGTAGCTATTCTATGCCATATTAAGTACGTTTTGATACATTTTTCCAGTTTTTAATTGTAAACTTAGCACAACATTTGTACCATTTCGGTTACAATTACGCCCCGACTTTGTATAAAAATCATTTAAGACCGTCATTTACGACCCTATCAAATCATGGGTGTAAAGGACGTTATAACATTTTGACGTGTCCTTTACAACCATCTATCTTATAAATCGTTTAGTTTATCACTAAGGTTGCTACACTAGGTTAAAGATACTCGTAATCTGCATATTTTTCTTATACACATCACAAATATAGGTCAAAAAACAAAAAAAGTGGGTTTATCTTTGTCTTGGAAACCTGCATTATATGTCCTTTACGACAATTGAACCAAAAAAAAAACGATTACAGTTGCGGATAAAATATTTTTAGTGCTGGTCGTAAAGGACGAAGAACAAAAAAACTTGTCCTTTACGCCCAACTTTATCACACTACTATAGAAAGTGATCCTTAGAAAGTAAGGGCTTAAAGGGCAACAATATATATCAAGGTGACTTACGACTATATTTTTATTTGTAGATTTCCTTTACGACACAAATAATAATTTATAATTAATGACTTGATATTTACGCCCCTTCAGAAAAGCTATTTTTGCAAGTCCATAGTAGAAAATCTTGGTCGTAAAGGCAACTTTTTAAGAGATATCGAAATTTTAACTACACAGATCGATAGCGCTTGAAATTCTGAACAAAACTGTATATATAACTCATTTTCGCCAAAATGTCCTTTACGCCAATTGAACCCAGAGGTATCGAATTTGAATCAACAAGTCGATTTTATAAAAGCAACCTGACACATATTGTTTTAAACATACATTTGGATGATTCAAACGGATAAACCGCAACAAGTCGAACTTGTTAAATTCACAATGCAAATTTCTCTCAGGGAGTTGCATATGTTGATATGTTTTAAACAGTAATTTATTCATAAAAGTAGTGCTGGTGGCTCCTGTCTATAGACAAGCTTTGGTGTTGCTACACGCGACTACACAGCAACACACTTTTATTCACCTAGTACCTAAAGATGGACGAAAGGTGACGCAAGTATGTACCTATATTAAGTAGCCCAGCAATTTACTTCAAGCAATAAAACCACGCAAACCACAATTAAATGTTATTCTGATCAAAAGATAGATTGCAAAAATGGTAGGATCTTAACCGACCGCACGGGTAAAGAACATACCTAGATAGGTACGTTTTATAATGCATGCTTATGAAAAATCTGTGAAATATACAATGACACTGAAAAATCTGCGAATATTATTATACTCTATTACTGAGTGATTTTACAGTTATAAAGAATATTTATTAGGTATTAGTTAAGAGAAGATCGATTATCATGCCTATTCGAATGTAAACAAATACCATAAATAATTATATTATTTATTTGCCGCATGCTCTTAAGATTTGCGTGTTTCACACAACATGCCAGTATTTTTTAAGTAACTGGATAGAATGTACTGTTTCCATTATTTCCAACCCTCCTAAGGCCCAAAGCTCCTACGTGTAAATTATTTAGTCCGATAATAATTATAGGAACATATTTAAAAATGGATTTAAATAAATAAAATAGTATTTTCTCTGTACTCAAAGACCATAAGTTAAAATGTCAGTGACAAATATTCTTTTCATTTATATGGCCTTAGGAGGCTATCGTAACTTTTGCGATTCCGAAAACTTTCCGACCGCTCCTCACCAGTCGGTGTATACCCGGCTAGCATAAGTCACAGGTTGCTCAAGGGGTCACTCGAGGTCATGTCGCAACGCTGGGCATTGTCGGAGGATTAAACGTTAGCTTTTTGTGCATAACACATGCAATGTGAGCTCAATGAGTTTTCAGTTAATTGGGACGTCTGACATTTGACTTTGATTGGTTTTCATAGGTTAATCTGCATTGTCTAAGTTACTAGTTTGTGAAGATTGATTTAATTAATTGATTGAAATTTGAATAATTATAATAATGATGAGATAACTAGATATTAGTTAAATTAGTTTTCTGATTGGGCTAGCGCGAAGCCCATTAAAGATCAAATTGTCATCAGATTAAATAAATATCTAAGAAGATATTAGAGAATTTTTTAACTGTAATTTAAAAATGTTTGATAATGTTTTATCATTCGGATATAACAAATAATTGACTTATTTAGGTTACTAATTGATTAATTATTATTTAATAAACCTTATTTTTAGTATGAAAAACTTGAATTTGTTCCTAAAGTTGATGTCATTATAAATAACACTAAAATATGTAAAATATCTCAAGTTTTATAGTTTTATTATAAATCAATTTTAACTAATACTATCCAACCAAAATTATTTCAGTCAACCTTTCATAACACTGACCTGTTGTAAAATCAACATTAGGTACTTTCTGACATGCCCATCCAAAGCAAACTAACCTCAAACATCTCCGCCCATCCTAACCCCGTGGTCCATAGAAAGTGAGAGGCGACCTCAGACATACTTTAATTTGTCCGACACCGCATACGTCAATCCTTTTGAGGGACGTTTACTTTTGACAGAATGCCTTTTGGTCTGACAAATGCTCCAAGTGCGATTGTATGATTTTTTCATTAAAAAAATGTATTTTTAGCGTACATTTACTAATAAAAATTAGTGTCCGTTTCCGATTTCGATGCGATTAAGGGATTCCGTTAAAATTCGAACACTTATTATTAGATTGGAAGGATAAGACTACAGTAGTTAAATCGTTTTTAGTTTTTTCTTTCCATTTAAGTATCTTTCACGGTAGTTAAAATTAATTTAGATCTACTTATGATGATGAATATTTAAAAAATATATATATTTAATATTGGCTAATTAGAACTGAGCATAGCATTCATGAAAAATTAATGTCAGGATACTTAATATTGGCAGATAAGAAAATAAAAAAATGTATAAGCCCTTCTCAGTAGGTATTATTTAGTAAAGAAGACTCGAACTCGTTGCCATTATCCTAAACTAAAACCCACCATTCAATGTGATTTGACACTACTGGGTCAAAATTTTATACACAAATATAAGCATTGAACTGGATCCGCAAACCGATACGTCTATAAACTCCCAAACGTTAAGACTTTACCAGCACCAAAAAGCCGTGTACCTAATTTATAAGAAAGAATAGTTTATGATACCTTCACCGTGAGAACTGTGCCCCGCCCACGCAGATGCCACGGACATTTGTCACGGTGCTTGTAAAATTGTTGAAAAATGTATTGTGGCGTAACCATGGACGCTTTGTGCGGATGTGATATTTTGTGAGCTTTAGTTTGTGGTACACGGAAGTATTTTTTATGCATCGATATTATTAGTCAATTAAGATATACAGACTGAACAAGCATCTTCTGGGCGTGTTCATTCCAACATAGGCCACGTCCCTGCCTTTGGCTAGTCTGAGGCCAAGCGTACGCCCATTTATTACAATAAAAAAGTACAAATAAATATCTTGCATAATTAAATGAAATGAAATTAAAATGAAATAAATTAACTGCCGGGAATACTTTCCATACATTATATATTACTAAATTACTAATATTTACACGATAAATAAATTAAATTAAATTTACAATTGAAATTGAAACTAATAAAACTAAATTAATCAAGTAGGACCCGCGGTGGCGGCATAAGAGCTATGCTATCGCATCATAGATTAAAATCATAAATGAAATAAATTAACTGCCGGGAATACTTTCCATACATTATTATATTACTAAATTACTAATATTTACATGATAAATAAATTAAATTAAATTTACAATTGAAATTGAAACTAATAAAACTAAATTAATCAAGTAGGACCCGCGGTGGCGGCATAAGAGCTATGCTATCGCATCATAGATTAAAATCATAAATGAAATAAATTAACTGCCGGGAATACTTTCCATACATTATATATTACTAAATTACTAATATTTACATGATAAATTAATTAAATTAAATTTACAATTGAAATTGAAACTAATAAAACTAAATTAATCAAGTAGGACCCGCGGTGGCGGCATAAGAGCTATGCTATCGCATCATAGATTTTTCTGGTGGCCAATATAAGTAATTGCTCAGCGGATCAGTATTTCTCTCCAGCGGGGCAAAGCGGCCAGCCTTCTGAGTACCTTACCCAACGAACAGAACCTGGGCCAAATTTTTTATTTATAAGTTTTAGTCTAAGTGTTTTATTATTATATTATTCTATGTACATATATGTTTTACGATGTTAATGAAGAATAGTAGAATCTTGCATAGTGTAGGTCAAAAACGTTTAAATTCAATGGAGCACACCCTTATTCGGCCGCATCGAATGGCTTGAACCTGCTACAACTGAATACTGGATCCAAATATTTTTGTACAAATATATTACTGCTATATAGATGTAGTGCGAAAAGGGGTTTCTTCGTATTTTTCCGGAAAAGTTCGTATTTGTCATGCTAGTTTAGTCAATGTCAGTGACACTACTTTTAAAAAATCTCGTATCTCATGTTTCTCCTCAAAGTTAAAACGCAGTAAGTCTATATGCATTCCATACATACTTTTTACTACAATTTTTTTTTTCATTGACAGACGAAGATACAAGTTTTTTTAAAGTAGTGACGAACTGTCTCTTACCTTATTTAACATTTGTGTCGCTTAACTTCAAACTCGGGTAAATCCAGTTTTCATAAAAAAATAAAAAAATATGTATAATCTGAAAAAGAATCAAACTTATAGCAGAATGAATTTTCCCGAGTTTGAAGATAAGCGACACATTTATGCCGTTTGTTTCATATTATTGATGTTTTTCTTATTTCTTCGCTTGTGGTAATAACTTAGCAAACAGTCGGTGCCATTTTCTTACTGACTTAATGGATACTAAAAGTATTAATTTTACAGCTTCAATAGAGTATCTACCTATCAATTCCAGCTATAAGTAAATAAATTGGTATCTGATAGTGATAACTTAATTTACACCTAGATACTTTATACGTATCCGAAACGACATAAGTTTTCAACATTCAGATCAACTTAAGCCCTTTTACATATCGTCGCTGCGCGTGCAAATTTCGCTATGTGTTTTTAACCTACTTTACAGGAGACACAAAAAACTGTTTATTTCGGCAATTATTTAACATAAATAAATCAATATTTTTATGGCATAAGTATTTTCACTTTTGCATACATTAAGAAATTACTTGAAATTATATTTTAGTTATTATAAGGTTAAAAAAATATTTTTTCATAAATATGTTACATAGCGATTATAATTTGAGTCGTAAATAATCGGTATGTGTCTTACAATCACATAACTAGATTTTATTCTTAAGGAACAAAATACAATTTTATGAATGGAGGTTATTTCAGTTACAAAGTTGCTCAATGTGGTATTATGTAAACATTTACGCATTGAATAAGTTTTCATTATGCATGTTTAACTTGAAAAAACCGGATAATGCTAGTCTGGCTCGAACACCGAAGGTTATGTGTACATTTTACTATTTTTTTCTCACAACTATATATTAATAACCATGTACTGATGTATGGTGTAATACGATTTATTTTCCAAATTTTATAGTTTAGGTCAACCGGAAGTACCCTATTAATTTTGACTTCCTTGAGAGTGTAGATTTTTTTTCAACTCAATTAACCTATGTTGTATTTACTTAGAAATAAGGTTTTTTTACAGCTTCAAGGAACGGTACAGTACACTTGAGTATAGGGTTTTTCCGAAATAAAGAATATTGACAAATAGATAAACGGATAGACAAGAAAGTACATAATTGTATAAGGGTTCCATTTTTCCCTTTTGATCCGAAAAAGATAAAAAATCTTTGTCATTCAAAACTTTATGTGATTTCTCAATTCAGCTTTTTTTCATTTATTAAACATTTCATTTTCATTAATTTATTGTAAAATGTTTCCAGAAAGGATAGGTAGATCTTATCACACAAAATTTCATACAAAACGATGTCTTGCCACTTCAAGGCAATGATTAATCACTTGCTATTTTTTTGAGTTACTTAGCATAAATTTATCTTATTTCGATAGTTTGTAATATACGTTTACACACACTGAACCCTACACGAAATTTGTCAGTATACTAAACACTATACATTTCTGACAGTTAATCTTAAAAATCAATTTGAAATGATTTATTTTTAACTAATATTAAAAAATAACTATTCGGTCAGAGTGAGTACTTTCAGACATAGTCTCAATAAAAAGGGAAACTACACTCTGTCTCATTTATAGAGGTTATACTTGACGACAAACCCAGCTACCATACACCATTTAAACAAGTTTTAAAAGATTTTTATAAGAAAAGCCTGCTATGTGACGCAAAACACACGATCTGGAAACATTCACGATTTCTACAAATAGTACTAAATTATCGCTATGTATGAGATTGTACAAATCGGGCACAAACATCTAACACATCTTATTATACAATATTTCCAAAAATATAGCTATGTGTCATAATTCACATAGCAGGCGCAATTCCAAAACTGCTGTTATAAGAAGATAATGTAGTTATGTGATTTATTGCAGTTAGCGATTATAGGAAGAACATTCAATGTATGGGCGTCACATACCTACTTTTGATAAAACCTGTAATACTGAAATAAGCTCGACGCTGTTTTTGGAGCATATGTATCTAGAAATAAGGTTTAAAATGGCATTGAAAACGAAAAATCGTTAAAAATCACATAGCGAATTTTGCACGCGCAGCGACGATATATACAGTTAAACACTAGTTTCTATAGATGTGCAATTCTCGCCCTATTCAATGTATCTATTTAACATGTCCATAAATCAAAGGTATTGCTCAATTTGGCAATTTAGCTGTATTTAAATATCACCTGCTGATATCTAATAGTGATAGCTGTATAAATACGAATATATTACCAGTGTGTGGCCGCTACTGCAAGAGGTTGGGTCAGGTTAGATTACGGTCGTATAATAGTGTACGTGAAACCGCGTTAAGGGTATGATGAGACGAGTATCTATGCTTGACTAATATCTATTTAAATGAAGATTCGTAATATCTACCAAATATTGGAACTATCCCTTTTGAAGCAATCCTTTTTGTGGTGTACACCACATAAAAAAATTGAATAAGTGCACTTATAAAAACCGCCTAGAGAAGATAAAAAAAACAACTAATAAACACATTTAGAGTAATAATGTTCTTATAATATTATTTGGGTGTTTTAAATCACAATAAGTAGTAGTTTAAAATGGAAGTGATATATCATAAGTAGTCAAAAAACATACAGCACACTCGTAATTCATCATAAAAAAATATTTTGACAAAATAAAATCAAGTCACGTAATATTCTGCAGAACGAGCGCTCAATTAGAACACTATCTATGGCTCGATCCGCGCCCATAAGGAAGAAGGACTTATCTGAAATTTCTAATCGACTGACTCACATACATGCGTTCGCAAAATTACGGTGAAATGTTAGTTTCAGAGATCCTTTTGAATAATTTTTACTGGGTATTTCCACATTTTTTAAATATACATATTGTACTACTGAAATGAATGGTCAACATGTTTTAGAAGTACTTAATATACATAAGTTTAGTTAGAAAATAGTCTAAAATTATCGAGAAAATTATCAATAAAACATGTAAGGTGGGTAACAAATATGATAGATTAAAACAGAAGCTTTATAATATAAAATTTGCTAAAATTGTTTCTCGAAATAAAAACAAAAAGATCTATGTTAAACAAAAAAATATAAGTAAATGTACATATCATAGTCGTATTTTTCAAGTTTTTTTACTTACTATTTTTTCTAATAATCAGCGTCATAATACCTACAATTCATGTGCACAACACTGACAAATGCTGTGTTATCCTTGTTCTAAAACCACCCTCAGCACTGTAACTTCATTTATTCCCCTAGATTTAAGCCTATTTTGATGTTGTTGTAATGTGTTTCGAGTGAAGTCTAATTCATTCATTCATAATATTACTCAGAACAGTCAGAACCCTTTCACTAGAAAACTAGGATCATCTCAACTAGAGTAAAGCAGTTACGCCCCCATCTGACCAGTGCACGTCGTTATCTCGTAAACATCGGTAACAAGTGTGTTATAAATATTATCTTGCCAGAAATGGCCTTTATCTTTCGCCAATTCACTCTTAATTTGAGCAGTGAGATTAAAAAATATATATTTTGTCTCAAATTAAGAAATAAGATTTTTTTGTAGACATTCATAAAAGACATTAATAAAAAGCATATTTATTATTTTACTTCTTCCTTCTAGGTATAAATAACGTTGTCCACAAATTATTTAGTTTTTAAATTTGGATTGTGTTACTTATTTTGAATTTTGTAATTAAGCTTAATTGGAAAATAACATGTTATTTAGCTATGGTATAATTTCAACACAGTTAAAAACCTAATTTGAAAATCTCATTTCGATAACACTGTAATTTAGATGAAACTCTGTGCCGCAAATCGAGTAAAAAGTACTTTGTAAATGGATTTCCATTTGAAAATACCAAACCGAAACACCGAGTCAAAGCAATAAACGCAAATAAATATCGTTATAAGCCGAAATAACGAGACAACCCATTATTTAGTCCAAGTGTACCGGCCACAGCCGAAACTGTAGCACAATCACATATTTTACGCTTTTGTATGGGTTTAATTGAGAAAGAGGCTCAGCGGGGGAACATCCGAATTTATTTAAAATTCGCGTAAGCGTGCCATTACTTACGTCGCAAAACGTAACCGAGCCAACTCGCATCTGTAATATTAAGTGTGAGATACTGCCTTATTCACGTTGACCCAGATTTTAACGGGCCACAACGCTCTTTATGATGACTTTTTGAAAAATGTAATTTTTAATTCCGCACCCAAACGAATTGAATTGCCTCACAGACGATTTTTTAACTGTATCGATTATAAATCGCTACTTCTTATGCGCCAACGGAAGTCGATATTTTAAGCGTTTTAAGCCACCGTTTTTCGATCGAATTGGATTCTTAATTTCCGTTTATTAAAATTGCAATTTTCTCATTTGTTACAGTCGTTCTTCGGGCGGACGTACAACAACTTGTCTTCGATATCGGAATGCAAGAACAATGGAGAGTGCGTTATAAACAAGAAAAATCGGACGTCGTGCAAGGCCTGCCGGCTAAGAAAATGTCTGTTAGTAGGAATGTCAAAATCCGGATCCAGATATGGCCGGAGGTCTAACTGGTTTAAGATCCACTGCTTACTACAAGAGCAGCAGCAACAGCATATCCAGCATATGCAAACGAATAAACCGCCTCCTACCTTCAATTCTTCTATCAACACGTCATTTCCTCCTATAAATCTGCTGCCAGCCGCAGCCTTAGCAGAGTACTACAAAAGCTCAGAAAAGGGCCAATTTACGGAAGACGTGACGCGGCAGAGCATATCACCGTCAGACTCAGGGGCATCATCAGCTGATCCCGAAGATGATAACAGCTCGCGAAGCACTAGTGGTCTAAGTATATTCAGACCCGCCTCCTCGCCCTCCAGCGAAAAAGATATAAGGCTACATGCTGTTAGGACCCAAACAAAAGACGTCAGAAAACGGAAACCCTCTACGCTTCCACCGTCTCCTTTTGGAGCCACTCCTAGCTTTACCAGGACGGGAGCGTACCTACAACCAGTTCAAAATCTTCGATCGTTACCAACCGGTATTCCTACGTGGCAGAATTGCAATGGTGGTGACCTGATCCTTCATTCTCCGGCAGTAGCTGGAGTGGCTATAGAACAAGACCAACCGATCGACTTGTCCATAAAGTCGGCAGTTTTATACCGTAGTCCAAAGAATGACGAGTTGAGCGACTCAGAACCAGAGTTGAGTATTGACATGAGTGAGGACAGTGCGAAAGATATTATGAAGAATCCTTTAGACCTATCCTTGGTTCCGAAAAGGAAGGAAGAAGTTCCTTTAACCGGTTAACTTAAAATTATGTGCCTTAAATGCCAATGTCAATTTTTTAGTGTTGAGATTGTACATTGAAGTCTGATACCTACGTAAATACGTAGTAAGTGACAACCAGCCTTATTTTAAAACACCTTTTTATAACGAACTGGGCGCCTAGACAACTCGCAATCTGATTGTGCCGTGCCGTAGTTATTAGTAAAGTTGTTTCTAAGTGAGTCTGGTAGACGCGAGATGGTCCGTGAAGTTATTCAGGATTGAAAACTTAGATGTGTTGAATTCTGCTTATAGGTAATGTTAAGTATTAAAACATGTCACGGCCATGTAGTTATTTTCCTTTATGATAAGTAGATATTTAAGTCTTTAGCTTATTCCATACGAATACTCTGCCATACAGTATTTATTAAGTCTGTAAATTTCTCTTTCCTTGGTTTACCTGACGTAAATACCATAATTGTAATGTTTTATTTTGTAATTTTAGGTAGTGAGTGTATATTTTTATTTGAAATAAAGGGACAAAATTACTGGTAAAATTTACTCAAATGATTTACACTGCCATAATAGGTATTATATTGATTTTTCGTATTTCATTCTGTGACATGTATTACATTATAAAAATATTTTGAAACTTATTTTTTTTTTCATTATTGTAGTATAAAATACCAGTTAGTCCTAAAATGCCAGTGTTGTCTTACCAGTTTTAGAAAATTAATGAAAGGGACGGGGGCCAGTTGAAAGCTCAAAATTAAAATGTACAAATAAAATTAATTGAGACTTGTATTATAACTGCTGATAGGATAAAAGATTTTTTATAATATTTATTTTATTAGTGCATAGGCCAGTTTGTATTGAGTCATTTTTTAATTTTCATTGTAGGTAATATCATTTTTGTAATTTATTTAGGTAGGCTATTGTGTGTTTTTTTATTAATTTTTGTTGTTTGTTTCGATTGTTGGAGATTTTTTAATTACTTTTAGACATTCCATTTGAGAATTTGCTCATTGTACTTTTTTATGATAAGTTAACATTCCAATTCAGTTACAAATAAGTATACATTCCTGAGGCTGGTTCTCTTTTTGTCTTGTAAGTTATTAGGTGCCATGCAAATTTAGATTAAAAAAACAACCCCGAGATTTTTATACTATCTCTGTATATGAAACCTATGTACAAAAAGTTACCTCTTTCAATTCTTCATACAAAAACTAAACAGAATTTTTGTTCCAATCTGTCTGTACTCAAGTAATTATTTTAATTATCAAATAAAAGTTGTTGTTGCTGTGTGATACGATATTTTTATGTTTACAGTTTTACGTTTATAAATGAATCTTAATATATTGGAGGAAAATAAATATGAGTGCCTTTAAACTACTTTGTTTTATTTTCGAGGCAGTATTATTTGGGCCATTTTTTCCAAAGTTGTCCACCCCACTTTTTTTTGGATTTGGAAATTTTTATGTGGTTTCCACTCAGAATCGCGAGCTCTTTGAATTCTAATAGGAGAAAAAAAGTGTCGAAAGAGCTCGCGGATCGAAAGAGCTCGCGATTCTGAGTATTGATCGAGTAATAAATACCCATGTTACAAAAAAGTGGGGTGGACAACTTTGAAAAAAATGGCCCATTTATTGGTTTTGACCCTGATTGTCAATAAAATCAAAATAGAATATTTTTCATATGAGACACACCCATTTTGGTTTTATAAATGAGTCATACGATAGCGTATGATACGCTACAGAAAGGTCTCTCTGTAATTTAGTAATTTGTAAGTCAGTAGTAAAACTATCAGTCTCTAGCGCTTTTAAAACGAAAAATATTAGCTAAATCAGTAATAAATTGTCCAGTGCAGATATTGATAATAATAAACTGAGTTCACAAAAATAGCTCACGAAAATAAATCTTCAAAAACGAGAGTACGTAGCCAAATGCAGAAACATAACATCGTTATCCTCCAGCTTTCTCTAATGTGGGTTAGAGAAATGACCACTCAATGTCACGTCCTAATACAAGAATTATGCGCAAACAAATGCTTAATCTATAACATGGGCCATATAATATGGGACAGACAAAGCCCATACAAAAAAGCGTACCCCTGAAATGTATGGGCCTTTTAGGCTTAAAACAGATGGCGCTGTTTCGCAGCCTGGAAGTGGATAAAATCATATTTTCCCCAAACATTGTTGCGTTTTATTTTTATAAGAACAAATGACATGCTTCTTTATTTTGATATCATGTCATCATGTCGTAACATTATGAAAAAAAAAAAATTGTAGGTATCATCAGTGTAGTTATGATAGTATTTAATACGTGGCGCTAAAGAATCGAGGTACAATTCTAGTATGAAGATTGTAAAACCAATATAAATAATCCCTGGTCTAGAATAAAGTTCTAGTTCAATATCAAAGGTAGCGCCACGGTAGCGCTAAGAAACGATAAAAACGCTTCTGAAAATTACACGATAGATTAAATTAAATTAAAATTGCATGGCTATATTTGAGGTTTCCTTGACATCATTCCCAATGTAATTTCCAGTCTTATTTCATTAGTCCTAACTACCTCTACTTTTCCTGGAAGCAACATAGTACAACAACAGCTATGGTATGGGCTACTGTTTTATTCATTAGAGCTACCGTGAAATGCATTAATGGGTTTGTTCTTAATTATCAGTGTCTTCTTAGTGTGAGCTTCTGGTGTCATTTCCTTAGAACAGACATTACATATTTAATTTCGATTTAAGTAACTGCTTTACGATTGATTTATGTTCCTGTTACGTCATATCTTCGTAAAGTGAGTGTGGCTATTGGTAAGACCAAGTTAGTCTACAAAAATTCAAATGAGTTTTTATACAGAGTGGGGCCTGTAACAAAGGCGAAGAATTGAACTCTAGGCTATTCTCCTTATACTGATCAACATTTGTTCGGTGACTTTTAAAAATAACTTGTATTTTGATTTTTATCACCATTGAAAGTTTTTTCTAAGAGGTAATGTATTGCGAATTCTGTTAAGTCTAAAGTGTGACAGACAACGTCAATGACAACAATAATGACGTACATTGAAGCTAATATTTATTTTGTATGAAAAATTAAAAATTTAAAGACTTCATAATTTTTATGAGTCACTGAACAAATGTTGATCAGTATAAGAAGAATAGCCTACAGTTCAATTCTTCGCCTTTGTTACAGGCCCCACTCTGTATAACTAATTATGTATAAATCTTCACGACGTAATAAAACATATCATTTTTTTTTAAAGTTTTTATGTGATTCCTGAACCATATGCTACTACCGTTTACATAGCCGTAGGTGCGTAGATAAATACGAATGAGATGGTGGTCAGCGGTACACAAAGAATGTACCCTTTACTACCTACTGACTTAATATTTTATTATTTGTCAACAACTCGTTCTTACAAGAACTTAATCCATCAATCAAACCAGTCTAGTCCAGTTTAAATCCAAACAAAAACATATTTTCAACACGCGGTACAACAAAACATAACTTTGACAACATCATATCAAATATGTCCATGCACTTTTGGACTAAACTTTACTCCAGAACGGTAAGGTTCATTATTGGATGGACAGAAAGATTTTGATACTTGATTCTGTAAGATATTGATAGACATTCCGTCGAATGAGTAACTGTCGTTATCCTAATAAGGATACAATAAAACCTTAACAGATTTAATTGTCATAATTATACTTTCCGTTCCAATTCTGTCACCGTAACGCACTACAAAACAAGGCAACCAATGGGTGATTCAGTGGACATTTTTATTACGATCTTTATGGATTTACTGTAAATTTTAGCTACGGATGAAAATATTTTTGTAACAAAATTACTATTCACATTTTTGCTACCGAGTAATTTATAATTTAAAAAATCGGAATGGTACTTTTACAGATTTTTAAATAAAACGGAATAAGAGTGACATGTAATACACTGAAAAAGTGTAGAATATAATTTGCAAACAAAATATAATTACACAAAATAATATAAATAATCAAATTTTCACTGGTTAACTTAGAGGACAGAAATTCCTCTTAGTTCTTGTAATGCATAGTAAAATATCAATATAACCAATTATATTTTTAACGTAACAAAAAAAAACATTTATCTCAAGCTGTTTTGCTCAGGCTCTTATTTATCTTTTTACAAAAATATTTTGTCTATCATTCAAGACGATCTGATTAAGACGATCGAGTTAGTCGGGATATCATGGGCCATAGATATTTAAGAAAGTTATGGTAGATACAGAATTTATTTTTATTTTATACCTAGCCTAAAAACATGTAAATAAAATTTAGAATGAACCGACTAAATTGTGCAGATACCCCCATTTGTCGGTGGCAGACGCACGTACAGAATTTTTGTCACTCAATTAAGGGTCCGCGTCGGTGGTAACAAATCATTATTTTTTGGGAATGGGCACCGTTTACGCGCGGAGAAATGTGCCTCGTTAGTGGTGTAATGGTTTTGCAGTGCGTACTGGTGGGTGCGAAAGTGCTTTGTCAACTTGAGGTTAGTTATTCAAAACATTTTAACAGCGCTGTTCAGGATGCCTTTAGCGACGTAAGTATTTTTAGTGGGCTTTAGTTTTAAAACAACGGCTTCTGTGGGATTTTCCAATACTAAAAACTTATTAAAATTATGTTACTTTTGTCATAAAAGGCGAAGTGTTGATTACTTGTCACTAGGCAATTAACTAAGACCGAGCAGAGAGAATCTGACAAAAAACTATCACATGCCTATATAGAACATTTTTTTTTAATTTATTAAATTTTTTCATGTAGGTATGTATGTCTTTCACTTTTTAGTTCACTTTACGTAACTATCACAAATATTTGACATATCCAATCTCTCTAGTCTGCAACATCTACATATTTCGTAGAAAGCTTTTTTTCAATAGTCCTGTTTCTCATCAGGATTCAAACAAGCACTGGAATCAGCAGCCACTCTGGCCCAAACAAAATGACCACTGACCGCGACAGTACCATTGAAAAGGTCCAGTTTGCTGAATTTAACGAGGAAATACATCGCCCTAATTGAGATTGCACCTCGCGCTGACGTTCAAAAAATCATGTCATTATCACCAAAGATGGCGCAGATTTATTAAGACGCAGCCGAAATAGACAGGAGGGCAATGACCTTTTAAGCTTTTGCGCTTTCGCGAGTTTCGGCCATGTTGTTTATAAATGTGTTATTTATTTACGTGTGTGTGTGTTCAGTTTTTTCTGAAAGTTTTATGGAGATGAAATCAGTTATTAGCAGTTTACTCTAGAAAATCAAGTATCAAGTAGATTATGACACTTATTTATAACTAGCTTTTGCCCGCGGCTTCGCTCGCATTAGAAAGAGACAAAAAGTAGCCTATGGCACTCTCCATTCCTTCAACTATTTCCACTTAAAAAATCACGTCAATTCGTCGCTCCGTTTTGCCGTGAAAGACGGACAAACAGGCAGACACACACACTTTCCCATTAAGAGGGGGTAGAGCAGGGAGAATTTTCAGAATCTGTCAAATTACCCCATTACACACACAGCAGACAATTATGGTCGCGTGATAAATGATAAAACATCAGGCTGTCCCTATCGCACTATTTGTAAGTGCGATAGGGACGGCACGATGTTTTATCATTTATCGCGCGACCATGATTGCCCTGCAGGTCTTCAGAGGCCTGTACGGGAAGCATGGTCGCGCGATAGACGATAAAATATCAGGCCGTCCCTATCGCACTTAGAAATAGTGCGATAGGGACGGCCTGCTATTTTATCACTTATCGCGCGACCATAATTGCCTGCCTGTGCTGCGCATTACGTATATACGGGTTGTATTAAAGACTATCAGATATTTTCTTTATTCTTTTTGGTCGTTAGGTTTTTATCATTTATTTTAATACAAAAATAAAGCATGTGTATAAAAATAAAGCATGTGTATAAAATTAAACCTAATGAATAGAGTACAGAGCTAGTAGCAGTCAAGTCAGAGACACAAAGAAAGACAAGGAATATCGACGCATATCTTATCCAATACCGATACCGCCATCGCCATCTGCATCAGACTCTTGATCTCACCCAATTTCCGAGTCTCTTCTCTTAATTTCAGTTCCTTGAGTTGAAAATGTTGAAACTCATACTTAGTATTAAATAAAACACAAATACATATAAAAATCACAATATAATTTTAAATTATGGCTTAGGCCCTGTACCAGTTGCAGTCGCCACGTCTGTAAAGCCCCTTGTAGTTTCTTTTAAATGGCTAAATACCTAGATGTCATGTCATAAACATCTGTGATGTAACTGAAAATTAAAAAACATCGCTCAAAGATAAGGTTCAAATTAGCATGGCAAAAAATACAGTGCAGTCAAAATACCATCAAAATACGAAAAAGCATATGTCAATGTCAATATCACTGCCGTATGCCGTATTTCAGGCCATAAGGGCTGTTTTCTCAAATATGAAAAAATCTCAAAAGCAGAATTTTAATAAGACTTTCTAGGAAAATTATTTTGAACTTGATATGTAGAACAATTTTTAAAAGTTGTACAAAAAAAATCTGAACTAAGTTTGTAACTATATGAAAAGCATTTTTATCTTAGATTGCATATTTTAGTATCGTAACGAATTTTCTTTCAAATAAAAAGATAATTATTAGAATAGGTTGACGGTGTCTACCGTAAACTGGGGTTACATTGACCGATTTGGGAATTTAAACTTCTCTAGTTTCTACATTTAATGGGTATTTTTACCCATTAAATGTAGGAGTAAGAGAACTATAAATTCCAAAATTGGTCAACGTAACGTAACTAAGAAAGAAAAAAAATGGGACCATCAACTTTTTAAGTCTTTTCCTGCTAAAAATATAAAAAGGTAACAAAATAAGTGATATCAGGATTATTGTTTTCTGTCACGATGCCTGCACGTATCAAATGTTTCTTTTTAACCCAGTGGTTGACTGGTAGAGAAGGCCTTAAGGCATTATGTCCACCATTTGTACTTAGTGTTTTATGTGCAATAAAGAATAAATAAATAAATAAAATAATGTACGCAGAAAAAAAAAGATGTGATCAAACTTAAACTGACATTGGGGTTACTTTGATACACTATATTTTTTTTAATGATAATCGAATGTAATTCCTTACAAAAGTATTTTATCTCAAGAAAAGATAAAAAAAATGGTTCGCAGAGTCAAATATTACAACTCTTTAACGCTATTTTGAGGTTACTTTGATCAAGAATAAAAATTACCATCTTCAAAAAACCAACTTTATTTGCAATTATTTCAATATTTAACATAAGAAGAGATCCAATTATCAGCCTCAACTCAACAAGTACCGTGACATAATCAGACAATAATCAACTATGTGTCATTATGGTCAATGTTACCCCATGCAAGTGATCAAAGACACCCCACAGAGTAAATCATTAGTAGTAAATACCTAGTTTGACTTTATGATACAAAATTCAATACAATGGTATAGATAAACACATTTCTGGCAAGCTAATATTCACTGTGAACCTTTTACTTTAATACCCACTTCGTTAGTTTAGAAGTTTATTTAAACATGAAAAATAGCAACAAACTATGCTTTTATTTTGACACATTATCCGCACTGCCCACGACCATACTTACTTATTCACCGCGTCAGAGCACCATCTAACTATAGAGGTTGGTTAAGCGTTATGATATGTGTAGATTTCATTACCGACTACTCATAACATATTAAATCCTTATTTTTGGTCAAATAAATATAATATGCTCGTGACAGGTCATATTTTGTTCGCAATCCGAAAGAGTCAACCCTAGCACTTTTCCCTATTCACCCCTTCCCGACCCTATTCACCCCAACGTTAGGGTGAGCGAAAATTACTAAATAAAACGTCATATTTTCAAAGAAAAACCAAAGTTCACACTGTCGGAAGATTTTTTGTGTAAAAAATTAGCATGGCACATATAAAAAAACTGCTATCGACGTTCAAAAGTCGGTTTTAGCCATATTCACAATAAATTACGTTAGTTTATACCCGTTCCGACCCCATGAACCCAAAATCTTCAGAAAACGATGTACTATGTAGCCCAATTTTAATTGGTATTTTGGAGGTAACTAGTAAAAATAATTTAGTTTTACAATTGTGCGAAAATAGATTCTCATTTGGCCGGTTTTTTTAACCTGGCCTGGTGGCCTAGTGGTAATAACGTTAGCTGCGTAAGCTGAAGGCCCGGGTTCGATTTCCGGCTCAGCCACCGTGGGCCTTGTCGTTTTTTTCTTTCGTGTATGATATCTATTTAAATATATGTATGTATGTATGTGGACACTTTATTGTACATAAGACAAGTTAGGACATAAAAATACAGTATAGTTATGACGTACAAAGGCGATCTTATCCCTATAAGGGATCTCATCCAACCTTTGAGCGAATTGAAAATTTATTATTTATATGAACTTGAAAAAGAACAAATCAAAAATTATTCAATAAAATAAACTTTTTAACAAAAAAAACCGCCTTCAAAAATAAGCGCGTTACAAAACACGGAGAAACTAAAAAGCAAAAAATAATAAACCTTTGAATTCAGATTTCTTATCGTATTGCAATAATCTAAACATCCAAATTATAAACAAATCAATTATTTTTGTAGTCGATACCAGACCTGTTCGTCGCCTTGCTATTGCCTGTTTGCCCCACCTAACCATACACAGGCTGGTACCGACTCCAAAAATAATTGATTTGTTTATAATTTGGATGTTTAGATTATTGCAATACGATAAGAAATCTGAATTCAAAGGTTTATTATTTTTTGCTTTTTAGTTTCTACGTGTTTTGTAACGCGCTTATTTTTGAAGGCGGTTTTATTTTTTTTTTGGTAAAAAGTTTATTTATTTGTTGATTTTTAGTGGTTCCTATTGATATTATATGTATCAGTCCGAATATATGCACACTAGTGAAAGAATTATCCTTTAACTCCTAACCATTGAGGAGTTGACCTTCCATTATCAGCTCAGCCACATAAAATTATTACCATCAGGCGTAAATACTGGTGTACCTTTGAAAAATACACTAAAAACATTACATGTGCCTATAACATTTGAAGATTTCCCTCGATTTCTCCAGGATCCCATCATCAGACCCCGACTTGGTGCGAATGGGACCATCTAGGGGTTATACCCGTACGATCAAAAAAAAAATTCTGAAAATTGGTCCACAATTCTCGGAGATATCGAGTAACATACATACAAAAAAAAACATTCAGTCGAATTGAGAACCTCCTCCTTTTTTGAAGTCGGTTAACAATAATTTTATTTCTTCCCTAGTTGTATAGTTTCATACTTATGATTTTTATTTTAACGTAATCCGTTTATATTATAGCAACCATGGGTGATTTTTGCGGACTTAAGTAGAAACGTAGAGGTTGACAGAAGTGTGATTAATATTTCTAAGTGTTAATTTCTTGTATTTAGTCTAACTACGAAGCAATACATTGACGTATAAATTGCGTCCATATACAGAGAGGTCATTCATAAAAATATCACTTTAGGTAACAAGTTATATATCTTTTATACAATGTGACAAGCATTGACCATACATCCCAATTCACCCCTCATCCGACCCTAATCCCCCCTTCGTAAACCTATTCACCCCCTTTGCGACCCGATTCCCCCCATTCCTGATCCCATTCACCCCTCAGGCCGCGGATATTTATTCATCCCGTAAAAATTCTCCCAACACAGTTGCATCGCTTTCTTCATGAAAACCATTATAAAAATGAAAATATGTCTTATGATTTTCTGTTATACATAAACTTTAGAAGTGTATACACATTCAAAAGGATAATGAACGATTAAAATAAGTAAAAATCCAATAAATTTGAACGTCAACTTTGACAGACATGAAACTGTAAATATATTATTTTCCTACTTTGATTGCGGAAAATAGAAGGAATATGTAACATTATATACATTAGAAATATAATAACATTATATATTAGAAATATAATAACATTATATACCCCCGGAACCCTTTTCACCCCAAAATACGGTATTTATTAAATTGTCATTATGTAAAATGTCGGAAACTACGGAACCCTACACTGACGCGCTCTTGATCGGTTTTTCTTCTGCTATTTAAGAGATAATAAAAAATTACACCTCCCAATTTATAATAAGTTTTTTTTTGCAAAAATTTCATTTTTGGCACAAGCTATTATCGCCGACTTTACCTTTCATTCAACAATCATCTATTGCTCTCCGAGACATGTCTAAAAAACCCTGACTCAATGGGGATACGACGTTTCATAACAGTTCCTATGATCACCTTTCTGCTCCATCATCAGATTAGCTCCATGATACCATAATATTGCATTGTCACTTGATTTACATACGTGTGCAAAATTTCAGCTCAATCGGAAACCGGAAAGTGGGTCAAATTTAGCTTCTACGTTTTGACTCAAACTAACATACCTACTAACAAGGCACGTTGAATAAAAACTTGTATAAAGGCTTCTGATACTAGATTTGCAATATAGTCATACTAGTTATGAAAAAAAAAGCTGCACTTTTAGATGGAAGCAAGCCGCTTTGCATGGTGATAGTAGACGTCTTAGTAAACGATATTTTCCGAGGATATCGAAATTTCATTCCTTAGGAAGCCGAGCGTAGCGAGGTGTTTTATGAAAATGAAAAAAATTCTATCTTTTTATTGTATCGTCCGATTTTGACAAAACGTATCTCAAATAAAAGGTATAGCTTTATGTAATTAAAAAAAAATTATAAAAAAGTAAGAAAAAAAATAAAAAAAGTAAATTTACGTCTCGCACTGAATAACTTCAATGAATGACAGACGAAATGTACAATGTCAATATATGAGTTTTTTAAATCAAAGACAGATAAATTCGTAGTTGAAAACTAAAAACCGCATCGAAATCGGATTAGCATTTTTTAAGATACAAGTTGCCAAAGTTGGGAAAATTTGCTTTATATGGCCACTTTGAAATTCCTTTGCCAGAAAGTCAGAAATAATATATTTTTCTTACACAGAAAAGTACATAGTGACAGCAGAACTCAAAATAAAATAAAAAATTCCGAGGATATCATAATTTCATCCCTTAGGACGACGAGCGTAGCGAGGTCTGTTACGAAAACCGAAAAAAAAATCTAGTTTTTTTTGTACGTCGTCCGATTTTGACAAAACATATTTCAATTGAAAGGTATTGCTTTATGTAACTTAAAAAAAATATTGAAAGAAAAATTGGAAAAAAAAATGTAAGATTTTAAAAAAAAAAACTTCAATTTTCGTATCACACTGAATAACTGCAAAAAACGGTAGACACGATGTATAATCTCGATATATGAATTTTTTAAATTAAAGACAAATAGATTCATGATTATAAACTAAAAACCGAATTGAAATCGGATCAGTAGTTTTTAAGATACGAGTTGTCAAAGTTGGCTTAGTTTGTTTATATGGTCGCTTATAAATTCCTTAGCTAGAAAGTCAGAAACATTATATTTTTCTTACAGTTATAAGTATGCATTGGTAATAGACATTTCGATTCGGTTTTTAGTTTATAATCATGAATCTATTTGTCTTTAATTTAAAAAATTCATATATCGATATTATACATCGTGTCTACCGTTTTTTGCAGTTATTCAGTGTGATACGAAAATCTTTTAAGTTTTTTTTTTTAAACTTTTACATTTTTTTCCCAATTTTTTTCAATATTTTTTTTTAAGTTACATGAGTCAATACCTTTCAACTGAAATATGTTTTGTCAAAAGCGGACGACGCACAAAAAAATTAGATTTTTTTTTTCGGTTTTCGTAACAGACCTCGCTACGCTCGTCGTCCTAAGGGATGAAATTATGATATCCTCGGAATTTTTTACATTATTTTGAGTTCTACTATCACTATGTACTTTTCTGTGTAAGAGTTGCTTTAACAATGGATAGACATTTATGCGGATGAGAGTGTAATTTAGGTTTTTATAAGGAATCAAATCAAAAATTTTTAAGCGACCCGATCAGATATTTATCCGGATAAGGACCCTCTCACATCTACCGTCTTGCGATCGTAGCGTCAGGCCAACTGTATGACTAAGCCGGGCTGACGCGGCGGCTTTTTCCATACAGTTGGCCCGACGCTACGCTCGCGAGACGCTAGAAAGAGAGACGATGTTTTTGACAGTCACGGAGCATCACCAATTTTTGCCGGGAACATGTCGTCATATACTTATGGCCCCCTATAGAAAATCAGATATTTTTGCACGGCCGTTCATAGTCATTTTATGCTGGTCACCAGCTGGTATTCCATGAATATCTAGTTGAGTGGAGAAGTGCCATTCAAAACAAGCGCTTTCTAAACAACGATGTATTTAGGTACTTTATAATTATTATTGTTTTCAACTTACGGTTACGTGTTCGCGGTATGCACAGAGTAAATCTTTAATGAAATTGAGACATTGTTTTATATATACAATTAAATTTGAACCAGAAGCACTATACCTATACCCGCTCGCATTCCCTTTTTTTCTATTCTAAGTAAGAATCGATTAATAAGTATCTAAATATGTATGGATAAATTAAATTGTAATTGTTTACATACAACCTGTGAAGTTTGGTTGACAAAATTTGACGTAGGTGCTGTCGTATATATTTTTAAAATGACGTACTGTTAATACCAGCGTAATGAAAATGTATTCCAATGAGTAAAAGAAAACATGAAACTTTTTTCAATTTAACCGAACTAGAATGAAATAATTTATACTCATTCGGTTGTGTTCGTTATTTTCTTTAATAATGTGATATATTTTTATTTATTTTTTATGCACAAGCCATGCACCTTTAAACTTTAAATGAGATTGGATCTCCACCTGACATATTTGATTTACCCTATTTATTTTGAGCACAGTTTTACACTGGTATGGTTTTTCGTGTACGTACACTATTTTCTGTCAAAATATTTGTCAAATTTAATTGTCAACACGGAGCGACCGGCGACACGTCTGCCTCCGATGAGCCGCTCACGGCGTCTACTCGAAAGGAGAATTCTGACAGCAATGGCGAATGTATGGAAATTTTACGATAGTTTAAATTTAAGGTAAAATTTCTGTGTCGCCTTTGAGAGGAAAAATATAAAAAACCTCAAAACTTCTAGTCCATTTATCTGGCTTTTAGAATCACTTAACGTTATAACTAAAGTATTGAATTTTTTTAACAAAGTTTACTAAACGGCGACATACGTTTTTCTCATTTTGGGTCAACTTTGCGTGGGTTTATTTATTATACCCTTAATAATTAGAGATTCTGAATAGTCAAAAGTTGTAGACACACTCTTTAAGATAATAACTACATTTATTTTATTTCATTTTATTGAGAAATGTGAGCAGCATTTGTTAAACGCCGAATGCTCTTTTCGAGGATTTCGTACGACCCCCTCTTAATAATATTACTATGGATGAATCATACGACTGTCATATTTCTTTCATATATTCGTAATAAATTCGTTATAGTGTGGCCAATAATGCAAATGAAAAACAAAACTATGTTCAAAGTTTCGCACACGAAAAAAGGTGCAATGGCCCATTTCGATTAGTGAATAATTTTAACTAAGTAGAAATATTTTCCAGCAGATATGGCCGTCTAGTTAATTACGTTAAACATGGAAAATATATCAAACTCCTAAATATACTTATTTTTTATATTTGTTCATGAAAATAAATTACACAAACCTACATATAATCACGCCTGTATCCCATTAAGGGGTAGGCAGAGCACATGAACTACTGAGTTTCAGTGCCACTCTTGGCAAAAAGGGGTTGAAAGAAATCCAAATTGTGACATTGCAGTGACAGGTTGCCAGCCTCTCGCCTACGCCACAATTTAACCCATATATTCCACAGGACCTACGACACCCACGGGAAGAATGGGGGTGGTGAAATTCTTAACCCGAAAATGAAAATAAATTATGATTATAAAACAGAAACAATTTTTTTTTTTAGTTTGAATAGGCCACGATCACACCTGATGGTAAAAGTGATGGTGCGGTCTAATGTGGAGCACGCTTACCTATGAGATACCTATTTACTCTTTAAAGAGACCTGAGTTGTACTCATTACCTAGATGAAATTACCCGTCTTTCAAGGTTTGCACTATACTTTTTGTCGGCTTTTAAATATGTATTGAGAACATTCTCCCATTCCAAATTTTGAATCCGATTGCAAATAAGGGAGGATTGTGCAAGTTTTATAAATGGTATTGGTATTCAATGGGTTCCTTTCCCTTTGAGATACCGCCTTAAGAATAAAGAGTTTATTAAGAATTATTTACTACTTGGCAGCTTTTTGTGACAGTCTTGTTTAATTTGTCCGCAATTGTAACGTGATTGTTACGTCGATATCTGATCGAATGTAATACGTAACTATTACATTACTTAAATTTTTACCTATTGAATGTTAATGTGTACCTAATGTCTAATTGTATCAATGTATAATGTGTTATAATTAATATAATGATTACAGGTATTAAATATGAATGTAAATAGTATTTAAGAAATGAAATTAATGACTTGTAAATGTATATTTTATCTTTTACCAATAAATTACTGTATCACTGTATCACTGTACGGTAGCTTTTTTGTACAATATATTTCAAAATAAATGTTACACAAGTAACTTGTCTTGTTACAATATTTGTGGTACAAGGAAGTAACCTAGGTATATTGAAATTCATGATTTTTATGTTCAACATTGATAATGCTAAAAACCAACCGAATACAATAATAATTAATCTGTTAGACACCTACCAGACGATTTTAAAAGTATCACATTTTCAAACGTAACCTATCATTGATGATTACGACTACATAAAAACCCGCGATCCAAAAAGGTATGACAGCCGTTACCTGCCACCATATAGCATCCTCTTTTTAATTACAATATTGGTTTACATAATCGGCGATCGAACTTTAAGATACGACATAACGAGTTACAATATCCATACTAAAATCATTCCAATCATAAAATCGATCGTCGGGGTGACAATTTCGCTGCAATTTTTACATCATATTTACATTTTTGTCCAATAATTACTGGTTTGTCATACTGTGCAGTAAAAGTCGCGTAAAATGCGTAAAACACAGCTTTCGCTCTGACACGTTGTTATACATAATGCTATGTGGTTGATGTTATTTAATGATTATTTGAGTGCTTTTAATTGCGATATGGTATGAGATTTTTGTGAGATTGTTATAATTTGTTATAAATTCAATTAATTACATATTTGTCTTAATAGTATTTTAGTATAAATTGAGCAGTATGTATTCGATTTTATTTAAAGTTTAACACAGTGATCTATGTACTAATAGACGAATCCTGTCCACACTGAGGTAAGGAGGAGACAAGCTTGCACTTACTAGCAGAATGTATGCCGATGTAGACAGTTTGAGAGTTGACGAACTCAAAGATGTCGAACTTAAAGATGTCCTTCTGTTCTGCAGGAAAACGAGAAGATTTGAAGAGAGAAGTGTGGGAGAGCAGTCGGGACAGTAACCTGCAGCTCCAACTCCAGGGCAACTTGGGCTGAATAAATGCATCAGTGATCGGCAACCCGCCTGTTTCCGGCCAGGTGTCCCTATACCTACACCACATCTACATGTACATGTACTAATAAGTTTTTAAATTGCACCCTAGTAAAGGAGACTTGAAGAAACTGTCATAGAGACCATCCTGCGACGTAGGACTTAAAGTAGACAGAATTTAAAAACGTATATACTACCTACTCAGTGAAATTACAACTATTTAATGGTTTGATACATGTCTACCTATTTAATTAGGAAATCGTTAGGGATGAATCAGAAAAACATACATATATCGGTCGCACTTACCAGTTTAACATATATGACACAATCTCCATAAATGGCGACCTATATTTTTGTAAACCAAACGAGATTTCGTTATCTCAGCAGTGGGCCATTAAACTAATCACAATTAATAACTTCTAAAAGACAAGTCATTATCGTTTTGGTCACGCATATGTCACATAACATTTAATGGAGTTATTATGATTATTATTTGCATATAAAGAGGGTAAAATGACATATATTGTCCGATATAAATGTAGTGCAGTTTGAAAAAAATATTGTGAAAAAAATATAGGGTAATTTATTTATTTATATTATTTTATAAATAAAAATAAAAAGCTACACTAATAAATAAATGAATAAATATAATTAGAGGACATTCTTACACAGATTGACTGAGTCCCACGGTAAGCTCAAGAAGGCTTGTGTTGTGGGTACTCGGACAACGATATAATAATATATAATATACAAATACTTATATACATAGAAAACATCCATGACTCACATTGACTCTGCACACAGTGACACTGGCTCTAAAATCTTGAAAACAAATCCAAAACATTTCTAAAACTAACAACTAATCTAAATCTACTACCAAAATTAGTAGCAACAAACGATCTCCCCTAGCGCATATAAATCTCCCCGATAAGTCGCTAGGTGGCGCTGTATCAAGATGGCGCGCCGATGGCGATATGCTTTGTTTAGTGCATATAGAGTTACCATGCGTACGTTATGGAACTTATGGAGTTCGATGGGAGATTTTAAAATTCGTTGGGATTCAGTATATTTGTAATGGTAGTGTGATAATACTAACTATATAAATAGTTTTGTGGAGCTATTGTATGTTAAATAAACAAAATACTTGTACCCAAATGTTGCGGAATTTCATAAGAACTATTTTCTTCATACTAAACTAAACTGTCACTCCATACATCAGATTAACAGCGCCCTCCTGACAATAGTCATATATTTCTGGTCCGGTTTAATATAAATTTAATAAATTAAGAAAAATAAATAACTAAATTTTCAAAATTTTAATTTTGTGGTTAGGTTATATTATAACATGGCTCAGAACACTCCCGACTAACTCAGCTCTCAGACAAAAAAAAAAACGAAATCTAAATCGGTTCATCTATTCGGGAGCCACGATACTAAAGACAGACACACACACACAGACATACAGATAAACAGACAGACAGACACGTCAAACTTATAATACCCCGTCCTTTTGCGTCGGGGGTTAAAAATCGCACTTGCGTGAGTTATGACATCAGTCTTGTACCCTTTGACACTTAAAAAATAAATATCCTCATCGTCATACCAGCCACGGATTCTCAAATGTATAGGCTTTCTTTGAACACACCACTCGTCCCGGGCTTGAGGCAAAGCACATCTAGCAGTGACCCGCATTTTTTTATATATTTTATTTATTTATTATTAATGCACAGTACAGTTCTTAAAACTAGACAGGTTCCTACAAAACTGTATATACAGTCTCTATATGTCTCTTTTCTATCTGTTCTTTCTTAGTCTAATTGTCTGAATCATGCCATCCTCCCAACGAGCAGACGAACAATCTCTCTTGGTAACTCTCGTGTGAAACCTAGGCGGCCACCACGCCGTTAATATTTTCACCCACTCTTGTAATATTTTAAATGGGAAATAGTGTGTGTCTGTTTGTTTGTCCGTCTTTCACGGCAAAACGGAGCGACGAATTGACGTGATTTTATAGGAGGAGATAGTTGAAGGGATGGAGAGTGACATCTCTTTCTAATGCGAGCGAAGCCGCGGGAAAAAGCTAGTAATATGTACAAATAAGTATGTACTAAGCGCGTATAGCACTCCGTGACATCAGCGCATTTAGAAATCGATAGTAGGATTAGACATTATATTCATGTCAGGATCAGAAATGTACTAACGGTAGATCGTTCATAAGTCACATTAAATTAATTCAATTTATAAAACAAAAGACTGCTCAGCCAAATGGTTTTTATGATAATTACGTACATAAATAAAATATGTATGTGAATCAGATTTGAGCTGGATATGTGCGACGAGTATAGATGTAATGTATTAATATTATTCAAATGGTATCTGTCATAGAAATGGTTATTATTGATAGACGAATGGACATTATTGAGAGAAGATGATATGGGTCATATATGATATATATTGAGGTAGGTAGGTACCGTATGGGGTCATCCATATTATGAGGTTTTTTCATTAAATTATGATCTGAAAAGGAGAAATCATGCGCAGATGTGTTTAAGATTACAAACATGTACATTTTAAGCAACATTACATAGAAATCTGTTGAACTATTTTTACATGACATGATACAAGGAATCAATTCAAAACATTTCTATCATTAATCTAAGATGGAAAATGTAAGATAAAATTGTTATAAGGTACAGCGGGGCAAATATCGACTGGGGGTCAATTGTAACTGTGTCGACTGGGTGTCAAGTTTTTCCATGTATTACAATGTTTGCATTATTAAATAAAATGTCAACCGGTTATTATGGCACGCGTGTTAGTGGATACATGTGGATCTCAACTTAATAGTGTAATAATAGAAAAAATGGATCAGTTACAATTGTCCCCCAGTTGATATTTTCCCCGCTGTACCAACCAATTGACACCCTAAACAACCATAAAATGACAAGGAGGAAGAGATTTCTTACAATCTGATTTATAACGTCACTATGACACAGTTCTACAGTGGCCTAGGGTTCCAATTGGTTGACTGTACCTTAAGCAAAAATAAAAAGGCTAAATCAGAATCCGGATGCGCTCTGGATACTGACATTTTAACGCCTGAGAATGATTCTATCATCAAATCTAACATTTGAAAGGCATTCAAAAAGGTATAATGATCGCATTTGTTTTCAATTTAAACAAACAGACTGACAACAGATCGTTATCGGCGTGGTACAGACTAGTAAAGCAACAGAAGCAGTACATATATTTAAATTAAAGGAAAAATGGAAAAATTCACACCCGGCAGGAGTCGAACCTGCGACCTCTGGCCTTGCCGGGGCCATCGCGCTTCCAACTGCGCCACGGAGGCCTGCTGGATGTGTGCGAATTTATCCATGCCTTCCCTCAATTCTCAACCGCTTTTGCCGCAGACGTTTCTGAATGATAAAAAACAAACAGCAGCAGTAGTTTATTGAAATTTTATTGCATCATCGAGTCGGTTCATAAAGAGAAGGATTGTGGAATATATGCTATCCTATGCCTTTTGTGACATTTTTCTTTCTGCACAGAGTCTATAAAATTATAAGTAATAATCATATGTCACTGAACTTAACACCTTAATAGGGCTATTTTGTTGTGGCAAAACAGCAAATCTAAATGATACATAGTTCCTTAACAGGGAACAGGGTACCAGGTACCAGGGGGCAGGGTAGGGCTTTTTACGGCAATCACTTGATGCGGGGCAAATAGTAATAATTTATACCACTCTAGCCAAATCCACTTTTGTAGCAATATGTTTGAAATGGCAGTTTATGCTTTATAACCATAAGCTTCAATTATGTCATACTCTATATTATTTTTGTAATTGAAGTAGTACGATTACAATATAATATGTTTATTTATACAAAGAGTTATCATTACTTGCGTTACATAATTAAATATACTTCTGCAGGTGCGACCAGTTTCAGCTACGAGTAAAACCAAATTCTCGAAGTGATGCATCTGTTTCATTCCCTCTGTCAAGATCTGTATCACAAATTCATAGCAAAACGACCTTCGCTATATCGATGACACCGGCTGTGAACCTGCTATCCGTGCGGATATGATCTCTTAAATGATAAAACATGTTTTATGATTTATCGCGTGACCATACTTGCCTGCATGTTGTCTGAAATAAAGATTTTCATTTCGTTTCATTTTTTTTATGAGAAAGATAAAGAAAATAAGCGGTATAGTTAGATACACACGTTAATTGGTAGAGCCGGACCGTCATCGTCATATGAAAGACTTCAACGCGCTCTACGGCTCTACCTTTTCTCGGCGACTCTATGCGATAAGAAGAGTATTTATTGAAAATGTTATATAAACACTATATATATAGACCGCTAAAAATATTATTCTACAGCTTTGTGCAACTGTTTTTTTTTTTGTTCTTTATACCTATGAAGGTCATATATTATCTAATTAAATATATATTTTTTTATTATTATTTATTTATTATACTCAAGAATTACAAAACATAACTTAAATACAATGCTCCACAAAACTACAATTAGTTTGACTGTGGAGTCGTTTCAGTCTCTTTTATACAGTTTTCTTATTAAATAGTTAAATATACAAATTAATATATATAACTTCTAAATGTGTTGTGTACTTAGTTGGAAGTGGGCAGGATCGCTTGTTTAAGTTATATTTAAGCAACAAAAACGCACTTAGTTTGTACTATCCCCGAAGCAAAAGAGTTCGTCTAATAATACAGAAATATTTTGTTTAGTCTAATAATGTTTACACATGTAGGTAATATCACGACCCAGTAGTGAGAATTGTAAAATCACTCTAATATAGTTTATTTTGATTGTAAAATAAATTTGCATGTGACGTATATTGTAAAAAAAAAGAACTTGAAATATGCTGTCTTAATCACGTTCTCCTCTCAGCAGTTCTGCATGCATAGGCTTGAAGATTTGTTGTTAGTTTATTAGCTGAACACTTACTTCCCTTGGGCCGCCTTACATCTGTCATGTATTAAAAAGCCCATCCATAAAAGATAAGATAAAAATCGTAATTTTCTGCCTTTCGGTATCAGTGATATTTCTTGTATTTAGATTTAGTCATTGTAAAATACTGTCATGAAAAATAAACGAGATTAGTATTAGCATTAAACATTAATGATTTTTGAACTAAGATATTATTTTTGTACAAAAAGGAGAACCTCAAAAATGGCCTGACTAGACGAAAACATATGCATCGGGGCTAGAATTTAAAAGTGACATTGCTACACAGAGGCTCATTTGATTTCACAAAAAAAATTATAAGTAATTATAATTAAATGCATATTTAAAATCCAATCTAGCACATCCACACTAACTAACTACACCCATAGTTCCACCAGATTGAATGGTAGCCCATTTTTTGTACAATTATCAGATATATCTAACCAGCCAAAGTACTCACAATGTCTAAACGATCCTCCGTTATCAAGGGTGGTTACATATTTCTGAACACCGCAGCCGCTTAGATATATTTAACGATGGCGGTCATGGGCTGTCGGTACTCGGTACATCAAAGGCCGTCAGTGTAATGAAGACGTAGCGACGACATTGCTGTAATTAGATGCCTTTATGGGCCTTCGATAGATATGATTGGGTGGGCATAGATTAGATAAAAAGGTGGGTAAGTTTGTACCTAGTCGATGGATGCCTCCCAGAGACAGTCAAACAGCAGCTTATACAGAATTTGTTTTTTTCGTACATTTTAGGATTCCGTAGACATATGAGTCATATCAGACTATAAAATACCTGCTCCAGTCAATTTGATCTTAGAGAAAGAAAGGTAGGTATTTATTTTCAGGGTTCCGTACCAAACAGGTACAACAAGAATTTGTGATGCGACTCTGTCCGTCTGTCTGTCCGTCTGTCACATTCCTAAATATCTCGAGAACTACTAATGCTATCAACTTGAAATTTGGAATAGTTGTGAACATTGTAAACCTCTACAAATAGAAAGTATAATTTGTTTTAATTTATTAATTTTAATTGTAGAAAATGGCCAAAATTTGAGAAAACATTGGTTTTATGCTCAATATTACAGAAAAAATATAATCTTGTTTGTATCTTCAAAACTTTTTTTTTATTCACAAAAAACTTTTGAGATTTTTACTTTCAATTTACCCACCCTTGCGGATGTATATCGTACTTCAAATAATACGAGATGTTATGTAAACCATCTTCTTTCCAATAAAGTAAAAACTGACATGGACATCAAAAGGGAACATCATAAAGAATTATCCCTGAAAACCAACATACTATACAGGTCGCGCAAATTAGTTAGCGAATTCACCGAGAGATGGCGCTATACACAATAATGCTCATTAATACCTATACTTTTGTCTTCTAGTCAAGTCATTAGAGTTATATGAAAACATGAGATTATTTTAACTAGGTAGTCTGAAAGAAAGTTTGTACGGAACCCTCGGTGGGCGAGTCCGACTCGCACTTGGCCGGTTTTTTTTCTTTTGTTTCACTGCAGTTGTATAAATATGCCGTGAATGAAATATTTCTACTTCTAAATGTTGATTGAAATGACTAGAAGAGATTTTTTCTTGTGATGAATGACAGCCTGTTTTTTGCTCGCATCTTGACTGTTTTTTTTTATGTAATTTTATTCTTTTTGTTGTGATATTACCTGTTAAATATGTTATTTGAATTTAAATCTAATTTCTTTTTTTTATTTGTCTTCTAAGATACATGTCTGTTACTACAATCAAGAAACAGACTTGAATGAATATATCTGTAAATGATTATTTACTTGCTCTCTATCAGGTACTCGTAACGTATTTACAGTGTCAATGAAACCATCTGTTTTATTTAATTTTCTAATCTTTGCCCTATAATTAATCGTTCTGCCAAGGTTTACTCTTCCGCGATCGGACTGGTTTGAGCTTATTTAGCTTTAACAAGAGCTTAGGCGTGAGCTTTTATAATGATGTGCGTAGTAAATAAGTGTAGACACCTGCATTATATTTATCGCCATAGATCACTTTTGCGAAAAAAGATTCAAAACCTTTTTTTTTTAAATAGGTAAATTTAATGTTTTTCTTTAGATCCTACTAGGTAAAAAAATCGTCTCTAATTTAATTTTTCCACTTCGTTACAATTTTTCAAACACTTTGTACAGCGGTTACAAAGTGGAATGTATGTGTAATAAAGGGAAATTTTGTGACCAATTTTTTGTTTCTTGTTTTTTGTCCTAGGGAATTTATTTGTAAGGTAAAATACCCCATAATGGACAGTGATGCCATTATGGACAAAAAAACACAAATGCTTAAAAATAAGTATCTAAAATAAGTTTCTAAAAACTGACGGCTATGTACCATAAACTAGAGTTGTAGAGCTGTTTCATTTTGAAGTTTTAATGAATTCGGTTATTTCTGAAGGATTTGGAGACAAGATAAAATTCACCAGTTTACTGAAAAAAATATCAAGGCGAATTCTTAGTAATGTTGCTAAGAGAGATGAGTCCATATATAAAATAATAAAAAAATAACGCACGGTGTAATCTTGAATGCGTTTTACTTACTGCATTAAGCATGAGATAAGGTATAAAACATACTAGTTTGTTGCTCCAAAGATATAAAGAAATGACGTTATTTTGCGAGTGTCCATTACTGGACCCGAAAAACTGCCTACCTCCTATGATGGACAAGGAACAATTTACAAAACCTAAATTTACAAGAAACAATCCTATGTTAAAATAACCCAAACTAATTGTATTTATGGTGTATAAAATTGACTCATTGCGTATCAGTTGGCTTTAAAAGTAAAATTTTAAACTTATTTCACTGTCCATAATGGGGGATCCATTACTGGAGAACTGCCGTCCATAATTGGAGAAAAAACACCTAGTTTTAATTTGTTAACTATGAAGAAACCAATAGGAGTATCTATTCTGCAATACGCTTGAAATGTAGAAGAAGGATAGGACATTCAAGATTTAACAAGCTTGGTGGTAGAATTTTTACATTTATCAGTGAAATATCAAAAACAGGCGAATTTTTTTCTTAAACTGTCCATGATTGGGTCCGTCACCTTAATGAACACAGATATTTATTCCTGAGTCATGGATGTTTTCTATGTATATAAGTATTTATTTATCTATATAAGTAAGTATATCGTCACCTAGCCTAGCAGTCCTAGATTAGTTTGGGGCTAGGTTGATCTGTGTAAGGTGTCCCCCAATATTTATTTATTTATTTATATTACATTCCTGTTAGTTTGACATATATAATCAAAACAAAAGTAACTTAACAAGTGGATAGGAAAAGGTTACTAAAATCAATGTTTAAACATAATGCCAAGGTTGCGAAGATTCGTCGATAGTATAATAGGACATTTGAATATTTATACTGGTCATATCTAGATGCATTCTTAATAGTACAGTTTTGCATACAGTTTTTATTGTAGAAATAGCTATAAAAAATATAGGAATTTGACCACAGTCTCATATACAATACACAAAACCATGTTTTTGTAATTTATACATATCCATACTAATATTAAATAAATAAATAAATATTGTAGGACACCCTTACCACATCTCGGTCACTGGCGATCAAATATATGAAAGATGCGCGTTCCTAGCACACATTCTAAGCTCGTGCAGGTGAACACGTACCATGCTTGTGTGAGTGAGATATGACAGGTCGACTGGTCGCGTTTTTGACATGCGGTAACTGTGAGGTAACCGAGAGGTGGCGGGCAGCACTTTCAGCGGGGAGCGGTAGTGGCTATACTGTACGATAGTACTCTTTATTATACTGTGCCCTTACACAGATTGACTGTCTTACGGTAAGCTCAAGAAGGCTTGTGTTGTGGGTACTCAGACAACGATATATTTAATATACAAATACTTATATACATAGAAAACATCCATGACTCAGGAACAAATATCTGTGCTCATCACACAAATAAATGCCCTTACCGGGATTTGAACCCGGGACCGCGGCTTAGCAGGCAGGGTCACTACCCGCAGGGCCAGACCGGCCGTAAATATAAATGGGAAATGGGCCCGGATATTATAAATGGGAAAGTGTGTGTGTCTGTTTGTTTGTCCGTCTTTCACGTCAACAAACCTACGACGTGATTTTTTAAGTGGAGATAGTTGAAGGGATGGAGAATGACATAGGCTACTTTTTGTCTCTTTATGCTAGTATGCATATAAAACAAATACATATATATATGAGTATGATTTTATTGACTGACCACAACACTCCGACAAACAGATGTTTCATTTAAATCTCTACTAGTCTACAAGAAAAACGGCATTAAGTACTTAAAAAAATAATAGTGAATTAATATCAAATGCACCAACTGTACTAGATAAATTTGTGACTATGATAGGTATGTTTTAAAATAATAATCTCTCTTAAAATAAAAAAGAACGTATAAAAACGGTGACAACATTTTTAGTACAACTAACCGCTAGTAAATGTACAATGAACTACTGCTAGTCAAATGTAGTCTATTATATCTTACGGGCTAAAGACGTAGACCAAAAACATTTATTAGAGGCACCAAATATAGTATGACCGCCACTATCAAAGTTTAACCCAAAAAGGCGATTATCACCTAATTGACACCTACCAACTGAACCCCTTAACTATTGGAAATTGCTGTATATAAATTTCCGTATAGTATGGGATAGTGTTCAGAGAGCTATAACAATAAATAAGGAGCTAAAACACGGGTTGCGGTCGTGCAACACTAGCTTTGTCGATCGCCGCTCCCGCGCTACGAGCCAGGGGTATATAATCTTTGGAAATAATGTGTAAAATTATTAGGTACCTACCTACTGATTCAAACTTTTGTCATGTGATTGGTTGGTGGGGTGCATGGGAAGGTGCCAGGGACGGTGTTGAGAGCAGGAAAATAAGGGAGGCTTTTGCCCAGCAGCAGGACACTAAAATGGGCTAAAGAAAAATATACGGAACCCGAAAACATACTGCATATAAAACACAATATTACATTTTAACAACCAAAAAAAATATACGAATCATAGACATGTTTTTATAAGCTGTCAGACTTTGTGTTGATATCTAAATACGAAACAGTGTGTAGGTATTTCACGAAAGTTATTCTAGAAAACTATTACAAAAGTAAATGTATGGTCGAAGAAAAAGTATTGTATGCAAAAAATACACGGGGCGTCTTTCAATTTTTGGCTTCGCCTCAAATTGTTACCCACGCCGCTCGCCTTTTTTGACCTCTTTTAACTACCAGTTGCAAAAAAATACTATTGGTAGGTGATAAATTGATGATTACAGGTAGCAGTCAAATATCGCAATTGTTTTTATAATCCAAACCAGCGGTTCTGTACCCCTGCGACTCCCGCTTACCCGTTCGTGCGCCTGCGACTTAATTTTCGCGGGAATCGACCCGGCGATCGATCACGCAACCGCCGTCTAATGATCTTTATAATTAATTCCTGCTCTCTGGGCAATTTGTATGGGGACGCGATTTGTTGCCTTGTTAGGCGGTGGCCTGTTTTGTATGTTTTAGTTTTTGGAGCTTCTGGATGTTTAAAGAGTTTTAAATGATTCACGATCACGGAAAACTGGGCTTGTATATAAGTTACTGTGTACTGGCACTACTGGAAAATTTAGTGTAGAAAAGCTCCTGAATTGATCAATGTGTCAATTTGGTTTACTAAACATAAATGTTCAAAATATCACATTTCAGAATGATTACAACCTTACGTTCGAAGTATCACCATCAAACTTCTTCGTGTCTTTTTACCACTGTGCGATTAGTGCGCCAGTGAAATTGACAATTGCGTTTCGTTCGACACAGAGCACAGACAATTTTATTGACACGTTGGCTTCGGGCCCGACGGAGTCTTGAAAAGTCCATAACTTTGTGTTTTAGACATTATGATTTTGCGTAAACAAAATCGTGAAAAGCGACTAGGTCCTAAATTAAGCTCAGAATGTTACTAACCCATTACCCGTTGTCTCATTTGACATGCACTGTTCTCCAAAATCGTAGAATTATTGAATTAGTCATGATTTTGCGCACGCGTACCTTACGCTCCCAAATTAAGCACCTTAGCCTGTAACCCACGACCCATCGTCGGCACCACAGATGTCATATATACCATAGATCAAGCAAACGTATCTACTTAGCGTGTCAAATGAACTCAGTGAAATCCACTGAGTTGTCCGTCTTTACTCGCAGCTTGCAGCTTTCGGGCGTCAATTTTTGTAAGTTGAAGTCAACCAAAACATAAAAAATGCCTCGTTACGTGATATTCAATTGCAACAACACAAAAATTATGAACAATCAAGAGCCTGAGACATATTTAAAATTACAGGCAAGAATCAACTTCAGTACAAAATTTGACACGCTCGGCCCCTATACAAATATATGAATTTGTTTCTTCTATCTAAATTAAGTTCTGTGGTCGGCACGATGCCGTTTTACTCGCCGCTTGTCTAATGTCATTTCATTTCCTGTAGGCCTATCCCAAGTGACAACCACTTTTATAACAACGAAAAATCTTTGGGTCTCTATTATTGTCCCGTATCACGTCACATTTTTTAGGGCCATCGGACTTGGATCTTAGAAATCACTTCGTTCAGACTCAATCGCGACAGAAATGTAGCTTCCAAGGACCCTACCCTTTGATCTTTTGTTGCCATCTGGCTACGTTGCCTATTGTCCAAATTTCTCGTAAAACTGTTCTGACTTCTATAAGGACATCACTAGTCGAACGTCCCCTACACTAGCATCGCTGTCAAAAATGGCGGCAGACGGACTCAGGGCGTCACTTGAAGATAGCTTGTCATCGAACTTGTATTTTTGAGATTCCGTTTAATAAACTGTATAATTAATAGTGGTATCCTGGTGTTTTTACTCTAACAGTTTCAGAAGCGCGATATTAAGTACCCATATACGCCCGTACTATGAAATTTGTCCGAAATTGACAATGTCATCATTCTCGCGCCGCGCTCGTAACCATTCATTGTCATCCAACAGTATTTAATTAACACCAGTCGATCTGATTCGACGAGTAAAGACACTAGCACCATATACTACAGTTAAAAGTGTAAAAGGCAAAGGCTATGATCAAATACCTGTCCGTAATTGTGCCAACAAAGAGATAGAACATGCCTAGTGTGCTGGCGTGTCTTGTGTTGTCTTTCAGATGGGATACCCCCATTTGCCAGAATTTCATTTGCCATAATTTTATTTGCCATCCTATTCAACAATCATAATATTGTTTCTCATAACATCTTATGCCATAATCATTGTTTACTATATTAATCTAGTGCCAGAAACTTTGTTTCCCATAAATTCAGTTTCCATAATGTCATTTGTCAGAATCATCGAAATCCGTAATTACCACATTCCATACCATCATTTGTCATACAAATTAGCGTCCAGAAAAGTCAATTTCCATAATGTGCTTTGGCAGAATCGAAAACTACTATAATAGGTACTAGAAGGACTAGAGAATGAAACTGCTATCAGAAAGTAGGTTAGGTTAGGTTAGAACTGTGACCCCCTGGAAAATGAAACTGCTATCAGAAAGTAGGTTAGGTTAGGTTAGAACTGTGAACCTCTGGAAAAGGAAACTGCTTGAAAAGTAGGTTAGGTTAGGTTAGAACTGTGACCCCCCGGAAAATGAAAATACTATCAGACAGTAGGTTAGGTTAGGTTAGAACTGCGACCCCCTGGAAAATGAAACTGCTATCAGAAAGTATGGTTAGGTTAGGTTAGAACTGTGACCCCCTGGAGAATGAAACTGCTGGAAAAGTAGGTTAGGTTAGGTTAGAACTGTGACCCCTGGAAAATGAAACTGCTATCAGAAAGTAGGTTAGGTAATAATATGGGCAACAATTAATATGGCAATAATTGCTTATGGCGTTTGAATATTCTATGAAACCATATTATTGCACTTAATAATATGGCTAACAAACAGTATGGCATTGTATGATTATGGAAGGTAATATTCGGATAAACAACGAGTATGTCATATGATTTTTATGGTAAACAAATCATTCGGGCAAATGAAATTCAGGCAAGTTAGATTCGGGCAAATGAATATTATGTTAAATGACTGTCGGGCAAACAATAGACAACCCTTTCAGATTCATTGCAGTTTACGAGATATTCACACTTTGGAGTAATAATTTATCATAATGAGTGTGAAATCGGAAGTAAAAGTGATCCAAACACAGTGCTCTGGGGCTGAAATTATCAACATCCACTATAGTAGCCTGTGTTGTGTTTCTTTCTTTCAGATCAACTTAGTTATGTACATGTTGAAGATACTAATACTTTTATATACTCACAAAATGTATCACAATAAGTACCACAGTAAGTCATGGACGGTGAGATGCTAACCACATCCAAGTTGTCATTCACATAATGCTCCGGGCAAAGAGTATTACCAGTATATATAGAGGGGCTGCAGTAATGAATAATCATTAGCTCACTTGTGTGTTGTGTTTTTGTGCTTCCAGATATGTTTCAGAATACATAATACATATTGAACCTACTTGTGATATATTGACAATTGTCACAGTGTCACAGTGAAACAGAGTATAAGATACAAGTACTTAGATCTAAATTACACCTAAATGATTCCTTATAACAGGTGACTTTATGGGTTTAATGATCTACAAAGAGAGATGATCATTATCTTGCCCTATTTGTCATATTAAATATAAGTTTGTCCGGAATGACATGGAATAAGGTATTTATCCTACTCAATAATATTGTACCATTGCATCTGGCTTATGTAAGTATACTGACAGTAAATACATTTTAAATTCACTAAAGGTTGGTATAAAGGGATGAGTAAATAAGCATAAGAAAACTTTGACAACTGTCTTGTCTTGTTTGTGTTTTGTTATAAGTTCACTAACACTTCTCCGGGGACTGTATTTTGAAATCTGTCTTAGTGACATTCTTATGCATATAAACTCTGTATGATCTTGCATTTTTCTAAATGAGGAAACATGTTGCTATATTACATGGCACAAATTCATCAAAAATGTTGATAAAATAATAATAATATTTTGATGAGGTTAATTATGCATCTTGTTAAAACCATAATGTGTGTTAAAATTAAGGGCATAGCACTGAAGTATAGTGTATTGTTGATGCTGTTTTGTTTATAATAATGCTGGTTTAGCATTGCAAACGTTTTTGACAAGAAATGTAATCAATGTAATCATGTTCTAAATTGAACCAAAGACAAATATATTACCTAGACAGACATTTGGAACATTTATTATCATGACATAGTCCAGTGTCCATTTAATGCATTATCAGTGATATAATTTGTTCCTTAATTACATTCCTTTCCAGATTAATTTATTGATTACAGTAGTTGCCTGCCGGTAACCTGGTGAATATTGACCATAAGTTGAAAATACTTGCATTGATAAGGCATGATTCCAGAAGTTCCTGAGGTTAAATCTTGCTAAAAGCTGGAAACACCAAACTGGATATCTATTGAACTATTTATGACACTGGTAAAATTTGTCATAGCTAATGGTAAGAGATTTTGATATTTATAGACCTGATGGACTTTAACGGTCTACATGCTATACTTGTCTGTTACAACAAATCAGTTTGATTTGGAATTGGGCTTGAAACATGCCAATCAGTTAAGTTTTTAACAGATGTGCAATAATCTGAGGTAAATAACTTAATTGGAGCTTCTAATAATTTTAACCCTTCACTGCGAAGGAATGTTTCTGAACCGAAGCATGACAAACAGGTAACGTTTGAAGTTGACAAGTATTGTCTACTTTTAATATGTTCTGTTCCTTGAAATATAAAAAAAAAATAACTGTACACTTCTATTGCTTCTTGATTTCACAAGAATATATATATTTTACATGTTTTGTGACTTTTGCAAGAATCAAAAATAATGATATTTTGTTATAAAAACTCAATCACCTGTACTAAGTATTCTTGCATATGCATAGTATTAACACAACTAACAAAATTATGTAGTTGTGCAGGTGGCAGCTATATGGATAATGTTGTGCTTTAAATTGCACATATACCTACAGCTGGAGCACCTCTCTAGTGTGTCTGGCAAGCTTGATGGTTTAATTATTAAGCTTATGCACCATGCCTGATGATGATATATAAATACCTTTGTCAAGAACCATTTGGTAAGTGAACAATGATAGATAAAATATTACATTATTTGAATGTAGTGAAACCTCGATAAGTCAAGCCAAGTGCCATATGATTATTCTTGCTTGACTGGAATGTGTTTCAATAATGGTATATATAGTAAGCGTGTTACCTTAGGGGCACGGGAAAAATAAGACAAGTTGCACGCCGGATTGAGAACCGAGTTGTGTTTTGTCTTATTAGTCTCAGATTAAGAACTGAGTTGTCATTACATATATGCACGCCGGATTGAGAACCGAGTTGTGTTTTGTCTTATTAGTCTCAGATTAAGAACTGAGTTGTCATTACATATATGCACGCCGGATTAAGAACCGAGTTGTGTTTTGTCTTATTAGTCTCAGATTAAGAACTGAGTTGTCATTACATATATGCACGCCGGATTAAGAACCGAGTTGTGTTTTGTCTTATTGGTCTCAGATTAAGAACTGAGTTGTCATTACATATATGCACACCGGATTGAGAACCGAGTTGTGTTTTGTCTTATTAGTCTCAGATTAAGAACTGAGTTGTCATTACATATATGCACGCCAGATTGAGAACCGAGTTGTGTTTTGTCTTATTAGTCTCAGATTAAGAACTGAGTTGTCATTACATATATGCACGCCGGATTAAGAACCGAGTTGTGTTTTGTCTTATTGGTCTCAGATTAAGAACTGAGTTGTCATTACATATATGCACGCCGGATTGAGAACCGAGTTGTGTTTTGTCTTATTAGTCTCAGATTAAGAACTGAGTTGTCATTACATATATGCACGCCGGATTGAGAACCGAGTTGTATTTTGTCTTATTAGTCTCAGATTAAGAACTGAGTTGTCATTACATATATGCACGCCGGATTAAGAACCGAGTTGTGTTTTGTCTTATTGGTCTCAGATTAAGAACTGAGTTGTCATTACATATATGCACACCGGATTGAGAACCGAGTTGTGTTTTGTCTTATTAGTCTCAGATTAAGAACTGAGTTGTCATTACATATATGCACGCCGGATTGAGAACCGAGTTGTGTTTTGTCTTATTAGTCTCAGATTAAGAACTGAGTTGTCATTACATATATGCACGCCGGATTAAGAACCGAGTTGTGTTTTGTCTTATTGGTCTCAGATTAAGAACTGAGTTGTCATTACATATATGCACGCCGGATGGAGAACCGAGTTGTGTTTTGTCTTATTAGTCTCAGATTAAGAACTGAGTTGTCATTACATATATGCACGCCGGATTGAGAACCGAGTTGTATTTTGTCTTATTAGTCTCAGATTAAGAACTGAGTTGTCATTACATATATGCACGCCGGATTAAGAACCGAGTTGTGTTTTGTCTTATTGGTCTCAGATTAAGAACTGAGTTGTCATTACATATATGCACACCGGATTGAGAACCGAGTTGTGTTTTGTCTTATTAGTCTCAGATTAAGAACTGAGTTGTCATTACATATATGCACGCCGGATTGAGAACCGAGTTGTGTTTTGTCTTATTAGTCTCAGATTAAGAACTGAGTTGTCATTACATATATGCACGCCGGATTAAGAACCGAGTTGTGTTTTGTCTTATTAGTCTCAGATTAAGAACCGAGTTGTGCTTGTCTTATTACTTTCAGATTAAGAACTGAGTTTCCATTGCATATATACACGCCGGATTAAGAACCGAGTTGTGTTGCCTTTACATGATGTTAATAATATATTCTGTTCACAGGGTTTCCTGATAAGCACATTGTACCTGAATCTTGTGGTATCCATGGTAGTGTAATTAATGTGATATCCACAAATGAAGTGATTTCCGTCACTTAAAGTGTGAGTCATAATTATAATGATTACTTTAATGTCTGCTATACATTTAGCACTTTGATTATTGTTTCTTAAGTAGTTCTGTTTATGCAATGCAGGCCTAAGGAGGCGGACCATGTGCATAAGACCTATTATTGTGATGCAGGTCTTTGGAGACGGACCATCATGTGTTATATAGACTATCCTTAAGAGGCTAGTTCTGTTTCTGGTATTTGTGATGCAGGTCTTTGGAGACGGACCATCATGTGTTCTGTAGACTATCCTTAAGAGGCTAGTTCTGTTTCTGGTATTTGTGATGCAGGTCTTTGGAGACGGGCCATCATGTGTTCTATAGACTATCCTTAAGAGGCTAGTTCTGTTTCTGGTATTTGTGATGCAGGTCTTTGGAGACGGACCATCATGTGTTCTGTAGACTATCCTTAAGAGGCTAGTTCTGTTTCTGGTATTTGTGATGCAGGTCTTTGGAGACGGACCATCATGTGTTCTGTAGACTATCCCTAAGAGGCTAGTTCTGTTTCTGGTATTTGTGATGCAGGTCTTTGGAGACGGACCATCATGTGTTATATAGTATATCTTTAAGAGGTTAGCTTGAGACCTTGTTTGTCAAAAGCATGTTTTATGACCTTAAAGAGTAGTGATCTCAAGGTTACCTTGAAAGGGTTGCTTGCACTAATACTTTCCAGAGGTTGCTGGTGGAATTACGGTTTCCAATAGAGTGCATGCTACAGGCTGCGCGACAACCTTGTCATGAAGGGCCAACGTCTGCGGTCGTTGCGCCGCCAGCCTCGAAAGCAGCCGTATCACCGTGGCTTGCGTATGAAGCTTTGATATGGTAATGTTTGTTATCTTATAGCAAAATTGGTGGCTAGTACACATTGATTATTACCTTTTATTAATTTTATCATGTTGATAGATAAATAATTAGCAGTTGTTAAAGGTCCTGCCAAGGAGCAGCCATGTATTCTGCTTAATATATTTTCATAAAAAAAGATTACATGACAATATATTCTAATATCTTCATTGTCATTGTTTATTACTAAATTATTTTACGGCTATGTAAGCCGGATCTGTAATTGAGAGCATCGACTATGCCAATTGTACATTAATTTCTCGTAACCTTATCATGTTACTTGAACGACAGTTGTGTTGTACTGATTCTATCACCTACTGGCTTAGTTCCAAGGAAAAATTATCACGTTCTCGTTACTTTAAGGAACTTAGTATTTCCCATGTATGTTACAGAGCTTTTTAATAAGAGCTTTCTTGCTGCTTGCTGTGTTAGAAGGCGGCTATGCTCACGCATGGAGTGTGTCATGTTCACCTCTCACGAGTTTGATGTACGCGTTGTTGTGCGTGCGGGGAGCTTCACAGCCTACAGTGACGGAGCCAACTGTGAGTTTGTTCCATGTATTTGCTATTTAAACGACGCCAATCATCATTATTATATTGAGCGGTTGGTTAGTTTGGAATGCACCGCTCACGTAAGTCTTAACTTAAGGCATAAATGGCATAATACTTACCTGAAAATAAATGAAATGTATTGATGGGTGAAGTTATTTACAAGCAAATATTAGATGGTGTTTTGTACACCAGTAATTACCTGCCCGCCGCTAGATGTCATCTATTTTACATAATTAATTTGACTAATATATAGTATCGATCATGGCGGTAAAACATGTACTTTTCGTACCATCGCACCTTAATAGTTTTAAAGCCTTACTGGCTGTGGAGTTGTTAAATAATGACCTGACTTACTTGTACTAGGCTAGTCTGGTCATGCAATCTTGAGTTTAGTTATGTCATTACTATGATTCGACTATAAAATGAGACCAATTACATATCTTGGTGTAAGTTTGTCTTAAACTACACCGGCCGTTTCCAACGGTACTCGAGTTAATCACTTCAAAGGACCAGGGCCTGAGTGTATAGCTGGAGTATACAAAGTTCTTGTTCACTCCGCAGAAAAGAAAAGAACAAATGAACAGATGAAGTCTACCGCCACCAGTTGGAGGCGCAGCCTGCTTCGGCTGCGTTGACTGCGGCAGTCATCAGTAGCAGCATGGATAGCAGAGACTTTCGGGACGAAAGGTCAAGGTCAGAATGGTCGAGTATAAGGACATCACTAGTCGAACGTCCCCTACACTAGCATCGCTGTCAAAAATGGCGGCAGACGGACTCAGGGCGTCACTTGAAGATAGCTTGTCATCGAACTTGTATTTTTGAGATTCCGTTTAATAAACTGTATAATTAATAGTGGTATCCTGGTGTTTTTACTCTAACACTTCCGTGTCATCATTTTTCGCAGACAATCGCTACAGTAAGGTAGCTCCCAAATTAAGCTCCTTAGCCTGTAACCCACGACCCATCGTCGGCATGATACCGTCCTTACTCACCGCTTATCTCATGTCATTTCCTGTTCTCCAAAATGATTGTCGGAATTCCGTAACATCATCATCCCAAAATACATGCTCAATGTACAGTCCACTGAAATTGTGTCAAGTTTAAAAACTTTAGTGAACACCAATTTATAATGCATATATAATTATTTATTTCAAAGTTGGAAATATCATTACCTATTTTACTTTCGTATTCAATTCAGCGTTACGAGTACCTGTGTGCGTAACCGAATGCAAAAACGCTCACGATAATATCTCTTTCATAACTATTATCTATCTCAATCGCTCTTGCGTATTGGCGCGACCGAGCCAGACTACCTTTCTGCGGCGTTTCAATTTCGTTTCGCGTCGCAGAAATGCCATTCGGCTACGGGGCCTGTTGAGGTAGAATATCAAGATTGATTTCGCAGTGGCTCCTTGTGGCAGTATAGTGTGAACCTTAACAGTATATTTATAATGGATGCCTAGTACTTGTGAAAACACCAATTATTACATGCGGTGACATCAAACTGTCATGAAATTATAGTGAATGAATGATATTGAAATGATATCGTATAGTCTGTGTCGAAAGAGAAAAAAAACCGACCAAGTGCGAGTCGGACTCGCCCACCGAGGGTCCCGTACAAACTTTCTTTCAAACTACCTAGTTAAAATAATCTCATGTTTTCATATAACTCTAATGACTTGACTAGAAGACAAAAGTATAGGTACTAATGAGCATTATTGTGTATAGCGCCGTCTCTCGGTGAATTCGCTAACTAATTTGCGCGACCTGTATACTATGTTGGTTTTTCAGGGATAATTCTTTATAATGTTAACCGATTTAAACAGTTTTTACTTTATTGGAAAGAAGACGGTTTACGTAACATCTCGTATTAATTTGAATTACAATATACATTCGCAAGGGTGGGTAAATTGAAAGTAAAAATATAAAAAGTTTTTTGTGAATTAAAAAAAAAGTTTCTAAGATACAAACACAATTATATTTTCCTGTAATATTTAGCATAAAACCAATGTTTCCTAAAATTTTCATAATTTTTAGTTGGTAAACTTCGGAGATAAGGGGGGGGACGGTATTTTTTTTAACATTTTCCTTCAAAATTCTTTTTTTTTCCACAACAAAAAAATTATAAAAAATAGTTTATTTACGTTCAATTTGCGCTCTTTCTAACGATATCCCACTTGACCTAGTAACTTGAAATTTACAGTTTGCCCCCCATTCATTTTGGCCATTTTCTACAATTAAAATTCATATATTTAAAAAAATTGTACTTTCTATTTATAGAGGTTTACAATGTTCATAACTATTCCAAGTTTCAAGTTGATAGCATTAGTAGTTCTCGAGATATTTAGGAATGTGACAGACGGACAGACAGACGGACAGAGTCGCACCATAAGGGTTCCTGTTTGTACCTTTTTGGTACGGAACCCTAAAAATCGTAGATAAAGCGACTCTTTTTTTCCGAACTTCTTCTGCAAGACTCCCGCACGAGAGTATGTCGTGCGGGAGTCTTGCAGAACAAAAGACAAATTGGGTTTATTCTCAAACTACATACTTAAGTAAGACACCGTCCAAAGTCATTATTTACAGTTTTACAGGTTGAATAAGGCTTACGCCCTCCGGCAACAAAATTAAATTTAAAAATGTCTCATCACCAAAAACTAAATTCAACTGTACATCATCATTTTTTTGCAAATCATGAGCGAAATTGATGACCCCCCGTCATCAGATAGCACTAACAAGTAGCTGATGTGCGCGTGCGATAGCGCGGTAACTGTATGACATGTTCTCGTTTTTAGGGCGCCTGGGCGCAGTTTTGATTTCTAACATTTAGTCACGTACTTAGTTCGAAAACTGAACCTAGGGTAAAAGAAACTGAATCGATAATAAGGATATCTTATGGGCGGGAATTTACATGAGACCATTGCATTGCGATATTGGATTAACTTCCTTGTAAGGGGCTAAAAAGAGATTAAAATATGTAAGGAAATCCAATTTATTTTTGAGTTAAGTAAAGACTTCAAACATGGTAAATAGTTGACACGAATAGGAGTAAATAATCTTAGCGTTTCTCAGGAGGTAAAAATTGAAGTTTTTAAGGAGAGCAAGTTTTAATTTAAGCTAGGAACTTGAAACTTCGCGATAAAAATAAAGACAAATAAAATAAAAACTAATTCAGTGTTTTTGAAAATGTATCTCTTATATGGGTTTAAAATTAGAGTGTGAACCTTTGTAATTGGGATAACGTTTTATTTTTGTTACAATAACAATAACTTCTATATTCAGTCATTCATGTCGGGAAACAAAATTGTCTAATTTGGGAAATAAATCCACGAGAACGAAATAGTGGGCATCAGCAAGCCTTTCATCAGCATTTATAATGCATATTTATTATTTTGCCAGAAAAACATATACATAAGACCAAAAAAAATACATGACAGTAGCATAGTCCACCAATTGGAATCCTTAGCCACTGTAGAACTATGTCATAGTGAAGTTATAAATCAGATTGTAAGAAATCTCTTACTGCTTGTCATTTTGACATGGTTGTAGAGTGGCCTAGGGTTCCAATTGGTTGACTGTACTTGTACTCTGTCTCAAAAACTTCACACTCACACCTTATACGTCTAGGTATTTCAACCAAAAACTGCTCCTCGAAAGCTCCGTTAGCCCCAAATTAATCTTATAAGGTCCAAACGCGTTCCGAGATCCAGATTGTCGAGTAAATTGACGTAAATGCGTATAAATGCCGCAAGAAGCAAATCATCGGGTAATTAGCTGATTAATTATTTAATTAATTGTACTGAGCGCCGACATTGCGGCTGGGGAGCTTTTTGTCGGCGAGAGGACAAATTTTCGGTGTAGTTTGGCGGTGGCTTAAAATGTGAGCGGGAGAGGATAAAACAGCAGTTCACAAAAAGTTTGTACATAGCCACGTCAGCAAATTTTAATTGATCCTATTTTGTAACCAATATTTAGTGATATAAGTCGACTTTCGTAAGATATATACAGGATAATTGTTATAATTAAGAAAATATAGATACTAGACAACCTTAATGACCAACTAAAAGTTACTAAAATCCCAATTCATGAAATAAATCTTGGTAACAAAGAAGGAATAAAAAAATAACAAATTTAACTTTTTCCTTGATTTTTGTATAAACTTTTCGAGAACTGCTGCAAAAACAAGCTGAGTACTCTTTGTTTTTTTTTTTTGACACACTGCTCTGTGAATAAAAATCTAGAACATTACTTTAATAATCGACTAATTAGCAATGTAATGGTCTAGATTTTGATTAAAATGGATTTCCGCAAGGTTCCATCGATTAGGTACACTGCTCTGATAGACAATAATATAAAGTAGAGCAATATCTAATAACTAATAAGAATAAAAACATAAAACTATCCAAACAAACTATTGTCTGTCGTTCCCGGTGCAAAAGTGCCCATGATGCTTGCAGCATTTGTATATATGTATATATTAATAGTTAGCACAATAAGTACTTATCGTTTCAGAGATGCTACAATTAGTATAGGTATGCACATTTATTGAATTTACAGGAGTTAAAAATACCAATACTGGCTGCACTATTATTTTCGTGAACATTTGTAAGAGCTCACGGGAAAACAATATTTTTTTCGGTCTAACATCTGTAATCCGACAGTGTATCAGATGTCATTTTCAATTTTAAGTCATTGACAAAAAATGTGACAGAAAAGTGTCATCTATTGGGCAGAAATGCCGAGCGCAGTACTTATTATGCCTTTATATTTCAGGTTCTCGTTGCAGTTTTTGACTTGCGTCACAATCCTTAACGCTCCGACTAGCTTTTTATGTTTCTTTACATTTAACGGCGTTCACATTTTCGCATTTGCTTAAATTATTTTTTATTTAATTTTTTACAATATTTTTTTCTAAACAAAACCGTTATATCCGTTATACATTATTACACATTTGGTATATCCACTGGGAACATAAAGATGTTATCTTCTGTTTGAAATTGATAAGTAATCAAAATAATCAATTACATTCTTATTACGCATGCGATTTGAATAGGAAAACTGTATGAATTCTACGTTTTGTTTGTGATATTGTATAGGTACATACGCCTACACGGACACAGCTTAGAATTGTTTTCGGTCTTAAATATTCTAGTCACTTGTTTTTTTTTTTTGAATGACGTAAAATCTGACCACTGTGCAAAAACCTCCAAAATTTCCCAACTTTGTATCACAAATGACAGATAACGATCGCAACCTCAATAATTTCCCCAGCCCAATTCGCCTTCCCACACAACACATAAACCATACCCAGTGCCCACTGTGCGGACATACCTATCATAAGTCAGCGTAATCTGCGAAGATGCCGCCTGACTGACAGGCGCTATAAAACTTTATGAGGATCGAACGCACAGTGGGCTGAAGTGTGCGTTTCGTCGGACAAAAAATGGAGCACGGTTACTCATGAAAATTAATAAGCTGAAATCGAGTTTGGGATTCGAATTTATGGGGAAGTTAAATACTGCGTGGTAAATTAAATGCGTTTTCAACGTTTCAGTTTTAATGTGAAAATGCTGATGTAAGGGAACAAATGAAATTATTTTATTAAATATTTTTTGATTTGTTTTTTTAAGTAATAGTAGTAGTATCGAACCCGGGTTCGATTCCCGGCTTCGCCACCAGTGGGCTTGATCGCTTTTTTTAGTGTATGGTATCTATTTCAGTTTAGAATGTGAAAATGCTGTTTAAATTGCTATCTCCTATTAGTAAAATCAACAAATCGCAACGACAGTAGTGACTCCTGATACGAATTTTATAAAAAAAAAAATAGATGTACCTATTAGAAAAATGATAAAAGTGTAAAGAATTTAGGTAAGTTTATCATACATTTGCATTGCATTGACTTCCTGTCTCACTGTCTAGGGAAGTGGCCTGTATAAAGGCATTTAATTGTGTGATGAGCAGAGGTTTTTGTTCTTGAGTCATGGATGGTTTTCTATATATAATATGTATACTTCTAGTAAAGTACAGCGGGGCAAATCTCAACTGGGGGGCAATTGTAACTAATCTATTTTTTTCCATTATTACACTATGATGTTGAGTTCTACATGTATCCAATCAACAGACCTACCATATATGACCGGTGGACACTCTATTTAATAATGCAAACATTGTAAAACATGGAGAAAATGGACCAGTTATTTTTGCCCCCCAGTCGAGATTTGTCCCGCTGTACTTATATATAGATAAGTATTTGATATTACTCGTAACATAACATATACATCGTCGTCTGAGGGTACTCAACCTAAGTATTATTCCATTATGTAAGGAAATAAACCATATTATACATTAATATTTTTCATTACTTTCTCCCTTATTTTAACGATGATCACAAGACAATTTCAATATATCTCCAAAAACCGTTTCGAAAAAGTCCATCCATCCATTTTTCCCGAAATTAAGGTGAAACACCAGCGCAGCGGGTCATCTCGACGCCATATTTGGCGGCCGATCGGGCGGTCGGCATAAAATGATTCGAAATTGTTTCCGCGAGTAAGCGACGGCACAAAAAACACGTGTCACAGTAATAAATCATTCGGACTCGCTTGGACCGAGTTTACTCGATTAAACGACCGATTCGATTGCCGATGCCTCGATTACACATATGTGTTTATAGAGAGAGTTGTAAGGAAGAATGTCGTCGGGCGCTTTTTGTTTTAAACGCTTTTCGAAACTCCGTACACGTTTGCTCGGTGCCGTCTTTTGTTTTAATTTTATTCCACGTTCTGTAACCCAGTTTCGACATTGTGAATATTGTTTTTGTATTTATCGTATTTTTCAGAATAATTTTTCTTGTTTATGATTTTTATATTAAACGTATTTTGATCGATTGAGCGATCTAACAACACACATCGGAAACTAACTCAGTTCAATTTGGACAATATGTAGTAGCAACACACGGTGTCACTTTTTCTTGGTAGTTTTTCGACGGGTTAAGTAGGTACATTGTAGGTCCTTGATATTTACTAAGTATGAACAAGCGCAGCTACACATTTCACGCATTTTATTGTTTCGAATTATTGACAGTATTTACACAACTCTTTAAAAGCAATAAATTACCAAGTTGCTGTAATTAGCCCTACAATTACGCTTTTTAAATGCCACGACGGAACTTTGGTCTCTTTGCCCATATATTTAACAATAATTATCATATGTCGCATAAAGATGTTTTATGTTCACCGATTACATGCGACAATGATAAATTGTAATAATTCTCTTGTTGACAGTACCGACACTAACTTGAGGGAATTTTGTTGAGACAAAATTGATTGCTTCGCTTCGTTCTTTAATTTTGTAATTATTGTTAATTTATTACTCGTTTCTTTAAACGGAAACAAGTGCCCTAGTTGCATGTGAACATCTTATTGTGTAAACATGTTCTTGAAATGCCTGTGATTTCTTAATAAAGAGTCATTACCAAAATATACCTCTTGTGTGAAGAAAATGCTGTATATAACCTAACGGAATATTTTATGAATACATATATTAGAGAAAATCCCTATACCTCCCTAAACTTCCTGTCGGGGACGTGAACTAAAGAAATCTGTATAAGGTACAGCGGGGCAAATCTCAAGTGGGGCCAAATGTAACTGGTCCATTTTTTCCACGTTTTAGAATGTTTGCATTATTAAATAGTGTCTTCCGGTAATATACGGTAGGCGTGTTCAGTGGATACATGTAGAACCCAACATCATAGTGTAATAATGGAAAAAATTGGTCAGTTACTTGCCTCCAATCGAGATTTGCCCCGCTGTACCTCAACTATACTTCGTTTCTTTTAAGATTAGAATTATCTGTCAAACGGGTAAACAAAGAAGCAGTGGTCGTAGACCTTCCTTCTTCGATTTCGGCCGATACCACTGATTTCTTGGAACTTAATCATAATCATCATAATCCTTTATTGCAACCATGGTAATAATTATAGGTGTTACAGTCAATAGCTTGTTTCACATGGGCCCTGTTAGGGCAAAGCAAGGTTGTATGTACACAATAGTAATGCTTAAAAAACATTATCATAATTTAAACATTTGTAGTAATTTGAAAAGTAATAAGGTATATAAAACTGATATGTCAAAAATCCCAAAATAAAATCCTAATATAAAATTCAATTTGATAATAATTATTACAAAAATTATATAATACAAAACAAGCAAATAATACTAACAATAAAATACTGTAAATTAATTATTAAATGTGATTTCAAATTCATTGTCACTATAAAATTCGTCAACTGAGTAATAACATTTCTGTATTAATATTTTCATTATTGTATTTTTAAAACGGGTGCTATTATTTAAATTTAAAATATTTTGCGGTATTTTATTATAAATTTGTACACATCGGCAATATGGACTCTTTTTGAAAATTACAAGATTCGCTTTTGGCAACGCTAACTGATACCCTGTCCTCAAATTATAATTGTTACATGTTTCGTTCTTTTGCCGAAATAACATGATATGTTTCCTAACGAACATTATGGCTTCTAAAATGTAGAGAGAAGGCAGCGTTAGAAGGTTGTTTTTTATAAAATGTGGCCTAGCTGTGTCTCTCCTTCGAATATTTACTAAAATTCGGACACACCGTTTCTGCAGAAGAAACTCTCCCCATAAAACAAGTCCATAGCGTAGCCAAGAATAGGCATACTACAACTTATAACTTATAATACTATGTACATAAGTTCCAAGAAATCAGTGGTATCGGCCGAAATCGAAGAAGGAAGGTCTACGACAACTGCTTCTTTGTTTACCCGTTTCACAGATAATTCTAATCTTAAAAGAAACGAAGTATAGGTATAATCATTTTTATATTAAAGGAAAAAACCGGCCAAGTGCGAGTCGGACTCGCGCACCGAGGGTTCCGTACAAACCTGCATTTGATATGAATTTCAACTTGATAGCTCTACGCGTTCATGAGGAAAAAAGTAATAAGTTTATATTTATTAAAAAATATATATTTTGTAATGTAACTAAAAATTTAAGGTTTTCGGAATTTTTCCTTTATGTGTGCTATAAAACGTTGCTTCATGCCAAATTTCAAGATTCTAGGTCGACTGGAAGTACCCTTTAGGTTTTGATTCCCTTGCGAGTACTTGCGAGTTTCAAAATATGCAGTTTAAATTGCTGTTTCTTTTGATTGCGTTGACATAGAAGTTTGATTTTGTTACAGCTTAAAGGTATTATAGACCTGAGTATTTGGTATGAATTTCAATTTAATACCTCTACGCGTTTATGAGGAAATGGGTAGTAAGGTTAAAATTATTAAAAAAAAATATATTATGTGATGTAACTAAAAATTTATGGTTTTCGTAATTTTTCCTTTATCTATGCTATAAGACGTTGCTTCGTACCAAATTTCAAGATTCTGAGTTCACGGGAAGCACCCTGTAGGTTTTGATTCCCTTGCAAGTGTCGAAAATTTGCGGCATAAACGACTGAATCTTTTGATTGCGTTGGCTTAGAAGTTTGATTTTTTCACAGCTTCAAGGGACAGTTAGAATCGTTAGCAGACGTTTCTGCTTGTTAAAAATAAATATAGGTATAATAATTACCCCTTTACTTTACTTTATTTTATTACTTTGTCTTTCCAAACGGGAGCTTTGAAACATTGAAAGATGTTAAAAAACCGTCGTCGCCCGACATTTTTCTAGAGGTCATTAAAAATTGCCTGCACTTATAGAAATTTAATAAAGCCAAATACCCCATGTTTTTACCCAGAAATCAAACAGCGTCTCTCCAAAACGTCGAGCTTCCTAGAAACATCATCAATTAAATAAATTGTAATAGTACGATTTCTGGTAAAAACATGGGGTATTTGGCTTTATTAAATTACTCATATTAGACTGACTACAAATATTGGTATTTTTTTACACATATCAAAATATGAAAAAGAGCAAGAAGATCAAACCTGTTTCAACCAGTTGAATCTAAGTCTTCATACTTCATGAAGTTCATGAACTCTTGACTGTTTTCGAAAATCTGTAGGATTAAGATTCCAATTTGAACCAATCAAACAATTTGACAAATAGCCTACCAACCAAGGCATTACAAAACAGCCGTGTCCGTACGGTACTTAACCCTTAAAAACTTTAAAAAACCGGCCAAGTGCGAGTCGGGCTCGCGCACAAAGGGTTCCGTAGCAGCAAATATAATAAACTTATTATGTCAATTTATACACCTGGTGAATGGAGCCTAAACTCTCCCGATATTTTGCCTTGTACTTGAATATTGGTTCGATGGATATGTTTAACCTATTATTACTCAACAATCACATTTGTAATATTAAACTTTATCAAATGCACAATGTATTTAAGGTACATTACTGGATAAGGATTAATGGCGTATTGCTTGAATAAGCTAATATTTCTCGTAAAAAGTACCTACATTATAAACATTTTATATCATCGCGGATTTTTAAAGGTGTACAATACTGTAGTATATTTTTTGATCTATCTTATAAGGTTCAGCCATCGTTTTCAGTGTAAGCACAATAACTTAACCAAAATTACAGTTAAATCAACCTATCTCAAAAACTATAAGAGATACTTTGATCAAACCAAAAATCGTTGAAAGAGTTAATTAGCATGCATCACCTCTATTTTTTTTAGAATTTTATACCCCGTAGTTATAAAAATAGAGGGGGGGGACATACTTTTTACGACTTTGAGAGCTGATATCTCAAAAACCGTTCACTTTAAGAAAAATGTTTTTTAGAAAACTTTATATCATTTTAAAAGACCTTTCCATTGATACCCCACACGGGTATGTACATCGAAAAAAAAATTTTCATCCCTCAGTTACATGTATGGGGGCCCCACCCCCAATTCTTTTTTTTTACTATTTAGTGTCATAATTTTGTAGCGGTTCATACAACAAACTATTAAAAAGGCAAAAAGGCAACAAAATCGAACCAATTTCAACCAACTACTTCCAAGACTTCATACCTCGTAATGTCGGTATCATTCCGCATGTGGTGACGGCCGAAAAAGAACCGCTCGTAAATAACAAATGCGGGCGCATGTACGGGATGCGCTGCAAAAAATCTGGCGTTCCTCGTCTAAAGGGACCTTACGAAAATAAATTCAGATTATGTTTGTACTGCAACAAGGCGATTTTCAATCAGCATTTCAAACAATGCCTAAAGGATCCTTGCTTCATCTGTAACAGGCGAATTTCTGTCAGAATTTCACATGAAAACGACTTTGAAACACTCGGAGTTGAAGGAGCCTTTAGTAATGGAAAGACACAAATGGTATTCGTAATTAAACTTGCTAGGGCTCTCACGTAACAGCGCGAAATCGACTAATCGTTTGCAGAGGGGTCACTTTTTAACGAAAAAGATTGTTTTTTTTTTCTTTACAATGGTTTTAAAGTCATTACACCCTCTTTAGAACTATCTACGGGATCCCAGCAGGGCTTTGGTATTACCAAAGAGGATCGAGTATTATAGAGAGTTACCGTCAAAGTAAAATGTGTAATCACAGTGCATAGACTGCCATCTCTCGACACAAGCTTAAAACTTTTGAACCTCAGTTTTGACAATTTGGCCCATATTCTTAACTTGATATGATTGTGTTAAAATGTCAAATATTAATATTAGCGCCATCTAGCCAAGCGTCCCCCAAAGGTGTATCGCCATCTAGGTCACCGTACCTTATTCTGTATGGTGTTGAGGTATTTTTTTTCTTAGAGATATTCTTTATCTGTCTATAAGGAGTTACATATGTCTTTGGTAATACTTTAGTGGACTCGAGTAAGACTAGTGCCCAAAGTTGTTACCACAATACCTAGTAATAAACACCATCAATACAATAACTGCTGTAGATCCGATTTCAACCTAGCTCTTATACCAACAACTTTAATAACCTAGATACAATAGTAGACCGATTTTCATGAATCATGGCTAAAACACTCCCGACTAACTCAGCTTTTAAACAAATATACTAAATCTAAATCGGTTCATCCGTTCGGGAGCTACGATGAGACACACACAGGCAGACAGACAGACAGACACGTCAAACTTATAACACCCCGTCGTTTTTGCGTCGGGGGTTAAAAAGTAAATATTCTACTATTTTAGTCCTCATTGCTCGTTGATGTTAAATTGGTAATTTTTGCAAGCAGCACTATATCTTCCCTATTCAAGGAATTCTAATTATTCAAGGGAATACCACAACAGAAACTCTAGACTTGTCACATTCAGGAGGCTGACCAGTGACCCTACGTAGAAATACGATAGTTCAACGCTTTGTGGAAATCTGAGCCAGACACTAAATAAATGGCTGTGGAATCTGTCCACAAGAGTATATACTGCAACAGGATAAAGGATTAGTGGAAATTCTTTGATGTCAACGCGGTCTATTTCTGCTCTGAAAGTCATTTATTTCCAGTATATAGGTACGTACGTTTCGTAGCCTTACACGAATTATTACCAAAAACGCGTTCTCATAGAATGGAAATTATAAATTTGCTGACATTAGACAAAAATATGGGATCATAAATTTTATGAACGTGCAAGGACGATATAATACCGGGGCAGACAAAGCCCAAACAAAAAAGCGCCCCCTGAAATGTATGAGCCTTTTAGGCTTCAGACTAGAGGGCGCTGATTCGCAGCCTGGACGTAGCCAAAATCATACTTTTCCCGAATATTTTTGCGTGTTTTTATTTTTTGTAAGAACAAATAACATGCTACTTTATTTTAATATCATGATATCACGTCAATTCACATTTTGAAATAAATAAATGCCTACAGGCATCATCAGTGTAGTTATGGTAGTATTTAATAGACGGAGCTAAAAAATTGAGGTACGATTTTTAGTATGCAGATTGTAAATCCTATATAAATCATCCTTGGTACGTGTAAGGTAAAATACTCCGTACAATTACACTCAATTTTAAGTCTGATATTATAAGGATATCATCTATGGAGCATTTTGCGTATCAAACACAGGTATCTACTTTTACCAATATTTGCGTCTGGTAGATACTAAGTACGTGAACTTATACGTATAAAAATAGTCATACATAAAGTTTTCTAGTTTATCATAATTTATGAACTGCAAACGGATTACGTATAACTACATGGTAATATTTCTACTTTTTACCAATGTTTTCATAATAAGTCGCTAAACGGCACTTAATCTGACACATCAGCGGACGCCTACCTTTTATGGAGTCATGTTGCCCAGTAGTTTTTCATATTATGTGCTTATATCTCAGGATCTATCCGGGTAGTGGAACACGGAATGGATTTAGATCGACTCACTATATCCCTTTTGATCAACTTACTGCGTTGTTAAAAAAGACATCTTGATCCAGTTTAAATAATGGAAGACTATTGATTGACATAATTCGTCATCCGTCGGTCATCCATTGTGTTGGTCAGTGTCTCCTATTTTGAAAACTGTTTTGTGAACTACTTCGGTGGCCAGTGTGAACGAACTTTTAACTCATGATTAGGTAAGTATTTATATGTAACCCCTGATTGCACAATGATGTCCAAAACCAGGGTGGTTTCTCTATAATCAGAAAACTTCAGGCGGCAGGCACGACGTAGCGTCGATTTACTTATGCGTGTGTTCCTTTTAAAGATACTTTTCCATTACATACTAAAATAAATCGATCAATTTTTGACTTTACCAACGCGAGTAATTCAAATTAATATTTAAATGTCTGCATCTGTCGGAAATTTTGTTATTTACAATCACGTGTCCATTCTACACTTTTTAATCACAAGAACCTAGCGGCCTCTCGCTGCTTCCATACTCTGAATGCCTCGGTGCACAGTGCGTCCGAATTCGCAGCATTGTCTCGTGGCCAAAATTGAGCCATAAATATTCTAGACTTAATTTTCGATTGTGAAATTTCGTCCGCATCATTTGCATATTCAGACCACTGGGGAGCGCTGAGTTAAAAAGGTTTTATTTAGTGTTATTTTGGGTTGCCGTTTAAATGACTGTTTTAAGTATTCTGATTGCACCGAGAATGCGTATGCTCAATATTCACAAATTATTACACTAAGACCAGCTACTACAGTAAAATAACTAATAGAATGTCTTTTAGGGTCACTTGCACCATGCGCTTAACTCAAGGTTCACTAACCTACCACTGCCCTGGCTGTCAACTGTCAACTTTCATATAAAATGGTGGGTAAACCTCAAGTTAACCCTCCATTTTCGTTGGAGCAAGTGGCTCTAAGGGTCACTTGCACCACCCGCTTAACTCAAGGTTAGTGGGCTCTCAACTGTCAAATTCCATATAAAATGGTGGGTTAACCTCGGTTAACCCTCCATTTTCGATGGTGCAAGTGACCCTTAGACAGTCACTATACTTAGGCTGCTCATACATAAACAAACTTAAGATATAACATAACATGAGATAGGTATTCGAGTACTAAGTCAGACACCTTTCTATCATCAGTCGGATCTGTACAACAATTTCGAGTGAACTAAGAATTAAATCAAAATACATGCTATATTAAAAGAACTCACATGAGCTTTGATCATTGTACCTAATTTTTTAGTAGGTACCACCAGCCGCCTATTCTGCCATTCTGGGTCAATAAGCTTCAATATCATGCTCATAACCATTAATTGCTGGTCTCTTGTCGGTGCAGATGGATGAAATTGTCTTCACTGTGGCGGTACAACTCAATGATTGTGGATGCCTGTAAGTATCTTATTAGACCAGTAAGATATAGGAAATTATCGTTGTCATGTGACAATTGGCTCCACGATGAGATACCTTGTAATGGCTTGCATATATTTAAGAAATGTCCGTTAGTTACAAGAACTAAATTAGTAAACAACGAAAACTATTTCAACCACTCGCTAAATCCAATAAACCCACCACCGTCCAAGGCGTTACAGCAAATTTTTCAACATTAACCTAAGCAAATTACTCGACCGACCGTTAAAATATTTACATTGCTTAACAGCTCAAATCCATACATCGTAATTCAGAGCGCGTAACATTAAGATCGGGACGCCATACATGGCGGCCATCTTCTGTATTTGGCGTTCTCTGATTTATTGGTCGCGAGTGATCTGGATGCGTGGAATTGATACTATATCAGTAGTGATCGTGGAGTTAGGTTGGTGTGTGCCGCTTGGGGTGGATTAGACGAGATATTTGCCACGCGCCTATAGTACTGTCATTGTATAACTGACTGTCTTAGAGTCAGTAGAAGACAAACAAGTGTATCAACCTATCACCCGATGCTATGAGTAGAATTGACTAGAGACACCTGCAATACCAGATAGGTGAGTGAGTTTCCAGCCATTAAGTAGGAGTTACTCTTTTCTTGAGTTATCACTTACATCAACCTTGTTTATTGGGCTTTTGAAAGACTTGAACTTTATAAAGCATTAGGTAGAACAAGAGTAGGTATGCCATAGCTGATATTTCTCTTCTGTCTTCTCTTAATTTGATAGATCGAAAGGATATTTCTCACTTACGATATTTTAACGGGAGTTAGTACAGTCAGCATTGAATATACTGTGACAGCCAAAGCGCCTTTGATGCCATAAAAATAAAATAAAAAAATCGGAATATGGTTGGCGCTTTGGCTGTTACGGCATAAAATGATGTTGACTCTATAAAAATACTAACATGTTTGGCTACAAAACTATACAATTATTTCTATTTATGAGATTGGCATTGTCAATGTCTCATCATCCTCCTTGCGTTATCCCGGAATTTGTCGCGGCTAATGGAAGCCTGGGGTCCGCTGTGACAACTAATCCCAAGATTTGGCGACTAGTTCTACGAAAGCGACTGCCATCTGACCTTTCAACCCAAAGGGTAACTAGGCCTTATTGGAATTTATCCGAATTCCTCACGATGTTTTCCTTCAGCGAAAAGCAACTGGCAAATATCAAATGACATTTCGCTTCCGAAAAACTTATTGGTACGAGCCGTGATTCGAACCCGAGACCTCTGGATTGAAAGTCGTACGCTCTTACCGCTAGGCCACCAGCGCTTCAATTGTCAATGTATATTAAAGGAGCTTTTGCCTGCGGCTTCGCTCGTCGCCTATGTCACTCTCCATCCCATCAACTATCTCCACTTAAAAACTGACGACAATTCGTCGCTCCGTTTTGCCGTGAAGGATGGACAAACCAACAGACTCACCACTTTCCCATTTATAATATTAGTATGGATTTATAATAAAACAAACCATAGATCAGTACAAAGCGGAGCATACCACACCGCGTACGGTACGTTTTTTCTCCACCGCTAATATGTTACCCTAGTATGGCCGAATGATATGTGCGGCTCGCATTTATTTCATACTCTGACCATACACACTCCATGATTGAAACATGCATCTTACATGTTAAATGCAGGCGTGGTATGGTATTTGAATATGGGTTGCCTAACGGCAATTAGGTGTTCTAATTAGATTTAAATGCTTTCCTGAAATGGCATTCTTTGAGTGGACTGTGAAACGCGTAAAACTGGGGTATCTAGACTATCTAGTAAGTCGATGGATAAATTCGTTGCAATATATTAATACAATACATACATACAATCACGCCTGTATCCCATAAAGGGGTAGGCAGAGCACATGAAACTACTCAAGCTTCAGGGCCACTCTTGGCAAATAAGGGGTTAAAAGAAAACGAAACTGTGGCATTGCAGTGACAGGTTGCCAGCCTCTCGCCTACACCACAATTTCACCCATATCCCATAGTCGCCTTCTACGACACCCACTGGAAGAAAGGGGGTGGTGAAATTCTCAACCCGTCACCACACAGGTATATTATATATATTAAGTTGTCTATAAAGCCATCCAAAGTTTGCATTAGTGCCCAGCCACGTTTTTACTAGCTTTAATGGTAATCGTAAACTAGAACCCACCGCAAAAATAAAAATAAATACGCAAATAAATATAACAACCCACCACCAGAAATACAAAACTCGACACGTGTTTCACCTCTCTACGAGGCAACTGGCGATCAGTTGCGGGACTTCGGACCGTCAACATCAGGCTCCTGAAGATGCCTCGTAGAGAGGCGAAACACGTGTCGAGTTTTGTATTTCTGGTGGTGGGTTGTTATATTTATTTGCGTATTTATTTTTATTTTTGCGGTGGGAGGGTGGGAAAATTAATTGCATGTAAAAATACGCAAGTAATTATAACAGGTTAGCACTGATTGACTTGCACGTTATCTATTCGCGGATTAGCAAAGGAAAGTTCTAGTTTACGATTAACATGGATTTCTGCAAAGTAAAACGCCTGATTCCATCGATTAGCTTTTATGGTGTCCAACTGCTGGACAAACACCACTCATCATCCTCCTTGCGTTATACCGGCATTTGCCACGGCTCATGGGAGCCTGGGGTCCGTATTTGACAACTAATCCCAAGATTTGGCGTTGGCACTAGTTTTTACGAAAGCGACTGCCATCTGACCTTCCAACACAAAGGGTAAACTAGAGCTTATTGGAATTAGTCCGGTTTCCTCACGGTGTTTTCCTTCACCGAAAAGCGACTGGCAAATATCAAATGACATTTCGCACATAAATTCCGAAAAACTCATTGGTGCGAGCCGGGGTTCGAACCCGCGACCTCCGTAACGTAAACGTCGCACGTACTTACCGCTGGACAGAGGCGTTTTCTGCTCTAATGTAATTGACATAGTTTTAAATTATCTACCTTCTAGCATAGGTAACCATAGTGAGTAGTGACCTTCCTACGATAAAGCAGGAGGTCGGGTTCAAATCTTGGTTAGTGCATTTATGTGTGCGTTTCTCACAAATATTAAATTTGTTCCCGAGTTATGGATATAAAACAAGTTTCTATAGTTTTATTTCATGAGTTACTATCGCGGTAACCGAAGACAATATTAAAACAAGAGTATTTATATCTTTTATATTTCCACAACATAACCCATAATATACTGTATGGCTAAGATGGACGGCTGTTTATCATTTGTCACCATATTGTCTGTACGTGACAAATGATAAACAGCCTTTCAGTCAATCTTTCTAATACGTGAAATAGTTATTTGTTATACAAGGGGACAAAGTTGTATTTTAACGCCGAGTGTGGAATTGAAAAACGAGCAAGTGAAAGGATTCAATAGTTGAACCACGAGCGAAGCGAGTGGTTCGAGAATAGAATCCTGAACTTGCGAGTTTTTTAACACACGAGAAGTAAAATACATTTGCACCCGAGTGTAACACAAAACTTTTCCCCTCATTATAGCGAGGAAACTACAACACAAAAAATGCGTTTATCACTGCTTCCAGTAGTTCCACAGGACGTGGTAAATCATCTTTATTACTAGATTCACCTACTTTTATCAATTTTAAAGCAGTTATTTTGACTTTATTCAAGGTCAAATTACTTTACCCACTAGTGGATAAAATGCGTTTTTACCCGCTGGTATTAAAGGACAAATCACGTATTTCCGAGCTAGTGGGGGGAAAATAATATAATTATACGTACGAAAGTGATGCATGATATGACAAGTGACAAAAACACGACCATGATACGCCTCGGACATCTTAAGCTTTGTTTGTGTAAGAATAAAATAAATAAATAAATATTGGGGGACACCTTACAGAGATCAACTCAAGAAGAGGGATATAAGAGGAGGACCCATAACCAAGTACCGCCTATATTCTTATGGCCATAATTACTGGATGGTCTCATCCGATGCGTCATAACGGCATATTGACATTATCAACACAATTAGGTTTTTAAACGGAACCAAAGGACAAGCATAATGGCACTTAAAAGTACTTTTTATGGGACCGATTGACAGAAATTGTCATACCTTACTGCTTGGGCGATTCTGAAAATAATTAAACAGGTTTTTGAACTCGTTTAGTAGAGACAAGATATGTCCGATAAAAAATACAGTTAACTAGCTAGTAATGAAAACCTTATTAAATAGGAAAATATATTATATCATAATTATTTCGCGATGATTAAAGCGTCTACCCTGCTGATTGCCTCGAGCTCTATTTCCAGTATTATTCGTTGAAAAGTAGATGTAATAGATGTGTAGTAGATGTGTTAATTATTTGAATATGTCTCAAGAAAGTTTAACGTGTATAGACGTAATCTATTAATATACTACGGCGCAGTCAGTCACACGATATTATTATTTAGACTATGTACCAGCTGAATTTTGAAGTTTTGCATGGATTATCTTTCAACTATTTTGAGGTCATTCTATCCATGAGTGAAAATCAAAACTAACAGTTAATTTAATACAAATACTGTCTCTTGTATTCCCATAGGAGCACCATGAACCCGCTAAAATTTCAGTGCCACTGTTATCAACGAAAGGGTTAAATAGTACATTACGATACAAGTGCGTAAAAAAGGAAGTTCGAAACGAGTGGCGATAAATTAAATGAACCACTTCTCGAACTAGTGCGTAAAAAAACGACCATCTGTACTGAAAAGGTTTTTTCACCACACCAACTGGTAAAGGCTTATTTTGCTATTCGAAAACAGATAGCAAAATTGCATTTTATCCACAAGAGTGCAAAGTAATTTCATGCAAATTTTAACTTGATGTCTTGAGCTGGCTGGTATAATTTACGTGTAAATGATGATTTTGAATCATAAATATTAATTAGATTGATAGATTTGATTTAGTTTGATGTTTTAAAGTCAGTATTTTGTACGTGTTGGTGTGGTGAAAAAATTTGTGTTTCACTCGGTGGCAAAGTTTGTTTAACCTTCGTGCCTTGAAACCCTCGCAACGCTCAAGATTCCACTTTTTGAACCACTCGCTACGTTCGCGGTTCCTTCTCGCATACCCCACAATTTGATCCATATCCCACCGTCAATATCTTGCACATCCATACTAATATTATAGGAAAGTTTGTGTGTTTGTTTGTCTTTCACGGCATAACGGAGCGACGAATTTACGTGATAAGTGGACATAGTTGAAGGGATGGATAGTGATATAGGCTACTTCTTGTCCCTTTCTAACGCGAGCGAAGCCGCGGGAAAAATCTAGAATATTATATATGGGAGGAAAACGGATGGGAAACTGTTTTACTTACATATGAAAATTCTTTAGAAACACCCAGAAACAAAACTGAAATTAAACTGTGTTGATTATTACGTTCTGCGCTGATATTTAAAATGACAAGGACCATTGTGTTTATTTATCTTCCGCTTATTTTTAGGCGTTAAATGTTATTATAACCTACAATACATTGTATTCATTACTGAACTGTAGTATTTTGACGCCTACAAGTTGTTGGGTCCAATATGGGTAGTTGCTTTGGTTCACTGGTCAACAGCGATAAAAAAAAGATAAGGTAAAGTACCAGTGGTCGATAGTGAGTCAGTAGATGTCACTTTCAATTTAAGTCATCCATAGTTACTTACTTACTAATATTATAAATGGGAAAGTGTGTATGCCTGTTTGTTTATCCGTCTTTAACGGAGCGACAAATTGACGTGATTTTTTAAGTGGAGATAGTTGAAGGGATGGAGAGTGACATAGGCTACTTTTTGTCTCTTTCTAACGCGAGCGAAGCCGCGGAAAAAACTAGTATATATATTATTTAATATTATAAATGGGAAAGTGTGTGTGTCTGTTTGTTTGTCCGTCTTTCACGGCAAAACGGAGCGACGAATTCACATGATTTTTTAAATGGAGATAGTTGAAGGGATGAAGAGTGACATAGGCTACTTTTTGTCTCTTTCTAACGCGAGCGAAGCCGCGGGCAAAAGCTAGTTGTCAATAAATGTGTGACAAGGTGGTGTCCTCTGCTGGGCATTAGCGTACTTTACGGTACTTTTTCCCTAAGAGGTATTTTGTAATTTTGTATAAGACGAACTCACCGGGATAATATTTTTGAATAATACGATATATGACAAACACACGGGCAGTCGCACCAAAAAGTGTTCCATTTGAAAAATACTACTAACATGTTTTTCAGGGATTGGTGGGAGCGGATTCGTTAGTTTTTTTTTTAAATTCTTTACCTTTTCAATTATTTACTAGCTTACTAAGTAGGTAAGTATTTTTTTCAGTACAGATGGTATTTTTTTTACGCACTAGTGCGAGAAGTGGTTCATTATATGCCAGGTCGAAACCTTGAAGCCTCATCTGAACTGAAAAACGTCGTACGATACACGTGCAAAAAGGAAATTCGTAACTCGTGTCGATTTAAAACACTCCCTTTGGTCGTGTTTTAATTTATCGCCACTCGTTTCGAACTTCCTTTTTTACGCACTTGTATCGTAATGTACTATTCTGGTTCTGCAGTATTTAGAATCATCATATCCCTAGCGTCTTCAATCGAAAAATGTATGTGCGTTTAGCACCAGAAATACTATGAACTATGGAGTATGAAGTTGCTATTTTATTTTACAGAACCTATTGGAACTAATTTTCAATGAAGGCCACTTCTCGTATTTTATTGGCGTGAAAACTGTATTGTAGTTCAGTTGTGGAGGGATAGCAGAAAAGGTAAATAATATTAAAAAAAAGAGTAGTTATGGGTTTTTTAATAAGATCAGTTCATAAAAACTTGGAAGTAATTTAAATAAATATAATATGGAATACATTTAGCTACACTGACGATTATGAATGTATTGCGTCATTGTCATTGCGTACGTTCAATGTCTCAAACGTAGTCTTTTTTTGAAGATGTTAGGTTTTTTAAACAATTTATATATAAATAAGCTCTGTTTCCAAAGTTTTCCGTTAGGAGCGCCGTTCAAAATTTCATACAAAAAGAGGTTTTCGAAGCGTTCACATTAGATCATGTTTTTGAATTAAATATAGCTATAACAATTGTATGTGTTGGATACTCCATTAAAATTCCAAAACTCTTTCAATAATAAATATTCTATGGAGTAGGTACATTTGCCGACCATACATCCTTGACCACACGAAGATACCCGAACAATGCTCAATATTTACGAGCATACAGTCGGCAGCGCAAGTCGTATAGCCACAGGTTTATAGAACATACTAATGTAGTCTAGTTTATGTCGTGCTCTGTAACATCGCCATTGTATTTCTGCTGATTTGTTTCCTTATAGAGATTCCTGAGTTCTTAGAAGCTACTGAAAACTGTCAGTTAAGGCGAAGAGCGTTTGAAGTAGAACAGTTTGTAAGCAACGATTTGAATATAACAAAGTGAGGAGGTGTATTTTCATGTACTATCAGCTGCAAAAGTGGATGGCGAATTTATCACTGAATTCATTCATAATTTCTCCATGCACTTTTGCAGCTGATAGTACTTACATTACATTATACTACATTACATTACATTTTAGACTAAGATGACCTCTCTATACTTTTTATCACTGCTACCGCTACCGGTTTAGGATCCAATTCTGTGTTGATTTTTTTGATGAAGTTTATTATACTGTGCTCGACAAAATCACTTTTTTTCTGTTATATTTTAATAAAAAAATATCTTTCCTGTTTAGGTTAAGTAGCTACTGTTAGTTAACATGTATTATTTATAATTATATTGTTTAACTTAATTTATTTCATAAATTGGGTTTTATTTAAAATAATCACTGTATTCATAGTTACCTTAACATGACGAACCTATTTACTTGAACTGGCCCTTTAAGTACATATTAATAATAATACATATAACGTAATACCTACGTTCAACGTCCTTAAAGGAACTTCTCGTCTTAAGTTTAACAAGGTACTATGAAATTAAATTAGAAGTAATATATTACGTGAATGCTTATTGTTTCCACAGGTTAAATAAAATTTACTATTGTATATATATGAAATAATAATGTTTTCATGGATTTAGTCGTTCAATGCAACTTTCATGCCAATATGGTTTCTTCCTATTCGCAATATTGCACGATTTGAAGTCTTCGCAATTATTATTTCAGCTCATTCGCTATTCTGCACACTGCACAGTCATGATTTGTGCACAGTAGCAATTCTTCCTGTTCGCAATTTCTGCACATTCTGAATATTACTATTAAATAAGTATGCTTGTTAAATTCAAGCTTTACAATGAGCGAGAATAAAATACTAAAACCTGGAATAATGCCTAATAAATTGTCTGACAATGATAACGCTTCATTGGGCATACACAGGACAAGTAAATATGTACTACTTTTAAACGTTTTTGTTCGCTACAATAAGAATTTACATCATAATTATCACATGTTTACTATGTCCAGTGCGAGCGTACAAGAAATATTCCCCATTTCAACCAACGGGCCTAGCACACTACTGTGATTATAGCTTATCACATCGGCCAGCCCTCCTCGCACTTAGAGAAAGTGCTAAAAGGAAGCACCGACGTGAAATGCCATATATTATCCTACCATGCTTGCCCGCCAGAAGATGCACCCCAAAGGTCGGTGCCCTCGCGAAATTAGTTAAAAACCCGCTCTGCACGACACCGGCTGCAGAAATCAAATAATCATCAATCATCTGCTCGAAATCAGCGCGGGTATTCGTAAAGATTATGCTGTCGGTTACTGGCTAACTGAAATAAGTCAGCCCAGTTTCTTAAGTATAGGTACGCACTTTACAGTGCAATAAGAAATTGTAGCAACGACAATGTGGCATTGCAGTGTTGTTTCTATCAATATTCCTAATTACCACTTTTTAATTACATATTTAAGAACCAATAAATAGATAGATAGAAGATAGAATGCTCTTTATTGGCACACCTCAGCAAGAGACACAGAAAAATAAAGTTTTCTATGTAAATATATAAGTATTTGTAAATAATATTTATCGTTGTCTGAGTACCCACAATATAAGCCTTCTCAGCTTACCGTGGGATTTAGTCAATCTGTGCAAGATGTCCTAACAATATTTATTTATTTATACGGGTCCTCGCCAGCACAGGCAGGGGTCAACTTACATTTGATGGTTCAAATCAAAGACTGCAGTTTTTTTCGAATATTCAGGCAGTGTTCAACAGATAATTATTAAAAAACTATTAAGCTAAACTGAGGCGAGCGACCGTGGGTGCAGTTTGAGCTCATTGGCTAATTATATTAACATTTATCGGTAACAGTTTTACTTTTGCTTTATTTTTAAGTTGAAAAAGTCTTACATTTTTTTTTCACTGAGTTACAAATTGTCATAGAACTAGTATAGGTAACTCAGGGGAAAGCGAAAATTTGTATGAAAATGTTGGACCTTTTTTATTTCCTATCAGGATCGAGGGCGCTGTTGATTCTGATTTAAAAAAAAGTACAATAATTTCCAAAAAGATTAAAATTGTAAAATCAACAACATAATCTGTCCATTTAACCAGTCGTTTCAAATTGCGAACTACAAAGCTCGTCTTGTGCTAGTCTTCTTAAATATTTAACGGTAAAGGCCTTTTTACCGTCTGCCTTGCGAACCTCGGTACTTCTGTAAACGTTGTCACATATGATTTGTAACGCTCCCGACGTGCTACGTGCTTACACGATCAGGGCGAGGACATGGTGCTATCTAGAGCGAGTTTACACTATTAGGGCATAAAAAATATGTAGATTGAAGGTAAAGATTACAAAATACGTCTTTAAAATTACGTATTTGCCTTTAACTAGTCTGTGGCCAAGAGTAAGCCTATTTATAATTTAAAAAAAAACTTTGTTACTACGTACGGCACACTGATTTTACGCACTACAAGTATTAAAAATCATAGCTACTACTAGCTAAACGCCGAAGTTAGCTAGGAGTGTTAGTAAGCTCAAGGGTTTTTTATTTTTTTTAAACTACTATTTATCTATAACTGTGCCTGTGTGGTGATGGGTTAAGCTTTACAAGGGTTTTTAAGGGTTCAATTTTTTTACCTAAACTAAACCACAATGGATTTATCTATAACTGCAAAGGGTTTTTTACTTTTTTTAAACTACTATTTATCTATAACTGTGCCTGTGTGGTGATGGGTTAAGCAATTTACAACCCCCTTTCCTCCCACGTAGAAGTCAATTGTAAGATAAGGGTTCAATTTGTAGCGAGGCGTGTGTACCTATGTGAGACTCTAAACCACAATGGAAGGCTTGGCTCCAACTTACATAATTTTCCGAACTAATGCCAATATCGAAATTATGTTCCAATAAACTATAAATTTCATGGGTTTAATACAACGCGGTGGGCCCGTATGGGGACGGATTAAGAATTTTACCTCCCCCTTTCTTCCCGTGGGTGTCGTAGAAGTTAACTGTGGAATATGGGTTAAATTGTGGCGTAGGCAAGAGGCTGGCAACCTGTCACTGCAATCACAATTTGGATTTCTTTCAATCTCTTTTTGCCATGAGTGGCACTGAAACTTGAGTAGTTCATGGGCTCTGCCTACCCCTTTAAGGGATACAGGCGTGATTATGTATGTGTATGTATGTAATACAACGCGGAAAGTGCTAAAATGAAAACTGATGAGCACTCACAAACCAACCCGCTAACCGCTCCGCTTATCGCTCCGCTCATTACCACCCCATCCAGCAGATGTCGCGGGTCGCCTACGTGTATCGGTGCTTGTCTGCAACTAGTCGCAGCGACAGGTGACTGCTTAAGGATTTACTATATGCATTACCGACCAATCCAGTTACGTTTGGGAAAAACGATGTATTCAGTGAACGGACGGACTATATGGATAAAATGGTTAACAGTTGAATAAGAGTGGCAGTGACGTCTTGCTTACAAGACTGAAAGTAATTGATAGATGTCTTGCAGCGTTGTAAAAGTAAGTAGGTAATTTTGGACGTGGTGTTATCAACAAAATAAACATGTTCACTGCAAGCAACACATAACTTGTATTAACCATCGTACAAAATCATGCCTACTAACAGTAAATTGGTTAACGATATACTTAATATCAATGTTGGTTTTTTCATTTAATCCTACAACTTATGTTTTTTTTTGATAAAAATAATAGGAATAATTTGACTCAAAGTGTCTCACACAACATTTAGCTTAAGCATTGGTTGTCTTTCAATAAAAATCAAGTTCTTAATTAACTGCAGATCCTTTTCCCAAAAAAAAAGAAAAAAAAGATGCTTTTCCCAAGTGACGTACCTAAAGATCTTTAAACATCATATCTTACATAGCTATATGTCTCAATTGCAGATGCAGACCAAGGTAATACGATTTTCTAAAGATCACTTTTATTAATTGTATAACTAAAGATACTAGTAGGGGGATTGACCAAAATATTCCATCTTTTTCGGTCAATATTCAATACATATTCATATTTGTAACAAATGCGACTGTGAAGGTACAATCGGAGGAGGTAGAGCATCGTGAATGATATTCCGCTTTGTGTGGTAGGGCACAGCACAGCGGATATCGTCTCGCTCGAATCTAGAGCAGAGCCCAACTGGGGAAGTACCTCCGTCTTACAGAAGACCACAGCCAAATAGCACTAGGCCCTACTCATACTTTTGTGTTCCTGCCTAGTAAGGCTGCCAGAGAAGAACGAAAGGTTCACGGAACTAATTTGTTCCGTCTATTGTCCTTTGAGTCGTCAGCAAGCCGAACCTGCCTTAGAATTTGTACACTTATTTTTGCTGTGTACTTAAAACAATAATATTTCATATTCTCAAGTATATTTTTGTCTCAAAAACTGTTATCTTCACCCGTGACTCAGATCTCCTTACTCGTCCGAGATTGTTATTCATATTTCAGAAAGCTCATGTAAGCTTACTCTACATTTCGTAACAAAAATCTTTCGGTTCACATAAAGGTGTCCCATTTCATTCCATTGCACGTTCACTAAATAAAAGAGCGCGTGTGACATTTTGTTGCAAACTTGTCCTCATGCTTACTACATATTTAGTGAGTGATAATGATAATTCCCATATTAGTGAGTTCTTTTTTAGTTTTTTTGAGCTGTACTTCTTTTTGGAGATGAGTTTTGTTCATCACACAAGTCACACAACGTAGGCAAGTAGAAGTATCTTACTAAACCGTTTCTTCTCTGTGTGCGTAGCCGAATGCACAAACGCTCACGATAATATCTCTTTCGTAGCTATCTATCTCGATCGCTCTTGCGTATTGACACGACAAAGCCAAACTACCGTTCTACGGCGTTTCATTTCGTTTCGCGTCGCAAAAATTCCATTCGGCTACGGGGCCTGATATGACAAATGGCTAAAAGGGAAGGTGGCGAATATAACATGAATAGAAAGTTGTCTGATTTTACTCGCTACATGATTACACTCTTCTTCCATATCTTTAAACTGATTGCTCTTTAGCCCATATATGCCCATAGGGTCGTTTTTGATCTACTGCTGAAAACACGCTACTACTCATTAAAATAAGTAGGACAATAAGGTTGTCACCTCAAAAAATAAATATGGGTTAGACCTGAAAGCTTACGACTACACACAGTAGAGCCTCCACCACGGCTGCCTTAGTGCGAAACACTAATTTAAACTTTCACGATTTTTATACATAATTTTATTATTTTAGTGCACAAACAGTGCGCAAACAGTTCAAGTTTATAATCAAATCCAAGTGCGGGTAGTTCGAAAAACTCACGCGGCTGTCAGAAGGTGTTGATGTCATTTCAAGCCAGTCTTCTCCGAGACCACGGGGACAACGTCGTCCATGAAACGTTGGAGGTCAGTTTAATATGTAGTCATACGCGATTAAGTCCCGATTTTAAAAATAATTATGGCTTAGTGCGTTTTCACATTATCCGATCCGAAATCGGAAGTAGGAAGAATTTCAAAAAATTCAAAGATGGCGGCGTAAATATATGGGATATGGATATCGGTCAGACATCCGATATCAGATCGGATAATGTGAAAACGCACAGACTGCTAAGTGCTAAGTCTTGACACTAGTCAGAATCAAGTGCGGGTAGTTCAAAAACTCGTACATATTGGTGTTCACTTAGCCAGTCTTTTCCAGAGACCACAGAGATAATTTTGTCTTCGAAACATCGGTTCTGTAGCGTTAATCACGATTAGTCCTAAATATTTAAAAGTTAATTCTTATTAACCCCCGACGCAAAAACGACCGGTTGTCTGTCAGTTGTCTGTCTGTCTGTCTGTGTGTGTGTGTCTGTCTGTGGCATCGTAGCTCCCGAACGGATGAACCGATTCGGATTTAGTTTTTTTTTGTTTAAAAGCCGAGTTAGTCGGGGGTGTTCTTAGCTGTGTTTCATGAAAATCGGTCCACTATGTCGCGGTCGGGGGTTTTTTCAAAATTTTAATTATGCACCAAAACGCGCACTGTTACATGCCGAACAGCCTATAACCATCTCAAGCCCACAATAAATTGTCCAAGTGCGCCCGTAACTTATTTCCGGAGATGTTCTTATTTTAAACGCACGCGCACGGTTTTGGGCCGAGCGAGAAACATGGCCGCCGGTTTCGCATAAATTTTAAATTTTTAGACCCAGGCCTTTAGGCATCGGTTTACTTAAAGGTGAAATCGAGAGAAAAGGTCCTATGTAATTTGTTACATTTTTATTTTAAATACATTAAGAGATGAAATTATTCGTCGACCCCGAACCCTCATTAGAAATAAAATATGTAAGTACACAGCAAAAAGGTGTGTACAAGTTTCTAATGGCCGACCCATTAGCAACGCGCATCCTTTGAGTTGCAGGCGTCCATTTCTACGCGCATACGAGTTGCACCTCCATTTAGCTACCGACATGCTAAAAAAACTATCTACTCGATACTCAAAAGGATATAACGGATATAAAGATACACTTTGAAATTTAATGACTCCTATATTTCGACTGTTTCTGATGCAAATATTGTATGAAAAAACTTACAGACGTATTAAAATGACTTTCTAAGACATATTTTTGAATATTATTTATGCTAAGATTTGTGATAGCGAGCGTGCGACTTTCAATCCAGAGGTCGCGGGTTCGAACACCTCGTACCAGTGAGTTTTTCGGAACTTATATGCGAAATGTCATTTGATATTTGCCAGTCGCTTGTCGGTGAATGAAAACAGCGTGAGGAAACCGGACTAATTCTAATAAAGGCCTAGTTATCCTTTGGGTTGGAGGGTCAGATGACAATCGCTTTCGTAAAACTAGTGCCTACATCAAATCTTACACTGAGAGAAATTTGCATTGTGAATTTAACAAGTTCGACTTGTTGCGGTTTATCCGTTTAAATCAGCCAAACGTAGGTATGCTTAAAACAATATGTGTCAGGTTGTTTTTTATAAAATCGACTTGTTGATTCAAATATATTGCCGATTCAAATGACAAGTAGCTTGTTGTTTGAACCAAAGAGCACGTAGGTGCTATTTTAACCAAAAAACTTGTTGAACGAACATGAAAACTGGTTGTATTTTCTCTCAGTGTAGGATTACTTGTCACAGCGAACCCCAGGCTCCCATGAGCCGTGCCAAATAACGGGATAACGCAAGGAGGATCATGATTTAAGACTTGTTAAATTACGAAGGTACTCGTATCTGTGTGTATGTGTGTCTTACTCACTATAAGACATTTCAAATTTACATACTGTGCTGAACCGAACTAAATATAATATGTTATATTGAAATTTCGCACCTCAAATACATTAATTATCAGTTCAACGCTACATTTAAGACAAATATTATATGCGCCAGAACAAATGTGAACTATTCGTCCGACTGTCATTACATAATGCGAACATAGTTGTGCCTTTCCTAACAAAAAGGTTCCAGTAGTCTTAGCATTAGGACCACAGGTGCCGTAGCCGAATAGCATTTCTGCGACGTGAAACGAAAACGAAACGCCGCGAAAGGTAGTCTGGCTCTGTCGCGCTAATACGCAAGAGCGATAGAGATAGATGGATGGTGATAAGCAATAATGTGTCAACCCACAAAAACTAAAAAAATGAGATTTTAATGCCATGTTATAGCTGGATTTTTAAACTTCTATTTGCAAAAATGACCTTTTCATTTTGAAAATTTTCACTATCCCAAAAGTAAAAAAATAAGTTAACACAAATCCTTTATCGTGTGTTGCCTGTTTTGCATTAATGTGTCAAGAACCTTAACTTATTATAGTAATTGGCAGAAGACATATTTAAATTACAATAATGTGTTATGAGGGTTGACTCAACGATTTTTTTACACTTGACTCATTCTTGCAAAACGCAAAAAATGACATAGTTACCCACTATGAGACTTGAATGATTATTGCAAAATGATATTTTATTCGTTGTTTTATGCTACGACCCGTGTTATAAAACATAAGTCATTATTGTTAAATTATATTCGGGTCATAAATTGTTCGCTTTTGGTATAAGTACCATGACACTATATTGTAAAATATAACTGTTCATATTAATTTATGTTTGAATAAGTTATGACTTAGTCCATTAGTATATTTTTGCACATGAATGGTAAATTCAGTACGAAATTGAACATTTTAAGTCATGAATATACATATTCGTTATTATAATTTGCAAACATTTTTTACAAGTACGTGTTTATATAAAAATCTAATATAAGCTACTATTTTTTTTTAATTACTAATTACATTAAGACGTGTTAATGTATGCATAAAAATATTGTTTGATTTTTGAATACTTACTGAATGGTAGTTTATTATTTTGTTAAAGATATTTTATGTTTTGTTCTTGTACAAGTCATGAGTTATTCATAATTTAAATGACTTAGTCTATTTCTTAGCGTAAAAAAATATTTTGTTGCATATTTTAGATAAGTAGTTTATTTTTTTAAAGATGATTATTTGGTTTTTGTAACGATTTTTTGTTGAAAAAGCACAGATAATTTAAATGTGTCTAGAAATGATCATTACTCTAATAGTTAATTTATAGTATTTTATTCAACAGGCGTTTAAAGGAGGTCAAGAAATATGAGTGGCGTACTTTCCACGAGTATTTTGGAGTCAGTTAAACACCATTGCATACAATACTTTTACAACGACCATGCACTTAGTTTTTAAAAGTTTTTTTTTAATAATTCTCGCGAAATTCACACTGTTTTCTGTATTGCAAAGGTTTCCACTGTCAGCTCAGCTGCCCAAAGCCTTCCCGCGCACGCACGCAGTATCGTTAATGCAATGCGTTGCCATGATTACAGAACCAAACAATGCGTTTTCAGTTTTTTCGATACGCACAATCCTGTAAATGACGAATAACAGTTCGGGAGTAGAAAAATCATTAAAAGGTTTGATTAATAAATAATGTATTGATTCCTACATACCTAATAATATAAGTGACCATGACTGATATGTTACTTAACACTTATAAAGTTAAAAATATGCATAGGTAGAGTATTTTACAACAACACTTTATGTGCTTTAACATGTTTATTTAAGACTCATAGATATATTTAAACAATTAGCAAAAGTGGGTTAAGTATCATAACACAGTCTTGAAAAAGTTTGACGTCGTCGAACAATTCGCAATAAAAGAAAAGGGCATTATTTCGTCAAATTGAAGTTTGTTTTGAAATTAAGCTACAATAATCACTACTACTGAACATATTATAGCCGAAAAACACAACAATCTATATAAAAACAATTTTTTTTAAGAGAAACACAAAAAAATGAGAAAAAATCTTTAGACGCCATTTTCTCAAAATGGTTGGCGTGTGGGTTGACACATTGTTGCTTATCAGCATCCAGATTATCTACGAGCGTATCGTTTCGTGAGCGTTTGTGCCAGTCGGCTAACCCTGCAGATATAGGCAGAAATGTATGTATGTATTGACGCCTGTCGCAAATTCTTGAACACACACATTTGTAGATGGACGCTCCTATTGCGCAATACACACGCATCATTTCCTTGCATGTGTACTATCAGCTGCAAAAGTGCACGGAGAAATTAGAATGAATTTTTTTGATAAATTTTTGATAAATAAAAAAAGAAAGTTTTTGATAAATTCGCCATGTACTTTTGCAGGTGATAGTACATGCGAAAGACCAACGAATCGTGCCATCATGTACGCTTACAACGACAACTGTATGCTCATTGAGCTAACAACTGCTACACGGTCGCCGGCGGCTTGTTCGCTCTCTACTGTTACTTTACCAGGGGCGGCTCACTCCGCGATTCTATCGCCGCGCTACAAGTACATGTCAGCGGCCGCGAGTTCGCGGCCCATTCATTGGCGACGACCTTCGCACGGTGCAATAAAATTCAATGTTGGCTGCTCGCGTGCGGTCCGTTTGTTAATGTAGGTAAGAATTTAGAATGGCGGCATTTTGTGAACATCAAAGGAGTGAGCCTTCTGTACTTGTACTATTATATATTCTGTGCTATTACGCTCTGAGAAAGGATGCAGAAGGAGGAGATAAAGGACGCTCTAACAAATAATGCTTATAAAAATACGTGCAAGTATCTTCCTTATAGTAAACGACAATGTGGTATCTTTAACTTAAGAAAGTCACAGTTAATGAAAGATTTGTATAATTAGAAAACGGGTTTTTAAACACTAATGTTTATCAAATGTGTGGTCAAAAGAGTTACTTGAAATATATGAATTTGGTTTGGACTCTAGATTGGTATAAATATGGTCTACAATTTTGTAATGACTTTGTGTTTAACTATCAGGGTGGCTAGCCGAATGGCACAATCGCTCACGAAACGCTCACGAAACGAAGCGCTAGTAGATATCTATCTCTATCGCGCTTGCGTATTGGCGCGACAGAGCCAGCGGCGTATCGCTTTCGTTTGGCGTCGGAGAAATGCCATTCGGCTACGGGGCCAGTAGGTACAGATTTATTTTATTGACTGACCATTTACTTATATTCGGGTAATTGCTTGCTTAAAATTATCATATACAAAATGAAACTAATGCTAATAGTATGTACTTAAGGACACGGTTATGGTTTAAGAAAATAATATATGTAGATGAGTTTTCTTTTTCAAAGTAACAATATTTTCTCATGTTGATTTAAAGGATCAAACTCATATTTTTTCTATTAAATCAGTCTTACAGAGGTATTAGTGCATATACATCTTTAACAAATGAAATCGGGTACAATCCTTCGGGTCCTATCTTCTTTTGGCTCGGTACAATCGGGCCCCTTTCTTCCAGTGGGTGTCGTAGAAGGCGACTATGGGATATGGGTTAAATTGTGGCGTAGGCGAGAGGCTGGCAACCTGTCACTGCAATGCCACTGTTTCGTTTTCTATTAACACCTTATTTGCCAAGAGTGGCCCTGAAGCTTTAGTAGTTTCATGTGCTCTGCCTACCTCTTTATGGGATACAGGCGTGATTGTATGTATGTATGTATGTATGTATGTAAATCGGGTACAAATTTATTTGAAAGTAGACGATTGTTTGACATGTTAAAGAATATAATATATTAGGTACACTGAGAGAAATTTGCATTGTGAATTTAACAAGTTCGAATTGTTGCGGTTTATCTGTTTGAATCAGCCAAACGTATGTTTAAAACAATATGTGTCAGGTTAATTGTTTTTATAAAATCGACTTGTTGATTCAAATGACAAGTAGCTTGTTGTTTGAACCAAAGAGCACGTAGGCGCTATTTTAACCAAAAAACTTGTTGAACGAACATGAAAACTGGTTGTATTTTCTCTCAGTGTATGTATGTACCTACAGCTTTATTTAATACGTTAGTCATTTATTTAAAATTGCAAACGGGACTTAATCGCGTATTTACTATGTTTTAAACACTATGTTTTAAACAGTGTTTAAAACATAGTAAATACGCGATTAAGTCCCGTTTGCAATTTTAAACATTAGTCATTACCTATTAAAATATATATCATTGCTTCTCACAATTAATTTGGGAAGCTGTACATTACCTACCATTCCTACCCTTCAAACATAATTTATTTGGCTCAAAATCCTCCTCACATCGTGTGTGGTCTAAAACCAACAAGACAGTGTGACGCGCAAACACACATTATTAATTTCGGGCTGTCTGTTTGGCCAAGCTTTAGAACATAGTCTAAGAACTTCTTAAGTAGCTGTCTTTTCCATATTGATGTGTTTTCGTTTGACTTATCTCTTAGTAGAAACACAGATAAGATATAGGAAGATAGTGCAGTCAGTAATAGTAGCAGATAAAATAACACTTCAGAAGTAACTTACATTCTGTCACCGCTAAACAAAAAGAGATGTGTGCCTTTACATAGTAAAAATAAATAAAATTTGACATTTCTGACCACGAACTCTGTATAGATTTATCAATATTTATAAAAGTTGTCAGTCAGTTGGTCTGTAGTTGTGTGTCAGTTAATTTTGGCTCGTTGTTTCACCCGCTACTATTGATGCTGAGTGTACTGTACATAATATTCGATTATTTTAATTACCTACCTATATTTTTATACCATCGTTTTAGCTACCAAATCTATCAATCTATATAAAAGGTAGTTTTCAAGCACGCAAACACAGAACTTAAAGTCAGACACTTTCAACAAGCTGAAACATAAATAAACAAATTCATTAAATATAGGCGTTGTTTTCTAAAAGTGAAACATCTTCTAAGAAAATAATTTGTGTTCAGTACAAATCAATATTGTTTGCAGTGCGTAGGATTTTGTGGTGGCTTGTATTGATTACATAATCTGGGCTCATTAAAATATTAATAAGGGATGACAGCTCAATGAGTATCGACGATGTTATATTAAATTTCAAAAAAATCATACAAGGTATCTTTATGCAGTGGTTTATAATCGTTTTCAGTACAGACGGTGTTCTCTCTCTACTCCCTTCGGGCGTGTTTCAATTTATCCCCACTCCTTTCGAACTTCCTTTTTTACGCACTTGTATCGTAACATACTATTAATGTTCATTGAAAGTGTGGTAAATATTTTTACTATGAAGTATTTTAGGATAAAACAGTGAATACGTTATTAATTTATATAGTGCAACTGCAAAACCCTGCCAATTTTACATCCATTTCCAATTCTTGAAAGATACGTATTGAACTGCATTGACATCGGATCGGCAATTCCCTTGTCAGGCCACGGACGACATAAAGTCCTCCGTGCGGTGAATTTTTCATCCGGCGGCGACCGATCTTTTTACTAGATGCGGTTAATTTGTCCGGCGGTTCCTGTGATACCACCGCAATACTAGTCGCGCAGCTATGAGGAAGTTCAGCTGGCGTCTTCTGTAATAACCTAACCACAAAATTAAGATTTTGAATAAACCCCCGACCGCGACATAGTAGACCGATTTTCATGAAACATGGCTAAGAACACTCCCGACTTACTCAGCTTTCAGACAAAGAAAACTAAATCCAAATCGGTTCATCCGTTCGGGAGCTACGATGCCACAGACAGACACACACACAGACAGATAGACAAATAGACAGACAGGCAAATAGACAGACAGAGAGACAGACAGACAGACACACACACAGACAGACACGTCAAACTTATAACACCCCGTCGTTTTTGCGTCGGGGGTTAAAAACATTACAAAATTTTTTTTTGCCGTTAGGCACATAAGCGAAGGCCCTGATGGTTCATCATCATTAGTGCAATTTTTCGAGGCATTTACAATTTTCATGTACATGTTTGTTTGTAACATTTTCTTGTTTCTTGTTTTTACTGTAGTTATTACAATTTAAATTTTTTTATTGATTTTTTTATATTCCTAATTGTTAGACAAACATTCCTAATAATTTAAATTACGGTTTGTTTAGTTATTTATGTTATTTTATATATCAAGACTTGTACCTAATATTTATGTAATTAATTATTTATATATTGCTATATATAATTGTTGATTGTTAACAAAATCATTAATAAAAAATAACAGTGATATACCTACGTGTTTCATTACTTACACCACCACCACCAAGTATCAAAGTATGTATTAGAAGCGCTGTGTACTTGCAACTATACCGGTGTGGTCTATCGCTTCACATTTCCAAAACAATCTATCTCAAATTTGCTACTGCACAGATTTGAACCTTACAATTATCAGGATACAGTTGCTTTTTAAACTAACTTGTTGTCTTAGCACGTGCCTAAACAGAAGCTCCCGCTCAACACAAAAGGAACAATGCCTTTGTTTAGAAAGGTTCGTTTCAAAAAATTCATACTATAAGTATGCCTGAAAAATCAATACTAATATTATAAATTGGACAATGTGTTTGTCTGTTTGTTTGTCCGTCTTTCACGGCAAAACGGAGCGACGAATTGACGTGATTTTTAAGTGGACATATATAAAGGGATGGATAGTGACATAGGCTACTTTTTGACGCTTTCTAACGCAAGCGAAGCCGCGGGCAAAAGCTAGTTAATAATAATTTAAGGTTTTGTTAATAAAATAAAATCAAAGCTTTTCCTTCCCATCTATTAACAATGATATGGCCAATTAAAAGTTATCTGAAAAACTCAATAATGGCATAATTGTAGGTACGTACAGTCGCCGGAATAAATAAATGATGATTTTTGTACCTTGTCATAATATATTAAAGTCTTGTTTGATGAGACATACGAAATTGACAAACAATTAAAAGCGACAAGGTACAGAAATCATCACTTCTTTATGCCAGTGACTGTACATTATCGATCGTCATAATTAATAACATATTTTGCAAATATATTTTATATTTCTTTTATTTGTTATGAGAGTAGAATGATAAACGCAGCTGGGAAGACAGTGAAATATTTAATAAATAATATTATAAAATAAAATATGACATGTTTACAAATAAAGATTTTGTTGTCGAGTGACAGGCAAAGGGAACACTGGCCTTGAAATCTAAAATTAAAATTAAAATCTATAGATGGCCAGCTTTACACTCGTTCACTTTCCACTTCATAGTATTCCATCCTCATAGCTGCAAGACCAACCTCGCTGTATTTATCGTTCGTTTTTGCGTTCTATTTCATTTGATCGTTGCGCTCCCAGGTCATTAATTAGGGAAATGTCCCTATGTGTCTGCCTGTCTGTCTCAACTAGGCTAGGGTTGGGAAAAAACCGATGTCGGCGAAGTAATTAAATTTAATTCGACGTGTACGTGGTAATTTATCGTCTTTTTGTGACGCGTCAATACTCGACGGTTTTGTCAAAGCGCTGGTGAATTTGTATCGGCGGGTTTTGATCTAGGCGGTCTCAATTTGTTACTTTGTGTGAGCTGTTTTTATTTTGAAGTTAAACGGATAGCTAACGGCGTCGGCGAGCCTCCTCACAGGCTTTAAATATGTATATTATTTATCATAAGTCTTGTATCTACTCTTATCTCTAAAGTATGGATAAAATCCTGCGTCTAATATGAAGAGTCACCATTTGGTTACATAATTTAAACATGGTTTATCTGTATAAAAATCTCCGTATTAAGTAGTTAAATTCAGAATGTGATAAAATGAGTGATTCATTTTAAATGTTGACTTGTATTACAGTAGCCATAGAAGTTTAACAGATATCGAGCGTTGTTTTAATCGGGCGAAGGTTTAGTGATTAGGCCAAATCATCTTTTGGACACACCTGGCAGGCAATTATGGTCGCGCGATAAATGATAAAACATCTGGCCGTCCCTATCGCACTTACTAATAGTGCGATAGGGACGGCCTGATATTTTATCGTCTATCGCGCGACCATGCTACCCGTGCAGGACTTGATTACTTGTTTGTGTATCGTTAATTTTTGTGTATATTATATTGTTATCGTTGGTAAGTGCTTACGAATAAAAATATTTCTATTATATTCTATTTCTATTTCTTGCATACTTTAGAAACTTCTACGCGTTTTTTTTTTTTTGGATATATTTAAAATTATAGGCAATATTTGTGATCGTTGTTTTCTTGCGAAATTAGGCCCATTAACAGAAAACACGCAGTATAAAAAATAAATTCTTTTTCGTTTTCATACATAATAAATTAATTAATTCGTGTTAATTGTCTGACGGCACATGTCAAAACAAATAACATGAGAAAGTGGTAAATGTTGAACCACCCGTGTTCAGTAATTTAATTATTTTTTGTGAATAAGAGTTAACACAGCAGTTTCTTAAAAAAATGTATTTGACCTAATAAACAAACCTTCCCTTAAAGTTGTCGGAATTCAATAAAAGCACGTTGTATGTAGTATTTGAATGTTTGATCAGATAACTATATAGGTATGTAACCTAGATCACATCTAGATCTAGCCTTAATATGATGTTAAATTTATATTTATTACGTTCTTATAAATTACGGCATAAACTTAACAAAGGATTGTACTACTGACCTAAATTGTAGATAAACAATGCACCTTTTTTGTTAGCAGGTTGACCCAAATCTTTTGTTATCTATCCGTACTATTGTTTAGCGAAATATGGGTCAGTGACCTCCTTATTACTACTGGCCTAGTAACCCACATTCAACAATACAATGAGATGGATAGATAATAAAGAAAGGAGCAGACTCGTAAGCTGTTGCGTTATCTGTTAAACAAAAGCCTTTGTTTCTATTATTCACGTGGCTAAGTCCCTTTTAAACGGCACGCGCTAAAGTCTCAGTGTAGTTAAAAAACAACTACCGTATAGCAATAAGGTTCAAATTTATGGAGCAGTTCGCAGTATGCAGGTAACTTTTTTCGAAGATGATGACAAAACGTGTTATCTCCGAAATGACTTTTTATGGATTTGAACCTTATTACTATCATGATAGTTGCTTTTTAACCCCCGACGCAAAAATGAATGTCTGTCTGTCTCTCTGTCTGTCTGTCTGTCTGTCTATCTGTCTGTTTGTCTGTGTGTGTGTCTGTCTGTGGCATCGTAGCGCTCGAACGGATGAACCGATTTTGATTTAGTTTTTTTTTGTCTGAAAGCTGAGGCAGAAATAAATGGTTACAGGTCAAAATTAAGTATTTAAAATTCCAACTTCTCTTCCACCATTTCGTCGTTTAAGTATGTAATGTGTACAACTTAAAAATTTCAAACTTCTTATGGATGTACAGTCAACCAATTGGAACCCTAGGCCACTTGTAGAACTATGTCATAGTGACGTTATAAATCAGATTGTAAGAAATCTCTTACTGCTTGTCATTTTGACATGGTTGTAGAGTGGCCTGGTTCCAATTGGTTGACTGTACTCTCGGCATGCAAAAATGTTAAATCCTTAACTCGTCTTTTACTTCCCAAAATGTAACCTCGGATATAACGGGAATCCATTTAGTTTTGCAATTCCATAAATCTGGTGTAGACCTACGTCTAGAATAAGTAGAATTTCAACTCGTAATAAAATTCTCATGCAAGAAAGTAAACCATTCTAACGGCCAGTCAACAGCCCAAAAAAGGCCAGAAAAGACCAATTACGAGACGCTTCAAATAGTATTAAGAGCGTTAAACTAATTTAGTAGAGCAATTAGCTGCGCTTAAGGCACGGGCGTTCGCACCAGTGCCAATCTGTGTTTGCGTAAACAAATCGTGGTGTGGCTAGAGGAGTGGCGGCTAGCGGGCTGAGACTTCACTTGATAAAGAACTTCACTTGTTATAAAAAAAAAATTATGTGCAAATAAATATATAAGTACGTCATCGATAGAAACTAAAGTGCGACTACAAAATAATACTTCAGTTTTAAATTTGATAACATTATCACTTAGAAAGTTAATTTTTTATTAAAATATTTAGCTTGAAAGTTTCCTCTCGGAATTAAATCTTCCACACCCTAACCGTGAACAGAAGGAAGGGACTGGTGTTTAAGAACATTTTTGACAAGCCGGTCTTGTCATTTCTAGGTAAAGGTAATTTTTGCCTATGTTCTTAAATTAGTTGACTAAAATTATTTTTTTTTTTTTTAATACTTATAAGAAACTCTTTCATTTGGTATGTAACACGAATAGTTCAAAAGACTTTGATTTTTAATTTTCACTTTTACTCCCAAAAAGTGGCCCCTATGATTAAATTTTATTAATTTAAATTACATATCCGTCTTTGGGTCACTCACAGGTTACCATTACGCGTGCCAAATTTCAAGCTAATCGGTTCAGTATTTTTGGAGAAAATTGGCTGTGACAGACAGACAGACGCACGAGTGATCCTATAAGGGTTCCGTTTTTCCTTTTTGATGTACGGAACCCCAAAAAGATACTAACAAAGTACCTATGATCTATTTTTTCACAGTCTAAATTGTACCATAGCAAATTACTGATTGAACATCCTTTCTGTAGGTTAAAATACCAAAATATATTACACCAATTTTATTATCTACATAATTAATACGAAGCTTGTTTTGAAGCAAGTTTCTTTCGATCACTGCGTACGCTTTACGCTCTAATTAGCCAGCGTATGGTGTGGCCCGGCCTATATAAGGGGTAATGGTTCCGCGGCCTTAGGCGGCTCCCTTAATGTTGGTCCCAGCACACGTGTGGAGAGGACTGGCCAAGTTCTGTATAGGTAGACAAAATATTGCTAATTATATTATTTCTTTCTTATGTAAACATCCTTCAAGTTGAGCATTGTAATACTAAACCACACGAAAATTGTTTACGCAAGAAAAAGTCCATATTATGTTGCAATACATTTTTTTTTTTAATTCTTTAAATAGGCTTACTCTTGGCCACAGACTAGCCAAAGGCAAAGACGTAATAGACCCAGAGCCCAGGCCCGCCAGACCTTCCTCAAATTCTCAAGGATGAAACTTTGGGACAATGTAGAGTTCATATCGGCGGTTAATGTGTGCATATTTTCTAGTTCGGCCCATCGGCCAATTTTTTGCTATCAAGTGATGAAGGTGAAAAAAAAAAAGTGCTTACTTTCCTTAAATTCTCAAGGCTGATTTTTATATATGTGTTAGAGCACGTTGTTATAAATTGGTTTTCATCAATGCCAGACCGTTTCCGCCGGCCAAAACTTTTGCCAGACGCGACAAAGTTGGCAAAAAACGACTCTAACTTACCTCATTTTCTCAAGCCTGATTTTGATATATGATACGCAGGGACCTATATCTAGACCGTTTGTAAGCAGCCAGACCAATCGGATGGACCCAACCATCCGCCAGACCGACTTAAAGTTTCGATATGAGCATTAGTAGAATTGAAATATTCCGGGTCTATAAAAGCTAAAAACTTGAATTTTCTACATTAAGCTACGTGTATATTGTATACTTGACGTTATAAGCGACTTTAAAAAAATTTACTTCTAAGGAAATAAAAAAATGAAAGTTTATATGTGGTGCAAGATTAATTTTAAGCTATGAATTTTATTTACACTGCGTAAGTACATGTGTATTTTATTATAAATATAACTTTTACCAGACGCGACAAAGTTGGCAAAAAACGACTCTAACTTACCTCATTTTCTCAAGCCTGATTTTGGTATATGATACGCAGGGACCTGTAACCAGACCGTTTGTAAGCAGCCAGACCAATCGAATGGACCCAACCATCCGCCAGACCGACTTAAAGTTTCGATATGAGCATTAGTAGAATTGAAATATTCTGGGTCTATAAAAGCTAAAAACTTGAATTTTCTACATTAAGCTACGTGTATATTGTATACTTGACGTAATAAGCGACTTTAAAAAAATTTACTTCTAAGGAAATAAAAAAATGAAAGTTTATATGTGGTGCAAGATTCATTTTAAGCTATGAATTTTATTTACACTGCGTAAGTACATGTGTATTTTATTATAAATATAACTTTTACCAGACGCGACAAAGTTGGCAAAAAACGACTCTAACTTACCTCATTTTCTCAAGCCTGATTTTGATATATGATACGCAGGGACCTGTAACTAGACCGTTTGTAAGCAGCCAGACCAATCGGATGGACCCAACCATCCGCCAGACCGACTTAAAGTTTCGATATGAGCATTAGTAGAATTGAAATATTCCGGGTCTATAAAAGCTAAAGACTTGAATTTTCTACATTAAGCTACGTGTATATTGTATACTTGACGTAATAAGCGACTTTCAAAAATTTTACTTCTAAGAAAATAAAAAAATGAAAGTTTATATGTGGTGCAAGATTAATTTTAAGCTATGAATTTTATTTACACTGCGTAAGTACATGTGTATTTTATTATAAATTTAAAGAAGAAAAGTAAATTAAACTTTTTTTTCGGTCGTCGAACAAGGTGGTTTAAAATTAGTTTTAAGATCGATCCTTTTTAATTTGTGGGCGAGGGACCTCACACTATGTATAAAGGCACTATGTGTATGTTGCATATAATGTCAAATCCCTCGCATACTACAAAAGTTATTTAAGCTTTTATATAAGTTCAGTTAAAATGAGGTGGAAAGTATAAGTGTATATGTTGTGTACACACGTAAAGTATTCTAAACTTTTTATAACGGCATACATGTATTTGAAGAATGCCAAAAATTTATTCGTGTCTGAAAATTCAGCATCTCCGACATGGGTTATAACGGGGTTGATGATGTTCGTATTGAGTACAAATGTTTAAACTTCCTAAACTTGTAATTCTAAAGTTCGTCACTTAGGTATGTTACCATGTTTTGTAGGAGAAAGGAAATTCGTTTAGTTATATACCGTTGTAACATTGATTGTTTACTTCTTTGAATTGAATATTTAATTTATAATGCACTGCACCAATTTGTTTTTTCCTTGTTTACGTTATTTATAATATAAAATTCAATTCGTTATTCAAGTTTTTAGCTTTTATAGACCGGGAATATTTCAATTCTACTAATGCTCATATCGAAACTTTAAGTCGGTCTGGCGGATGGTTGGGTCCATCCGATTGGTCTGGCTGCTTACAAATGGTCTAGTTACCTCATTCTCCCTGCGTATCATATATCAAAATCAGGCTTGAGAAAATGAGGTAAGTTAGAGTCGTTTTTTGCCAACTTTGTCGCGTCTGGTAAAAGTTATATTTATAATAAAATACACATGTACTTACGCAGTGTAAATAAAATTCATAGCTTAAAATTAATCTTGCACCACATATAAACTTTCATTTTTTTTATTTCCTTAGAAGTAAAATTTTTTAAAGTCGCTTATTACGTCAAGTATACAATATACACGTAGCTTAATGTAGAAAATTCAAGTTTTTAGCTTTTATAGACCCGGAATATTTCAATTCTACTAATGCTCATATCGAAACTTTAAGTCGGTCTGGCGGATGGTTGGGTCCATCCGATTGGTCTGGCTGCTTACAAACGGTCTAGTTACAGGTCCCTGCGTATCATATATCAAAATCAGGCTTGAGAAAACGAGGTAAGTTAGAATCGTTTTTTGCCAACTTTGTCGCGTCTGGTAAAAGTTATATTTATAATAAAATACACATGTACTACTTACGCAGTGTAAATAAAATTCATAGCTTAAAATTAATCTTGTACCACATATAAACTTTCATATTTTTATTTCCTTAGAAGTAAAATTTTTGAAAGTCGCTTATTACGTCAAGTATACAATATACACGTAGCTTAATGTAGAAAATTCAAGTTTTTAGCTTTTATAGACCCGGAATATTTCAATTCTACAAATGCTCATATCGAAACTTTAAGTCGGTCTGGCGGATGGTTGGGTCCATCCGATTGGTCTGGCTGCTTACAAACGGTCTAGTTATAGGTCCCTGCGTATCATATATCAAAATCAGGCTTGAGAAAATGAGGTAAGTTAGAGTCGTTTTTTGCCAACTTTGTCGCGTCTGGCAAAAATTATGGCCGGCGGAAACGGTCTGGCATTGATGATAACCAATTTCTAACAACGTGCTCTAACACATATATAAAAATCAGCCTTGAGAATTTAAGGAAAGTAAGCACTTTTTTTTTTTCACCTTCATCACTTGATAGCAAAAAATTGGCCGATGGGCCGAACTAGAAAATATGCACACATTAAACGCCGATGTGAACTCTACATTGTCCCAAAGTTTCATCCTTGAGAATTTGAGGAAGGTCTGGCGGGCCTGGGCTCTTGATCTATAACCTACGATGGAGTGAGCTCACTCATACATTCATAATGTTTTTATTATTAGGTTTGAGGTTACTTAACGAGAATGCAGGCAGAGTGTTAGGGTCGGCAACGCGCATGTAACACCTCTGAAGTTTCAGGCATCAAGTAGGCATAATTAAAATACTTATATAAATTGATTTAGGGAATAAACTTGCTCGTGAAATTTTGTCGCAGTCAAATGGGTAATTCATTTTTTAACTAACTCTAAATCAGAAAAACTAAACTAAGTGAAGCAGCAGTTTAAAAATGATTTGTTGAAAACTAAACACATTGTATCGAGTAAATAAATAGCGTGTCTAAGTTTTTTTTTAACTTGGCGGGTGCACTACCAAGTTGGTTCTCACAGATGGGTGGTCTAGATTTATAGTTATTATACTCAGTTGTGCGGACCGGGGTGTTTCTGGATTAGTTTTTCTAGTGTACGCTTAAGGCAGACGAAACGATTGACAAATAACCGTAACAGGACGCGTAGACAAGACGCCAATCGTCCGCGTTTCGTAGCGAATAGATAGCTGCCTCTATCGGCGTACGAGAAGGGAAGTCTATGCTCAGCGGTGGGAAATTAACGGCTGAAATTATGATGAATGATAATCGGTCTTCTGTATTGGCTCGACAAAGATAGCGCACTGCTAAGCTACAGTCTTTGGTCCGTCGTCGGTAAGTCGCTACTGTCGCTACTCTGTCCGTAGTCAACAATTTGCACTTAGGGAAGTGTGCCGAAAGAGTCTCCCTAAACACGATTGGGCGACCAAGAATCGCTCGTTTGTCTTCATACTAATGAGCGATTTTTGGTCGGCGAGAGCTAATTTCGTCGATAGGTGTGGGGAAACCATAAAAGCTTAGCTTATTGTATCTTCTCCATCTCTTTTCAGGCGAATCGAAGGTGAACAGGCAGCTTAAGGGCGATCTCGCTCCATCATAAGCCACGTCTTCGCCTTGGCTAGTCAGTGGCTAATTGGCTATTGAGTAAGCTAATTTACAATTATAACAATAAAATTCGTTCGCTATGAGGCGTTTTGTAACCTTGTCTAGGCTGGTAGGACGCTGCTTAACTTGATCTAGAACTGACTAGAGAGTTGGCATCAGAAATTAGTTTTTTCAGCATTAGTTTAGCAATGAGTAATCTTATTTATTTAACCCGTTTGGAAATAATTATTATGCCCAATGAAAAACAGCGCGACGCAGGCGATCGGGTCGCAATTTATAGTAATGTAAATCTAGCAAATATTTTTTGTTTTGGATTGACATCAAATGCACATCAAGCAGGTTTTGTCAATTATGCACTTACCGTAAGAGGCAACAGGTGCGGTCAATTGCTTATTTCTCTATACAAACGGTTGAGTATGGCCTCAGTGGTTTTTGAAGCTAGAGATGTAGAGAAACATGAAATTAAAAGCAAGTTATTCTTCCAAAATATACTATTTTACAATTCTACTAACTAAAAGTAGGTACAACTACCTAGGGCGGCTATAGAATCTCCGAAAAGTAGGTGGGTACATCCTTTGATACTAACCGAAAATTTTAATTTTAAATTTCATCTCATTAAGTGTTACCTCTCATCAAAATGCGCATATTTTGAATGTACAGTCTGTTGCAAACAGAAAAAAGTTTTTGAGATTTAAATATTTAAATAATGAAGTCAATTTTTTCTGGATTAATAAAATCACGTATTACGATAACCCAAAATAATTACATTATATGCGTTTGTAACTATTTTTAACCGACTTCAAAAAAAGGAGGAGGTTATCAATTCGACTAAATGTTTTTTTTTGTATGTAATACTCGATATCTCCGAGAATCGTGAACCGATTTTTTTTTACAAACATATTATTCAATACAACATGGTTACTTACGAGTATACCTACATTTAATGTCTAATGAAGGAATATTATGTAAGTATCAGAATAAAAATAACCATTTAGTCTCCATGGATATTTTAGAATAATCTAGCTTTTTATACGAGTAGAATGTTAGCTACACAATATTATTTTGTCTTTGAGGAAAAAATAAATATAGATACTTAAGGTCAGTGTGGGTAAGACCGTCTACCCGGAAAGAGCGTCTATTGACTATAACTTTTGTGTTTATATATTATATCTACGCCTCTCACACCTCCGGAGGTATAGCAGTTTTTCATCCTTAATCCATTGGTCTTCAATACATATCCCTAGGACGAACACTAGTTAACAATAAACTTGATTCGTGTTTCGAACTCGAACATCGAGTTCAACATGGTTCCGCAAAAAATTAAAATAAAATAGCAGCAGTCGGAATATTTGTATATCATGTATGTAACGTCGTCATTTAATAACCGTTCTTTTTGACTAGTACTATTAATCTACTCAAAACCCACTCAATTTTTAGTTTTATGTTCTGAAATATGTAACTTAGAAATTGTGCCTACTCAGAAAGTCCGGCATAAAAAAGCAAGGCAAGACCGGCATATGATAAACAAGGAGTTGCCAACCTTTTTTAGGCTTTATTGGAAATAAGTCGAGTGTAAACAATATCAATATATAGGTACGTTTTTGGCTTATGATAGTTGTACCGTTTTTGATTTTAACTTCGAAATACAGTTTTGATTAAAATCATTCGAAAGTATTAAGTAAAAATAAAATATATTATGTGACATGGTTGTGAAGAATGATAAGAGGTGAACAGAAGTAAGCCTACACTGTACTATTCATCATCATATTTAAGTTGGAAGAATTATCGTAAGTTCTACCCGTTTTTTATTATTTTTGTTTAAGTATATGTAGATTGTGCAACATGCGGCGACAAATATTTCAAAAAAGAGTAGGGTTTCAAGTTGGTCATTATTTTTATGATCAGCATTACCCAACAGAGACCGTATGGGTACCCTTTAAAACGCTTTTGACCGACTATTTTACGGCTACCCGACCGTTAATTTGACATTGCTGACTGTCACTTTGACACAAAAGTCGTCATGGGTGTCGTCAAATATGTTTTCAGGGGTACTAATTTCAAAATTAATGACCAATTTGGAATCTGACGTTGTTGACTGCCACTTTGACACAAAAGTCATCATGGGTGTCGTCAAATAGATTCTCGGGGGTGCTGATACCAAAATTAATGACCAATTTAGAATTTGACTTTGCTGACTGTCACTTTGACACAAAATTTGCAAATTCGCCATGGGTGTCATCAATAGGTTTTCGGGTAAAAATTAAACACTACTTTGGAATCTGACATTGCTAACTGTCACTTTGACACAAAAGTGGTCATGGGTGTGGTAAAATAGGTTCTTGGGGGTGCTGATTCCAAAATTAATAACCAATGTGGAATCTGACATTGCTGACTGTCACTTGACACAAAAGTCGTCATGGGTGTCGTCAAATAGGTTTTTGGAGGTGCTGATTTCAAAATTAATGACCAATTGGAAATCTGACATTGCTGACTGTCACTTTGACATAAAAGTTGTCATGGGTGTCATCAATAGATTTTCGGGGCTGCTGATTACAAAATTAATGACTAATTCGAAATCATGACATTGCTGACGGTCACTCTGACACTAAAGTCGTTCATCCCTACTTTCGGTCGGGTATCCGTGGCTACTTGAAACGGTCAACATAAGAACTCAATCGCCTGTTTTAGATTCACACCCCGTATATGAAATATTAGACCATGCCTGGATCAGAAACAGGTATTAATCGATTAACCTTTTATCCGACTAATTAATAGTTTAAAAAAAGTAATCGTCAAAATTAGTCGACGATTAATTTATTCTCGATAAACGTTAATCGAAGATCTTAGATTACAACTCATTAGTCGTCCTTTTCAATCGATGAAAACTAATTAATCGTCTTATTTTAATGGTTAATCTTTAGTCGATTACTTTTTGTCCAACTCTGGTAGTGACTATAGCAAAACCTAGCAATGCTAAGAAATGTTACCAAACTAATTCATGTATCTTAATATCCTATTACCTTTTATTAATAACAAAGTTTCAAAAACAAATAAGTAGTTGGATTTATATGAGCCTGTAATATCGTGACTAAATTGTATTCGCAGGTGTTCGTTGGAAAAACAGTATTATGCAATATCTGGACCTGAAAAGAAAAGGTTATGAACACCATCTACGGGACATATGCCGGTCTTGCCTTAAAAATAGAAATATGCTTACATGTTCAAAATTTCAACGTTATTTTATTAATTATCTACTACATTCTGCCCTGTTATTACGTAAAATAACAATGATCAAGATTTTGGAACCTAGTGTCATATGAAATTACGCGACAACAAGCACTAGACGGTCTTTCCGTGCTCATCGCGGGAGAACGGTCATCCCGCCGAGCCTTAAAAAATGTGATTTGTATCACTTAAAAGTACCTTATTTCACCAAAATATTGTAAAAGCTTCGTAAAATATAATATTTGCTATCCCATAGGACCATGCGCACTACGCCAGACTACATTAATTATAGAGTTTTATCCACTCAAACTTTATTTCAAATAAACTATGCCGGTCTTGCCCGCACTGACCTTATACAAAAGTAAGATTAGTAGGTTAGAGTGAAATTTATTAAGTACACTCCCGCTCGTATTTCCTCAGACTGTACCCATTTTTAGGCATTTTCAATTAAGGAACATCCTTGTATTTAAAGTTAATTTAGGCAAATTGTCCGGTAGGTGTTGCAAATTTCTCACTGTCTCAAGCTTCGGTATGGAAATGATAAATAATTAGTAAAATTATGAACTCGAGGTGGCGAAAAAGGTTTAACCGCTTCAAAAATAGGTGGGCGGCAAATCAATCATTTTAAAGAGAACAGGCAATATGAGGTTATTTATAAAACGGTCAGGGATGTCATTTTACTTTTTTGACAGGTCGGTGTGTTGTAAAACTTTTGATGCGATTATATGGGCATTTTCAGAATTTGTGTCCCCCCCCCCAATTATTGTAAGTTGTTTGTTAATTAACTCGCTGTCAGTTTTGTGACGACAATTGAGTATAACAAATTACTTTCTTCACATTCTGAATGTAGATTATCGCTTGAAGTTTATGCAAGTAATTAATACCAAAACAATATTTTTATTGTTAGTTATCGTCACAAAACTGACAGTGTGTTAATTTTTGTTAACAATTTACGCTAATTGGGTGGTCCCAAATTCTGAAAATGCCCCAATCTACGAAATTGTGTCATCTTGAATGTTTTTAAAATTTTAAAAGGTACAATTATTGGAAAAAAATTAGGAATAGGCTTTGCCAACTTGGAATAAGACATAAAGTTATACGAACTTTGAAAACACAATTTTAGTACATACCAGTAGGTATGTACTAATATTTTACTCTATGTATGTGTTTGATTTCTGCAATTATTTCTTCAGTTTGATTTTTAAACGTATTAAATAAATGTAGTTAGTACGGAATCATCTTAAGTATCCTTTACATCTTAAAAGAGCATTGTATATTTTATAACAAGTTATTGCATTAGGTACAAGAAGTAAAGGTTTTAAGAGTACATACATAAACCAAAGTATACAGAAACATATAAATTACATCCAGTCAAAATGATACGTCTCTGATTGCAAAATAATGAAATCTTTAAATTAATCTCACATCATGATTAATACAATACATCAATATAAATAGCACTTATTAATTTTATCATAGTACAGGCCGTGTCATCCACTATGGCACCCAGATTCATTATACTACCAGTCAAGGCACGCGCCTTTCTGAATGAAACATAGTTGGAATGGTGCTATATTCTGGATGACAGATGACTCGTACTATAGAATTAACAAAAACACTTGTTGAAAACACAGTTTATATATACAGTGAATTTTAATTACGAATAAGTGAGTGGCATTCAGAATCGATTAATAAGAAAAATAGGCTTGTTTTTGTATCACTTAAAACTAGGGACATAAGGTTGTCAATTCCCTGTCGAAGAAGTATGTCGTCAATTTTAGATGAGTATCAGCACCTTTATTTTTAAGGTGGTCCCAAAGATTTCAACGGTAAGGATAAGCCAATTCATATAATCTCGACAGAACGTACTTGATTATTCATCGTGTTGGAACCATAACGATGCATGTTGATGAGTATGCATTGCGCGCGATTAAATAATTAAATATTGGGGGACTTTACATAGGTCCACCTAAACTCCCCCTAAAGAAATCCCTCTAGGGGATAAGTTCGCCTTTGTACATCGCATTTCAATATATGTTATTTTTAATGTTTTTTGTACTGTTCCGTATTTTTATGAGTACGCACAAGTATTACATTTTTTTTATGTCTTAATTTTAAATCGATTAAAACTTAGTCGAATAGCAGATTTCAAAACGGGACAAACCTAAAACAGAACGCTTTTATCAAAGCGAGCAACACTGCAGCTCAGTGTTACCACACACTCTTCTTCTTTTTAAAACCGACACCGCCGCTAGCTCGCTCCTCGGAAGCTTGAGCCTATAATTATTATAAAATACGCTGCAGCCACGAATCACAAGGAGATTTCTACGTGCCACACAGCCTGTGGACATATGTCTAAAATATCGAAGGATTGGGGGCCCCCCTGGAAGCTGGCATTCAGAACCACATCAGGTGAGTCCTATTATATTTGAAGTCTGCTAGATTTCTCACACATAATTAGTTTTCGAGCCGGATACCACTCTGGTATCTGGCATTTTATTAATTTTCTTGTGATATTTGTGCGAACTTGTAGTAAAATTTCCAATTTCTTTGTTCCGTAAGTTAGCGAGAATCTACCTCCACTTACAAATACAAATATCGAGTTTCCGATCGCGTCGGACGATAGTTCCTAAAAATACCGATACGTATAGTTAGATCTCAACGAGACGATTCTAATTATATATAGTTTCATAGGGTTTTGAGCATTTTTTGCGAAATTACATTCGTTTATATTTCCGTCGAGCGGGCGGTAGGTGTGCGCGCGTCGAATCGCCCATTGCATACCTAGGTCTAATTAAAATATTATATTTTGTCGCAATTCCTTTCTTTCATTTTGTACAACGTACACTATATTGCATTTAGTATTTGCGTACTAAATTGTAATTTAAGGTTCTGATATAACGTATCAGAAAACCAAGTTAATCGGTGCTGTCACAATACAGTATCGAGTAAAACTGTCGCTCGTATTACGTACGGCACAGGGTTCAAATTTCTGTTGCTCGGGTTCTACCGACCGGAAATCTTATCTTTGTAATTTACTTACTTTCAATTTGCGACAAATTATATTATTACACATTTTACTAACTAACTAACTAACATTGTGCTAGTACCTAGCCATTTTAGAGATCTTAATACTTAACATAAACAACATATTTACAAGTTTAGTCATATTTTATTTCGTGACAACTTTATTATTTCTCACAGTACAATAATAAAATGACCGCAATGGAGATTGAACAATTAACTTTCGAACGCGATTTAGCAATTAATAATATTCAAAAAATTGTAGACTGTTCAGATAATGTGGCCGAATTTCGAGTTCGAGTTAAAGAATTAGCGGCAATTAAAAAATCATTTTTCCAAGTTCAAACGAAAATTGAAAAGTTATCGGCAAAGAATGAGTCATTCAACCGCGATAATAATTTAGCTGTGAGAAATCAATTTGATTCCTTGTACTTTAAGGTTCAAGTTGCCTTAGATACGTTTAAAGAAGAGCGTAAACAAAGCCTTACGTCCGTCTGCGGCGGATTTAGTGGGGTGTCACATGCGAGTTGCTGCACTCAGCAATCTCAGCAATCACATATTCGTTTACCGCGCTTATCACTGCAAACATTCACAGGTGTTTTGACTGAATGGAATGCGTTTTATGATTTGTTTAAATCACTTGTTCATGAGAATACAACTTTATCAAATGTCGAACGTTTTAGGTATTTGTTATTGTTTTTAAAAGATGAACCGTATAATCTTATCAAGTCTATTCCTGTTACGGACGTGAATTATGAGAATGCCTTACAGGTCTTAATTTCGCGTTATGAAAATAAGCGAATTATTTCAACAAAACATTTCGATAATATATTCGACTGTGAATCGGTAAATGAGAAAAATGTACAATTAAGTTTACGTAACTTAATGAATTGCTATCATGAAAACATAACGGCCTTGAAATCTTTAGGGCTGCCAGTTGACGACTGGAGTTTTGTACTTTTAAATATTTTGCTACGCAAAATTACACCTAATATTCGTAGACGTTTTGAATTATCATTAAAAACTTCAAATGACATTCCCAACGTGTCTGAATTACTCGATTTTCTCGATAAGGAGTTAGCGGCATCCGAAGTGATGACCGCGTCCGCGCGTACGTCGAGTACCTCCGCGGGGCCCGCGTCGCGCGCGGCGCCCTCGCTCGCTGCCGCTGGCGGAGCGGCCGGCTCGGCCCGCCCGGCGGCGGTGACGTCATCGCGCCATGCGATGGCGGGAAAACAAGCAATGTCGCTTGCTCGATCGCACTCTGACGTGCAATATAATGCGCCGCGAAATACGAATTCGTCGTTTGCGCGTAATTCGCGTACTATGAGCGTACATGCTACTAGTGCAACGGATTATTTAAATAAATTTAAATGCGTATATTGTAAGGATAATTCGCATCCTATATATAAATGTGAGAAGTTTAATTCGCTCACTTTATATGAACGAAAACATTTCGTAGAACAAAATAAACTTTGTACCAATTGTTTATTTTCTGGCCATGAGCCTAATGAATGCAAGTCGCGCCATGCTTGCCGCGTTTGCGCTCAAAAGCACCACTCTTCATTACATGAAGACGTGCCGATTCCAAACGTCTTACTGACTACGGAGTCACCTTCTTCCCCTGAGTTACGCTCAGTAGCGGAAACCTCCACGCCCACTCCATTACATGGAGCTACGGGGCAACCTTCTGGTAAGAACTGTACAGTCTTACTCACGACTGCGCTTGTAAATTTACGACCCCTGAACCAGGGACCTTACACGCCGCGGTCCGTTCGCGCCCTTGTGGATCAAGGAGCGCAGACCACGCTCATTTCTGAGTCGTGCGTCCAGCGTCTTGGCCTGCCACGGTACTCTGTGACTGGCACTACGCTCACCAGCATTGCTGGCGATGTTCATCCTCGTGGTTACGTGTTGTGCGAGGTTACACCCCACAACAAACCCGAACCTAAACTTCAAATCGAAGCTTTTATTCTACCGAGCCTTACACGCTACACTGCTAATATTCCTCAATCAATTGGGAATATACAGAGGTTCGAACACCTACAAAATCTTAATTTAGCGGACCCAGAACTGCGCTCAACGCGACCTGTTGAACTGATACTGGGAAATGATCATCTGGATAGCATACTGCTACAAGATAATATTATAGGTCCTCCGGGCACACCCGTAGCCATCAACACTGTTTTTGGTTATGTGATAGGTGGTAGAATTTCATATGACAGTATGAAATGCCTTAGTGTCAATTTGAGCACTTGTCAACTTGACACGAAACTGCAACGATTCTGGGAATTGGAATCCATACCAGAATACCCACATCTTACGAAAGATGAGTTGCGCTGTGAGTCGATTTTCGTCGAAACTCACACACGAGATGAAAATGGGAAATATACAGTTTCCCTACCTTTCAAGGAAAACGCTCCGCCTTTGGGCGATTCTCGTGCTATAGCTCTCTCACGTTTAACTAAACTAGAGGCACGCCTGTCTCGCGACCCTGCCTTACGTGAGAACTATAATAAATGTATCCAAGAATATTTAGACTTGGGACATATGGAACCAGTCAGCGACTTAGCGAGTCCTGGCACTCCTCCCTACTACCTGCCTCATCATATTATCGTTAAGTCTTCTACTACTACGAAATATCGTATCGTTTACGATGCGTCATGCAAGACTACGTCTGGTCGTTCTCTAAACGATAATCTCCTCACTGGTCAGAAATTACATCAAGACATTTCTGATATTCTTCTGAGGTATAGACTTCACAAAGTCGTTTTTACGGCTGATGTCAAAATGATGTATCGCTACATCGGTCTTTGTAAAGAACACCGAGACTTCCATCGGATTCTTTGGAGATTTTCTCCCCACGATCCTGTCAAGGAATATCGTATGTGCTCTGTCACATTCGGCGTTGCTTCCGCGCCATTTCTGGCCTTACGCACACTTCGTCAATTAGCAATTGATGAAGCTGCTAACTTTCCACTTGCCTCGCAAGTACTTCTCAACGAAGTATTCGTTGATGACGTCGTTACTGGAGCTGATACGGTTGAAGATGCTCTCACTCTTCAGCATCAGCTGACCTCCATTTGTAAAGCAGGGACGTTCGAACTCCGCAAATGGACCAGTAATAGTTCCGAGTTTCTGTCGCATCTTAACGATGATGCTTCCAATCATGATGATGCTCTTATTTTGTCAGCACTTGATACTGACACTTCGGTCAAGGTCTTAGGGCTTAAATGGAACCCTAAATCTGATACTTTTACCTACCAAACGGATAAAGTAGCTAACGGCTCACGCAAATGTACGAAACGCATAATGTTAGCGGAAATCGCTAAGATTTACGATCCTCTCGGGTTTCTCAGTCCAGTGACTGTTTTCGTAAAGCATTTAATCCAACTTCTATGGGCATCAGGCTCAGGATGGGATGCTGTTCCTCCACAGAATATCAGCGACTTGTGGTTTCGGTTCATCGACGAACTGCCGTTATTACAAGACATCGCGTTACCTCGTCATGTGCTTCCCAGCACACATCAAGTGTCACTTCATGGCTTTTCAGACGCATCTGAAAAGGCATATGCTGCCTGCGTCTACATTCGTGTTGTCGATCCAAACGGTGCTATTAGCACACACCTACTCATAGGTAAAACTAAAGTTGCGCCTCTGAAACGCCTAACAATACCTCGATTAGAGCTATGCGGAGCTCATCTCTTGTCAAAATTGATAAAAAAGGTCCTCACTGCTTACAGCAGTAGAATATCGTTCGACCAAATCTACGCTTGGTCCGATTCCACTATAACTCTTGCCTGGCTGCGTTCGTCTCCAGACAAATGGCGGACATACGTGTCTAACCGCATAGCGGAGACAACAAGCAACGTGCCTGCCTCACAGTGGCACCACGTTCAGTCCGCAGATAACCCCGCAGACCCCGCGTCTCGTGGTGTTCTCCCATCTCAGTTGAACCATCAATTATGGTTCACGGGACCTGCTTGGCTCAGTAAAAATGAGTCCGAGTGGCCTAAGACTAACGTCATATGCCACACCGACGAAGAACGTCGCAAGCATGTTCTTCTCACTCAAATCAATGAACCTAATAGCTTAGAGTTCATTGAGCGATTCTCATCGCTTCCAAGGTTACTACGCGTCACTGCTTATGTATTACGATTCATAAACAAATGTCGTAAAAACGAGAATCCTACGACTAACCATGTAACTGTTCCTGAGACGAAACAAGCTCTCAGTCGAATAATATCACTTGTCCAAAGTGATTCCTTTCCTGAAGACATCTCTCGTCTCAAAGACGACGACCGATGTACCAAACGTCTTCAAAAACTGAAGCCTTTCTTGGACGATGCCGGACTCCTCAGGGTCGGCGGTAGAATAAATCGGGCTAATGTACCGTATGATGCCAAACATCAGATTCTGCTTCCTAAGAAACATCATTTTACAAATCTGCTTATAGATTTCTATCATAAAACACAGTTACATGTGGGACCTCAAACTTTGCAGTTTGCCCTCGCACAGACCTACTGGATCCTGTGTGCTCGCGATGCAGTACGTATGCGTACGCGACGCTGTATATCATGTATTCGCGCTCGACCTGTTGCGCCACAGCCGTCAATGGCTCAATTGCCTACTACTAGGGTTCGATCACTTCGTCCCTTCTTAAACACATCAGTTGATTTCGCGGGACACTTTTTCCTTAAATCAAGTAAACTTCGCAACGCGAAAATTTTCAAATCATATGTGTGTGTATTCGTTTGCCAATCGACGAAGGCAACCCATTTGGAGCTAGTCCCTGATTTATCAACCGAATCCTTTCTAAACGCATTGCGTAGGTTCATATCCCGACGCGGGCATTGTAAAACTATTCGTTCCGATTGCGGACGGAACTTCGTAGGTTGTGACAGGTATCTATCTGAACTCTATACGTTTCTACGAAACGAGTCCAATCAGACTACTATAAATAACCAGCTGACTAACATGCAAATCACCTGGCAATTTAACCCTCCGTATGCGTCGCACTTTGCCGGCCTCGTCGAACGAGCCGTAGGTAGTCTGAAACGACACTTACATCGTGTCATAGGCACACTGAAACTGACACAGGACGAATTTAACACTCTACTTTGTCAAATTGAAGCCGTCTTGAACTCAAGACCCCTGTGTCAACTTAGTAATGATCCCACTGATCCATTACCCCTTACTCCTGGACATTTCCTCATCGGGGAACCATTAACGTCTTTACCTGAATTTGACTTGTCTAACGACAATCCAAACCGCCTCGCGAGATGGCAGGTTATTCAACAAGCCGTTCAACATTTCTGGAAACGCTGGAGCGTAGAATATTTACACCAGCTACAACCAAGAGGTAAATGGTTCCACGACAATACTAACACGTCCCTCCGAGAGGGTTCTGTAGTCGTGTTGATAGATAACACACTACCACCATTGCAATGGCGTCTCGCGCGCGTGCATCAATTGCATCCCGGCGCCGACGGTATTACCAGAGTCGTAACTGTACGCATCGGTAATACTCTTACTAAGCGACCTGTCGTTAAGGTCTGCCCTTTGCCTGTTGAATAGGCATTACTTAGGTAGAGCATTACATGTTTTAGCCCTAAGTTAGCATAGTTTTTTCTAGTTTTTAGATAAAATAACGCATTATTTTATGGTCGGCGGTATATGTTCCGTATTTTTATGAGTACGCACAAGTATTACATTTTTTTTATGTCTTAATTTTAAATCGATTAAAACTTAGTCGAATAGCAGATTTCAAAACGGGACAAACCTAAAACAGAACGCTTTTATCAAAGCGAGCAACACTGCAGCTCAGTGTTACCACACACTCTTCTTCTTTTTAAAACCGACACCGCCGCTAGCTCGCTCCTCGGAAGCTTGAGCCTATAATTATTATAAAATACGCTGCAGCCACGAATCACAAGGAGATTTCTACGTGCCACACAGCCTGTGGACATATGTCTAAAATATCGAAGGATTGGGGGCCCCCCTGGAAGCTGGCATTCAGAACCACATCAGGTGAGTCCTATTATATTTGAAGTCTGCTAGATTTCTCACACATGTACAATAAGGAGTTACTACTACTACTACTACTACTACTACTACTACTACTACTACTACTACTACTACTACTACTACTACTACTAAGCAAAGCTTATATTGGGTTGGTAAGAAAGTAATGAGCGATCGATTGAATTCCACATAAAATTTTTGAGAGAGTTCTAGAATCTTCTATGGTCGAAAGTATATAAAGGGCGAGTCGCACAGTTTCTTGTCAGTCATTCACTAGCTGTCGCCGAGCTAATATAAGGAAGAAAATGGACGAATTAAAAGTGCATGTAAGGCATTGCTTACTATATGAATTTCAGTCTGGCCATTCAGCCGCCGAAGCAGTGCGTAATATATGTCAGCGTGTTGCTCCTGAAGTTGTGTCTGAGGCCACGGCGAAACGATGGTTCCAGCGGTTTCGTAGTGGCGACTTTTCATTATCAGATCAACCTAAGTCTGGTCGACCTGTGAAGATTGATGTAGCCAAATTAAAAACCTTAATTGAAGGAGACCCGAGGCTAACGAGTCGTACTCTTGCTACCGAGTTAGGCTGCTCTCATGTCACCATAGAAACACATTTACACGAGTTGGGAAAAAACTACAAATACAGTGTTTGGATACCGCACGAACTTGATAGACATCAACTAAACTGCCGTGCCGATATCTGCATACAACTTCTGTCTTTTCGCCGCACATTCAACTGGTTGGACCATCTTATCACTGGAGATGAAAAATGGGTCTTATATATAAATCACACACGCAAACGTCAGTGGCTAGCTCCAAACGAAAAAGGAATAGAGGCACCAAAAACAGAGCCTCACCCGAAAAAAGTTATGCTGTCCGTTTGGTGGGATATTCATGGTATTATTCACTGGGAACTCCTACCAAGTGGAATGACTGTTACCGCATCAGTATACTGTAATCAGCTTGAAAATTTAAACCAAAAAATCTGTCAGAATCGTCCACAGCATGCTAAAGTTTTTTCTTACACGACAATGCTCGCCCACACATTGCAAAAGTGACTCGGCTAAAGCTATTGGAGCTAGGTTGGAAAGTGATACCTCATCCACCGTACTCTCCAGACTTGGCACCTACGGATTACGCATTGTTCAGATCGCTAAGCAATGCCTTGAATGAAAAAAAGTTCGATGATCAAGCCCATCTACGACAGTACATAGCTGAGTTTTTTGAATCTAAACCTAAGAACTTCTTCGCCGATGCTATTCATTCTTTACCAGAACGATGGAGACAAGTAGTAGATAACGAAGGCCGTTATATTTTTGATAAATGATTAAAATAATAAATTAAATAAAAATTACAATATTGGTTATGATTCGCTCATTACTTTCTTACCAACCCAATACTATGTGTGATAGGCGACGATAATACAAACTTATATAGATAAATACATACTAATATATAGGTACATAGAAAACGTCCATGACTCAGGAACAAATATCTGTGTTCATCACACAAATAAAGCCCTTACCGGGATTCGAACCCGATCTGCTTAACAGGGTCACTAACCGGCTAGGCCAGACCGGTCATCAGATTACTGACGCTATTGTGTACTGGCACCATTTTTGATGCCCTTATGCCACGTCCTTATGAAGTATTAAATATGTCAATGGACGGCTCCCGAAATGCCGAGCGTATGACGGATTGCTACAAGATCGTAGATTGTTAACATTAATTTTAATTCATCAACTGATTCCATAAAGCATTCGTGTTAACCTTCTGTCCAATGATGGAGATGAAAGGGACTATATTTTATGAGGAGTCCTAAAAGTATCTGTACCTACTGATACGAGTATGACTCATTAAGAAATTGAAGAATATTAGCAGAATCTTGTACTCCATACATCTTTATATACTGATACTATGTAGATATATTAGGTATGATATTTGCCCCAGTTTCCCTTAGAGATTTAAATTTCATTTCGGTAAACTCACATTGAATATGTAATGAAATTCAAATACATTATGTCGCATCTGTATTGGTCTAGAATTGGTTGTAATATATTAGTAATGGGCAGGAAGGCCTGGGACACCATTTTATCAACTAAATAGCATAAAATAGCCCAATTGATAAATACTATGGATTATCTATGACTTACTGAGTAATGCTCATTTATTTTTTTATGTTTAAAAAAGAAAATAATTATACGCGTCAGCCAATTGTTCATGATAAATTGATCTCATTACATTTTTGCATTTCGGTATTTGAAGACACGCGCTCCGTGCAATGAACCTGAAAAATCAATTACTTAAAGAAAGGCGGTCGACCCAAATTTGTACCAACCATTCATCTTCGGACCATATCGAGACGAGGGAAAAGGGCCTAAGAGACCTTATCCGAATTTAGGGTACATGGAAGAATGATGAGTGTTGATAAACTTTTTTTTTGCGAATTTTACACAATGTGGAGAAATTTGTGTAGGTAGGTATGTAGATTTGAAACCAAAACAATTTGAAAAATAATCTGTAACAACTTTAATACAGGGTGTTTCAATGAGCGTAATACAAAACAAGTGATTCCGGTTCTATTGACGACGAAGAATATAATGCACATAGGTCTTAAAATCCTACGTAGGTAATTAAATTTTGCTAATTTTCTAACAAAATATAAGTGTGGTCGCTCATTGTGACGTCATGGCATGACGTCAGTTGTAGGTCTATCAGTTATCAAGGTGTTGATTATTGTGACAGGTAACATGTCAGAATGCAATTTATTCATAAAATGTCAGTCTATATAAACAAAAAGGTGAGTTTATACTACAAAACTAGGTTCGAATTATTTTCTCTTAACAACCTACCATGTTGTGGCCAAAATAACAGGATTTAGAAAAACAATGATAATAATGATTATTAACTAGTTTAACAACATGCGACCTAACATAGTGTTTTAGCAATAGCATTGACGTTGTCTGTCAAGCTTTAAACTTAACAGAATTCGCAATACATTACCTCTTAGGAAAAACTTTCAAGGTTGATAAAAATCAAAACAAAAGTTATTTTTAAAATTCGCTGAACACAATGTTGGTCAGTATAAGGAGTTAATTTTTTTGATTCTGTTACAAGGCCCACCCGGTATGTAAGAATGTGATTGCAAACTTATAACCCCATTCCAAGCACTACTTGCATCAAACAAAAAATATTAATACGGATTGCCGTATACTTTTGAAATATTGGCTTATAATATACAAATACATAATTAAATAGTCTGATTGTAAGAAAAATTTAGTGACATTTTTTTATTCTTCGTTTTTCAGTGTGTACTTTCAAAAGCATACATCAATTAACTAAGAGTTCGCAACGTTGCACTGGTTAGAATGAAGTTGTAGCGTTAGCGCTTGCGCGCGCATCCTGCACCCAATTAATTCCTGCGCGTACGACGACTTCGTAACGCACGCGATGGGCCCGGGCACACGGAGTGGTTTTGGCAGTTTTGATTTATTATTTATAGAGCAACTGCAAACAAGAGGTATATTTTATATAACTAGAATTACTAAAAAGACCATCTTGTGAAAATGATTCTCGATTAATAAAAACAATTGCGAAGACTTTCACTAGCAGACTTGTCGTAGAAATTTTCAATAAATAATGTAACTCTTGAAAATCGAGAACATTTAGTTATATAATTTTTATACCGGCGATCTCGGTAATCGCTCTAAAGATTTTCCAGAAATATGTTTTATGTGGGATATCAGGGGTGAAAAATCTATCTGGCCTTAGTCTGAGGTCCCGACAAACGCCAATTTTCGAGTTTTCGAACTTCAAGCGAAGTTCAGTCGCACAGGTAGGTACTGAAATTACATTCAACACGGATGAAAATAATACTTTCGCATGTAGGTAATCTGGATAAAAGTAAATAAATAAGGGTAGCTATATAGCTCTTAAGCGACAATACTGCCTGTTGTTCCTTGTGCATTACTTGTAAACTATGTAAGGTGTGTATTGTACCTATTGTATTATTGTATTGTAGCTAAGCTTCTCTGCCCGCTAGACTTAAATCCAGCCTTGTGTGGCTCAGCTCTTGTTAGACTAAAATCTAGAACTAAACTAGGCTATCTGCGGATCGGCTCCTGCACCTCGTTAATTAAAGCTTCTTACAGTTTTATCACGCGCTTTGTTAGCTTAACGAGCTATTTCAAGTTTATTATTATTTTATAGTTAAATCCTTAAGCTTTAGAATATTTATCATAATTTACGTTTAGCAATATTTTGTTTCAATATTTTACAAAAACATTTCGTCACTACTTTTAAAAAACTTGTATCTTCTTCTGTCAATGAAAAGAAAATTGTAGTAAATATGTATGGAATGCATATAGACTTACTGCGTTTTAACTGTGAGGCGAAGCATGAGATACGAGATTTTTTAAAAGTAGTGACGATTTAAATCAAATTTAAAATTCAAACAATCTCACCAAAAGTATCCGCTTCCGGATCCGGAATAGAATCTAGGTAGCTGACGGCGTTTCCCCTTTGTACCCCCAGACTTAGATTTTGGGCAAAAAGGACAGTGTCTTATTAAATCATCATTATTTTAAGAATAAGGTATAGCGGGACAATTTCGACTGGGGGACAAATGCAACTGAACCATTTTTTTCATGTTTTACGATGTTTTCATTATTAACGAGAACAGGTGGCACGCGTGTTCAGAATATACATGTGGAACTCAGTTTAATAGTGAAATAAAGAAAAAAATGGATCAGTTACAATTTTCCCCCAGTCGGTATTTGTCCCGTTGTATCTTACAAAATTTTTTGGAAAAATTTAGGTTTTTAAAGGGAAGTCACCATATGGATTTGGGCAGTGGAGAAGAATTTAGAAATATAAATAAACTAGCTTTTGCCCGCGGCTTCGCTCGCTTTCGGAAGAGACAAAAAGTAGCCTATGTCACTCTCCATCCCTTGAACTATCTCCACCTAAAAAATCACGTCAATTCGCTCCGTTTTGCCGTGAAAGACGGATAAACAAACAGACACACACACACTTTCCCATTTATAATACATATTATTTAGTATGGATTATGGACATGATCTGCCAGTTTTTAATCGCCCCTCTGGCTATCCTGAAATAATTTTCTTCTCCTAACATTTTAATGATTTTTTCTTATTAATTGACATTTGATTATATTTATGATAATGATCTTATTTATATTTATTCGAAACTAGATCGGTTAGGCTTGGGAGATCCAATATATTTTTTACTATCAGCTATCAATCCATCGCCGTGTCGCGCAGTTTAATAAAATCCAGTTGCAAATTCGAAAATGCCCTCTTTATATCAAAAGTAGTATCATATTTGCAACATATCAGTACTTACAGCCATTTAAAAACAGTGCTACTTGGGCTAAAATAATGATTTACAAAAGGGATTATGTTATAGGGGATCAGAAGGCGCTTATGACCTTTAGGTTTGAAAGATTGAGGTAAAAAACACCGGTCGCAGCGCGTGAGTTGCAATTAGTACTTTCTGCCGATCGGCCATCTTCGGACCTTATTTGGGATGTGGGAGAGATTGGGGTCTCGGGACCCGTCTTGGAATTTTAAATTATACTGCGATCTAGAAAGGCTAGAAAATTCTTTTTTAAAGTTAGATTAGAGAAATCTTAAGGCATCGTTGATATAACCATTAGATTATTTTTATTTCGTGTCTTACAGGAATTTGACACTTCCAGCGTCTTAGTTTTCCGTAGACCTGCCGGTTTATCATAACTTGTGCTCTCGCGAGCAAGTTTATTATTATTAGTAAATAATGTATTCTAGACAACCTTAGACCATAGGTACAGTATACAATTAAATTTAACACACATTCACAAATAAAAATTACAAGTAGCTTAACGAAAAATTTTGATATTAATTATATACTTATACACATTTATATTAGACATTAAAATTTAAATGCACTGAGCATTAAAATCAAACAAATTGGTTGAGATTAAAAATTAATAAGAGAATAAAATAATATAAATAAGAATAATATAATAAAACAATTAAAAATAAATTAAAATGCAAAATCGCCGGAATGCGCAGTCAAATTTCAATTTAAAATATCAGAAACTTAAACAAAGGAACAAGACAAACTTACTTATGAACTCGCTTATGAGTTGCATTACATCTATGGACTTGCGCGCGACAACGCAAGTTATGCTAGCGCGCCTGGTGAAGAAAATTGGAATGAGGAAATCGGTCAATATAATAAGCAAGAGACTGACAATACTATCATAGGAGCAAGAGTAACTCAAGCGTTCCTCTCCGTCTCGTTCCCACGTGATGTTTTTCTTCACCAAAACCGTAAGTAGTCAAAGTAGTTGTCCTATTAAAAATGTCTTAAGATATACCTTAAGATTTCGTCATCCTGTATGTTGGTACAAGCACAATAAATCAATGTGGGAGCGGCGACTGACGCAACGAAGAAAGCGCACCGTTTTTATTGTGACGCTGGCGGTATTAACCGTGGACGTGCGTATTTCAGACATTTTAGAGTTCTGTACTTGTAAAAACGAGGGGAAAGGGATTTATGAAGTAAATGAGTTTTTTTGGTGTTATAGGTGTTTTTGTTGATGGTAGTGTGGTGAAAACGGACAGGAAAGCGTGTCGAACGATCGCAAACTAAAGTTTGCTTTTTTATGCGATAGAAGCCAAAAGAGCAGACAGGTCGGGTGTCCATGGGCGGCAGTGATCACTTACCTGCAGGCGATCCTGATGGTAAACTATCACTACCGTCCATAGACACCCGAAACACTAGAAGTGTTGGAGGTACGTTGTCAGCATTTAAGATAGTGCTGTAGCGAACTTTAAAGATACGTCAAAATTTAATATTAGCTCTAACATTACTTACAATTGCTAGATGCTTCGGATTGTTTGTGTCAAAAGTGAAGTAAGTGAACTGTTTGAAGAGGCGCAGGTGTCGTTTAATATCATCATCATCATCCTCATTGCGTTACCCCGGCATTTGCCACGGCTCATGGGAGCCTGGGGTTCGCTTTGACAACTAATCCTAAGATTTGGCGTAGGCACTAGTTTTACGAAAGCGACTGCCATCTGACCTTCCAACCCGAAGGATAACTAGACCTTATTGGAATTAGTCCCGGTTTCCTCACGATGTTTTCCTTCACCGAAAAGCGACTGGCACATATCAAATGACATTTCGCACATAAGTGGAAAAACTCATTGGTGCGAGCCGGGGTTCGAACCCGCGACCTCCAGAACGAAAGTCACACGCACTTACCGCTAGGCTACCAGCGCTTAATATCGTCGTAGGTGTCGTTTAATATCGTACGTTTATAAGTACTATGAGTAGGTCTCGATTTGAGCTGATATCAGTTATATCGATCAAAAATATCCGAACACATAATTCCCTACCAATGCAGGCGTGTTTAGATATTTGTAAGCACTTTGGCCTTTTTATGCCTTTAAAACTGGTGGGTAAAAACGCATGTATACTTATTCTTGATTTAAACTAGTCTGTTATGTGTACTTCGCAACTTGTCGATATATTGTTATTGACATATACGCTTCACTATTTTTATTTTGCTGCTCCTGGTAACACTTTACCTGTCAGTCATGTTTATTGTGTCAATTTAGTCCGTAGGATTGTATATTTTACTTTAGATACAGTAGATACCTACCTACTTATTTTTTTCTGACATTATCTGATTCTTCTGATGTTACATATCGTCACTACTTTTAAAAAAACTTGTATCTTCATCTGTCAATGAAAAGAAAATTGTAGTAAGTATGTATGGAATGCATATAGACTTACTGCGTTTTAACTTTGAGAAGCAGCGTGAGATACGAGATTTTTTAAAAGTAGTGACGATATTGAAGTTGATTCAAGGTTTACTTAGTGGTAGGTTGTCAAGTAGCGACATGAATGACATATGAGCATAAGTGTTAAAGCTTAAAAAATAACTGAAAAATAAAAAGGGCAAACTCAGATTGCCCCTATCTCTTCCGTGTTAAATTAGTCACTTTAAAATTTAAATTTAACTCTGTTATCTTTGCTACATTTTTTAATCGGGCTTGTTAAGCGGGCCCTCGTTAAGTTGGTTATGGTCTTATCTTAATGTGGACACTTTATTTGTAAACCCGTAAACTCAGGCAATAAAGTAAGCAAGACGTAATTTGCATGCTCTTAAGAGGCAGTTCTTTTAATTCTTATTTAATTTTATATAGATAAATTGGAAAAAATAGCAGTTTAGTTTTAATGTCCCCCGTAGGTCACGTTTTTGCCTTTGTTTGGCTAGTCTGTGGCCAAGAGTAAGCCCATTTATAAGAAAAAAAAACAACGTACACGTCAATATTCTGACAATATTCTGTCGGCCCAGGAATCGCTGGGAAAACAGTGTGGCGGGAAAACAGTCATTAAATAGCCGACAGGAAGCTGCGCAGGAGGCATCGGGACAGGGTAGCACGCTATCTTTTCGGAGGCGATCCAGTTTGGTTGTATTGTGTCAATTTAGTTCATATTAGTTAGGTTAACTGTGTACCTCCAAATTGGCTCATCAGGATGTACTGTGCAACAGCAGCGTTTTTTTTTTGTCACAAAAATATATCTTCTTTTAACCTACCCATTCTTTTTAACCCCCGACGCAAAAACTACGGGGTGTTACAAGTTTGATGTGTCTGTCTGTCTGTCTGTTGGTCTGTCTGTCTGTCTGTCTGTCTGTTTGTCTGTCTGTCTGTGTATGTGTCTGCCTGTGGCATCGTAGTTCCCGAACGGATGAAACGATTTCCATTTTGTTTGAAAGCCGAGTTAGTCGGGAGTTTTCTTAGCCATGTTTCATAAAAATTGGTCCACTATGTCACGGTAGGGGGTTTTTTCAAAATTTTAATTGTGTGGTTAGGTTATTTATTTTACGGATGTGTTCCACACGTTTAGGTCTATGGCACTTTTGACCAATCTTTTCAAAATCCATCAAGATCGTGCCGACAGCAAAGTATAAAAGTTGTGAAAAAATCCGCTCCTTAATCGCGTCGCCTCATGATCTGCGCGATACGCGAAACTTACAACGCCGTAAAGCCTTCCCTGATTTTGATAATGAAGTGTAAATATGCATTTACACGTGCGTATTGTAAACTGTGGTATATAAAAACGATGTAAACTGTCGTAAAGCTGGTACTTACTTTGACGTGAGCTTTGATCAAATCTGCTTGAGAATGTGGAATTGTAAGTTTTAACGTTTCGTTTTTATAAATTGTCAATTAAAATGAAGTATTGATCCTGAACGCGTTTTGAGTGGTCTTCTAATTAAAGTTTTTTCGCATCTCGGAAACGATAGGGTATTCCGGACCTTTGGGAGGCGTGCGCGAAGCCGAAGCCAATACGTAAAGGCCCTTTTGAAACCTTAATAAAATGTAAGGGGTACACTGATTGTAATAGTTAATACGAGGCCGATATTTTCATATACAGTATTTCGACGTTTTCCATAGATTCTCTAGTTGAGATTCATCTTTCTCATCATTCTTTGAATTCAAATATTGGCGCCTTAGTTATGCATGTTTTCAGGTTTCTAATATACCTACACATATGTAGATAAAAATGACGAACATGATGGCCCCTACTTAACTACCTGTTAAAAATAATTTTCTAATAAGATCATTGGCAGGCAATTATTTAAATATTATCGTAGTCCTAATGGGTCCGCCTATATCTGAGTGTGTACTATTAACATTAAAATTATTGGTCTATTGATTTTTATGTGCTAAGTAGCATAGGGCATCTTCTGATAAAATTAAGATATCTTAACCGTTTAATGGAGGATTTTTTTTATTATAAATGGGCTTACTCTTGGTCACAGACTAGCCAAAGGCAAAGACGTGGCCTACCATGGAGTGAGCTCGCCCAGAAGATGCCTGTTCACCCTTGATAATAATGTTTAGAAATATACCTTACCTACCTTACCTGACCTGACCTTACCTTACCTGAGTTTTTCGGAACTTATGTGCGAAATGTCATTTGATATTTGCCAGTCTCTTTTCGGTGAAGGGAAACATCGTGAGGAAACCGGACTAATCCCAATAAGGCCTAGTTACCCACCGGGTTGGAAGGTCAGATGGCAGTCGCTTTCGTAAAACTAGTGCCTACGCCAAATCTTGGGATTAGTTGTCAAACCGGACCCCAGGCTCCCATGAGCCGTGGCAAATGCCGGGATAACGCAAGGAGGATGATGATGACCTTACCTAAATATACTTACCTTTCCATGTAGAAAAGCAAAGAAACTTCAATACATTATGTCCTGGCAAAACTACTGTATTACTGGCACGTTTGATAGATCAGTCACTGTCTGCGGGTGTCCACAAAAAACGGCATTTCTTAGACATTTCGCTTCCTAATTGTGACGCATTAAGGCTTATTAGTTGGACTGCTCAGTGTTAAAATGCCTTTGCCCGTTCCCAGTAATCCGAGTCAATCAGAGCGAAGGGTTATTCTGGATTAGGTATGAGTTCTATATTTTTCATTTTTCACTGACGTATAAGTTGGTATCACTAGCAATTAAATACATATTTTCGTTTGAAGTCATGTTAACTTCCCGTATTTTTTTTAACAGCTTAATACCTATTAGAGGCACAAAACTGTATGACCGATTGAAAACCTGTTTTATTATTTGGTACTTCTTTACAAACACGCAAAAAATGTTTTATTATTTATTTTTCGGACATTTGGCAACTGTACATGGGTGAATGCTAGACAGCAGCAGCAGACAATGCCATGCACCAATATCACGTTACAATACTTTGGCAGTAGTACAGCTTCGGTCAAGAATTCGAAATAATTCCTTAAAATGAATTTTTCACCTGTACCCTTTCTAACTCATCTGAGGTATGCCAATCCCCTTAATTGTCTAGCGCACATATATCTTCATTTGCATCCTCTCAAAGATAATCGCTTCATAAATACAATTTAATTAAATGAGCATTTAAATAAATAGCAATTAAATTTGATCGATACACTTGCTCATCAAACTTTCCCTCCCAGAATAAGTCGCCCCAACACAATTGGACGACATTGCGCTCCGCGCATCACGTACGATCATAAATAACAAATTTATCGCGAGAACATCGTGCCAGCGTACGCGCTGACCGTCTACTGCGATCGCCTACGCGAGCAAACGCCATTTTATAATCTTCAACCAGCTTTACTTGACCTTGAGAGAAGTAATAATTTGTCGTCAGTTGGCAATGATGTTAAACTGGATTTCTTCAGCCTTCGAATCACCGGCCTTCGGTTCGCGAGTGAAATGTCACCCATGCATTTAACGGTCCCACTTCTGATGTCCACAAACGCCCGCGACTCCTCAAGGAGGCAATTCTGTGCATTTTTTTTCCACAGTGGGCGTTCACAGGCAGTAATTAAGGACACTTTTGCGGAATCGACTCCTGTTGTTTAAATTCCGATCGCGTGTATAGTTGTTCTGTTAATTTGTGTTAATGTTTGTACATGTTATGCTTGTGGGATAAAAAGGTTGCATAAAAAGGTCTAGAGTGAAATTCGGTGTCGTCCATAATGAAAAAAAAGTGGTATAAAGAAAAATATCCTGGGATTGCATATTTTGTAAATAGTAAAGCTGTCTATTTTAATTTTTATCCTTTAAATACTTATTTTTGACACTTTTTGTAAATAAATAATTTTACACATAAAAATAGGAACGAATTAAAGATATTATACCATCCCAAATCATATAAAACATAGCCAGTTTCAGCTTGCTTATTGAAATGACTCTAATAAATAACCATAAAAAAGATTAGATCAGCTCCAATGTGAAACTGCAATGAAGACATAATAAATCAAATCAAGTATTAAGATTTTGTCGATTTTCTTACTTAAGCAAAACCACAACAAGAAAGCACGCCGTTCAAACGTCGCCTCATTTCTATCGGAAAAACAAAGACTGTCAATAAAAAGCATGTTGGACTTGTTAAGATTCTTCGCGATAACAAGCGTTTATCTATGAGAGCGCACCACTGTGCGGTCCAAGGAGTTAATTAACAAAATTCTCTTTGTCCGAGACACATAAAATTTTACGAGGATCAAGATCTGTGCACAGTGGTTCGACCGCCGCAGATTGTGGATGTAGTGTGCTGGAAGGTGCGAGATACCAATCTTTGGACTGGTTTTTGGACATTTTAAGTGATAAATTTGTGATAAATGCAAAATTTGTGCCGCTGATGTGATTCGAGACCCGTGCTGATCCAATTTCATTGATATGCAGATGATTAGCATGTGATATCAATCTAAATTCATGTTTCGCAAATATTTGTGTTTTTTGACCATTTGGAAATAATGTGAAATTAGTGTCTGAGATAAGAAATGGTCATAACATAAAGTAGCTTACAAATTAATGAATGAAAACAAAACATTTATATTACGAATGATTCAAGTGGATATGCTATTGTAAGTTTTATTCAGTAAATAAAACCTACATATCCAGGCTCAAAACACTACATAAACATAAGCCAAGAACCAAAGAAGAGGTTTTCACCTTTAGTGTAATTAATTTATACAAAAAAGTTCCTTCTAGCACCCTACATCCATTCCCCGAAACGTACTTTCTTACGTACGAAGACACAAAAAATTGGAGCAAGGCAGGTATGGAAAAGAACCATAAAATTTAATAGGGTTTCCTCCAAAAAGCACTTACGTGAGGCGGTTGCAGATAGCGGGCGCAGGGTTCAGTGAGATATGGTGACAATGGCTCTTGACAACGGGCTGATAGGTTATCAGGTTTATTGTGGCCCATACTGGTTTGGGTGGGTTTGAATGAAAGAGATTCCTTTTAGTCTGGTGACTGGTTAAGTGGTATTCTTTGTGTAGTTGGCTGTTGGATGAATTTAAGAAAGAACAGGGTACGTAGCACAAACGCTTACGGTAATATTCTTTATTGTAGCTAGAAATATCTATTGCTCTTCTCTCTTGGCGCGACAGAGCAGTGCGCTTCGATCGGCGGTGTCTAACGTCAACGATTGTCATGGATTAAGAGCCCAGAACCCAGAACTCTATATCCTTGAGAAAAAGAGGAAGATCTGGCGGCTTTGGGCTCTTAGTCCATCATTTCGGCTAGTCCGGCTGATATACAATTTTACAGAATACAGTCCTAATATATCGGGCATCGATATCTTTATAACCACACTTTTGCCCACGGCTACGCTCGCGTTAGAAAGAGACACCTCTATCCTTTCAACTATCTCTACTTAAAAAATCACATCAATTCGTCGCATCGTTTCACCGTGAAAGATGGACAAACAAACAGACACACTTTCCTATTTATAATATAAGGATGGACTAACCACTTTGTAGAAATCCATAAGCTCCATGGCGATGTTTTCTCGAAGGGCTATAGCATATAACTCATATAAGCTACTTCTCCTTCCCCGGTTCCTCATGGCTGTGGGTCGCAACCACATGAGATCGTTATTTTGTGTACCAAGCCCTCCAATCCGCACGGTCTTCTGCAGTCCTAATAATTAGGCGCCTGTGCTGATCCCTGGCAGGCCTTTTTATAGTGCTCCCAGACAAGTTATATAACATTATATACCGTATTTTTAAATTAAAGGAAAAATGGAAAAATTCACACCTCCGGCAGGACTCGAACCTGCGACCTTTGGCCTTGCCGGGGCGCAGTTGGTAGCGTGATGGCCCCGGCAAGGTTCGAGTCCTGCCGGAGGTGTGAATTTTTCCATTTTTCTTTTAATTTAAAAATATGTAATAACGCTCGCAGACGTTTCTGCATGATAAAAAACAAATTATACACCGTGTTGTTTTTGTTTTCCGTAAAATTCGACACGTAGCTAGGTTCATTATCGGAACCACCCTGCATATCACTTTTAGTAAAATTCGGAAAAAAATGTTCAGCATATTCATACATAACTAGCTTTTACCCGCGGCTTCGCCCGCGTAATAAAAGTATTCTTATTGAAACGTTTACAAAAAATAAGATTTTCATTTGGATCCGTAGGTTTCTTTGTAGGTACATCTATCTGTCCGCGATTATTTCGATTAAGGTAAAGCGGGGCAATTCTCGACTGGGGGGGCCATTGTAACTGATCTATTTGCGGTACGGTCAGCCATGAAAGTGGTTTCCCACTTTTCGACTCTATTGATCGAAAAGTGGTAAACCACTTTTTTGGCTGACTGTGCCTTACACATATTACTATTGTTTTAAAAGAAATTCTTGCAATGATTGTAGAATTGTTACACAGCGACCACAGCGTAGGTAGTAGGTACGAATATGTATATATTTTACCTATATAAATATTTATACTGGGGAAACTTCATACAACCCACATAGCCAGTATCTCGACGCTATGGTCGGTAGGGTAAAAAGTACTTCCTTGCTAATGCAAGGAAGTACTTATTATCGCTTACAATTTTTTCCATTTTGCTTATACTTATTGCAAACGTAAACATATAAAAGGCAAGCAAACAACGATCTTCTTACAGCACATTGAATGTAATAGTTATTACGGATGCAGGATACTCGCCGATGCATACTTACTAATCCCTTCCCACTGAGCCACCTGCATTTTACACTGCCTAGATATCGATTGCCGACCGATTATTCCGACCCCAATCCCTATTCTTATCCCCGTCCCTATCTCTATCCTTGTCCCCGTCCCCGTCCCGTCCCTGCCCCTGTCCCTCCCCTATCCCTATCCCTATCCCCGTCCCCGTCCCCTATCCCTATCCCTATCCCTATCCCTATCCCTATCCCTATCCCTATCCCTATCCCTATCCCTATCCCTATCCCTATCCCTATCCCTATCCCTATCCCTATCCCTATCCCTATCCCTATCCCTATCCCTATCCCTATTCCTATCCCTATCCCTATCCGCATCCGCATCCCTATCCCTATCCCTACCCCTATCCCTACCCCTACCCCTTCCCTACCCCTATCCCTACCCCTAACCCCTACCCCCTACCCCTACCCCTATCCCTAACCCTATCCCGTTCCTGTCCCTGTCCCTGACCCTGTCCCTGTCCCTGTCCCTGTCCTTGCCCCTGTCAAATTATCATGCTAGGAGGTGAACTTTGAAAAATCCTTTCTTAGTGCTCCTCTAAGGAACTTCCGTGTCAATTTGAAATCTCTTGAACCAGAAGTAAAGATAAAAACTAAACCTATACTTATGGCTATTTTGGATATTTTAACCCCATTGCACAACAACAGGGGAGAAAATTTATTTTCCACCTCATTCGATTTTAAATATTTATCGTGATCAGCGACCCGATAAACCATAAAAACGATACCCATATTGTGTTTTTGACTTTACCCCCTTTGCTCCCCTTTAGGGGTCAAATTTTCAAAAAACCTGAAACATCTCTTTAGGAATCCTCCTGTGAAGTTTCGAATAAAATAGTCAAACTAATCTTGTTTCCCGATACAAACTTTGAACCCCCATTTCACCCTTTTAAGAGGAGAATTTTGAAAAATCCTTTCTTAGTGCTCCTCTACGCCAAATTTGAAATCTCTAGGACCAGCGGTTTCGGCTGTGTGTTGATATGTCAGTTAGTCAGTCAGTCAGTTTCTTCTTTTATATATTTTTTGATATTTAAACCCCATTGTACTACAACAGGGGAGAAGGTATTTCACTTCCGCCTCGTTAGATTTTAAAAGCGTTGTATTTATCGTGATCAGCGACCCGATTAATCATAAAAACGATACCCATATTGTTTTTTTGACTTTATCACCCCCTTTTCACCCTTTTAGGGATTAAACTTTCAATAATCCTGAAACATGTATTTAGTCTATGTCTTTGGGAATCTTCCTGTGAAGTTTCGAATAAAATAATCAAACTAATCTTGTTTCCACATACAAAATTTGAACCCCCATTTCACCCCCTTAGGAGAGGAATTTTGAAAAATCCTTTCTTAATGCTCCTCTACACTATATGAGGAACATATGTGCAAAATTTTAAATCTCTAGGACCAGCAGTTTCGGCTGTGCGTTGATATGTCAGTCAGTCAGTCAGTCAGTTTCTTCTTTTATATATTTTTTTGATATTTAAACCCCATTGCACCACAACAGGGGAGAAGGTATTTCACTTCCGCCTCGTTAGATTTTAAAAACGTTGTATTTATCGTGATCAGCGACCCAATAAACCCTAAAAATGATACCCATATTAGTTTTTTAACTTTACCACCACCTTTTCACCCTTTTAGGGGTTAAATTTTCAAAAAACCTGAAACACGTCTTTAGTCATATGTTTTTAGGATCCCTCTTGTGAAGTTTCGAATAAACCAGTGAAACTAACATTGTTTCCCCATACAAACTTTGAACCCCCATTTGACCCCCTTAGGAGGCGAATTTTGAAAAATCCTTTCTTAGTGCTCCTCTACACTATATAAGGAACCTACGTGCCAAATTTGACATCTCTAGGACCAGCGGTTTCGGCTGTGCGTTGATATGTCAGTCAGTCAGTCAATATCTTCTTTTATATATTTTTTTGATATTTATACCCCATTGCGCCACAACAGGGGAGAAGGTATTTCACTTCCGCCTCGTTAGATTTTAAAAACGTTGTATTTATCGTGATCAGCGACCCGATAAACCATAAAAACCATACCCATATTGATTTTTTGACTTTATCACCCCCCTTTTCACCCTTTTAGGGGTTAAATTTTCAAAAAACCTGAAACACGTATTCAGTCATATGTCTTAAGGAATCTTCCTGTGAAGTTTCGAATAAAATAGTCAAACTAATCTTGTTTCCCCATACAAACTTTGAACCCCCATTTGACCCCCTTAGGAGGTGAATTTTGGAAAATCCTTTCTTAGTGCTCCTCTACACTATATAAGGAACCTACGTGCCAAATTTGAGATCTCTAGGACCAGCGGTTTCGGCTGTGCGTTGATATGTCAGTCAGTCAGCTTCTTCTTTTATATATTTAGATAAATAAATTTATTAGTGTGAGAGACCCTTAAGAATAACATTCAAGTTAGTGTCAAGTGATTGACGGCACATGTCGAAACAAATAACATAAGGAATTGGTAAAGGTTGTCACACGTCTCTAGTAATTATCTTTATTTTTTTAATAACTCGATAACCGTAAGACATAAGACGCTAGTTTCTTAGAGAAATTAATTGCATTTGATCTAAAGATCCTTCCTTACTTAAAAATAACTTGTATTTTTAACCGACTTCAAAAAAGGAGGAGGTTCTCAATTCGACTGAATGTTTTTTTTTTGTAGGTATGTTACTCGATATCTCCGAGAATCGTAGACCGATTTTCAAAATTTTTTTTTTGATCGTACGAGTATAACCCCGAGATGGTCCCATTGGCACCAAGTCGTGGTCTGATGATTGGGATCTTGGAGAAATCGAGGAAACTCTTCAAATGTTATAGGCACATGTAATGTTTTTTGTGTATTTTTCAAAGGTGCACCAGTATTTGCGCCTGATGGTAATAATTTTATGTGGCTGAGCTGATGATGGAAGGTCAACTCCTCAATGGTAAGGAGTTAAAGGACAATTCTTTCACTACTGTACATATATTCGGACTGATACATATAATATCACTAGGAACCACTAAAAATCAACAAATAAATTAACTTTTTAACAAAAAATAAAACCGCCTTAAAAAAAAGCGTGTTACAAAACACGGAGAAACTAAAAAGCCAAAAATAATAAACCTTCGAATTCAGATTTCTTATCGGATTGCAATAATCTAAACATCCAAATTATAAACAAATCAATTATTTTTGGAGTCGGGACCAGCCTGCGTATGGTTGGGTAGGTCAAACAGGAAATAGCAAGGCGACGAACAGGTCTGGTACCGACTACAAAAATAATTGATTTGTTTATAATTTGGATGTTTATATTATTGCAATCCGATAAGAAATCTGAATTCGAAGGTTTATTATTTTTGGCTTTTTAGTTTCTCCGTGTTTTGTAACACGCTTTTTGATTTTTATCACCCTTGAAGTTTTTACTTAGAGGTAATGTATTGCGAATTTTGATCAGTCTAACGCGTGGCAGACAACGTTAATGACAACAATAATGGTGTACATTGAAGCTTATACTTATTTTGTATGAAAAAAAAAGACTTCATAATTTTTAAAAGTCGCTGAACTTTAATGTTGGTCAGTTTATAGACTTTAGCCTACCCGGTAAACCTGACTTGTAGTTTTTTTTAATACTTCACTTATTAGAACCAATATAAAACCAAAGCCTCTCGCGCTTGGCTCATTAATAACCGCGGTGTAAAATGGCGGATTGTTTCGGGAGCCTGCGACTGCGCATCATAAATCATCTTACTTGTTCCAGTTTTTGCCGGTTTTCAATTGGGCGCGCTCAACAGGAATTCAATTTAGGCTAAATTACGTGAATTTGCATTTGGGAGTTTGCTTCGTGTGTCAAAATCGTAAGATGGCAGGTTTCAATTGCAACTGAGCTAGTAATAAAGTGAGCATTTGAGCAATCTAGATTAGCTTTCCAAAAATCATAGCAAAACTGTTAGATGGTGTAGATATCATAATTGAATCATAAATATATTAACTTTGCCTAAAATATTAAAACAATTTAAAAACAAATGGTGCAAAGCTGTCCATAGTAACACAACGCGGAAATGTTGCGAGCGTCATAGGCACTTTTGCACCAGTAGTCAGGGACCAAACGACCTCTTTTACAAAAAGTCGTCGACATCTCCTCTAAATACCTAAAACAGGTATGGATGTGTTCCTCGTTATCTCCAGATTACGAATTGACCTGTTTTAGTTTAAGAGGCCTTATTCCTAAAGACGAGCGTTTTTTGCAAAATAGAACCTTTTTCATTCAAAATTATAAAGAAACTATAAATGATTATTAAAAAAATGATAATGTTCCTAAAAGTACATATCTTAAGCTAGAAAGTCAATTGGTACTACTTTAAAATATGTCTTTTTATACTTCCGAAAAATCAGTTTTTTCGGAAGACGTTTTCAAATTTCGTAGTGGAATAGCTCGTTTAGAATCGTGATTGTGCTGTTAAAAATGTTATTTGGGGTAATAAATGATCACAATCCTATTTGTTATATCCTGTACGAGTTAGCTAATACTTTGACATTTTAAGATTTACTTGAAATGGTGGATAAATAACCTTCCGTATCCTCCCCATTTTTTCGATAAAAAGAGGTTTACATTATGTATTTTTCCTGCGATTCCTGCATTTTTTGTAACTCTTAAATAATATTATCCTAAATTAGAACTTCTTATTGACCTATAAAAAAAAAATCATACATATAAGACATACCTTTCTGTCGATAGATATGTTTTTAAAACACCTAAAATTCGAATAAAAGACACTGTGCTAACGCGAGCCCGCTCAGTCTGCGCCGAGCGCTCGAAGACAACGGACCTGCGTTTGATCGTCCGGCGCACCTAGCTTTCGTAAGCAGCGCGATAGTTCCGAGAAGTGCCGTAAACTGCGACTAAACAAATCTTGATCCTTTTTACACCTTATGCAATTTTAGCATTCGACATGCTTTTCATATGATTTTAAGTTATACGTGAAGTTTGTTGAGAGTTTGAATTATTATTATATTTTGGGACCAGGATGAGGTTCTGGTTCTCATGATGATGGAGTCAGGCAGGAGATGTTCAACAGAACTGCTATTCTACTTATCATAACTCCACCATGTTTGGGCTCATTAGATTTGGGCTGACGAGCACCATCGAACTAGATGAGGTCCAAGGTCTCATGACGGGGTCAGGAGGTGGCCAACAGAACTGCTATTCTCCTCATCATAACCCCATCATATTTGGGCTCATTAGATTTGGGCTGACGAGCACCATCTATTCTCCTCATCATAACCCCATCATGTTTGGGCTCATTATAAACCTACATGGGTATGTCATATACATTCAACCCGGGTATGTCTTAAACTACGTCCAAAAAGAGAGGTAGGGCCTAGCGTAATGCCATCACGCTCGAATCAGGAGCAGCCCAACTGGGGGAATACCTCCACCTTACAGAATACCACAGCCATAATAGCACTGCTGCCTACCCTGTAGGTATGTAGTGTTGTGTTCCTGTTGGTGAGTAAGGTTCCCAGTGCTCCACCCCCACCCCCCTAATCATGATGATTGCGCAGTTCAAGAGGCTACCCCAGGAGGGTACCAGCAGTGCTGGAGAATCCCTCACTGGGCTTCCACGCTCAGGTCGCATTATGCCTGAGAGTGGACGCCGAGGCTGCCCCACATCGTACTCTGGGGGGGCAAAACCGCGCTCACTCATCTGCCATCTACCCGAGGTAAGAGCAGTACTGCTTCGGCACCCCCTACCATGTTGTCCGTGGACTTCTGCAACATTAGGGGCTTACATTCCAACCTTAATGCTGTCCATCAGCACCTCGAGACAGCAAAGCCGGCCTTGCTCTTTCTGACCGAGACGCAGATATCGTCTCCAGCCGACACATCCTACCTGTCCTATCCTGGATACGGACTGGAACACACTTTCGTGCCTAGAGCTGGGGTGTGTGTGTACGTTAGAGACGATATCAGCTCTCGCCGCCTCAGGAATCTTGAAGGTAAGGACCTCTCCACCCTATGGCTACGTATAGACTGCGATGACCATCCCCGCGTCTATTCGTGCCTATATAGGTCCCACAGCGGTGATGCCGAAACTGACCGACTCATTGAGCACACTCAAACGGCTGCAGACTCTGTGCAGCAGCAGATCCCATCCGCTGAGATCATTGTGCTCGGTGATTTTAATGCCCACAATGCCGAATGGCTCGGCTCTAATAAGACCGATCATGCGGGCAGATCTGTTTTTGACTTTGCTCTGGCATACGGCCTAACACAACTGGTTACTACGCCTACGCGAATCCCAGATGTGGAAGGACAGGAACCTTCCCTGTTGGACCTTCTGCTGACTTCTCATCCGACAGATTACGGTGTATCCGTTGAAGCCCCGCTGGGGTCATCGGATCACTGCTTGATTCGGAGCACGGTTCCGCTCGCGTGCACGCCGCGTCGGCGAGTTGCATGTACACGCCGTGTGTGGCACTATAGGTCAGCAGACTGGGATGGGATGCGGTCCTTCTTTGCGTCCTACCCCTGGAGGCAAGTTTGCTTCTCGCCGGATGATCCCGATGTCGTCGCTGATTCTGTTGCTGACGTGGTGCTGCAGGGAATGGAGCTTTTCATTCCATCTTCTGTAGTCCCTGTTGGTGGTAAATCGCAACCCTGGTTCAGTCGTCTCTGTAAAGAGGCCTCGCGTTGGAAAAACGAGTGCTACCGAGCCTGGGTTAATGCGGCGGCAGTACGGGATGAAAATACCAGCGCACTAAAAAAGGAGTTTAACTTCGCCTCCAGGTCCTTCAAAAGAGTTATCGCCAGAGCAAAGTCGCTGCACATCGGTAGAATTGGCGAGAAATTGGAGCACCTCCCTTCGGGCACTCGTGCGTTCTGGTCTCTCGCCAAAGCTATCCAGGGGAATTTCTGCACGCCATCTTTTCCACCCCTGCACATGGGAAGTGATTCATGGGCCCACGACGCAAAAGATAAAGCCGACCTTCTGGGCAAACTCTTTGCGTCCAACTCTACTTTGGATGACGGGGAAACGCGCCGCCGACTATACCGCGGTGCGAGAGCTATATGCCGGATGTCCGGTTCAACCAAAGCTCAGTGCGTAAAGCACTTCGTTCCCTCGACACTCATAAGTCGAGTGGGCCCGATGGAATCCCTGCCATTGTGCTAAAAACTTGTGCTCCTGAGTTGGCTCCGGTCTTAACGCGTCTCTTTCGGCTCTCTTACTCTTCCGGCGTAGTCCCGGCTTCTTGGAAGTCAGCTTTGGTGCACCCGATCCCTAAAAAAGGCGACCGCTCAAATCCGTCCAACTATAGGCCAATAGCTATAACTTCCTCTTCTCGAAGATAATGGAATCCATCATCAACTGCCAGCTCTTACGGTACCTAGAGGATCACCAGCTGCTTAGTGACCAACAATATGGTTTCCGTAGAGGCCGCTCGGCTGGTGATCTTCTAGTTAACCTGACACATCGTTGGGCACAGGCAATCGAGATGAAGGGTGAGGCATTGGCCGTTAGTTTGGACATCGCGAAAGCGTTTGATCGCGTTTGGCATAAAGCACTTCTTTCGAAGTTACCATCCTACGGGCTTCCCGAGAGATTATGTGTTTGGGTGGGTAGCTTCCTGGCAGACAGAAGCATAAAGGTCTTAGTTGACGGTAAATGCTCTGACTCCATGCCTGTGAATGCTGGTGTTCCCCAAGGCTGTGTGCTATCACCTACGCTATTCCTCTTGCATATCAATGACATGCTGCAAACCAGCGGCATTCATTGTTATGCGGATGATAGTACGGTTGATGCTACTTACACCGGCCGCACCAATATCTCTCGGGAAAACGTCATCGAGAGCCGGAACAAACTTGTGTCTGAAATTGAGACTTCCTTGAAAGAAGTCTCTGAATGGGGTCGACTTAACTTAGTCCGATTTAACCCTACCAAGACACAGGTTTGCGCGTTTACCGCAAAAAAGTTAGAGTTTGTCGCATCACCCTTTTTTGAGAGCACTCCCCTCACTGCCACAGCCAGTATAGGAATTCTAGGCGTTGACATTTCGAGTGCAGTCCAGTTTCGCGGTCATTTAGAAGGTAAGGCCAAACTGGCCTCAAAAAAGCTGGGTGTGCTCAATAGATCGAGACAGTATTTCACTCCAGCCCACCGCCTTCAGCTCTATAAGGCGCAGGTTCGCCCACACATGGAGTACTGTTCTCATCTATGGGCAGGGGCACCTCAGTACCAGCTTCTCCCTCTGGACCGCATCCAACGACGAGCGACTCGAATTGTCAACTGCCAGCATATCTCCGATCGGCTTGACCCCTTGGCGCTGCGTAGAGATGTGGCCTCGCTCTGCATTTTCTATCGCATGTATAACGGGGAGTGCTCCGAGGAATTGTTCGGATTAATCCCTACCGCTTCTTTCCGCCATCGCCCTACGCGACAACATTTCCATCGTCATCATCTAGATGGCTGGCAGTCCTCAACTGTGCGTTTCTCCAGAAACTTCCTGCCCCGCACAGCTAAACTGTGGAATGAATTGTCGCCTGCGGTATTTCCGGACCGATACGACCTTCAAATCTTCAAGAAAAGAGCGTACACCCATCTTAAAGGCCGGCAACGCACCTCCAACACCTCTGGTGTTTCGGGTGTCCATGGGCGGCGGTGATCGCTTACCATCAGGCGACCTGTCTGCTCGTTTGCCTCCTATCCCATAAAAAAAAATCTCAGATTTGAGGCGACGGTTAAAAAGTGACACATGAGCAGTTCCAATGCACCAAATGTCACTGTTCTGGACGTAAGTGCATGCTGTTCTTATAAAAATACTAGCTTTTACCCGCGGCTTCGCCCGCGTAATAAAAGTATTCTTATTGAAACGTTTACAAAAAATAAGATTTTCATTTGGATCCGTAGGTACGAGTACTTTCAATCTCTCACTGGGAGACAAAAAGTGTCCCAGAACCTTACACTGCTTTTTGGCTGACTGTACCTTACACATATTACTATTGTTTTAAAAGAGATTCTTGCAATGATTGTAGAATTGTTACACAGCGACCACAGCATAGGTAGTAGTGTACGAATATGTATGTATTTTACCTATATAAATATTTATACTGGGCAAACTTCATACAACCCACATAGCCAGTATGTCGACGCTATGGTCGGTAGGCTAAAAAGTACTTCCTTGCATTATCGCTTACAATTTTTTCCATTTTGCTTATACTTATTGCAAACGTAAACATATGAAAGGCAAGCAAACAACGATCTTCTTACAGCACATTGAATTTAATAGTTATTACGGATGCAGGATACTCGCCGATGCCTACCAGGGACCGGCCCGCTATCCCTTATACGGGGTTTTGTATGGGTATTTCGTTAGGCTTAACTTACCCTACCCTTTTGACGCGATACCCTTTCATTTTGCTTATAAAGCCCTAACGAAAGCGCTTACCTAAAATAGCCCAATACCCTTTCAAAACCCTTATCATCGGCTCAGCCTAACGCCATAAGGGTAAGCCTTATACTGGGTTTTATTTGCTTTCCCTTATAGCATATCGTGCGAGTTTAAATCCTGTACCTCGCTCATAAAGCACACATTACTCCGAACGAAATAACATACGATCGTTACCTACGGTGGCACTGTGTGTGATATTTGCGCGTTTCTGTTTGATGGAAACGGCTGTAGATAAAATAAGGTTCAATTTTCAATACCAAATACTTATAGTTATGATAGGCTCCTTCTTTGCTCAGGTGTAACACAGGCAAACGCTGCTTTTTAGGGTTCCGTAGTCAACTGTCTGTGTGTCCGTCCGTCCGTCCGTCCGCGGATAATCTCAGTAACCGTTAGAACTAGAAAGCTGAAATTTGGTCCCAATATGTATATCAATCACGCCAACAGAGTGCAAATTTGGGTACCCCCCCCTACATGTAAAGTGGGGGCTTATAATATTTTTCATTCCAACCCCAACGTGTGATATATTGTTGGATAGGTATTTAAGAATGAATAAAGGGTTTACTAAGATTGCTTTTTGATAATATTAATATTTTCGGAAATAATCGCTCCTAAAGGAAAAAAAGTGCGTCCCCCCCCCTCTAACTTTTGAACCACAAGTTTAAAAAATATGAAAAAAAATCACAAAAATAGAACTTTGTAAAGACTTTCTAGGAAAATTGTTTTGAACTTGATAGGTTCAGTAGTTTTTGAGAAACATATGGAAAACTTCGGAACCCTACACTGAGCGTGGCCCGACACGCTCTTGGCCGGTTTTTTTATCGGACTTGTCTTGATGAGTACCCGATGTCTAGCTGATGCTGAACCCTGGCTGCACCTAGGGGAACTCGGGTTTAGTGTAATACAGGCAAACGCTGATTTCGTCATCGGACTTGTCTTGATGAGTACTCGAGTGAGCAGTACCCGAAGTCCAGCTGATGCTGAACCCTGGCTGTACCTAGGGGAACTCGGGTTTAGTGTAACACAGGCAAACGCTGGTTTCGACATCGGACTTGTCTTGATGAGTACTCGAGTGAGCAGTACCCGAAGTCCAGCTGATGCTGAACCCTGGCTGCACCTAGGGGAACTCGGGTTTAGTGTAACACAGGCAAACGCTGTTTTCGTCATCGGACTTGTCTTGATGAGTACTCGAGTGAGCAGTACCCGAAGTCCAGCTGATGCTGAACCTTGGCTGCACCTAGGGGAACTCAGGTTTAGTGAAACACAGGCAAACGCTGTTTTCGTCATCGGACTTGTCTTGATGAGTACTCGAGTGAGCAGTACCCGAAGTCCAGCTGATGCTGAACCCTGGCTGCATCTAGGGGAACTCGGGTTTAGTGTAACACAGGCAAACGCTGTTTTCGTCATTGGACTTGTCTTGATGAGTACTCGAGGGAGCAGTACCCGAAGTCCAGCTGATGCTGAACCCTGGCTGCATCTAGGGGAACTCGGGTTTAGTGTAACACAGGCAAACGCTGTTTTCGTCATCGGACTTGTCTTGATGAGTACTCGAGTGAGCAGTACCCAAAGTCCAGCTGATGCTGAACCCTGGCTGCACCTATGGGAACTCGGGTTTAGTGTAACGCAGGCAAACGCTGTTTTCGTCATCGGACTTGTCTTGATGAGTACTCGAGTGAGCAGTACCCGAAGTCCAGTTGATGCTGAACCCTGGCTGCACCTAGGGGAAATCGGGTTTAGTGTAACACAGGCAAACGCTGTTTTCGTCATCGGACTTGTCTTGATCAGTACTCGAGTGAGCAATTCCCAAAGTCCAGCTGATGCAGAACCCTGGCTGCACCTAGGGGAACTCGGGTTTAGTGTAACACAGGCAAACGCTGTTTTCGTCATCGGACTTGTCTTGATGACTACTCGAGTGAGCAATACCCAAAGTCTAGCTGATGCTGAACCCTGGCTGCACCTAGGGGAACTCGTGTTTAGTGTAACACAGGCTAACGCTGTTTTCGTCATCGGACTTGTCTTGATGAGTACTTGAGTGAGCAGTACCCGAAGTGTAGCTGATGCTGAACTCTGTTTGCACCTAGGGGAACTCGGGTTTAGTGTAACACAGGCAAACGCTGTTTTCGTCATTGGACTTGTCTTAATGAGTATTTGGGTGAGCTGTACCCGAGATAGAGCTGATGCTGAAACCTGGCTGTACCTAGGGGAACTCGGGTTTGGTGTAACATAGGAGTGCCCGAGTTCCCCTAGGAATAGCCAGGGTTCAGCATCAGCTCTACCCTGGTTACTGCTCACTCAAGTACTCATCAAAACAAGTCCGATGACGAAAACAGCGCTTGCCTATGTTACACCAAACCCGCGTTCCCCTGGGAAAAGCCAGGGTTCAGCATCAGCTACAGGGTACTCATCAAGACAAGTCCGATGACGAAAACAGCGCTTGCCTATGTTACTCCAAACCCGCGTTCCCCTAGGAATAGCCAGGGTTCAGCATCAGCTCTACCTTGATTAATGCTCACACAAGCACTCACCAAGACAAGTCCGGTGAAGAAAACAGCGCTTGCCTATGTTACTCCAAACCCGCGTTCCCCTGGGAAAAGCCAGGGTTCAGCATCAGCTCTACCATGGTTACTGCTCACTCAAGTACTCACCAAGACAAGTCCGGTGAAGAAAACAGCGCTTGCCTATGTTACTCCAAACCCGCGTTCCCCTGGGAAAAGCCAGGGTTCAGCATCAGCTCTACCTTGGTTACTGCTCACTCAAGTACTCATCAATACAAGTCCGATGAAGAAAACAGCGTTTGCCTATGTTGCACGAAACCCGAGTTCCCTTCGGAGTAGCCAGGGTTCAGCATCAGCTCTACCTTGGTTACTGCTCACACAAGTACTCATCAAGACAAGTCCGATGACGAAAACAGCGCTTGCCTATGTTACTCCAAACCCGCGTTCCCCTAGGAATAGCCAGGGTTCAGCATCAGCTCTACCTTGGTTACTGCTCACTCAAGTACTCATCAAGACAAATCCGATGACGAAAACAGCGTTTGCCTATGTTGCACGAAACCCGAGTTCCCCTAGGAATAGCCAGGGTTCAGCATCAGCTCTACCCTGGTTACTGCTCACTCAAGTACTCATCAAAACAAGTCCGATGACGAAAACAGCGCTTGCCTATGTTACACCAAACCCGCGTTCCCCTGGGAAAAGCCAGGATTCAGCATCAGCTCTACCTTGGTTACTGCTCACTCAAGTACTCATCAAGACCAGTCCGATGACGAAAACAGCGTTTGCCTATGTTGCACGAAACCCGAGTTCCCTTAGGAATAGCCAGGGTTCAGCATCAGCTCTACCTTGGTTACTGCTCACTCAAGTACTCATCAAGACAAGTTCGATGACGAAAACAGCGCTTGCCTATGTTACTCCAAACCCGCGTTCCCCTAGGAATAGCCAGGGTTCAGCATCAGCTCTACCATGGTTACTGCTCACTCAAGTACTCATCAAGACAAGTCCGGTGAAGAAAACAGCGCTTGCCTATGTTACTCCAAACCCGCGTTCCCCTGGGAAAAGCCAGGGTTCAGCATCAGCTCTACCTTGGTTACTGCTCACTCAAGTACTCATCAATACAAGTCCGATGAAGAAAACAGCGTTTGCCTATGTTGCACGAAACCCGAGTTCCCTTAGGAGTAGCCAGGGTTCAGCATCAGCTCTACCTTGGTTACTGCTCACACAAGTAATCATCAAGACAAGTCCGATGACGAAAACAGCGCTTGCCTATGTTACTCCAAACCCGCGTTCCCCTAGGAATAGCCAGGGTTCAGCATCAGCTCTACCTTGGCTACTGCTCACTCAAGTACTCATCAAAACAAGTCCGATGTCGAAAACAGCGCTTGCCTATGTTAAACCAAACCCGCGTTCCCCTGGGAAAAGCCAGGGATCAGCATCAGCTCTATCTTAGGAACTGCTCACCCAATTAACTCATCAAGGCGAGTTGGATGACGAAAACGGCTTGTTTTTATGTTGGCAATTAACGTTTTCAATGTGTAATGTTAATGGTTAATTGTATTGATTTTCGCCCAACACTGTATATTTACATGCATACATACATATTTACATAATTATATTCATACATACATACCTACATACATTCATACATACCTACATACATTCATACGTACGAACGTACATACTGATCTATGGGCGACGATGATCATTTACCATCAGGCGATCCATCACTTCCTTGTCTCCCAGTTCATTAAAAATAATTTCTAGCCGTGTTCTACTTTTATCCAACGAAAACATGTTTCGTTGCAAAATAAAAAATGGGGCGCATAGTGCGGAGTGGCAACAGCGCATTTTCCTTCCTGTTCTTACAATAGCTTAGATTCATAATCCTGTCTCTTTTACGCAAGGCTCGACTACGCTTTAACAAAAGGGAAAGCCTTATAAATAGCGCTTAAAATAAGGGTAACCCTTATTAAAGGCTTGCAAGCCGTATCGGATAGCGCTAAGCCAATGCACAGGGCTAGCTTTATTGTTTTGCTTAGTCTTTTGTAAGGGCTAGTCAAATGAATGGGCTTGCAGTTCGAAAGGGAGAGTCTCTCGATTGGGTCGTCCTTACGTTAGGGATTCCCAATGAAAGGCTTGTAGCGCGGAAGGGGTTGTCCGGTCCCTGATGCCTACTTTTTACTAATCCCTTCCCACTGAGCCACCTGCATTTTACACTGCCTAGATATCGATTGCCGACCGATTATTCCGACCCCAATCCCTATTTTTATCCCCGTCCCTATCTCTATCCTTGTCCCCGACCCCATCCCGTCCCTGTCCCCGTCCCTCCCCTATCCCTATCCCTATCCCTATCCCTATCCCTATCCCTATCCCTATCCCTATCCCCTCACCAAGTCTACCAAAACTACTTATGTAATAGGTCCAAAAATTTATAATTGCATTCCAAATGACATTCAAAATTTAGAAAATGATAATTGTTTTTATAAAGAATTGAAGAAATGGTTAATCAAAAATGCATTCTACGATGTAAAAGAATTTTGTGACATTTAAACATTTATGTAATGTATCCAATTATTATTCTAATTACTTTTAATATTGTATTATGATCTCTTAAATTCAATTCAAAAATTTAAAGTTTAATTATTATTCTAAATTTTAATATATGAACTGTAACTGTTGACGTGTAATGTATCTGTGCATTTACGAAATAAATGAATATGAATATGAATATGAATATCCCTATCCCTATCCCTATCCCTATCCCGTTCCTGTCCCTTTACCTGTCAAATTATCATGATAGGAGGTGAAGAAAAATCCTTTCTTAGTGGTCCTCTAAGGAACTTCCGTGTCAATTTGAAATCTCTTGAACCAGAAGTAAAGATAAAAACTAAACCTATACTTATGGCTATTTTGGATATTTTAACCCCATTGCACAACAACAGGGGAAAAAAATTCTTTTCCAAATCATTAAATTTTAAAATCGTTGTATTTATCGTGTTCAGCGACCCGATAAACCATAAAAACGATACCCGTATTGTGTTTTTGACTTTACCCCCTTTTCACCCCTTTAGGGGTCAAATTTTCAAAAAACCTGAAACATGTACTTAGTCATATGTCTTTAGGAATCCTCCTATGAAGTTTCGAATAAAATAGTCAAACTTATCTTGTTTCCCCATACAAACTTTGAACCCCCATTTCACCCTTTTCAGAGGAGAATTTTGAAAAATCCTTTCTTAGTGACTCCTCTACGCCATATAAGGAACCTATGTGCCAAATTTGAAATCTCTAGGACCAGCGGTTTCGGCTGTGTGTTGATATATTATGTCAGTTAGTCAGTCAGTCAGTTTCTTCTTTTATATATTTTTTGATATTTAAACCCCATTGCACTACAACAGGGGAGAAGGTATTTCACTTCCGCTTCGTTAGATTTTAAAAACGTTGTATTTATCGTGACCAGCGACCCAATAAACCGTAAAAACGATACCCATATTAGTTTTTTGACTTATTACCCCCTTTTCACCCTTTTAGGGGTTAGATTTTCAAAAAACCTGAAACACGTCTTTAGTCATATGTTTATAGGATCCCTCCTGTGAAGTTTCGAATAAAACAGTGAAACTAACATTGTTTCCCCATACAAACTTTGAACCCCCATTTGACCCCCTTAGGAAGTGAATTTTAGAAAATCCTTTCTTAGTGCTCCTCTACACTATATAAGGAACCTACGTGCCAAATTTGAAATCTCTAGGACCAGCGGTTTCGGCTGTGCGTTGATATGTCAGTCAGTCAGTCAGTCAGTCAGTCAGTCAGTCAGTCAGCTTCTTCTTTTATATATTTAGAAGATGAAAGTCACTATAACTGTGATAATTTCCGAAAATATTAATATTATCAAAAAACGATTGGATTGGAAGGTCAGTTGGCGGTCGCTTTCGTAAAACTAGTGCCCACGCCAAATCTTTGGATTAGTTGTCAAAGCGGACCCCAGACTCCCATGAGCCGTGGCAAATGCCGGGATAACGCAAGGAGGATGATGATGATGATCTTAGTAAACCCTTAGACTTATATTGACCGGGATATAGACCGTGAATACCGTGATTACCTTTTTGATTTTTGTCGAGCTCCCGATATTTCGACGCAGTTGCATGCATCATGATCACGGAAAACTGACGAAGGCGGGTGGATGTTAAAGTTGTATAGACAGCGCGCGATCTACCCTCCTTCGCGCGTAGAGATGGGTAGGGGTGAGTAAATACTGAGTATTTACCCGTAATTTACTCAAAGCACCGAGTAAATACTCGTATTTACTCATTTGGGTGAGTAGAAACTGTTACCTAAAAATAATTTAAAAAATGAGATTTAAGTACTTAGTCGTGTTTATTTTAACTGTGTGGACATGTTTAAATGAGATTTATATTATTAGAAGCTTATGGGAGTCTTAGTTTGTCGAAAAAGAGGTAATCATTGTGAGAAAAAAATAGTGATAATGTTTAGTTAGCAGTTTTGTTTTAAAAAAGCAGGTATTTACAGTAAAAGTATGAGACTTAAATAAAATTGATGTTCTAGATAACGGCATGACGTTCGGAAGTGATTGTTAATGTGGCACTTACGACCTTTTATTAAGGGTTTTCTAAAGAAAACTCAAAAATGGCTCAGCTGGTGACGTTTAAAGTACTAGTTTTGTGTTTTGTATTATCCCTTTCCGACCGGTTTGATATAATCCTGCAAATTATTTAAAAAAAATCTGGACAGAAAGTAAATTGTATTTTCGGGCTCAAACCTATACCGATCGAATCTGCAGACACTAGCAACACGTAATAATAGTAAATACCTTAGGTTGGCCGGGTCAGTCGGTCGCAAGACATGTTTGAAGATGGCGCGGTATTTTGGTGAGAGTAGTGACCCACGTAAGTTCATAATTTCGTATATTTTTGGTGACAAACCTTTTATTTAATGCATGATTTTTACTGTTAAAGAGCTAGTGGTTTTATTAATTATGAATTAAGACTAAAATTAAGTGATTTCGTGTTATTAATAAGATCGTAAAAAAGAAGTGCACGAATTTGTAGGTTCGGTCGTAGCCCGTAATCCGTTTGCCATAAATATCTGCACGTTTATGTGTATTCGGCCTTTGGGCGTAAAATGAATTTCGAACAAATAATCAAATATTTTCGCGGTTTATTACAAATTTCGGTTTGTAATTCAATATTTATATTCTATAGGGCGTCCATTAAGTGATGAACAAATCCTTGAAATTTTGTGCAATGGTGAAATATCAGATACTGAAAATTTTGACGAGGGCCTTGAAGAATCAACTTATTACCTTTTTGAATGGCGTGACAACGAAAGTTTGGAGGTTGACCAGCTGTTTTTTGAACCTTCGTCTTCAAATACTTTAACTGATTTAAAAATACACGATCTGTCAATTGTTTCTGAGACGCAATGATAATGATTTAGCTTTGGTGAATGCATGGAGGGCATACGTACAAAATTGTTTGCGACGCCATGGGCCTCCCTAGACGCAAAGTACTTATACTAGATTTCCGCTTGGAAATCTTTGCAATGCTCATTAAAGCACCAAGAAAACGGCGTAATGAATAGAGAAGCATGTTCGAATGACGTTTCACATGGTAAAACACCTGTGAGGCCCAGAAAGAGTCAGAGCTCGCCAGCCCCTTGCATCTATCATATTTGATAGTTATTAATCATTTGCCTAAATTTGACGATATGAAATCCCCCAAAACCTGCATTCCCCATTCGAATCCTGATCCAGTCGAACTAATACACGTTGCATCAACGTTGCAACAACGTGTACCTTTGCATTACACGCAAAAATAAATGCTTGAAAGATTTACATACGAAGTAAGTGATAGTTGGAATGAGATTTTTTTCGTCAATTGTTTTTTATAGTTTTTTAATCCTTGTATTATGTAAAAACGAATAATAGATGATTATAAAAAAAAGTTTTATTATCTAAAATAAGATATTTAGTCACTTTTTACGTGTCCTTCCGAATTTGCACTTTTGTGCATTTACATATAGGTCCTGAACGTCACTTTCCTGCATGCGATTTTTTTATTGATTAAAGGCAATAAAATTTTTTATATTATTTTTTACGAGTATTTGACGACCATTGAAAACTGTTCACATGCATTTTTTATGAGATTTTAGAAAATAATTTTCTCGGTCGTAAAGGGTTATATGGCCAATAATTTAACGGTTTCTGGATATTTTTCCAACAACGAATTCGAAAGTTATAAAGGTATAAACATTATTTCGGCCTTAATTATCGTTTTATTCCAAAACTGTTCATATTATTAAAAAACTTTTTTAGAAACATTCAATTAATTTTTAAAGACCTATCAGATGATGTATAACACACTGGTAATTTCTGAATTTTATTTTTGTGAAAAATAGTTACATGTATGGAGAGCACGTCTTTAAAATAAAGTTCATATAAATTTGATTACTTAACTTAGTAGCCGATAACAAAATACACCAATATTTCTAATTTGTATTTCCATTTCAGCACGCGAAATAGTTTATACCCACCAATTTGAGTAAAAACGAGTAAATACGGGTATTTTGAGTAAATACTGAGTATTTACTCGATATTTACTCTTGAGTATTTACTCACTACCCATCTCTATTCGCGCGCGTTTGCTGCGTTCACTTTCAGCGTTACCACTGGTCGCGTTCACACTCGATGGTCTGTCCAAACACACTACACTCACAGTGTCACTACGTTTGTTCAATTCTGACTTCACCGGCCAAAGAAGCCATTCAGAGAAGCCATTGAGATTCACAAATATAAAAATTTCAATCGTGAGGATGGCTTCAAACTATCTAATGTATGGAATCCAGTGATTTGTTTGTGTAAAAAACCGGTGAAGTCAGAATTGAACAAACGTAGTGACACTGTGAGTGTAGTGTGTTTGGACAGACCATCGAGTGTGAACGCGACCAGTGGTAACGCTGAAAGTGAACGCAGCCGACGCGCGCGAAGGAGGGTAGATCGCGCGCTGTCTATACAACTTTAACATCCACCCGCCTTCGTCAGTTTTCCGTGATCATGATGCATGCAACTGCGTCGAAATATCGGGAGCTCGACAAAAATCAAAAAGGTAATCACGGTCTATATCCCGGTCAATATAAGTCTAATGAAAATAACCGTGAATCATTCAAAACTCTTAGTAAACCCTTATTCATTTTTAAATACCTATCCAAAAATATATCACACGTTGGGGTTGGAATGAAAAAAAAATCAGCCCCCACTTTACATGTAGGGGGGGGGGGTACCCTAATAAAACATTTTTTTCCATTTTTTATTTTTGCACTTTGTTGACGTGATTGATATACATATTGTTACTAAATTTCAGCTTTCTAGTGCTTACGGCTACTGAGATTATCTGCGGACGGACGGACGGACGGACAGACGGACGGACGGATGGACAGACAGACATGGCGAAACTATAAGAGTTCCTAGTTGACTACGGAACCCTAAAAAACAGAAATCACTATTAAACTATTCTCTAATTTCAAGTTCCTAACTAAAATTTTCCTAATAAAAAAAAACAAATTGATCCCGCTACAAACTTTCACCCCCTTTTTCCCTCTACTAGGGGTGTAAATTTTCATAATCGATTCTTATCTCTTCGAAATTTTGTTAATGCAATCTATACAAATTTCGACTTTCTAGCTTTCGTAGTTTCGACTCAGCGGTGTTGGTTGTTGAATCAAGCAATTAGGAAACCTGAATTTATATATGTACATGTAGACTAATACTATACTTTTACTACATTCATATACCTTATTTACTACTACCATACCATGAATATGAAATTAAATAAAGAGTCCCCATATAAAATTGAAAATTATGTTATTAGCAATTTAATTCAAAACTATCAAGATTATTCGTGTCTGCGTTGAAACGCGCGTTGAGTTGCCGGTGCTCGCGTACCGAGCGCCAACGCCATCTATCGATGGCCGTTTCGTGAAATTGATGAGCGCTCTAAGGAATAAGGCGTCTTAAGGAGGGGGGGACGGGTTGAGAAAAAGGGGGAGAAAGATGGCGGCCGACCATCATAGATATTTATTCACATCTCGAGTCCTATGGCACCAATCTGTTTGTGCAAGGTGTCGTTTGAAAGCTTATTAAACCTACTTTAATTGTTTATAAATAACTATACTCATAAAAGTAACCGTTTACGAAATATTTGAAAATATGTGTTTTTTTATCGCGCATGAATTGCACAAGTACTAGAAAAAATGCGTCTTACTCAATAAACAATAACTTTACCGCAATTGATGTTATTATAAAATTTTCGCGTCTATTCATGCTCTTTCTAAAAATATAAGTTTCATTGGTATATGATAATATATAACCATGTAATTACAAATTTGGTTTAGCAGAAGTCACTCTGCCCGGTCGCAGAAATGGGCGCTGACCGTAGTAAAGTATTCGATATTTTTGAGGTCCTATTTTACGGATCCATATGCGAGAGGTATCGTTTCAAAGCTAATTAAACCTACTATATTTTTTTATAAATAACTATAATCATAAAGGTAGCTGTTTAGAAAATATTTGAAAATATGTGTTTTATAGACCATAAGTCGCACAAGTACCTACTGGTAAAAAATGCTTCTTAATCAATAAACAACAACTTTTCCGGAATTGATGTTAGTATAAGATTTACGCGGAATTTCGTGCGCTTTCGAATAACATAAGTTTTATTGGTGTATAATATTATATAACCAAGTAATTACAAATATGGTTAAGTAGGGGCCACAGCGCCCGGCCACGTATGGATGCTGACCGTCGCCAAATTTTCTATATTTTTCGGATCCTATTTCATTTTACAGGAATCTTTTGAAAGCATATTATGCGTATTATCATTAGTTCTCAATAATTTTATTTGTAACTGTAGTAGCTAACAAAATATTTGAAAATATGCATTGGAACCGATGTGAGTAAAACATGCCTCTAGCTCAATGAATTATATTTATTCCGCAATTGATATAATAACAAAATAAACGGCGAAATGTATGACCTTTTCAGTATTGCATGAACAATTAATGTTAATTTATCCATCATACTCACTGCGCACCGTCATATACATGGATGACCATTTTCGTTGCCGTTTTCATAATTTTTAAGATTGTATCTTGGTGCATGACCAATAAACAATAACTTTACCGCAAATAATGTTATGATAAGATTTACAGGACATTTCATATGCTTTCTAAAAATATAAGTTTTATTGATGTATGATATTATACAACCAAGTAATTACGAATTTAGTTTAGCAGGTGTCACTGCACCCCCGTGACGTAAATAGGTGCTAACCGTCGCCTAATTTTATGTATTTCTCAGATCCTATTTTAGCGATTAATTTGTGAGAGGTATCATTTGAAAGCATATTATGCGTACTATCGTTACTTTTTAATAATTTTAGTCGTAATTGTAGAAGTTTACAAAATATTTGACAATATGTGTATTTTTACTGTATATGAATAGCATTCGCACTGATACGAGTGAAACATGCTTCTATCTCAATAAATTATATTTTTCCGCAATTGATATAATAACGAAATGAACCGCAAAATGTATGGCCTTTACAAAAAATGAGTTTTGTTAGTTTTGCTTAAACAATTAATGTTAATTTGTCCACCATACCCACTGCGCACGGTCAATCGTCATATAAACGGATGTCCACCGCCGTTGCCTTAATTTTTTCATCATTTTACAGATTTTATTTTACTGATCAATTAAGTATATAAGTAAATTCGATACGTGATAGATTATATTTATTATGAATATACGACTAGTGAAATAAAATCTGAAAAATCATGAAAAAAGGCAACGACCGTGGACATCCATTTATATGATGGTGCGCAGTAGGTGAGCTGAACAAATTCAAATTAATAAAATTGTTTATGCAATACAAACCAAACTTATTTTTTGTGTAAGTCATACATTTTCCGTTTATTTTGTTATTATTTCAATTGCGGAAAACTATAATTTATTGAGCTAGAAGCGTGTCTTATCAATGCCAATGCTATTCATGCACAATAAAATACACATATTACTAATCAAATATTTTATAAACTTCTACAGTTTCGACTTGAAATATTAGAAATAAAGATAGTACACATAATATGCTTTCAAATGATACCTCTCACAAATGTATCAGTAAAATAGGATCTGAGTAACGTAGAAAATTTGGCGACGGTCAGTCAGCACCCAATATCGTGACAGGGCGCAGTGACCCCTACTAAACCAAATTCGTAATTACTTGGTCATATATTATCATACACCAATAAAACTTATATTTTTAGAAAGCGCGTGAAATTTCGCGTAAATTTTATAATAACATTAATTGCGGTAAAGTTATGGTTTATGAAGTTAGAAGCATTTTTTATCTGTATATGTGCAACTCGTGCTCGAAAAAAAACTCATGTTTTCAAATATTTTGTAAACAGCTACCTTTATAACTATAGTTATTCAAAAATAATTATAGTAGGTTTAATTTGCTTTCAAATGATACCTCTTACATATGGATCCGTAAAATAAGAACTTAAAAATATTGAATACTTTACTACGGTCAGCGCTCATTTTTATGCGACCGGCGGAGTGACCACTACGAAACAAAATTCGTAATTTAATGGTTATATTATCACTTACCAATAAAACTTATATTTTTAGGAAGCTCATGAATAGTCGCGTAAATTTTATAATAACATCAATTGCGGTAACGTTATTGTTTATTGACTTAGAAGCATTTTTTACTAGTACTTGTGCGATTCATGCTCGATAAAAAACACATATTTTCAAATATTATGTAAACAGCTACCTTTAATACAATAGTTATGTATAAACAATTATAGTAGGTTTAATTATCTTTCAAACGATACCTCTCACATATGGATCCGTAAAATAAGACCTCAAAAATATTGAATACTTTACTACGGTCAGCGCCCGTTTATGCGACCTGGAGGATAACCCCTGCCAAACAAAATTCTTAATTACATGGTTATATATTATCATATACCAATGAAACTTATATTTTTAGAAAGAGCATGAATAGACGCAAAAATTTTATAATAACATCAATTGCGGTAAAGTTATTGTTTATTGAGTTAGACGCATTTTTTACTAGTACTTGTGCAATTCATGCGCGATAAAAAAACACATATTTTCAAATATTTCCTAAATGGTTAATTTTATGAGCATAGTTATTTGAAAACAATTAAAATAGGTTTAATAAGCTTTCAAATGACACCTCGCACGAACAGATTGGTGCCATAGTATTCGAGATGTGAATAAATATCTATGATGGTCGGTCGCCATCGTTCCCCCCCTTTTTCTCGACCCGTCCCCCCCTCCTTAAACTAAAACAGGTCAATTCGTAATCTGGAGAGAACGAGGAACATATCCATACCTGTTTTAGGTATTTAGAAGAGATGTCGACGAAAATCGTGAAGGAGACGATGTGGCCAAATTGGCTCTAGACTACAGGAACGACAGAGAACATTTGGATAATTTTATGTTTTTATTGTTATTAGTTATTAGGTATTGTTTTAGGTTCATATACAATTTGTTAGGTTATTTTAGTGTGGTAAAGGTGTGTTAGCTTTGTATTCTGACTGTATGAAAGTCATTTGAACTGGAATGCGCTGTTTCATATGAAAATACATCAAGAAAGGAATTTTACGTGAAAGCAAAATTCGCTATTTATTTTCTACTTCCAATAATTATTCCTTCGTACCCCAAATACTTAACTGAAACAGAAATATATCAACTTCAATTCTGCGGCTCCATTTTTCCATCAAATTACCTTTAGGTGCTACCTTCACCATTCTAAAAAACTCTGTATGTTTTTATACTCTAAGTTGAGTTTTCTTTAGTAAAGAAAAGTAAATAAATCAACTTAGGAACGCTGGTGGTTACAATTTAGCAATTTACTTGTCACCATGATCTAGCCCTATTAACGCGTGGGTATAATTTATAAGCAGTAGCGGCATAGCGTGTACTCTTGATTTATTTCATGATTTATAAATGATTGTATGATTCTTAGGAAGTGACAGATATAGGACGTATAAATCAGATGCATGTGGTAGGAATGTATATATATAGTTTACGAATTACGATAGTTATTATAGTAAGTAGAAGTTATAGAATGTATAGGGTCTCATACATTCTACGATTCATACTAGTTCGTGTAGGTACAAGTTTCTAATGGGTCGGCAACGCGCATGTGACACCCCTTGAGTTGCAAGCGTCCATAGATTACGGTGACCGCTTTCCATCAGGCGGACAGTATACCTGTTTGCCACCGACGTGGTATAAAAAAAAAGTTCAGTAAGTATCAATACCTAACAGCGGAAGTACCATTGTATCAAAGGTAAGATACTCTGGAAACCTTTTATGAATCTGCGTAATTCACGAAAATTTGTAAATTTCAGTGCAGATCATGACGACACGAGTCAAAGCACGAGTCTTCGTGAATATAATAATACTCTAAATAAACATATAGGTGCCTATGTTTCGATTAATTTTAATTAAAAAATATTGTATAATAATTGTGTAATAAATGTAATTATTCTACAATGAGACGGTTAAGACTTTTGACGCGTAGAATGACCGCTTTTGATGATAATGTTGTCCACCGGATAATAATAGTATCCATCATCGACAATAGAAAGAAAATGTACAATAAAATAACATTCAAAACGATATTGTAACTCTTACAGCTCGTCACTTAAACCGTTAACAAAATATCGTTTATTTACTAGAGTATAGTAAGTAATTACATATAAAAAGTTTACAATTTACCTTCAGAGTTAAAGAAGACTAGTTAATTGTGCAGCTAAGTGCTAGGTGTTAGTAATGCCTATGTATGGTAAGTAAATGACATGAAGCCATTATTTCTATTTACATTCCTAATTGATTTGTGTCTTTATTTCATTAAGAAAATTAACTTCTTTTAGACGGTTTAAATTCTAAAACACAGTCAATGAAGACATGTTAATGATGGCAATCGAAAAGACTAGAGAACTAAGGTTTCATAGGGAAACGTGCAAACGGGCGGTGCAGATTCTGCCTAGAATCTGATAAAACGCCCCTGCATATCCTGGCAGAGTGCCCCTCTCTAATGCGTACACGTAACATGATTCTGGGCAGCTACTAAATACACCCAGAGGATGTGAGGTATCTCGATCTCAAAAAGATACTACATATCTTCGAATTTGTAGGACTTGGTCGAGAGTTGTAGTAGGTGGCGATCACAATAGATCAGAAATGGTCGCAGTGATACATAAGGCACTCTGAAGCCTCACATAGCCCCTAACCAAGAAGAAGAAGAAGAAGAAGAAGAAGAAGAAGAAGAAGAAGAAGAAGGTTTCATAGACTGGGTTTACATTAATCTATGGGGTACTAGCTTTTGCCCGCGACTTCACTCGATATAAATTCAAAAAATTGCGGAATGCTCCATACAAACTACCAACCCCTATTTTAGGGAAGTGGGAGGTTAGAAAGAGACAAAAAGTAGCCTATATCACTCTCCGTCTCTTTAACTATCTCCATTTGAAAATTCACGTCAAGTCGTCACTCCCTTTTGCCGTGAAACAAACAGATACACACAATTTCCCTTTTATAATATTAGTATGGATTCATTGAGTTTAACACTATAAGTTGCTGGACACTTTTAATGTAGCCAAAATTTTAAACCAATAATTGAGTTAGATAACAAACTGATTTGGAGTCTGCAAAGTTTCATAACTTAAAAATCGTTCATCAATGAACTTTCAGTAACGACGGAAAAAGAACTGCGAACCATTTTATGAATAAACCATAAGTGTGTCCTTAATAGAGGAGGAGGATAAGGACCCCATATTCTGTAGAAACGTACCTATAAACTATAAACCGAACTAAATATAAACCGAATAGGTAAATCTATATTTTGACAGCCGGTCTGGCTCAGTCGGTAGTGACCCTGCCTGTTGAGCCGCGGTCCTGGGTTCGAATCCCGGTAAGGGCATTTATTTGTGTGATGAGCACAGATGTTTGTTCCTGAGTCATGGACGTTTTCTATGTATATAAGTATTTGTATATTATGTTTATATTATAGTTGTCTGAATACCCACAAATACAAGCCTTCTTGAGCTTACCGTTTGGCTCAGTCAATCTGTGTAAGAATGTCCTATAATTTTATTATTATTATTTATTTACCATACATCTAAATATAAACCGAATACGAAGGTAGGTACATCTATCTATCAACCAAACTTCATGGAAATCTGACGAAAATAAATATTTAACAAAAAAGGAACCGTCCCAGTAAGTATAAATTCTGCGACTAGGTATATAGTACAGAGTCCAACACATAGCGCTTTTCTCACTAGAAAGTTAACCCTTCCATCCTTAGCACATAATGAGAAAAACCGTATATTTTTACAATTAAACACCAACACCACGACTGCTATAAATTTCATCTCACCACGACACCACGTGGTTTATCCAGTAAAATAAAAAAGGACTTTTACCTTTAGAACTAAGGTCTAGAATGACTTGGGTAGTCTAAGAGTAGTACTAGTAAATTACCTTAAATCTATCGCAGACCAATTAATAACCCTTCTGTAGACAGTAGCCCCTTAACGCGCACACTTAACGATCAATTGAATTAATTTCTTGTACATTTCATTGAATTCAATAGACTGTTCACACTATTTGATGCGAATGGGAAAGGAAAAACTGCAAATGGACAAATTTAGATAAAAATTACGCTTCGTCAGTTAGAGATGGCGGCGCAGGCCAATATTTTATGGTAATTTTGTTGACTCGCTCTTGGCTGTGATTTTAAGGCGATGTGCATACAGTTCTCTATAGGGTATGTATTTAAAGATTACAATAGTACATGATTGAATATTTTATAAGTTCATTCATTACTAAATAACATACTCGTAATAATGATGTTGCTCTTGACGACATAATTCATAATAACTATATTATGTTAAGAAAAGACAATACAAAATAGTACCTACGTTACGATAATAATAACATGCATAACGTGTCAAAACGTCCTTTTTTATGCGACTGAATGTGCACAAGTATACATAGTGTGTTGTTTGTCAGTAAATCTATGTATAACGGATTAATTTACAGGCGAAGATATCTTTTTAAAAAAAAATCACATGTATTCGTATGTTCTATGCAAATGACAGTCTTTCTCAAACAATTCTCGAGGATTTCTTGATCATATCGATTTACTTTTTAAATATTACTTTTTACAAAATGTTGAATTATCAGGTTGTAAGGTAATGTAGGTAAGGTACAGCGGGACAAATCTCGACTGGGGGGCAAATTATAACTAATCCATTTTTTCCCTTATTACACTATGATGTTGAGCTCTACATGTATCCACTGAACACGCCTACCGTATATAATCGTTGGACACTCTATTTAATAATGCAAACATTGTAAAACATGGAAAAAATGGACCAGTGACATTTGCCCCCCAGTCGAGATTTGCCCCGCTGTACCTTATACAAGAATGAATACTTTGATTTAGTATAACAGCAATATTTTAATTTTAATTCTATTTAGTCGTCCTCGGTCGAAGAGCTTTACCGCCAGCACATGTGTGAATATGTAAAATACTTCTTAAACTAGTGCACGAGTAGTAAATTGTAGCTTATCTCTAATAGAATAACAAAAGGTACCAAGTGTCTTTACAATACATAGGCGCTTAGGACTTTATTGAAATTTTGTGGTCTGTATGCGTTTCTAGCGAAGATCAGTCCAGCCCATTCAGTGGTCACTCAACAAACGTCGTTGCTTATAGTAGTTTAGATATAGCCTTGCAGGCATTGGTATAAAGAAATTACTTTGAATCGTTATAAACGGCGTGATTTGAACTTAAAGATGATTTTTGATATTTCAAATATTAGTTCCAGATAAATAATTATGGTTCGGATAGTGTCTAAAATTAAATATAATTATTATTCTATTATTGTGAAATGACATAAAGACCAATAGGTAGGCACTTAATTAACGCGCACGGTTAAATTTTTAGTTAGCTCTAGTTTAGTACCTATCTTATCTAACGTTTTAGTTTGCAGAAACGTCATCGAGTTAGGCCTGATTTAGCCGGCATGCGAACTCGCATGCGATTTTAGTTACATTGCGGGCTGTTGAGGTTACATACAATTTTGCACAGCCTCGTACCGCCCTTATTATAGAATTTGCAAATACCATAACCACTCAATTGCTCAAGATTCAAATAGCAAACATAAATTGTCGATAAGGAAAAATCTCTCGCAATTCTTGATTTAGGTCATTCAAATAAATCTGTTAACCAGCAGTTTAACAACTCTTTATCGCCTTCCCCCGCGACACCAAAATTCCGCAGACAATACATCGTTGGCAACTTAATCAATCGGTTAAAATTAACGAGCGAACAATTACTTACGAGACAATTAAGAAATTCAACAAATTACGCATCAGGTCAGCAATAAAGCAAGGAGGCACGCGGAGCATCCTCGTGTCTCGGGGGCTATGCCGGTGTGATAGCTATCTTCAATGGGAGATGTCTTAAGGAAACGTCCACTGAGTAAAGATCGGTATGCCGCCATTCGAACGCAGCGCCGTATTCGGATGTGGCGATGTGAAGGTGATATCTTTTCATCTTGTGGAGCTATTCTATTCTGCAGTTAGAACAAAGGGCAGTGAGGAGGGGTTTCTAGCTAAGTTTCGTGGTGATTTATTCAAAAAGTATTCAGAAAGTGGTGAGGGGCAGTATGGGGTTAGAACTACAGGGATTGGAATTATGAAGGTGCTTCTGCTACTCGGAAATGAGCAACATCAGGTGAAGACAGTACGTCGCCGGTGTTCCTTGTTATAATGACTGTAGTCTTGCTACATTACACGACCGACGTCATCACGTCACCAAACATGTTACAGGGTGCATAAATTGGAATAAACTTAGTGTGTTCTATAGTGCAAGGACAACACGCCACGGTGCTGGATTTCAGTATCCCACTTTCGTTATCGTACCGCAAGCGGTTGTCAACTGATGCCATCCCCAAAAAGATTGCATAAGACTGCCCCTAGTGAATAGCGCAACCCGATGCAGCCCCCATAGCGCCTTGCGCGGAAGAGGCCACCCTAGCAGCGGTGTCGAACAATCCACCCAGCGATTGTTATCTTAGGCAAGAAGGCTACACGGTCTTGAAACTTAAACCCAACGTCGCTGGCATCTTGGAACATCGCCTACTATCTCTGGTCTGCTTCAGAATACTGGCGCGGCCGAGTGATATGTCGGTGCGTCAGCGCGGGATTTAAGGGACGTGTAGGGATGCTATCGGCTGCGGACGGTATTTAGCGGGGAAGATCCGGGTTCGATTGCCGGACTTGTCTCGGTATGGGCATGGCCTTTGGAAACCTTTGGCCTGAAGCCTACAATGTAGCCCTAGTTACTTCTTCTCCATAAACCGTTACCTACTGAAAGTTTTTACCAATTCAAAAAATAATTAATTAATCTCTATATTTTGTAATTTTTGTAAGTGGCGTGCTCTCGTTTTGGAGGCCAAGATCCTCTTTAGATCACAGTACCATACTAGTTATTTTGTAAATTTCTTGGATAAGCGACATTACCTCAGCTATCTTTTATTGTGATGGTACACCATCTTTTTTGCTATGAGTCTAACCGGAACTCCAAAAAGATTACATTTAGGACCACTTGCACCACCCGGTTAACTTGAGGTTAATGGTCTTTCAACTGTCAAATTCCATATCAAATGGCGGGTTACCCTCGGGTTTACCCTCCATTTTCGGTGGTGCAAGTGACCCTTAGGTATCAAGTGAATACAACAAAACAGTGTCAAGAGTTAAGTTTCTGGTTGAAGACATCGCTTTTGATACTGTCAGGTAACTCATTTTAATACAAAGTTCGTAAATTTTGCCCTAAAATATATCAAGATACTAAATAAAAAAACAATCTGTCTAGTAGTCAGCTTTTAAGAAATCGTAAAACAGAATTGGCTTATATGTTTAACTAAACTTATTTGTACGTAACGACCCAACCGTTCATAAACATGTTATTCATGATCACAGAACCGATTTCATTAATCTAATGGCACGATATTGACATAATTTTCGTAAATAATGGCTAATTGAATGTCCATCCGAAAGGTGAAATCATTAAACAGCTATATGGAAATTACTTAAACAAACTAATATCATTAAATATAGGGTCAAAACATTCAGGCTGGTGGATTAAACTTGAGCTCAGAGACATCAGTTAATTATAAAAACATTGATTTCCTTTCAAATTACTTGATAAGAAATGTCACGTCATAACTTCCTTACAGTATTATAATCTTATTTTTTCTTTCAATAGTTCTCACATTAGCAACGCCTCCTGAGAATGGACAAGCTTAACTTGGAAATGTATTACCAGGCCTACGTCACCCGCTCCCGGTCGCGCGTTAAGTACCTATACGCCAGTAGGCCTAGCACATGATGGCCGCGGGAGTATGTCGCCGCGAGATAGACTACCCGTCCTTATGTCATTAATACAGTTAGAAGAAGACGTGTCATCTATCTCGCGGCGACATACTCCCGCGGCCATCATGTGCTAGGCCTACAGGCGTTCATTCGAATGAACAAGTGGCCGAGGGACGCCACGCGCCCGCCTGTAGAGGTATAGTCGTATGGCACGTACCTACTACTGTTCTGAGTTTTACGTAATAACTTATTAGTATTAGTTAAATAAACCGTAGGTATTTGTCATTTTACTGGCAAATGAAGGATCTGTTACGTTAGTGACTTATTAATAATCTGTGCTTTTATTTTAAACGTCAAATGATTATGATATCGGGTGTGACCTAGCCTGTAGATATCCTATCTGTATAGTCGATGATCCTAGTTCTTTTTCGTGTGGTGATATGAACTAAATATTATTTAATAAGGTATGGCGGTTTTAATAAGTACAGAACCATACTGAATGCAAACTAAGGTACAAAGTACGGAAACGTTTGTTCATCTTCGAGGAGGCTTATAGGTAATTGCTGATGGACCCTTGCAAAATAACATACTAGAAAAAGAAACAAAAAATAATATTTTAAAAACTGTATCAAACTTATGAAATAGTTTAATGATATCTTATTTAAAATTTTTGATTGAAACATCTACTTTATTCTGCATGTAGTAGAAAAAAGTCTTTTAATATAAATTTACTATGTTTTGACGTACATATCTGTAATCCTGTTAAGCATTTTTTTTATAATAAAAACCGGAAAGATATATGTTTACACAATGCTTTTACAAAAACATCATAACTGTTCTTAAACGTCATAATCCCCACTTTAAATGCATTAACTTTTAAATAAACATCGAAATCTCATTATACCCATACAATGAAGATTTTTCTTTATGTGAAACGACATTTCCACAATTGCCAAGTACTAAATATCGTTATTGATTGCTTATTTTAAAGCAATAATTTATAATTATTGTAAAATGATTCTTCAACTGCAATAATATCGATTTATTTTTATGATATTTGCTGGTGAGAATTCAATTCTGCTGCTGTCATGTTTAACACATTAAATATGTCATTAAATTTGCGAAGTAATTGCGCTTTCCGCATATTGTTATATCCTTTTGAAGAATTATGTTATTAATACCTATAATAATAGTGTTTCATTTTAAGTACCAGAAGCTCTACTATTCGTTTTTGACCTATGAATATTAGGTACGTTAGGCTTTGCCCAAACCTATCGACGCGGTATCGGCTATATTTTTACGGCGATTTTTGGTCAGCGGCTTTCGCAATTCTACGTCGATATTAGGTATGGGGAGACCCTTACTCGTCACGGATAATGTCCGTTATTTTTACTAAGTGCCAACTGTTACTGTTAATTTATTCATTTTGGTAAATAAATATTTTTACTTTTTTTTTTACTAAGTAACCGTGTAGGGCGCTGGCGCTGCTATACACTTTCTCCATACAATGAATGTCGGAGTGACATATTCTAAAAAGTGAAAATCTGTGGTAAAGGCTTTGTTCTCAACTTATGGTTATGAAGGTGTGATTTTCAATCTGGGGTAGCGTGGGTTTAATTTCTGCTATACCAACCTTAAAGTAAAATAAACGTCGTAACTTTACTATGTACTTTAGTAGTTATCATATAAAATTGATGAAGTTTGGGTGGATTTTGATAGTTTAGCGCAAATCACACTTCAGCGGTTATGACATAACTTATAAGTATTAACAAATAATTGTTTTTAAACTCGTTCAATTACCGTGACGACTTGCAAATCAGTGTTTACAACTAATCAAATTATTTTATTGAATATTTTCTGATTTGTTCTTTTTCAAGTAGGTAGTCACGCTAGTCACGCTGGCATTTCTCCGATGTATAAATCAGTGTTTCTACTAACGCTTCGTTTCGTGACAGTAATGACCCAGTGTTTCTTAACTTACAGTAATGAGCCACTTAACTTATTTAGCGATCGATGAATGAAGATAGGGTTGATGGACTCACTTTTTTAGGGTTCCGTAGTCAACTAGGAACCCTTATAGTTTCGCCATGTCTGTCTGTCCGTCCGTCCGTCCGTCCGTCCGTCCGCGGATAATCTCAGTGACCGTTAGCACTAGAAAGCTGAAATTTGGTACCAATATGTATATCCATCACGCCAACAAAGTGCAAAAATAAAAAAATGGAAAAAAATGTTTTCTTAGGGTACCCCCCCTACATGTAAAGTGGAGGCTGATATTTTTTTTCATTCCAACCCTAACGTGTGATATATTGTTGGATAGGTATTTAAAAATGAATAAGGGTTTACTAAGATCGTTTTCTGATAATATTAATATTTTCGGAAATAATCGCTCCTAAAGGAAAAAAAGTGCGCCCCCCCTACCCTCTAACTATTGAACCATATGTTTAAAAAATATGAAAAAAATCACAAAAGTAGAACTTTATAAATACTTTCTAGGAAAGTTATTTTGAACTTGATAGGTTCAGTAGTTTTTGAGAAAAATACGGAAAACTACGGAACCCTACACTGAGCGTGACCCGACACGCTCTTGGCCGGTTTTTATCTGATTAGAATTATTTTAGCAAGAAACCACAAACTCAGAACTAGTGATTCCAATACCTAGTTCATTTTCAACAGCTAGTTCATTTTCAACAGCTAGTTCATTTTCAACAGCTAGTTCATTTTCAATGGGTAGTTACTCTCATAATTTCATAGTCTTAAGTTGTTCTATATATTATGTTACTAACAAAAATGATCCAAGTTGGTCCTAAATAAATTAATATTATTATTATTATTTCCTTTATTTATTTTGCTTCTTAGGCTAAGCTTTTTATAATATGAATATAAAAGTAAAATACAAAAACACATACAAAACAATATAAAAAACATATAAACACATTATAAAAAACCTAACCTAGGGTGCCGCCAGCAGCGGGGCAGGGCCCAAGCTGCCGGTGGTTAGGGCTGCAGAGAGAGGAACCGTCGGACTATCCGCGCCGTGTCCAAGATCACCGCCTTCTGCATCTGGCCCTTGATCCAGCCACCTAGCGAGAGTCTCTTAAGATGTTGGTCGAGACTCTTCGCTATGAGACCGTTCGCTGAAACAACTATCGGAACAATGATCGTTGAATCAACATCCCACATGGCGGTTATCTCGTGAGCCAAGTCTAGGTACTTACTGGACTTGTCCTTCTCGGCTTTCACGAGATTCTCATCATGGGGGATGGTGATGTCAACGAGCACTGCCCGGCGTTGCAGTCGATCTATTATTACAATGTCAGGCTTATTGGCTACAATAGTCCTGTCAGTGATAATAGATCGATCCCAATAGAGCGTGGCACGACCATTTTCAAGAACTGGTGCAGGTAAGTACTTGTAGTACGGTACTTCGCGGTCCACAAGGCCGTATTGAAGAGCAAGTTGCTGGTGAATAATCCTGGCTACGAGATTATGTCTGTGCAAGTACTCGCCGTTAGCAAGATGAGAACAACCGGAAATGATATGCCTGAGTGACTCTCCGGGACGGCGGCATGCCCGACAAATGTCGACCGTACCGTCCTTCAGGATATATTTCCGGTAGTTGTTCGTCATCATAACTTCGTCCGCAATTGCACAGGCAAAACCCTCGGTTTCTCCGAAGAGGTCCCCGAATCGTAACCAGTTCACCGATGCGAGCAGGTCTACATCGGGTCCCGTGAGGGCCTTGTAGAACCGCCCGTGTAGCTGCTTGCTCTCCCATACCGCCTTGCGGTCCGCAGTACTTAGTACCACAGGTTTGCGCCAGTTCTCTTTCGCCAAGGAGAGCGGCGTGAGGTTTCCGTCAACTGCCACCACATCACGATGCACCCCACACTCGTTGTTAAGGAAGTAATTCCTGAGATTGTACACCTCACGGTTGTGGAGATCTTTGGCGTTTAGGAAGCCTCGACCTCCGCACTTCCGTGGGATGTACAATCTCATAACAGACGAGCGCGGGTGTAACATACGATGTGTGGTAAGCAGTGAACGGACCCTCCGATCCAGGGCGTCCAGCTCAGTCTGGGTCCACCGTAGTATGCCAAAGGAGTATGTGAGTAGAGGCATTACCCAGGCGTTAAAGGCGCGCACTTTGTTGCCTCCTGACAAAAGACTGTTAAGGACTTTTGTGAGCCGACTGAAAAAGCGCTCCTTCACCGACCGTCTAATGCCAACATCCTCAATACCCAACGACTGTGACATACCAAGGTACTTATAGGTTTCTGATTCAGAGATAGATCTGAACGACATCGTCTCAGAAAGTTGTAAATTTTCTGAATTTACAACCTCCCCCCGCTGTACATGCATAACCGCACACTTATCGACACCAAACTCCATTCTGATGGCGGTACTGAAAACTTCTGTGGTTTTCAATAGCACCATCAGGTCTTGGGTGTTCGGTGCAAATAGTTTGAGATCGTCCATGTACAGAAGGTGAGAGATGACTTCACCCTCTCTCCGAAGCCGGCAACCTAGCCCAGAATCCTTCAGCAGCGTGCTGAGGGGATTCAGAGCTAGGCAGAACCATAATGGACTCAAACTGTCACCCTGGAATATTCCTCGCTCAATCCTTATGAAGTCCTGCGGGCCAGGGGGGCCATCCCTGCCTCCTGGTTGACGAAGGACTGTGGTCCACTGCCTCATACATGCAGCCAGGAAGGATATTAAAGCTGCATCAAGTTTATACAGCTCCAATATCCTTCTCAGCCATGAATGAGGCACCGAATCATAGGCCTTCTTATAGTCAATCCAAGCGGCCGAGATGGCTCCCCTGTTCCGCCGAACTTGTTGGCAGATGGTCATGTCTATGAGGAGGAGCTCTTTAGTACCACGGGACCCAACCCTACATCCATTTTGAGCGGGAGCCAGAATGTTGTTAGCGACAATATGCGCGTTAATTTTTGCTCTCAAAATGGATGTAAGGAGCTTGTAAAGTGTAGGCAAGCACGTAATGGGTCTGTAGTTTTTTGCTTCCGTGGTACTACCGGACTTATAGAGCAGGAAAGTAACACCAGTTGTTAGGGAAGGTGGGAGAGAACCAAGATCGAGGGCTTGTTGAAATTGCGTTGCCAAACGCGAGTGCGAGCATCGAAACCATTTTAGCCAGAAGTTGTGCAATCCGTCCGGTCCAGGACTTTTCCAGTTCTGGGCCGTACGGGTAGCACAACTTACGTCGTCGGGGCTGATGGTGATAGCCCCCATAGGCTCGATGTTCTCACACCCGCGTTCGACAACGGTCATCCACTCGCCCTCCGTGTGCTCAACGGGCACCGACCAGATGCTACGCCAGAAATCAGACATGGCAGTAGCATCCGGTAGCCGCACGTCGGACACACGAGGGTCGGTTTCCTCCCACCTTCGGTATACTTTCCTTTGGTCGCTTTGAAAAAGACGATTCTGCTGGAATCGGTCCACACGCTTTCTGTAGCGGCGAATACGGCTTGCCCATGCATAGACTTTCTGCTTCAGGAAGTCGATGCGCTCTGTGACATTGGCCAAATAGTCGCGGGGCCTGATGCCCGTCCCCGCGAACGCCTGGTTCACAAAGCGCATTACTCGGGGGCGATTATTACCCCCTCTGAAGCAGATCAGCTTTGCAATGAGAGTCCTAAACGAGTTGATACGACGCTCGATCCGTACTTGCCATGCAGGGACACCTCCGGCGGTCCTAGTTGCACGGTCAGCGTCCGGAAACTTGACTCGAGCAACACGGCACGCCGCGATGGCGTTATTATTATTATTATTATAACATACACATTAAACACAAACAATCCCCCAATAATAAAATATCGCTAGAATTAGACACTTAAAGCCCCCATACCAGTTCAGCATTCTTAAAGAAAGCCGACAAAGGCGCTCATTATACAAAACCGAAAGATCAACTAAAACAAATCATTGCAGCATTATCTCCATTCACCGCATTAAAGGAATCGAAAACAATGTTCATTAAACGAATACCAAAGCGAGCCACCAATAATTGCTAGGTCCATTTAGACATAGCATAAACCTTTGAATGGGAACAATTTGTCGCTACTCCTAAAGGGGTTCTGCGGAGAAGTAGACATTTCCAAGGGCCCGCTTAGACCGTTCTGATACCTCGTTAGTTATCTTGCGTTGCTACTAAATAATTGTAGCAAAATAACTGAGACCACCACCCGAGCGAAAATGAACTTAGAATCCTATAATTCAAAATCGAAATAAGAGTACCGAATGTGATGCTTGGAGAGAGCACTGTTGAAAAGATTTCTAGCTTAGCAGTTGGAAATAGAATCGAATATGAATCGTGGGAGTCGATTTTTGATTCGAAATAAGACTCACATAAATACAAACTCAATACAAAAGTAAATACGGCTGGGAATGAAATGTAAGTTTATGAAGAAGCACCTACTGATGATATTCTGCGTGGTACGGAAGCGAGAGCAATTTAGCTGTCCGTGCACTTTATTTACTAGTGTTGAGTGATATATTTACAGATAAATGTGATGTTTGGAACAGCAATTCAGCTGTGTCGGACGATTTTCACGATCGATACACTGACAGGGCATAAGTGCAGAGAGAACTCTGGAAGAGGGAAATAAATGTTAGTAATTTAGTGGTATGTGAGTAATAGTTCACAGTGGTCTTAAAGTCATAGAGTTTAATGTCTGTGGAAGTTTTTAATTAGAGAAGCTGGTTAAACTTGCAAGATGCTTTCACCACACTAACAAATTTCGAAAAATAATACTCTATTTATTTTTCGAAAACTGTTAAGAAACTTTCATTTCTTTACTGGTTTGGGAGATATTGGCATTAGTGCTTAAAGAATAATATGCCATCTTGTAAGAGTAGTAATCATAATTTTTTTTATGTCTTCATATCAACATCCATACTAATATTATAAATGGGAGAGTGTGTGTCTGTTTGTTTGTCCGTCTTTCACGGCAAAACGTAGCGACGAATTGACGTGATTTTTTAAGTGGAGATAATTGAAGGGATGGAGAGTGACATAGGCTACTTTTTGTCTCTTTCTAACGCGAGCGAAGCCGCGGGAAAAAGCTAGTTACTAATAAAATAAAAATAAGATTATGCAATACGCATAAATGTATGTATTGAAATGATAAACAAGATTAAAATCAAACAGCCTACTTTCAATATTTACTCAAATTGATATTTTGAATAATTCGAATATCTCTATACAAATCTAGAGTGGTATCCAAACGAAAGGAATGAAGGTAACTTATACAACGCAATTTACTATGTCGCGCGCGACATATTTATCGCGCTCTATAAATAAAACATATTTGTCCCTTGATATGTTGAAACGGTAGATAAATGACGAACCCGGGCTCTTAATACTATGTCGGATTACGGACGAATTATGAGATCATGTATTTACATTAATACATATTGATGTGTGAATACTTTTGAGAAAAGTGCCCTTATAAAGTAATATACATCTGGGTTTACGAAAGCTGGGTGAGCTTGAGTATTAAGACGATACAGGAGCGAAAATGCTGAAATGGAAAGGGGGGGCTCCTTTCAATTTGGGAATTTTAGTTAAATATACTAGTGTTATTAACTAGACTTATCGAAAAAAATTGTCCATTAAGAACGACTCAGTTAAAAGATCAAGAAATCGAGGTTCCGCTCTCGATTGTTTCCTCCTTCAAAACTTAATCATTCGGAACAAAATTTGAGAATCTGAATAACAGTGAAATAGTTTGTGTTGGACCGTTTAGTTTTTTTGGCTAATTGTTACCAATCTTGAGTATCACACCTTTTTTTGCGCCATAATGAAAAAAGCCGTTTTTGGAAATTTTTCGTTGGCACTAGCGTCTTTAAAAATAAAAATATCAAAAAATTAAAACGGTCCGACACATCAAAATAATAATAATCTGTGTTGAAAAAATCATTGCTCTATCTTCAAAAACCAGGAAGGAAATAGTCATGAGCGTTTGTATGGAGAATTGACACCTCCTGTATCGTCTTAATAGGCAGTCGAGTTTTCGACACTTCTCATTACCTACTATTGGTGACTAGAATATACATATTTTCTTTAAAGTTGAATAAATAAGGCTAACTTCAGGTCTATATTTTGTAATAAATATGTACATTTATGAATACATAAATCTATGTTGACTTGAGTTTTCATCATCTTAGGGGACTAAGTTTAACATGTATCGTAATTCCAGATTAAAAGTGCACCTAACCTAACCGCTTAACGAACCTGCAAAGTGTCAACAATATTAAAAAGAAGCAACACGAGAACCGTAAGATGTACTTATTCGTACAATGTAGCAAAAAAGCCGTAATGTGTGGTCTTAAAACAATATTTACGCCCGGCGTTCTGAATTGAAAAAGCGCCACTAACAAATTGCAATTTCTACCTTACCTTGTCACACCGTATACAACTCAGGTGAGAAGAACGAGACAGAAAATAAAACATTGGTAAATCAATAGCCTGGTTTATACGTGAGATATGAATTAAATGATAAAAGATAAAGCAAAAGATCTAGTAATGGGACAGTATATCTTTTTAATTGGATGGGTTTTTGCGGGTGAGCGGTTTCTACGCGTGATGTGAGAAAAAGGCATTCCTAAATGTCTGTCGCCCATTGCAGCTCATAAATTGAATTCTAATTTATAGGAGGTAGCGGTAAAGAGGTGGTTAAGCCACTACAATTATACTTAGTATTTTTTTTATGAAATAAGCAGCAAACGAGCAGGCGAGCCGCCTGATGGGAAGCAGTCATCGCCGCACATGGGTATAAGCAACATCAGAACCACTTATGCGTTGCCGACCTTTGAGAACCGTAAATACCCTAATTATTGAAAATACACTATAGGCAACTATGGGATATGGGTTAAATTGTGGCGTAGGCGAGAGGCTGGCAACCTGTCAGTCAATGTCACAGTTTCGTTTTCTTTCAACCCCTTATTAGCCAAGAGTGGCACTGAAGCTTTAGTAGTTTCATGTGTTCTGCCTACCTCTTTATGGGATACAGGCGTGATTGTATGTATTGAAAATACAGATTGTTGACCGCAGTGAGCACACCAGCCTTTAGAGCTCCACCTAATCATCATCCAAAAATCAGAAACTGTATCGATAACTATAATACTTACTCAATCTTAGTAAGTAAGTAACAAGTACGTTAGAAATCATTAAAATGCGGCCTTCAGACATGAATAGGAATACCCGGACATACTAATTAATATTTGCGCAAATTGAAACGGAGACCTCAGCTTCCATTATTATCAATTCCATGACAGGATCATAAATGCAGGAAATCACAGTTTGGGTCGATTGTCGATAAGACTGTTGAATGAGGATTGAGTACTTCTTCGACGACCGGTCTGGCTCAGTCGGTAGTGACCCTGCCTGCTAAGCTGCGGTCCTGGGTTCGAATCCCAGTAAGGGCATTTATTTGTGTGATGAGCACAGATATTTGTTCCTGAGTCATGGATGTTTTCTATGTATATAAGTATGTATTTATCTATTTAAGTATTTATATCGTCGCTGGGCACTATAGTACAAGCTTTGCTTAGTTTGGGGCTAAGTTGATCTGTGTAAGGTGCCCCCAATATTTATTATTTTATTTTATTATTTGTACTGAAACGCTATTCGCTTTTATCACACTCCATACCTCCAAGACTGTAGTAAATTAGTACATCCGATAGGACAATGTTTCCGCTGATACAAAGCGGTGTGAAACGCCTTGCCATGATCTTACGCAGAAATTAGCCACTGCCTTCTTTGGATGCCAGAAAACTTTCCCGTCCAGAAGCAAAATGACGAATGTGTCTACGATAATCATAGACACATACCGTTTTTTTTAATCGAGTGGCAAAAAAGTCACTTAAAACGCTACAGGAGCGAAAATGCTAAAATGGAAAGGAGCCCTCCTTTCAATTTAGGAATTTTAGTGAAATAATAGTGTTATTAATTAGATTTATCGAAAAAAATTGTCCATTCAGAACAACTCAGTTGAAAGATATTGAGAAAAACTTTTTAAAATCGAGGTTCCGCTCTCGACTGTTTCCTCCTTCGCAACTTAATCAATTGTAACGAAATTTGAGAATCTGCATAACAATGAAATAATCTGTGTCGAACCGTTTAGGTTTTTTTTGGCTAATTGTCATCAATTTTGAATACCACACCTTTTTTTTGCTCCATAATCAATAAGGCCGTTTTTAGAATTTTTTGATGGGATCGTCTTTAAAAATAAGAATATAAAAAATCTAAACGGTCCGACACAGATAAAAATAATAATAATCTGGGTTGAATCATTGCTCTATCTTCAAAAACCAGGAGGAAATAATCGAGAGCGTTTGTATGGAGAATTGACCCCTCTGTATCGTCTTAAGATTGTATAGATTCACCGAAGATGGAAAAAATGGAAAGACAGTAAACACAATTTAAAAACGAAAATGAAATATTTATTTTTCAAGTAGGCATATTACAATAATGCGCATATGCACGTCCAATAAAGCTACTCCGGCTCTACACAAATGACATTTTTTAACTGTTTGTGCCACGTGCTTCAATAGCTAATTATTACATACTTTGGCTTTAGTACTTACATAATTATTGAAATCATGAATTAACTTCTGTATATTGTATACATGACACCCTATGACAGCCTATTATTAGACACATATACTTCTACGAATTAATAAAATAATATAAAAAATTGCAACTCCTTTCTCCTAGACGAATAGGTACAATATTTACTCTTTGATGCTTTAATTCACCAAAAATATGCTGATTTATTTCAAATTAAAGTTCTAAAACCTTCAACTGTGAAATATTTAAGTATGGGGTTATAACTTTTTTTAATTCTAGTTCATAAACTCAACAGGATTATACTTCTTTTTACATATTTTCCTCAAGTCATTCCAGTCCTAAAACAGTTTTTTATTTAATTCATTAAAACATCCGTAACATCATTTAGCTGTACGTTTCATACAAATTGCCCTTCCACACTTACAAATTACCCCCACAAATGGTTTTTGTGCTGACATCCGCCTGGGAGGTGCCAATTTATTCCCCTCTAATTGGCCCTATAACCGCGGGAGTTCGCGTTCGATTCCCGGCCTCGGTAATTAGGAACTAGGGGATGTGTTCGGAAATATATATTTAATACCAATGTAATTGGCAAAAGCTACTGACTGGAGCGATAGCGTAGGAGCAGACCTACCGTATCTTTTTTTCAGAGTGGTAAAATGCATTATGCATTCCCCCCAGCCTGGGAAACCATTGAGGGGGATATGTGGGACTCCCTCCTACTTACCACCGTCTCCAGGGAGAGGAGGAATACCCACTAAAACCACTCCTACGTCGCCCTTCTAGCTGTTATGTAAGATCCATGGGATGCTTACCGTACATAGGTGTAGACCGAAGGGTTTAGCTTGATTTTCTTTTTATATTTCCGGATGTACTCCTCTAAAGGTCGTAATTTCCAAACCATTCACATGAAATTTAGTGACCGGATTCTAAGATTCAATTTTTTTTAATAGCGTGTATGGCGCTTAAGCCATCGTGATTTGACGGTGATAACTTGTTTTGACGGTGATAATAACTTTTGGGACTACGTATTTTTATTTTTTACTTCTACAAGTTCCTTGTATGGAAACTGCATGCCACTGCTGCGTGCTAACACGCGTCAAAATATTATCTCATCGAAATGTGGCAAGATTGAAAAAATTGAGTTCACCTTATTGACGCATGAATTGGAATTATATTTCATATTTCCGAATACAGCTACAGACCTTGGGTTATTTATGCCCTAGGACGTAAGGGTCTAAAATTCCCTATTAAAATACAGTCATTGGTAAATAAGCAGGGTTATTATGATTATAAATTGAACGTCTCATTCGAAAATCCTATGGTCGATTGTAAAACGAGCATTTCTGGTAATAAAATCACTGGTAGCTTTTGTTCACTGCATTCGCTTCTAGAGTAAGAGCCCGGAGCTGCCAGGCCTTCCCAATTTTCTTAAGGATGAAACGAATGGGATAAAGATACGTATTCATTATAAACATTTCTGTTTCTAAGCAATATTTCTAGTTTAGAAGAAACAATATTCATGACATAGATATAATACACTTTATTTAATATCACATTACAATACAACTAGATTATTGAATATTTTTTGATTTGTTATTTTTTCAAGTAGTCACACTTTACTATATACAAACGAAACGAAAGAAAAAACGACAAGGCCCATTGGTGGCCGAGCCGAGAATCGAACCCGGGTCTTCGTGTTTTAGCAAACTGAAGACCCGGGTTTTTAATGTGTTAGAAAATACTGTTAAGAATTGATAATCATCATTTTCCTGGCCGTTCCGTTTTAAAGAACATAATATTTACATATTTAATTATTTAATTAAAAAATATTATTTTTATTTTTTCAAACAAAACTATTCACTAATGTCTTCAGTCATAATGTATCGTTGGTTTTCCTCAAAAACGCGAAACTTCACGACCAGGATTGTCATAAAACAAACCTAACCTATCTATCTACAGAAGGCCTTAATGAAAATCTTGAAAAGTTAACCGTTTCAGAATTATGAGTAATGATAATCTGGCAATCATATTAGATTATGACTTTCAATCATTATGTCAAACAAACTTAAACGTATCCGATCCATATGGGTAAATTATCTAGGCGAAATACCTTATTAGACATTTACATTATAATTAACATACATACTTAAAGTTTTATATAGAAAATTATTATCGAAGTTATATTATTAGATATTGTAAATGTTTCAGAGTCTTCAGGTCGATAAATCCTCCTAATAGACCAATAAAAATAGCTTGACCTGGACATAATTCAATAACCCGTCCTTTTTTATATTTTATCGGGTATTATTATTGAGCATCAAATAGTAATTATGTACAGAGATAAAAAAAAATACGATCGTATTCAACAGCATAATAATACATATAATCCAATCCTACTAATATTATAAATGGGAAAGTGTGTATGTCTGTTTGTTTGTCCGTCTTTCGCGACAAAACGGAGCGACGATTTGACGTAATTAATTAAGTGGAGATAGTTGAAGGGATGGAGAGTGACGTAGGCTACTTTTCGTATCTTTTTAACTCCCCACTTCCCTAAAATGAGGGGTGGAAGTTTGTATGGACTATACTGTGGGGTATTACGCAACTTTCGAATTTAACGCGAGCGAACCCGCGGGCAAAAGCTTGTAACTACATATACAGGGTGGGCCAGTGATAAATTCACTTTTGTCTCGACCTCCTTTGTCAAAATTACAAAACATTGGCATATAATAATGGTGTCATTTAAAAGAAAAAAAAGTAAATTTTTATTCAAAATGGTGTCTTACACGGGAGAACAGCGAGCGTTTTGCATTCAAGCTTTTTATGAAAACAATCGATCTTATGTGTCTGTTCGTCGGCGTTTTCGACTTGAGTTCGGATTCGGGGTGATATTGCTTGGCCTCCCAGGAGCCCTGACTTAACTCCAGCTGACTTTTTTTTATGGGGTTACTTGAAAAGTAAAGTGTACTCAAATAATCCGGCAACCACAGCAGAATTAAAGGAGAACATTCGCCAAGAAATCCAAGCAATATCTCCGCAACTTCTGACGAAAGTCTTTCAAAATTTACAAGCAAGGCTGGAAGAGTGCAAAACCGCCACGGACGACATCTTGATGATTTAATTTTAAAACGTAAAATTTATTTATTTGACATACTTTCTAAATATACTTTTTCATTTCAAAACCACAAAAAAATCCTATTATATCAATTTTCAAAAATGCATTTATCATTGGCCCACCCTGTATTTAGATGCAACTTGCTCTGAAGCTACTCATTTAGCAAATCATATCAAGCTTAGATGCCTCGATAGCAACCAGTAGCGCAAAAAATGAGCCACGAACACGCGCACTCCATAAATTGAAATCGGATATTCATAATAAATATGGAGGGTCCATACGTGTCGACATGCGATGTCGTATGCGATATCGTGAAATGTCGCCCGGTTTGTAGTAGGGGTTTATGTGCGCGCTGCTTTGAGATATGGGATGGTTTTTGTGGAGTTCCGTAGGCTAAGGATGTGAGAACCACAGATTCTACGTATGTACCATGTTTTGTTGTTTTTTTTTTATTATTATACATACATACATACATACAATCACGTTGTTTTTTCAGTGCCATTAAAATAAGGGGTTGATATTGCAGTGACAATACGCCACAATTTAACCCAAATCCCATAGGCCGTAAATTCTTAACCCGTCACTCAATATGTAATGTGTTTGCAAACAAAATGATGGAGATCTATCCATCCAAGTCGAAACAGTCAAAGTATGAAAATAGACATTTTACATGGTTATGTTTCGCAACATTCTTGATATAAGAGATTATAAAAAAATAAAAAATAAAAAAATAAATATTGGAGGACACCTTACACAGATCAACTTAGCCCCAAACTAAGCAAAGCTTGTACTATGGGTGCTAAGTGACGATATACATACTTAAATAGATAAATACATACTTATATACATAGAAAACATCCATGACTCGGGAACAAAAATCTGTGCTCATCACACAAATAAATGCCCTTACCGGGATTCGAACCCAGGACCGCGGCTCAGCAGGCAGGGTCACTACCGACAATAAATGCTCTTCAAGTGAAAAAAAAATAACAAACCTTTATAAAACAGGCAGATATTAGGAGTATGGTTCGGGTTTCGGGTGTCAATCGACCACTGTAATATTAACAATGATGCCTGGCTCTCTCATCTTCGCTGCTCTACTAAATAAATAAATAACTAATTATTTAGACAAGGATGAACAATTTATAAGGATAACAGATAGGGTTCCCTCTATTTGGCATACTTTTAATTGTCCGAAACGATTTTCGCATAACAGACTTCGCATAATCGGTTTTCGGCGAATGTTAATTTGGCAGAAAACTTATTTGTCATAATCTAAAATAATACGAATAATAATTCGTCCGAATATAAATTCGCATAATACTGTTTACGCCGATTGTTTTTATGAATAAAATTAACTCGCATAATTGTATTTGGCATATTTCTTAAAATCAGAATAACCACCTATATAAATGCTGTCAGGAGAGTCGGTTAGGTTAGGTTAGAACTGCGACCTCAACAAATACAACTTTGTGTCAAGAATATCGGTTAGGTTAGAACTGCAACATCAATATAGTAGTATTACCTATGATAAAAATTCGACATTTCGACTATACAATGTTATACACAAATAATTTATGCATAAAACCATTCGGCGAATAACATTTATTCACGAAATATATTCGGACAAATAAAAATATGCCTAGACAAATTATGCGTAGCGTAACTATACTATGCAATAATAGATTATGCGAAGGGTGAATTATGCCAATACACATTATGCCAAAAAGAATTCTTGATTGTAAAATTATGCCAAAACAAGGGGAACCTAACAGATAACATAGTGATCAAAGCAGTGTTCTTCTAACTCTTATTCTTCTCTGCTCAGTCCAGAATAAATTATTTATTTAATATTTATGTTCAACAGTTTAATATTATTGTATAGAACGCTCAGTCCGACTCGCACTTGATCCAACTTATTATGCAGTCTCAAGGTGTTTGATCAAAGTAAAGACAGCCAAGATTGTATTTATTAGGTTCGTTATACATATTATTTTTGCGTTTCACTGCTCTGTTGAGATAAAAAAGTATGATACTTTATAAGTGTTTTATGTATTTCATCCTGAGCCCAAAGAAAATTATTATAAAACCACTAAAGAAATATTTACATACATATCAAGCTCATTAGGAAAATAAATAAATAAATCTGTGTAAAAATTACAAACATTTACGGGAAAGTTTTTGGTGTCAAGTAATGTATGTCATTTTAAACTTACGGTAGGTGCATACCTCAATTCTAACGCAATTCTAAAGACTCAATTAGGTTGACACCTACTATTTACACTGGCATCAAAATTGTGTCTCAATGTGATTCTTACTTAGATACGTAAGAATCGCCCTGAATAGATATAACCTGAACTATATACAATGATAAAAAGAAAATCGTTTAAAATCTTCAATAATTACTTACGCGCTCGTTATGCAATAAATATTCGAAACGTGTCGTATGTCCATCAATAAAGCAGTATTTAAATCATTAGAATGACTTACCTGATTTATGAACCAGTTAGGAAGACCAGGACTGGTTGCTCGGCCCGTGGTTTACCGAGCTGCTGACTGTGATAAACCAAAATAGGTAGACATGAAACTCATCATGTATTTTACTTATTTGTTCTTTCCACTTAGAGTCCCCGGCCTTTCGGAGATGTATTCGGAGTTCGAAGGTGCTGCCCTCTCTCCCGTATCACGCGGGACGCACGCAGAGGCATGCACCTGTCAGGGTGAGACTTTGAGTTTTCTAGATTCCATCATCACCCAAATAGCCCTAATATTAAAAGTTCATATAGAGGGTATTATTATTGAGAGTTTGTACTATCCCACTGTTGGATGCCTTCCACTGCTAATTCCTGTTCACTTAGTGTAGGTAGTAATCAATATTTATTATAAAAAAAAATATACGAGACGTATCATAGTCTCATTTTAAAAAAGAGTGCTGAACTAAAATTGTATTTTGTATTAAATATTGACACATTGTATTCATATATTACCCGATTTCACAACACTCGTTGACATTTACTGAATATATAAAAAAAAAACCGGCCAAGTGCGAGTCGGGCTCGCGCACAAAGGGTTCCGTAGCAGCAAATATAATAAACTTATTATGTCAATTTATACACCTGCCAAAATTACAGTTAAATCAACCTATCTCAAAAACTATAAGAGATACTTTGATCAAACCAAAAATCGTTGAAAGAGTTAATTAGCATGCATCACCTCTATTTTTTTTAGAATTTTATACCCCGTAGTTATAAAAATAGAGGGGGGACATACTTTTTACGACTTTGAGAGCTGATATCTCAAAAACCGTTCACTTTAAGAAAAATGTTTTTTAGAAAACTTTATATCATTTTAAAAGACCTTTCCATTGATACCCCACACGGGTATGTACATCGAAAAAAAAATTTTCATCCCTCAGTTACATGTATGGGGGCCCCACCCCCAATTCTTTTTTTTAAAATAAATACTACTATTTAGTGTCATAATTTTGTAGCGGTTCATACAACACATATTCCCATCAAATTTCATCACTGTAGTACTTATAGTTTCCGAGTAAATCGGCTGTGACAGACGGACAGACGGACAGACGGACAGACGGACAGACGGACATGACGAAACTATAAGGGTTCCGTTTTTGCCATTTTGGCTACGGAACCCTAAAAATAGGTATTAGCCGCGTTAATCAATAAAAAACTTAAGTTGCAGCTCAAAATGAGAAATATATGAAAACACTCTAAAAATGACCCATTTTATATTTATACATTTACCTGAGTTTATTATATATTATATTGGTTTACTATAGGCAATATTTATCATGCTATAAGAATAACAGCGACTATACCATGTTCGAACATGGAGGAGCAGCTTTGCATGTAGTCAACTTTTTGCAAAGACAAATTACGCATCCTTTGACAGCAATATTAGTCTTGTCAACTACTTGGTTACAAAACAGAACTGTGGTAGATTAAATAGGCGAATAAAGGCATATTCTGATTGCATTAACAGGTTATGAAAATAGAATATCGTACTTATATAAATGACGGAAGTGGAAGAAACTGCTTCGTATGATTTTTGGGTGGGTATGTTTATAGAAAGCAAGGCAAAAAAATACAACAAATTATTTAAATTGCCAACTTATTTATAGATAAAACTGGCATTAAAATAGATTAGATTTATTTTATGATTTAACCGAGTAAGCTAAGAAGAAGAAGAAAAAATCTTCGTAGAAAACAGCAACAATAATGGTTTTCTTTGAGGAAAAAAAATCCCATTTCAAAACCGGGTAAGCCAAGAAGAAAAATTCTTCATAGAAAACTGCAAAAAATAATGGTTCTCTACTCTACTAAGAAAAAAAACCCATTTCATAACCGGGTAAGCAAAAAAGACTCTCCGGGACGGCGGCATGCCCGACAAATGTCGACCGTAGGTACCGTCCTTCAAAATATATTTCCGGTAGTTGTTCGTCAAAACCCTCGGTTTCTCCGAAGAGGTCCCCGAATCGTAACCAGTTCACCGATGCGAGCAGGTCTACATCGGATCCCGTGAGGGCCTTGTAGAACCGCCCGTGTAGCTGCTTGCTCTCCCATACCGCCTTGCGGTCCGCAGTACTTAGTACCACAGGTTTGCGCCAGTTTTCTTTCGCCAAGGAGAGCGGCGTGAGGTTTCCGTCTACTGCCACCACATCACGATGCATCCCACACTCGTTGTTAAGGAAGTAATTCCTGAGATTGTACACCTCACGGTTGACATATTATAATGTAAGTTATCGATGAACTAAATGTCGGATGGAAGTGACTAGTGTCACTTCGTTCGTGCCAGAAAAATATCTAGGTATAATAATTATATTTGTGTGTGGAGATCAAAAATGTAAATTCAAATCCCGGTCGGTGGTTCTGTTAAGAGGAAAGTAAAGCACTAGAAATAATTGCTAAACTAAGAAAACTAAAACCTGACAAAAGGTTTTATTTAAAAAGTTGAAAATATTTTAAGGCTTTTCAAGTTAATATTAGGCTTTGCACATAAACCTTATTCAGTAACAAAGCGCACTGTCCCCGTTAAGTTGCTGATTGGCTCACATTACCATTTGTCACTCGCCTCAACAATGACCAGTTAACTTAACTGGTTAACTGTTTGCACGTAAACTAAGTTTAAGGTACGGTTCTCACTAAAGAGCGAAGACATTGCAAGCTTGTGGGACAGTAATGAGTATCTTCTTAACTTCACTATTCGTTATAGCTTCTATTGCTGCCGTAGCACTTTATAGTTACCTACCTACTAAATTGTGTTATAAACTTTTCTTAATCATGTTTATACTTAGATCCTATATTGTGACGTGAAGTTTCATATGATATCCCTACCCCATTTGAAAATACAGGCGATCGTGTATTTATGTATATATGTACATACATACATACAATCACGCCTGTATCCCATAAAGGGGTAGGCAGAACACATGAAACTACTAAAGCTTCAGTGCCACTCTTGGCAAATAAGGGGTTGAAAGAAAACGAAACTGTGACATTGCAGTGACAGGTTGCCAGCCTCTCGCCTACGCCACAATTTAACCCATATCCCATAGTCGCCTTCTACGACACCCACGGGAAGAAAAGGGGTGGTGAAATTCTTAACCCGTCACCACACAGGTAATATATATGTATATATGTGTGTATGTAATATCCTAGCTTTCTAAGCGCACAAAGCGACATCTCTCTGTTGTGCGGTCGCACGGTCGTCTCGGCGGTCGGTTTTGATTCATGCCCAATTGCACACGAACACTGTGCTAATATTGTCTTTTCCATGATATTTGGGACAAAAAAATATCATGAAGCCATTAGACTAGAGGTGGAAGTATTTGGTGTGTTTAGTTTAGCGAAGTGCTACATCTAATACATAATACAGTACAATCTCGATAATCCGGCACTGTTGCTGACATGGAGGTGCCGGATTAGTAGAAAATTCGGATTACTGGAAGTTAGAGCCATTCTCCATATATTTTCATATTATGTTTTATGTATGTCGAATAAAAAAATTATGCTAAAATAATACATACATACAATCACGCCTGTATCCTATGAAGAGGTAGGCAGAGCACATGAAACTACTCAAGTTTTAGTGCCACGTTACTCTTGGCAAATAAGGGGTTGATAGAAAACGAACCTGTGACATTGCAGTGACAGGTTGCCAGCCTCTCGCCTACGCCACTATTTAACCCATATCCCACAGTCGCCTTCTATGACACCCACGGGAAGAAAGGGGGTGGTGAAATTCTTAACCCGTCAACACACGGGCAACCTAAAATAATAATTTTAAAAAACACTCGAAAATTATATGGTTCTAGCAATTTTTAATTAAAAATTAGATAATTACCTACGGCATACCTTACTACACGATCAGGATTTAATTATATAATCCTTCGCTTCGTTCGGGATTCAAATTGTTAACGCCCGAGGTGGAAATAATTTTGGTACCACGTGACACATACAATTTTTCACATCACCTAAAATTAATGTATTATTTAAACCAAAAAAATGTAGCAAAAACGAATAATAAATGTAAAATAATGTGTCCTTGAAGAGAAAAGGATCATTTTGCTCCCTCATAGGAAGGAGGAAAAGGCCTCTTTCGGAAATGGTGATGTGAAAAGTAAGTTACTTGATAATATATTATCCGAGCTCATATAACCCGGCAACCTTCAAATCAATAGTGAACAGGCATCTTCTGGGCGAGCTCACTCAATCGTAGGCCACGTCTTTGCCTTTGGCTAGTCTGTGGCCAAGAGTAAGCCCATTCATAATAAAAAAAATATATGGAAACGTTCCTCCCTAGTATAACGCTTGCAAAATGAGCTGGGTATTCCAAACTTGTTCGCCTAGTTATTTGTCCTCAAAATTAATAACCGATAAATAATGCATTCGATCGAGCACGCGCAGTCAAAGATGCGCGCGCGGTGCCTTATGTGGGTAATTGTAGGCAAATGCGGAGGTGCCGCCGGAAGGCCGTTTTTTACTGCTGACTACTCAGGACTGCCTGTCACACCGAACTGTTGTGATCTATGGACATTTTTTTATCAGTGTCAAATATCGAAAGTCAGACCAAGAGGGCGATTTTTGAATCTCGGCCATTCGATTCCGTGAAATTCATTCAATAATATCTCCACTACTAGCGATTTAAATTCTATTTACAGAATAGAAAACGAGTAGTCATTTCCACTAGTTTTAAAATTACTAGCCGTGCTTTTTCAAAAATAGCATTACGTCGTTTTCCACAGAATTTCAAACGGCGAATTCGTGCGCTCAAAATTCAAAAATCGATCTCCAACACTAGCACAATTTCAAGTGTCAACTCCCAAGTATTCAATTCTGATTCAGAAATTATGTATAAAAACATGAATAATTTGCTTTTCTTATTGTTTAATCGAGACGAAAATTTCCCACTGTAACTATCTCTAAACACAAGTTTTTGTACTTAAAAGTCCGATTAATCAGTTAAACTTAAATTGAGTAGGTCGCTAACGGCCGCTGTCGAGCTCAAAAATGGTCACACCAAACAAAACACAATGAATCTTGATAACACGATTTGCAAAGCAAAATACGTCTGTTATAATGAAATGCAGTTTTTTTGAAAAAGTTGGGAATGCATTTGGAAATTTCTGGAAAAATATACTACCTAATCGAAACTCATGGGGCATCCAAAAAGACGATCAATTACTAGGCGGGCCAGGTTTCTTTATCTATTTATTCTCTGAAGATGGTCTAACCTAATAAGTCTCTCATCTGTACGTAATTTTCTTTTTAGACACGGCCCCCTTCTTGAGACACGGTTTTCATCGATTTTGGCAAGTTTTGAGTTGAAACTCCTAAATTTGCACTACAGATAGAATTATATCGGTTCTTCAATCTTTTATCGCTATTCGTAAGAGCCATATTTTGAAAAAAAAAAAAAATAGGTAGTTGTTTTTTTATGAATCTCTTAAACATGGTCTAAAAAAACACTTTTATCGAAATTTTATTTTAGTGAAGGGTATTATTACATGCATGAAATCGACATGTTTGGATTTAATCTTGACTTCTGGGAACGCCCTTAAATAATAATAAATTGAATCATAAAACTGTAAAATCAAATTACGAATAAAATTCACATTCGGTGTGACAGCCATCCATTTTAAATTAAACTTTTGCATTTTCCGAAGTGTAAAATATTTAAAATATGTCCATCCTCGTTATTGCGTTAAATGTGCTTATTAACTTGAGTTCTATATAATTATGTGTGATGTGTTCGATTGCAAAATAGCCATTTATTTAAAAATGGCAGCCAACATCGGCCCAGGAGCTAAGATTAATTGTGATCGATTAACGATTAATTCGATAAGTAGGCATTGATTTTTATAATTGATTATTTAATAACTACCTATGTGACTCAGTCATTCGGCGCATGGGGTGTTTCATTATGTAGGCGTTTATAGACTTGTAATTTGATGAATTAATGGGAAAGATCCTTATAGATGCCAACAGGTAAATCTTTAACAACTGCCGATTTAACAAGAAAATAGGAGCAAGAAGTAAAAAGTAAACTTAATTTGTACTAAAAAAACCGGCCAAGAGCGTGTCGGGCCACGCTCAGTATAGGGTTCCGTAGTTTCCCGTATTTTTCTGAAAAACTACTGAACCTATCAAGTTCAAAATAATTTTCCTAGAAATTATTTATAAAGTTCTACTTTTGTGATTTTTTTCATATTTTTTAAACATACGGTTCAAAAGTTAGAGGGGGGGGACGCACTTTTTTTTTCTTTAGGAGCGATTATTTCCGAAAATACTAATATTATCAAAAAACGATCTTAGTAAACCCTTATTCATTTTTAAATACCTATCCAACAATATATCACACGTTGGGGTTAGAATGAAAAAAAATATCAGCCCCCACTTTACATGTAGGGGGGGTACCCTAATCAAACATTTTTTTCCATTTTTTATTTTTGCACTTTGTTGGCGTGATTGATATACATATTGGTACCAAATTTCAGCTTTCTAGTGCTTACGGTTACTGAGATTATCCGCGGACGGACGGACGGACGGACGGACAGACAGACATGGCGAAACTATAAGGGTTCCTAGTTGACTACGGAACCCTAAAAAGGCAATTAAGCTAAAGCTACTTTAAAACCTTTAGGGATCTTTACGACATACCTTTTCACTTTTTATACGTTGAAATGAAAATTATATAAAGTACTAGCTTTTGCCAATTTTGGAATGCTCCATACAAACTCCCACACCCCCATTTAGGGAAGTGGCGGGGTTAGAAAGAGACATGTCACTCTCCATCTCTTCAACTATCTCCACTGAAAAAATCACGTCAATTTGTCGCTCCGTTTTGCTGTGAAAGACGGACAAACAAACAGACACACACACTTTCCCATTTATAATATAATAAAGTAAGTATTATATTATAGTAAGTAAAGTATGGATAACAAATGTTATAAATGGGTGGAAAAATAGTTTTATTCGATTATTTGACAGCTGTCTGCCATTCTGAAAGATTTCATCAAGTTTATAGAACCAATTCGCCAATTCAAATGTATATTGATACAGAAATAATGTTTTCACAGTTGTGTTTGTGTTGTCACATGTCACAGTTTCGTTTTCTTTTAACCCCTTATTTGCCAAGAGTGGCACTGAAGCTTTAGTAGTTTCATGTGTTCTGCCTACCTCTTTATAGGATACAGGCGTGATTGTATGTATGTATAATGTTTTAAATGTCATATTGCACTGACAAGTACAAGACAGTGTAATGCACGCCAACTGAATGATATCAGCTAAGATATCATAAGAGGCCCAATTCTCAAAACTGAAAGATACAAGTTACAAGCGGAAATCTCTTTCCAACTTGTTATATTAGACATTGACTACCAGCTTGTAGCTTCGAGAAATGGGCCCCGTGCTCCACAGTGTACCAGTAAATGAAAAGTGGAAGATTCTTCTAAGAGCCCTATGTGCCTAGTGAGGGATAACAGGATCATCATCCTCATGAATCTTTCTCACTTGATGCTCTCATCGGAAGATCAGCGCTAGAAGTCACCAGAAACACGCTGAGATGAGGCCATTTCGTGGCACTTCATTCCTTTCTGTCTCGTTGTTATTATTATATATGTATTTTGTCTTGCGTGTGTTCACGAATAAATGTCTATTCTATTCTATTCTATCATCATCATCAATCGCTTATCAGTAACTAACCTCCAACTTTTCGGGGACAGCGTTGTGCCGTGGTTTCGGAGTTTGGGTGTTTCCCGTCCCAATTTAAAAGTTATTATGTGTAATAATCGTGAAAGTTTGATCTGAGGAGCTTCCAATACAAGTAAGAAAGACAAACACACAACTCATAACTCAGGTGCCCTGACATTTACCAACTTGAAAAAAACACAGGATTTCACACTACGAAACCAAGGCTTGTTACAACCAAATCACTCGAATTATCATTCGAAATTTCATCAAGCCCGTACTTAGCGTAATGAACGGCCACGCATGATGCGGCGTAAATTTCCAGAAATCGTCCGCCTTTATTATGACACTTAATTGAAATTCGGTTATCGAGATTCTTTTAAGTACTTTCGTAGAAAAGTGCGGCGCAGGGCTGCCGCTTGGGAGAAAAAGATTGAGCAGGTTATTTCAATAAAAATATACAGAAATTTGGGTACCTATACATAAATACTTATTTATGTATGTGTAAGAAGTATGATTGCTGGAAGAGTCATGTAAAATAAATAAATTAATTAAATAGCAAAAAATACGTCTACTTAAAGTTGTCCTTATACTTCACGATACAGTCTTTATCTCGACAAATTGCTCGAAAAGTTGAATAAAAAAATCCTAAGCTATTCTTGTACTGTACTTACCAGTGTAAGTACAGTACAAGAATAGCTTTTTTCAGGAAGCCTAGCCAAAGTACGTGTAACAACACCAAATGACACGAAAATATGTCTTAGATTTCTAGAAATTATGCAAAGCGGCGTGTTTTTTTTTCTAAAGATTATTCAATTTAAGTTTAATCGTACGTTTTATGCGTCTTATATTTTTGATAACGATATATTTTTTTTTAATCTACCAATTTTATAAACAAAACGGCGTCTGTCTTGATTTAAAATTATATTTTTATGGCAACCCTAACCTCTTGGTCTAAGTAATGGGTGCCAAATACCAGCTTTTAGTGGTCAGTGTAAACATGAAAATTGATTCTGAAGGAATAAGTTATGGGGCAAAGATTGTACGCTCGTAAGTTCATGGAAATGTATTACCGAGCACTTTAAACCAACGGTTAAAAAATATGGCGGGAGCAATCGGAAAGGTAAGTGCGTTTTCACATTATCCGATCCGATATCGTCTGTAGGACCGATATCCCATACATTACAGGCGCCATATTGGATTTTTTCCATAGAAATCTTTCTGACATCCGATATTGGATCGGATTATGTGAAAACGGACTTATATACCTACTATTTTAGATATCAGCTAGCTTTTAAGTTTAGTCTTAGTTTCTCATATAATTCTGTAAATATGTTCATGTAAATGAAGATTTTTACCCTACTATCTAAATAATAAAATTGAGATCGATAATGAAAGTTTGGAACAAGTGAAAGAGTTTGTGTATTTGGGAACGTTGTTTACAAGGGACGGTAAACATGGAAAAGATATTGAAAGGAGAGTGAATGCTGGGAATAGAGTGAATGGAGCACTAAACGCTTTTATGGGCAGCCAGAAAGTGTCGCAAAAAGCACGTCTGGCGGTGCATAGAGGAGTTTTGGTGCCTACACTTATGTATGGTAGTGAAAGTTGGGTGTGGGAGAAAAGACTTCAAAGTCAAGTGAATGCCGTAGAAATGAGAGCGTTAAGAAGCATGGCTGGTGTAAAGTTGAGTGATAGGATCAGAAATAGCGTGATAAGAGAGAAGTGTGGAGTGGATGTAGATGTGGTGACAAAGATTGAGATGGGTATGTTAAGGTGGTTTGGGCATGTAGAGAGGATGGATGAGAGGAGATTAACGAAGAAAGTATATGAAAAAGGAGTGGAAGGGTCAGTTGGTAGTGGAAGACCTAGGCGAACTTTTCTTGATCAAATCGGGGAAATATTGCAAAGAGGCCAGGTCAGAAGTACTCGAAACCGACGAGCGTGTATGAGAAATGTTATGAAAGTGTGTGAAGCGAAAGTGGTTTGTCAGGATCGTAGTAAATGGAAATCCGTGATCTCTGCCTACCCCTCTGGGAAACAGGCGTGATTGTATGTATGTATGTATGTATGTATCTAAATAATAGTAGTTCAGATAGGGACAGGTGTTTTATCATTTATCGCGCGACCATACTTGTCTGATAAGACTTAGACTTAAGTCCACAATGTGTTTACATAATACATATATATGTGTATTAATTTTTCAACCATTAGCCAGAATATTTTTCTTTAGAATTTCGTTATTTATAAATAGAGTAAAAAGTACTCATTTTATTTTGTAGATAAAGAGAGCAAAGTTGGAAGTTTTATTTCAGTGGATTTAAAGCTTGGAAAGGTAATGTTAACTTTTAAAGAAATGCAGAAAATTTATGAAGGGAACTACTTATTTCCTGCTTTACTTTTAAGTTATATGGAAGTATATCTAACAATAATGTACTTCGTGTGTGTAGAAACATACAGCTTACTGTGTAATATAATAATACCTAAAAAACACGTGTTGTTCTACGGTACTGCTTTGAAATGTAATTAACATGTATTTACTAGGTATACAATCAAACTTATTATAGGCACTAATTACCCTTTTATAATCTAATAAATACTTTTAAATTTTTTAAAGTTTTAATTTCCCAAGTCAAAAACTGAGCGAGTGGGAAGCTCGATAGGTAGAAACATTTACGTTGCCATGGATATCTACCCAAAATACATCAAGTTATATTTACAGTGCGCGGTCGATATAAGTTTATCGCAATTGCAGGGTAGCTAGCATGGCATTACTCAGGGTGTAATTATAAAAAACAACCGAAACTTATTAGGCAAGTGAAATCGACCGGCTTGACAGTTATTGCTGCTAATATTGATTGATTTTGTGGATGAAATATTTCAGTGTGGCAACATACATATACAGCGTCGAACCAAGAAAATCCTGCATGGCATTGGTAATTTGGTATTGTCGCAATATCATATCTAAAGTCAAATTTCTACTAAAATTATAGATTTTGTAATTAATGAGACTAAGAAAGTTAAAAAAAAAATTTGAGGGAATCGTTGCAATTTTAGCGTAGACGAAATTGCAAAGCAAAAATTTGTATAAATTTAGTAAATTGTTAATGGTAATGTATAACCAAATTCAGCGAGCCAATTTTGTTTAAAGAAACATCACCAATCACCATTGACACTGATACATAATTTTTAGAACATATTGTTCGAATGAGGCTGTAAATGGTAGCTGTACCATATTTTTACAACGACCATATAATAATATGCTTGTTAACTCAAACACATATGTTTAAAAACAAATGCCGATCAAACAAAACATAACCTCAATTTCACACCGCTAACAAATGACCGCATCGGATTCGTAATTCAAAATCGGAATTACGTAACGTTGCAGCCAGTGAGTCGATTATTCGAATCGATTATTCATTCGATATTTGTTGGCCACCGCGGTGGTCCCCGCGTGAATATGGGGAGGGCTCGATCGGTATCGATCGGTAATTTTGAGGTACGAAAATTTTCTATATTAATCGGTTATCGGTGATAGTACCGATTGGGGTACTTTGTCGGTCGCATTAGCTTCAAAGAAGGAGACTGTTTCTCTCTTTGAATTATTTTTCTGCGTATATTTCAGTTCGTTGTAAATATACAAATAGAAATAAAAATAAGTAATTTATATTTATTTATTTTTAACATAAAGACGTATTACGTGTCATCTTACCATCAGATTTCAAACTAGGCTGAACCTGTTTCTTGGACGCCTGTAAAAGATTGAGAGCTACATAATTTCAGATCAGAAGCATTTGCATTGCTAAAACTGAAGGTAAAAAAAACAATACAATTCGTTCAAAATATGGACAGCGTATTTTACCATTTCCATGTATTAGACAATAGAGCTCAGTATAACTTCAGTGCCAAAGAGCTAACATTTAAACATTTCCCTACTATTGGCCCTTATAAACTCAAGTCCCTTAATCTGAACACGCTCAACAAGCCAGCCCACATTTTAAAATAGGCTCATTTATAAAATCGCCCGCCGAGTCTCACCGAATAAAAATGATATCGATTTGCGTTATTGATACCAGATTGTATGGAGTGACCCAATATTGATGCCGGTTATGAATATAGAGCGAAAGAAAAAAGTTAACTGGACATTATTAAAAAACTTTTACATTTATTTTTATTTTAAATGTTCTTTGGGGTACCTATCCACTCCCTATCTCTAGTAGTTGTGTTGTGTGACAGAGCCAGACTGCAATTTGATTGCGAATTAACGTCAATAATTGTCACTTTGGCTAGTCCGGCTGCATAAAACAACCGCGGTCTTTATACAAAAACATCAGGTAATATGAAAACAAGTTGAATTTGCCTTCAGGTAACATTGTAACGATTGAAAAACCGAAACCTCCATTTACCGATTATACGTTAAATGCCTTAATATGGCATTTATATGTTTCACAGCTTGAAAGATATTCGATAAGATGGTAAGGTCGCATAATATCATCATTTCCACGCATGTGGCACTTAATAGTTATTGGTCGAAGTGATTGCATCTAGGAAGAGATTTAAGAGATACAAAAAAGCTTTAAGATAGTGTAAAACTGTAAAGTGCACTTGTTTATGGTTGGGTGGTCAAAAAATGCATTGATTTTATGGTTATGATCGCATTTGTAGGTCATTAGATAAGCCATGAAGAGTAAACCGTAGGACTGGCTCGTTGTAGCGAGATATATATAACTATAGTTTTAGTTACATATAGATAGATCTGATTCGGTGTGCAAATAATTTGTATAGACATTAGTTTTAGGAAAGCGACTGCCATCTGACTTATTGGTAACTTATTGGTATTAGTCCGGTTTCCTCGCTATGTTTTCCTTCACCGAAAAGCTACTGGCAAATATCAAACGACATTTTGCACATAAGTTCCTAAAAACTCATTGGTATGAGCCGGGGTTCGAACCCGTGACCTCCGGATTGAAAGTCGCACGCTCTTACCTCTAGGCCACCAGCGCTCTTTGTCAGACCTAAACCGATTGTCATAATTACCTCAAAACCGTTCGCTCATTAAAACCGATTCGAATGGCAACAATCGCTCGTGACCGCTCGCGATCGATTTCTCGCAGTCTATGAATAAATCCGCAGTTTGGCCCTCGTCCGTCATCGCCCGGCTCGATAATATCTGGGAGCGTATTTAGGAGTTCCACGTTTCGCGATTTTCTCACGACTGGTGTGGTTGAGTTTAAATTGTGTTTGATTTTGAGTCCGTGATCAAGCCCTTTTTGAACAATTCTTCTAAGATCTCACAGCGAATATAGAACCTAACTATCTGTTAGTATCAAAATTACTCCCAAATCTTTGACTCTCGCCCGTGTGGTGACGGGTTAAGAATTTCACCACCCCCTTTCTTCCCGTGGGTATCGTAGAAGGCGACTGTGGGATATGGGGTAAACTAAATTGTGGCGTAGGCGAGAGGCTGGCAACCTGTCACTGCAATGTCACAGTTTCGTTATCTTTCAAACCCTTATTTGCCAAGAGTGGCACTGTAACTTTAGCAGTTTGAGGTGCTCTGCCTACTCCTTGATGGGAAACAGGCGTGATTGTATGTATGTATGTATGTATCTTTGATCAAATACTTCGATTTGCTAAAGATCGGTATCGTACCGCAGTGAGCTCTTAAGGCTTCCGCCCACATCAACGCGACGAGAGCAGTGAGTCGAATCAAAGTAAAGTATTTTCTACAACTAGCATTACACTATAAAGATCCGAATGGTGGCCGCTATCGGATATACGTTGGGTGGACGACATTCGAAAAACAGCCGGGCACTTCTGGATGAGATTAGCCCAGGACCAGGATAAGTGGCGTACACGAAGGGAGGCCTATGCTCAGCAGTGGGCGATTAATGGCTGAAATGATGATGATGATGATAAAAATCTGACGCAACGCCATGCTCTTATAAACTGCAACGTGTTAACACGTTGCGTTGCGTCGCATTCTAATAATGTGTCGTGCCTTTGTGATGTTTATAAACATTGTTCTCGTTGTGAATTAATTTGATTCCTTAGTTAATTTAAAACCATAATAATATATGTCTTATCATACTCATCTCACCAAACACATCCTGGTGACTAGACTAGACTAGTGACTGTTAACTTCTAAAACAAAAAAATAGTGCGTGGAGTCCCTCCGCGTGGAATAAGTAAAACTTCGGACATAACCTTAAGAACATTCTGTCAAGTAACTGTCACGATTTTGCGTTTAGTTACTTCCATAATTTTACAGTTTTAAATATTTTACAGTGCTCATTGCTCAAGTTATAATAAAAACAAACATAAACTCATGAAATACGGACAACATCAAGTTTCACTTCAAAATTTGGAATATTAACATATTTTTCAAAATTCAAGTTGGCAACACTGGGCGTTAAACGTTTAACGATGTCAGTTGGAAGTGGCAATACTGAGCTATGGCAGTTGGAAGTCGCATAGAAGTTTCACTTCAAAAAAAAAAACGAAGGAATACTCGCTCATCGGTTTTGATTGTTCTTTTGATATTTGCCTTCTAAGCCAAAAACCTACAAAGTAAAATAGGTCTATAAATCGGCATGCGTGTCGACATGTGGTGCGCCCGCGCAGTCGGCCTATCAGTCTAAATCTGCCGACGCACAATGCATAATTGTACATTAATCAACCTACTCAGAGAAGAAGGATGGCTCTTATTAACTAAATTTATTCAGGAATCTGATTTAGAAGTACAAAGAGTATAAACATTGGAAAATATTTAAACTAAAGAAATGTGTAAAAAAAACTCATACTTAAGTCATATTATAAATTGCTTACAAAGGAAATAAATGAACGTGGATTTCTATAGAGCTTGACAAGTAAATTAAATATATTATCTTTAATTGGTATATTTTTAAATAAATATTTATTTCTTTCTTGTTATTATGTTATTAATCTGAAAATTGTATTGACAAATATTAGAACTCGTTTACAACAAACTAGTATATATCTATTGTAATTTATTGTAATATTTGCGTAAAGTCAAACAAGTATCTGAAACTATGTCTGTATTGCGTCTAATTCATTCGTATTTGTATGGAAATATATTTTTTGAGAGCGACGTGTCTGATTCTTCATATTTTTTGAGAGCGACGTGTCCGATTCTTCATATTTTTTTGCTATTTATTGCCATTATAGAATGTCACAAAATAAATAGGCACTTATAAAATTACACTGGAGTTGCAATCAAAAATAATTTTAATTTTTAAATTGTATAGTTATTTTATTGCGTATTTTGTCACTAATGTACGAGCCATGTTGCTTGATTTAAATAAATAAATTAAAATGAAATGAAATCTGAGTTCCATAGGTTGCGGCTTATTCTCATTAAATAATTGTTTTTACAAAAATATACATACTACTAAAAATACTTTTAGTAGCAGTAGATGGCATAAAGACCACAGATTATGTAATAGTTCCACTAAAGAATTATAGTTTTATTATGCTCGCTATGTCTTCTGTGTCATAGCTTCCTTCTTGTCATAATCTTCCTTCTTATCATAGCAAAGCAATTATCTACCACCGTATTCAATGCACCCCTCCCATCACCATCCTCCTACTTGCGTTATCCCGGCATTTGCTACTGCTCATGGGAGCCTGGGGTCCGCTGTGACAGCTAATCCCAAGATTTGGCGTAGGCAACTAGTTTTACGAAAGCGACTGCCATCTGACCTTCCAAACCAAAGGGTAGGCCTTATTGGAATTAGTCCCCGTTAGGAATACAACCCTCCTATACCCATCTAATTACTCCCCGTTACACAAATCAGTGGCTTAGCTCCATAATTCCAATGGACTTATGACGGTACCCACCACAGACTACACACACAGACACTGTATTATGAAGAATTTACATATAGTGCGTGGTCACCAAACGCATATACAATTTAATTGATAAAATACCACGTAATATTGTCTTCGGTTACCGCGATAGTTACTCATGAAATAAAATTATGGAAACAGATTAAATCGCGTATAATGAATTTACAATTCATACCGACGTTTCGAACACTTTACAGGATTCGTGGTCAACGGGTGACTGAGGAAAAATTACAATGTGCAAAAGCTACCCACATACCAGAAATATTAACGAACCATGACCACAAATAATATAGATTTTTAAGGCAGGTTCACACACTATTAATAAAGCTAGTTATACAATATTCAAAAATTTACCATTACTATGTTAAAAAATAATTAATCAATTAATCTACACAAAATTGACAAAAACAAACTGCAAATGAATGATGATGATGATGATGATGATGAATTATAAATTCATTATACGCGATTTAATCCGTTTCCATAGTTTTATTTCATGAAAATACCACGTATTGAGCAGCGCTACTGAGTAGCATCTTACAGCATTACATAATATAACAGACCTAGGTTCAACCCTAAACGTATTTTTTTTATAAATATGCCAAAATTACACGAGTGCTGGTTGTAATCATTGATACAACTGGAGCAAGCAGTTGCCCATACTAAATTTACCCATATATGCCCATAGGGTCGTTTTCGGCCCACTTCTGAAAACACGCTACTACTCATCAAAATAAGTAGTAAAAAATATGTGTTGGGCAAACAAAAATAAAACAAATCGACATGAAATAAAAGGAATATAATATCAGTAATTTAAATTATAACGGTATAAGTATAAAAACAATGTCAGAAAGGGAAAAACTGAGCACTTGCCGTATAACAGGCTGGGATTTACAGCGCTGGTTTTCAGTTTTCCCCTTTTTTAACCCCCGACGCAAAAATGACGGAGTGTTATAAGTTTGACGTGTCTGTCTGTGTGTGTGTCTGCCTGTGGCATCGTAGCTCCCGAACGGATGAATCGATTTAGATTTAGTTTTTTTTTGTTTGAAAGCTGAGTTAGTCCGGAGTGTTCTTAGCCATGCTTCATGAAAGTCGGTCCACTATGTCGCGGTCGAGGGGTTATTCAAAATTTGAATTTTGTGGTTCGGTTATCATTTGTGATGACTTTGATTTGACTGCTTCATCTAGTAGTTAAGGTAATCTGTGGTGCCCACCAATTATATCCAACAATCATACCATTAAGAAGACGTGTCGTAAACTAAGCAACAATGGTACCGCGATCAGATTTGTTTAAGGAACATAGGTTGTTTATGTCGGGATCAATCAAAAGATCAAAGGGACAATCTCGATTTGGTGGCAAGTTGACAAGGTATAGATGGTCTAGGATTGAGTGATGGAGGTAAGCCAGTTGCTAATTATCGGGGTAAAAGGATCAGATTATTTTGTTTACTTGTTGATCCTGCCACTACTTTTTCAATGTGGTGGACCAGTTTTTCTTAGGCATCAAAGTAGCATTTTTTGAAATCCAGTGTAGATAAACAAGAAGGTAGATTGATGATTGTAAATTATTATACACGTGGGCAGGTCATAATATTTGACCCTAATATTTGGCCTCAATTAAATAGACCTAGGTCTACTGAGTACTACAACAACTCATATTCCTGTTTGTATTGATAATAGCCAAAAATGGCTACTGAGCTAAGACAAAAAAGACTATTTTTAACGAAGTAGTAATTTTTAACTTAAATTAATTTATTTCATCTATGAAACTTAAAAAAAAACGAATAAAAACATTAAGTCAGGGCTTCACTCATGAAACAACATAATCGCTCCCTGAAAAACATAGTGACACTATCCAAAAAAATAGGTTTTTTAGTTAACAACGCCATCTAGGTCGCGCGTTCATAACGAACGCAATGCAAAGACACCTATAGATTTAGCTCGCTTAGAGGCGACAGGGGGCGCTAATGTCACTATGGCGAATAGTGGGGATAGACGCGTGGGGGACGGGAATAATGTCATGTTTGCATTAATGACCTGGACCCCGATCAAAATGTAGTGAGCTCTGTGACGAAAGTTGTCACTTTGTGTTTAGTGACGGTGTTCCGCGGGATTGAATGGTAAGTATGACAATTTTCTTATGGAACATTGTATCAATCCTTAAAGTGTCACTTTGAACTTGTAATAACTATTCAATATTGAGTTTAATTTTAAAGTAACAGTGTCATTTTTAAAAATGACACTAGTACTTTAGCAATTCTAAACGTTTTGAGATAAGTAAAGTGACACTTTGCACGTAATGACGGTTTGGCTTTAAACTATTAGGCTTAATGCAGGCTAAAAATAAAGTTGTACTGTACTTTTACTTAAAATGACGTTATGGTCTTAACTCTCTAAAAAGAATTTGCATGAATGAATCGTCGTTATCTGTTTAGTGTCATTTTTGCTTGTATGAATTACCATAACTACGCTTGAAAAGAAATGGAATACCGCTGTTATGAGTTTAAAGCCACTTTAACTGGTAATGGTACCTTTAATCGCGTTGACTGATTATTGTCAGATTGTCACCCTAAGTTTTATGTCATGCTTTGCGGTAATTAAAATTACAAAACAGTTAATGATTACCTTCTAGAAATATTACGTTTAATACCATTGTTCCATTTAAGTTTAGCACATAAACTTAGACAATTTTGATGAAATCCTATGAAAGACATTTTACTCTATTTTTTGTAAAATACCTATAAACAGCGCTAATAAAAATGAAAGTTATTTTTTGTATAATTATTTTTTACGAAGTACTTGCTATTTTTGTGATGTACAAAACACAATTATTAATTTAAGATACAATATAAAAAATATGATTACTAGTGGATAAATTTCTTGTGCATTAATATAACTATATCATTAGCCATAAATAAGTATATTTTGTTTGTTACAGTAAAAAATGGCTCAACGATATTCAAAGCAATCATCAGTAGTATAAACACACCAGCATCTACAGATGACCTATTTGCTACATGCACATTTCAAGCGGCCGACTAAACTTCGCATAAGTTAGGGTATACCACGTCGTCAAAAAACAATCGCACCTCGCGCAAAAATCGTTTCAAGCAATAATTTTTAAGAAAAAAAAACCGCCTTCCTTTGGGGTTCTGGTGATAAATACTTTCATATGTTGGATTATGTTATCAATTCGTCTGTATATTTTTTAATGTTTGTTATTCGATATCTCCGTCATTTCTGAACCAATTTTGAAATCTGGCTGATTCTGAAGTACTTACAGATGAGAATGATTATCAGAACGGAACTCTAACCAGGGGCGGCTCACTCTTCATCAGCAGTTCCACTGCACCAAATGTCACTGTTCTGGACGTAAGTGCATGCTGTTCTTATAAAAATACCAAAGTCAATATAAGTGTGCCGTTCAGATTTGAGGAGTTCCATTCTGACCATCATCAGGAGTTCCACTGCACCAAATGTCACTGTTCCGTACGTAAATGCATGCTGTTCCTTTAAAAACTTTTTAACAAAAAATAAAACCGCCTTCAAAAATAAGCGCGTTACAAAACACGGAGAAACTAAAAAGCCAAAAATAATAAACCTTTCAATTCAGATTTCTTATCGTATTGCAATAAGCTAAACATCCAAATTATAAACAAATCAATTATTTTTGTAGTCGGTACCAGACCTGTTCGTCGCCTTGCTATTGCCTGTTTGACCCACCCAACCATACACAGGCTGGTACCGACTCCAAAAATAATTGAATTGTTTATAATTTGGATGTTTAGCTTATTGCAATACGATAAGAAATCTGAATTGAAAGGTTTATTATTTTTGGCTTTTTAGTTTCTCCGTGTTTTGTAACGCGCTTATTTTTGAAGGCGGTTTTATTTTTTGTTAAAAAGTTTATTTATTTGTTGATTTTTAGTGGTTCCTAGTGATATTATATGTATCAGTCCGAATACATGTACAGTAGTGAAAGAATTATCCTTTAACTCCTAACCATTGAGGAGTTGACCTTCCATCATCAGCTCAGTTGATTTTTAGTGGTTCCTAGTGATATTATATGTATCAGTCCGAATACATGTACAGTAGTGAAATAATTATCCTTAAACTCCTAACCATTGAGGAGTTGACCTTCCATCATCAGCTCAGCCACATAAAATTATTACCATCAGACGTAAATACTGGTGTACCTTTGAAAAATATACTAAAAACATTACATGTGCCTATAACATTTGAAGAGTTCCCTCGATTTCTCCAGGATCCCATCATCAGACCCTGACTTGGTGCCAATGGGACCATCTCGGGGTTATACCGGTTCGATCAAAAAAAAAATTTTGAAAATCGGTCCACGATTCTCGGAGATATCGAGTAACATACATACAAAAAAATAATAAAAAAAAAAAACATTCAGTCGAATTGAGAACCTCCTCCTTTTTTGAAGTCGGTTAAAAACACAAAAATCACCATATGTATGCCTTTCAGATTTGAGGAGTTCCTTCGATTTCTCCAGGATCCCATCATCAGAACTGGGTTCTGAGAAAAATGGGGGACCAATCTGTATGCATATACTGAATGTATATGCATACAGATATCAAAAAAAAATTTTCAAAATCGGTCCAGTAACGACGGAGACATTGAGGAACAAACATTAAAAAAAAATACAGACGAATTGAAAACCCCTTCCTTTGAGATTTGGAAGGCGGTTAAAAATATCTCTAATCTTATTGACTGTAATCTATCAATATTGGTATCATTTCAAAGTACAATTAAAGCCCTTTAAGAGAAAAGGTGTACAACTTTCTTAAAAACAATAATCGACAATCTGCGGTGGTATAAAAAAAAGGGTATTGATCCGACTTTAATGGCTCTAGGTGTGCTACCCCAGACGGTTTTAAAAGGAGCTGTAAAGGATGTCATGTGGATCTTTTGCACTTCAAAGGTCACCGAGGACGATCGCCTGCAGAAAGAATAAGCCTTGAAGGCAATAGTGGTAAAACACCAGAAAAAGCAGCTCAAGTGGTGGTACTGCTTCTAAACGGACTACGGCAGTAGCAAGTTGCTGAACGCCTAAGCATAATCCGTTTCCGGGTGCGACGAGTCTTGTTGCGGTTTCTGGAGACCAGTAGCTACATCAGGAGGCCTGGATCTGGGAGAAGACGCTGCACCACCGCTAGAGACGACCGGTACATTGTATCGGCCTCTTTGCGGAACCGCTTTCTTATCGCTCCTGAGCTGCAGATACTGCTTAGAACAACTCGAAGAACTGTAGTGAGTGTCTCCATGATCAGAAGAAGATTGAGGGAGAAGAAAATGTTACACCGAAGAGCTGGCAGGGGCCACCAATTGAAGCCAGAGCCAATCCCCCAATCGAATTGCCATAAGGCAATTTTTCCAATTGCATGAGGATTAGACGTTGCAGCAATAGAGGAAAGTTGTGTTCCCCAACGAGACGAGGGGGATCATTTACACCAACTATAGACGCAAGAGGGTGTACAGGAGTCATGGAGTCTTCACCGAAGAAACAGTCAGTGACGGGAGCGGCTCTTGCATGTTCTGGGGCGGCACTTCCATCGACGACACAACAGATCTCGTCTGCGTTTCCCGCACTGGCTGTGGTCGTTTTGAGGGGTACTTAACTGCAGACACTTACATTATGGAGATCTTAGAAGAACATAATTATGGTCTCGTATGCAAAGTTTTTTGGACCTGATTTCCAATTTATGCACGTCTCCGTTGCCATACTGTCTTGATAGTGAGGGACTCCCTGCATGAGGTCAGAATGCACCGTAATGGAGTGGCCAGCAACGAGCCCCGACCTAAACCCCATCGAACATCTCTGGGATGAGTTAAAACGGCTTGTTTGGTCACTGAATCCTGCTCCAGCCACCCTCAACGAGCAGGAAGCCGCAGCGCGCAGTTATTGAGGAATGGGAAAATATTTCTCAAAAACGGATCGTAGTACTGATCAAGTCTATAACTGATCGCATGGAAGCTACACGAAGGGCCAGAGGGAGGAAACACTGGGTTTTAAGGTTAGTTTTATGTTATTGTTTTTCGATATTTGTTGATTTTATTGTGTTTGATTTTTTTTAATTTTAACCTGAATGCACGTTGGTTACGTTTTCCTGACAATATTATTTTTTTGTATAGAATGTCATGAATTTTATTAATATTAAAATAAATTTAATATTGTATTGGATGACCTGGACTCCTTTCTCAACAACTGGACGGGTGCTGCACTTAATCGGGAGGATTGGAAATCTAGGGGGGAGGCCTTTGCCAAGCAGTGGGACACTCTATAGGCTATAAAAAAAATTGTATTACTAACGCGAATGTCAAGATTGATTTTTGTTCCTAATATTTTGAGTTATATTTTATTGTTTAGAGGGTGTTTACTCTAGTTTTTAAGAGCAGTAATGCTAAACAGATACAGGTTTTGAGACCGAATGTCATTTAATTCAATAAATGTTAATTAATATATATAAAAGGTTGTTTGATTGCTAATTATTCATTGAGATAAAAGGTAAATTTTATAAAAAAAATGGCTATAGTGTCATTTTTCCACAAAGTAAAACGAAGAAATCAAATCGTCATGTGTCCTTAAACAAAAATAAATGGAAAAGTGACACTACCATTTTGTTTAAGCTTAATTATCTTAGAAACAAAATAAAAAAAATACAATTTACTATTATATCTATCAGGTTGAGTCACAAAACTAACAAGAACTGCCAAAAAAATTACAAGTTTATTGTAATAATGGCAGTTTTCGACAATTCAAAAATTTCAAAATTTTAAACCATTGTACCCAAAAAAGACGTTTTTCATTTAATGACACTATGTTTTTCAAGGAGCGAATTATTGTGTCATGATAAAAATCAAATATATAGTTTGATCTGAGTATAATTCTAAATGCATAAAAAATCAAGCACCCAATTGAAAATAACACATTCAAAACTGTTCAAAAACACTTCATTCTTCCTTTACTTCCCTAAAAGTCTCGCCGAAGCTCAATAATTAAGCTCAGGCACAAAGCTCACTTCCACAGCTTTAATAGCCCCATTAACTCTGGAAAAGGCAATTATTGCCTCAGAAACAATTAGTTGGGCTCTCGTCGGTCACACGGAGTGGACATGCGGGGAAAATACCTATAGTTTAAGGCGAAGGCGGCAAAAAGTGGAATAAATTTGTTCGGAGTGCAAAATGGGGATTTCTTACCATAGAACCTAGTGCATTCTGTGGAATGGCTATTTGTGGGGATTGTGTTTGTTTTATTAATTTTCTTTTATACTGCATTAAAGACTCACTGACCTAGCTTCTGCCGTGGGATTGAAATTTTGATTTAATTTTAAAACAACATTGATTTGATATCGACTATACTTTTACAAGCTTTATCTTCACTCTATATTTACCTTAGCCAAAATATGTGTTTACTAACATAATATGGTTGCGAGGTGGAAAAATTTCATCAGTTTATTAACAACAGTTCTTGTAGTATTGAAACGGCCAAGCCACATACCTATTATAGGTAAGGTGTAAAATTTGTAAAGGCAGAGGTTTTAAATCAGATCTAATTTTGTTTTGGAGTACGAACCTTGTCTTTGCAATTTTTTACATGAAACTGTTTTAGTGTGTCATTTCCTGCAGTAAAAATTTGTGACTATTTCTGTAACAGACAGTTACTTTGTCTGTGGTACGATATTAAGGCCTGATTTCGATGGCATTCGCATGCGATTTTAGTTACATTGCGGGCTGTTGAGGTCACATACAAGTTTGCACAGCCACCAAATACCGTAATGTAATAAAACTCATATGACAGTTCTCGTAAATCCCGTAAGTCTAAATAGGCCCTTAAGTAGGCAAGTTCAAACTCTTAACACTTCCATATTATTCTAAATCTCTGTGTGATATCCATACACTTTAAAATCGGCCTGTAATTTTTTTAGCTACTTCTGTATCTAATTGGCCACGTATTTAAAAATGTAAACAATCCGAACCTTATCTCCACAATTTACACCATTTCTCCTTAACCATAGACCGTGGAATCCTATTCAACGACCGATACCATCTCTTTCACCCCCGATATCCAACCAGATTGACATGAAAGTACCCTACCGACGGCATGCAGTAACAGACCAACATAATCCACTACCCGAGAAAAAGGATTTTAATCCTTTTACTATAGTAGTAAAGACTTATAAAAGTACTCGATAAGTTGGTTTATTGTTAAGTGATTGACACAGCGTGTTAATAGTGTTGGATTGTTCTGATCCGCATATAGGTATAATAGGACATTGCGTTACGGTTTAGTAGTTTATGGCTGAGATTTGGATCTGCTGTCTCATTTGTTTGTTTTGGGTGTGAAAGAGGCGAAATGCTTGTAGGGTTAGTAAACGGAGCAATAATTTGCTTAATATTTGTTTCTGATGAAAATATCACGGGATTCAAAGTGAATGTTTCTTGAAGCAAATTATGCAATTTGCAAATAGACGAAAAGAAAATGTAGTGAAAAAAATATTGCCAAGGTCCTTATAGACATTAATAAGTAGTCCGATGTAGGTACATCTCAGGTTATGCTTCTTAAAACAGTGAACGAAATTGTTAAACTGCGAGGAAGTTTGGATAGAATGATTTCTGACATTTAAAATAGGTACATAATAGGGATTAGTTGTCAAAGCGGACCCCAGACTCCCATGAGCCGTGGCAAATACCGGGATAACGCAAGGAGGATGATGAAGATAGGTAGATACATAATAACATTTCCTGTTTAAAAATATTATACTTTTATGTATTAGAACACTACGATACTAAATACTTACGAGTAAAAAATATCATCTATCTTGTCAGATGATTAATATAATAAAATAATATATGAAGTAGTTTTTCAACAGTTCTTTTTAACGACATCTCAAGTCATCGGCAAAAGTACAATCCAATGACATATCACAGGATATCCTCATATTTTTGAAAAAAGAACTTGATATTCAGTCGCACGCAATATACTGCAATCTTTTTTTAAATGCCGTGAAAAAGGTCACGTCTACGGTGTCCTCAAAATCGAAAGATCTCGAATCTCCAAATAAATTTCGATACGTAACGGATCGTTCCGCCATATTTTTGGTCACTCAACAAAGAAAAGCAGACCTTTTGAAAAAACAAATATATCCTTACCACTGGTCTTTAACAGGTAAGCTCTAAAGTTTTTAGTGACAAGGTTAAAATTTGAATGGTTTTTAGTTTGGTGGGTTTAAGTTTACTTGGTTATATTGTATTTTATAGGCTTTTATGCCCGTATTGAGTGCCCGATAATACTCATTGGGTGTAAGTTATTTTGTACGGGTTGAAAAAATATCATATGAATAATGCCTTTGTTTCATTAAGCTTATATGGCATGCTTGGTGATTTAAAGTATCGTGGTTTCTTTTGGTGGGCGTAGATAATTCGTTAATTGACAAGTTTTCAAAATACTTGCTTATAAATATCTGGATTATGGTTCGGATAGTTTCAACATGTGTGAAGTTTATGGTGATTCATATTACTTATTTTGAAATAAATGTCAACATGGTTCCAGACTTCACATATTTAAGAGTTTTTCAATGATTCACGGTTATTTTCATTAGACTTATATTGACCGGGATAAAAAAAGATTCACACGTTTAATTTCTTCGGTTAATTGGTATTTGTAGTTTATTGTATTTCGGGCGGTTATACCGCAAGTCGCAACTTGACGTCATGCGCCTATTTTGCGTGATGTGGTGAGGTTGGCTAGACATGCCAGCCCTATTCCTAATAGTTAGGTAAATATTAATTATGTAGAGTATAATTATGTAATGAAGAGTGAACAGGCATCTTCTGGGCGTCTTTTATTTTTTGCACTTTGTTGGCGTGATTGACATACATATTGGTACCAAATTTCAGCTTTCTAGTGCAAACGGTTACTGAGATTATTCGCGGACGGACGGACGGACGGACGGACAGACAGACATGGCGAAACTATAAGGGTTCCTAGTTGACGTTGAGTTTATTCCAACCCTAACGTGTGATATATTGTTGGATAGGTATTTAAAAATGAATAAGAGTTTGCTAAGATCGTTTTTTGATAATATTTATATTTTCGGAAATAATCGCTCATAAAGGAAAAAAAAGTGCGTCCCCCCCCCTCTAACTTTTGAACCATATGTTTAAAAAATATGAAAAAAATCACAAAAGTAGAACTTTATAAAGACTTTCTAGGAAAATTGTTTTGAACTTGATAGGTTCAGTAGTTTTTGAGAAAAATACGGAAAACTACGGAACCCTACACTGAGCGTGGCCCGACACGCTCTTGGCCGGTTTTTTTTAATACTACGTCGGTGGCAAACAAGCATACGGTCCGCCTGATGGAAAGCGGTCACCGTAACCTATGGACGCCTGCAACTCAAGGAGTGTCACATGCGCGTTGCCAACCCATTAGAAACGTGTACACTCCCTTTTGATGTGTTAAGTAGGTACACAGCAAAAATGAGTGTACAAGTTCCAAGGAGGGGAGAGAGGGTGTTTATGCAGTTTTAACATTAAAGATCTGTCGTTAAAAAAAAAATCATATTTAAATTCATTTTCGTAAGCCCGGTTTTTTTATAAATATATTGGAGTTGAATATGTATCTACCTCGTAAATTTCTCTGTAATTTTAATTTTATAGAAATATACCCCCTCAAGTTATCCTTAAAATAGATAAATAAATAAATATAAATAAGTAATATGTACACAATTGAGAAATTTCCATATACTGCTGATAAGCTCCCTTACATGTTGGCTAGATTGGGCCGATGCTGCAAAAAAATTGTAATTCCAAATAATTATTAAATGTTTAATTAAAATTAAATAACGAAACAATGACAGTACATCATTGAATTTTAAGCATAATGACCAGGGCCCGTAACTTTCATGCCGATGACATCAATTTGACGTCACGCTACATATAGGATGATTCAAATAGTTCTATTGTAATAATTAATCATTATTCATTAATCAATTTAATCGTTTACAAATGACTTCAAAAGTAAGCTATTCATACGTGGAATAATTAATACCTACCTACACGATACGTAAACCAAAAAGGAGACAATTTGTTTTGTTTTTATAATTTATTGAAATATAGTAATAAAACTATTTAATAAAACGTACGTATAAAAAATAAACAAATAATTTAATTTACTTTTCAAGTATCAAGTAGGTATTAATTATTTCACATATGAATAAATTCGTTTAGAAGTCATGATTAAAATGATTTATGAATAATGATTAAATATTAAATAAAACTTGAATCACCTATATGCAGCGTGACGTCAAATTTATGTCATCGGCATGAAAGTTACGGGCCCTGATAATGACTGTTCCTATCTGGAAAGCCACATATTGAAAAAATAATCATGATAAGTATGGTAGGTTGTCTTTCCGTGAGTGCTTATACTGCTGCTTACAGCAGACGCTACTTGTAACTAATAAGGTATTTCTAACAACCGACATTTTGAATATACCGCACGCACAACGCACCTCCAACACCTCTGGTGTTTCGGGTGTCCATGGGCGGCGGTGATCGCTTACCATCAGGCGACCTGTCTGCTCGTTTGCCTCCTATCCCATAAAAAAATAAATAATAATAATAATAATATATATGGCGTAGGGATGTGACGACCCCATCGCCCATTGGTTTTACCAGTGCAATCAGTCAACGCAGGGCAGCTTGTGGCGAGCTGTTGGGGAACAGCGACCCCACGTACCCGAGTGCTCCCGGGGAGTTCTTTACCCGTAAGGCGGGTGGGTGGGACAGGACTGTCTACCTCTGGCTTGCCTTGGCTGGCCGTCCAGAGTGGAGTCGTTAGGGCTACATGCCCCAGGGGTGGAAGTGAAAATTTGCATAAGACGCGAGTTGGTACAGTGGCTTAACAGCCACTGGGCAGAAAGCGGTGTACACCTCTCGACACCCTTGAGTTCTCACACCGGTGTTGCCCTTGAGCCATCTTGGATGTCGCTTTTTGTGGGGGCCCATCTTGTGGGGACGTGTCACCGTCTGCCGGAAATAAAATTGGATACCGTTTTATTAGGTAGGCGTCCGGTTTTTTATCCATAGCCCAGTATTTAGTCCATCACTTTCATCAAAATAGACCAGTTCATTTTAGATTCCATTAACTCTCAAATAGTCCTTACCTTACACCCTGGCGGGTGTTGCCTCTGCGTGTGTCCCATGATACGGGCAAGGGCAACATCCGCTCGATGTACCCCTTACATTTCATTAAAGTGTCGAAAGGGCCTCTACGTGTTGGCTTCGGCCCCGCGCACGCCTCCCAAAGGTCCGGAATACTTACCATTGTTCCGTGATGGGAAAGACATACAAATAATAATATATTCATCACACCCGCACTTTAAATGTGCTATTGCACGCAGGCGGAGCGTGAGTTATAGAAAAATCGTTCTCCCAAGGGAATAATGAAATTTCTTGTACCGTACTTAACTTTTTTTACATCTATTTACATATTTTTTTAACATTGCGAGTGTGATGAAACATTGTGTGTAACTCGGGGAGTATGAATATTACTAACTCGAGTCTTTAAATCGCGACGGCTTGTAATATTCAATTTCCTCCCCTTGTTGCACAATGTACTATTATGTTATTTATTTCAAATGAAGTAAAATTATGCACCCTTTAAGTGATATATGAATCTCTTTAGGAAAACTAACTCCAACTAAGACTAGACTAATTCCAATAAGGTCTAGTTTACCCTTCGGGTTGGAAGGTCAGATGGCAGTCGCTTTCGTAAGAATTAGTGCCTACGCGAAATCTTGGGATTAGTTGTCAAAGCGAACCCAAGGCTCCCATGAGCCGTGGCAAATGCCGGGATAACGCAAGGAGGATGATGATGATATGACTCTCTTTAGAAGTAAACCGCGGGTTCTAGAGTCTGGCTAATGAAAGTTGATCCCGAAAAAACGTGGTAATTTCAAAAAAATTGGAACTGGCAACACATTGATAACATGTTTTTTTTTTATTATTTCTAATTTATTTACAGCACTTACTTTACTAATTTTTATGGTGTTATTCATTATTATTTATAGATTTCGCTGTTAACTTTTACCGAAATTCGTTAAAGTGACAGTCACACTGACAGATGACAATCGATGATATGACACCCAGAGTTGCTGTTTTAAAAAATACTGGGTTCGACTTTTATTAGCCAGACTTCTAAATCTCATTATCTAACCATGGGTTGTAATCCCATGGCGCCTGCGATGAAGTAACATGCAACATTGTATGGCTGACGTTCATTTGTTTTTGTTCGGCACCATTGTCCAACGTTGAGTTATGAGTGAAAGAGAAGGAGATCGTTTCTTTAATTGGCTTTACTTTTTGTGTTTCAACAGTTAGGTATCGAATTCTTACTACTCTTTAAGAATGTGTTCCTTTTCTGGTTAGCCAATAAGCTATATTGTAAAATTCGGACCTTGCCAAAATATGGTGTCGGTAAAAAATAATTTTTGTATCTTCATTTTGCAAAACGGCATCGTGCGATGCAGTCATTTTCTAAAATCATTACCCAATGATTATTAGGCTGGGCACAAATTTATTCACCCCGTAGAGAGGATAAAGAGTCGATAATAAATGGTTGATTTGTCGATAATATTTTATGTGTTTGAGTTTGTGTGTTGTAAGTGGTATAAGTTATTAGGCGCTTTATATTTTTTTGTAATCTTTATCCATAGATTTTTTGATAAATCTTAAATAAACGTTTCGTATACTTACCTATTTAGTTTTTTTTAGTGAAATATATTCTCAAAGTGGCTTCTAAGTGCAGTAAAATTGAAAATAATCACAGTCACCATCCAAATCAGTATATAGCATATGAGTGGAATCTAAAACAGTTATATTTATGCTTATTTGCTAAACAAACATGTATTTACAGTCTTATTGAATGGTTAGAACCAACATGAATGATACGAGTAACGAGCATGGAGTAATACCAAGAAGCAAATACCTAATTTGGTTCATAATTCCACATTAATTCTCATAGAGACAAATAAACACAGAATACCATCATTATCCTTTTACTAGTGACTACCGTTTTCGATTAAGGAAATCTTTATTCGCTTACTTCGGTATCAATTATTACGAAAGGTTAAATAACATATCCCCTAGTAAGACATACACGGTTAACCGTTAGAGAAAGTTAATAAAATTATTCTTGATACAATCATAGGTTGCTTATAGATCTACTAAATAGAATCATTGACAAAAATTATACGAAGACCATGTTTGCTTTCCTGATGATAATGAGTCACTGTAGGCTACATAACAAACCCCTTTTTTTTGTCGGAGTGGGGAATGCATTACGCACCGTCCCCCCAGCCGCGGGAAGGCCTTGATGGGGGGGTGTGTGGGACTCCCTCCTTCGGCCCAACCCCTGGAATTCCAAGTGTAATAAAGTAATTGCCATCCTTAACACACCGCACGTGCCTACGCGTGAGTTTTGACAACCTTAATTTTTTTTTTTATGAATGTGCTTACCCTTGACCACAGACTAGCCAACGGCAAAGACGTGGCCTACGATGGAGTGAGCTCGCCCAGAAGATGTCTGTTTACCAATGATTTGAAGGTTGCCGGGACTGATTGGGACTAAGGGTCTAGTTTTATTGATTGTTAATACATATGACAACTGCAAAACATATGCAACTGGCAACATATGGCATACATATGGCAACTGTAAAAATCTGGAAATCGTTTGCATATATAAGTAGCCCCATCACACCTTGGCTTCGTCTTAAGTTATGTTCTAGTGTTTGGTTTAATCTATCCAAGACAAGAAAAACCGAAAAATAGAAGAATTTGACACGATTATTGGGATTTTTAGCGCCACCTGGAAAGTATTTCGATCAGCCAACCACTATGTTGACTGTCAGTTCGATTTGTTTGCGAACCTATCGACAATTTTCCCATCACTACCGAGCTCGTAAATTTCCCATCGCGCAACCGATGACAGCTGTCATTAGCGGCGGCCATTACGCCCGGATCGCGGCGAATTCACTTAACTCCTTTATAATTTTCATGCGATTCTGGAACGTGACTCCGACACCCGGGTCAGGCGCATTTTGGGGCACTGATACATCGTGATAGTAAACTATGGGTGTACGATTTTGCATTAATTTTAGATATTCAAAAACGCATTTGGGGATAGTATCTTCTTAAGATTGTATAACGTACGGACCTAAATAAAACCTACTTAATGCAAAGTAGTCCAAACTAGTAGATAAGTAATAGTAGTAATCTTAAGTCTTGTATGCTATGCACCTACTCAATGACAAACAAGATAATACAGTGCTGTATTCCTCCTCGTCTGCCAACAAACTATAGAGGTACTCTGGTTTGGCAGATTAGAAGTTATAATTTAGTTTTAAGTTTTACGAGCAAATAAACATTTATTTCAAACATTATGTCTAATAGGTTTGAATGATTCACGGTTATTTTCATTAGACTTATATTGACCGGGATATAGACAGTCAATTTTTGAAAAGGTAATCACGTCTTTATCCACAATATAAGTCTTAGGTCTGTTGTGGTTTTCCTTAGCTGGGACAGAGTCAACTTGTCTGCCACAAAACCTTAGGTCTGGCCCATTTCATTCATGTTACAAAACGCTCATCGTATTTTAAATTTGTTTGAAAATTGACAGGCATTGATATTGTTTGATTTGATTAAACTAACCTCAAGTGAACTTTTATTACAAACACTAAAATGTCATCAATGGACTTCGATTTAAAGTTCGATTTAACAATGAAATCCAATGGACTGCGACATTATGCTGAGTCGTGCCCCTTTTAATATCACTCTGTTTGCTCTATTTGCTATAAATGGTTGTATGATTTACCCAACACTAGAAACTTCTGAAATGATAAAATATGCATTTTTTATCAATTTACATCCGCCTGTATAACCCCCTCAAATTCCGAAACGAGAGTACCTAATTGAAATTAAACAGGGCCTGTACCCAGCAATATCGTAATGGGGCAATACAAAGGCATTCAATATTTCAGTTAAAATATCACGTCGTAATGATATCGCTGTCGACTTGTATCGATTCGCTGTGACGAATATCGAGTGAATCGGTTAACTCAAAAATGCATTCCACTTGGGTCCTCACTATTCAATTAATTTCCTCGAAGAGTAAATGCTCATCTCGTATAAATTTCATGGTATTAAGCAAGGATCTGAACCATGCGACCATGACAGCTAGAAAAATAATAATGTCTGAACGGTGGCCGTTCAGTATGAAGATTAAATTAAAAATTAAATAAAAAAAGGGTGAAAAAAACTAAAAGTGCGAGCTTTCAAAAAGTAATAAAATAACGAAATAAGTAGCTCTAGGAATACCTACCTTCCTTCTTACGAAATACCTACCTTCTTCTTCTTAGGAATATCTACCTACCTTCTACCTTCTTACGAAATACGTAAGATGAAAACCTAACTACGAAATTCTTGAACGTAAAAATTTTGGTACTTAAACATAAAATTACTTGAATTCTTAAACACAAGAAATATGACAAAATAAATTATTAATTATTATTCTCTTTATTGATTTCCATTATTAATTAATGGTAAAGTGTTGTCGCGTCGGGGGACCGCTCTCAATATTAGCGTAAGGGCAGACGTCGTTGACGGTTGTGTTTCCGATGCAGTCTTTAGAGTCTTATTTTAAGATTGGGTGTTGAAATTTTTGCTCAGCACTTATCTAGTTTGTTTGGTTGTAAACATATACGTTACTTGTAATTCTAATACTTCCTTTGACATTTTGGTTGTATAGTTACATTGTTCATGTTCAGGTAGTTAGTTTAATGGATGTACCTAGTGAATTTTTTGTTAAACATTTATTAAGTTAGTTTAGCTGTGTAAATATTTAGTTTTTAAGTTTCAAGTTAGACAGGCAAAGAGCGGTCCCCCGACGCGACAACACTTTACCATTAATTAATAATGGAAATCAATAAAGAGAATAATAATTAATAATTTATTTTGTCATATTTCTTGTGTTTAAGAATTCAAGTAATTTTATGTTTAAGTACCAAAATTTTTACGTTCAAGAATTTCGTAGTTAGGTTTTCATCTTACGTATTTCGTAAGAAGGTAGAAGGTAGGTAGATATTCCTAAGAAGAAGAAGGTAGGTATTTCGTAAGAAGGAAGGTAGGTATTCCTAGAGCTACTTATTTCGTTATTTTATTACTTTTTGAAAGCTCGCACTTTTAGTTTTTTTCACCCTTTTTTTATTTAATTTTTAATTTAATTCACCTTTTTTTTGTGTCGGGGGTTTTTTAAATTTATAATTTAAGGTTTTTATTTCTTTCTTTTTGTAGGGGGCTCTTTCTTTTGTCATATTTCTTGTGTTTTGGAATTCAAGTACCGAATTGTATGTTAAGTACCTACGTACCGTACCTACATTTTTTACGTTCAAGATGTTCTAGAGGTAAGTGCATGCTGTTTTTATAAAAACACTAAAGTCACTATAAGCGTGCCGTTCAGATCTGAGGAGTTCCGTTCTGACCAACATCAGGAGTTCCACTGCACCAAATGTCACTGTTCTGGACGTAAGTGCATGCTGTTCTTATAAAAATACCAAAGTCACTATAAGCGTGCCGTTCAAATTTGAGGAGTTCCGTTCTGACCATCATCAGAAGTTCCAGTGCACCAAATGTCACTGTTCTGGACGTAAGGGCATGCTGATCTTATAAAAATACCAAAGTCACTATAAGCGTGCCGTTCAGATTTGAGGAGTTCCGTTCTGACCATCATCAGCAGTTCCACTGCACCAAATGTCACTGTTCCGTAAGTAAATGCATGCCATTCCTTTAAAAACACAAAAATCACCATATGTATGCCTTTCAGATTTGAGGAGTTCTCTCGATTTCTCCAGGATCCCATCATCAGAACTGGGTTCTGAGAAAAATGGGACCAATCTGTATTCATATACTATCAAAAAAAAAATTCAAAATCGGTCCAGTAGCGACGGAGATATCGAGGAACAAACATAAAAAATAAAATACAGACGAATTGAGAACCCCTTCCTTTGAGATTTGAGGCGGCGGTTAAAAATCAGCACCGATAGCATGGTCGCGCCAGGCCATCCTTTTCGCACTTACTAATAGTACGAATATCACAGAATATAATAGTACAAATACTGAAGGCTCACTCCTTTGATGTTCATAAAATGCCGCCATTCTAAATTCTTACCTACATTAACAAACAGACCGCACGCGAGCAGCCGACATAGAATTCTATTGCGCCGCGTGAAGGTCGTCACCAGTGAACGGGCCGCGAAACTCGCGGCCGCCGCCATGTACATGTAGCGCGGCGATAGAATCGCGGAATGAGCCGCCCCTTTAGGCCTAGCACATGATTGCCGCGAGAGTATGTCGCCGCGAGATAGATGAGATGACACGTCTTTGTCGTAATTTTATTAATGACATAAGAACCGGTAGTCTATCTCGCGGTGACATACTCTCGCGGCAATCATGTGCTAACCCTGCTGGTTTTATCATTTGTCGCGCGATCAGGCTTGCCTCTGTAATCCATAATAAATAAATATTTTTTTTGTGGCGGCGACCATCTTGGACCAGCGGCCATCACCTACAGCTACATATACATACAATCACGCCTGTGTCCCATGAAGGGGTAGGCAGAGCACATGAAACTACTCAGGTTTCAGTGCCACTATTGGCAAATAAGGGGTTGAAAGAAAACGAAACTGTGACATTGCAGTGACAGGTTGCCAGCCTCTCGCCTACGCCACAATTCTGCCGTCCTATCACTAGAACCCCTCTAAGCTGCATATTACCAGTTTTCATTTGGATAAATATTCTTAAATAGGAAAGAATTCCCCATCGACTGGTCTTGGAATCATATTTTTATCATTTTTAGTTACCGAGATACAGAGTCGACATACCTCGCTAAGTGCACTATTTTATAACCCTTTTCAATAGTATAAAACCGCAAACCCACATTTGTCTTCTATAACTTATATTAAAGCGCTTAGCAGTTGTTTATCTTCATAGTTTTATCACACGATACATAACTATAACAACGTTACTTGACATAAGCTTCATAAATTCCCATTAAAGCCGTTTAATTGCGTTATTACATTTTATAACATTCACTTTTTTAAATAAAATACTACGCTTAAACACGGCTAAAGTCCTTTAACCGTGTATTTAAAGACTTTCATTGTAATTTCGGTTACAAATACATCACTAAAACCTAGTTACTGCGCTTTACGGTGAATTTATTACTAAAAAATATTCATAATGCCACACTGAAACAGGACAAACCAGCAAAGCTACGCTAAAACCCCGCTAGTTGTAAAAGTATACCTTCCAAAGTTATTGCGCCAGTCCGACAGTCGGCCGAGTGGCTCGCGCGCAGAAGGTTGTGCGAAGGCTGTAGTGACCGGTGAATGAACATTTTCTCCTTAAAATGTTAAGAAACCGAAGACCAGGTAAGTGTTGAATATCTTTTTTTTAAGGTTTTTTTCAAGCACAACTTGCGTTTTGCTAACGTATTATCACACGTTTGCCGCGACAAGTAAATACCTAACTCGTAAGTTATTCTATCAAAATATTCGATCAAGAGCCCAGTTAAAACTATTGTGTACAAATAAAGCGTAAACAAAAAAGTCAAGAAATTACATTGTACCATCCTATTGCTATGTAGGCATTGCCATAGCCACAACATACATTTTGTAAGCATTTATTTACCTTACAATGTTTTAGTACCTATGTAGGTATGGATTACTTGCGCAACATTATATTACCGTCAAGCTGATTTAATAATGCAGTCAAAAATCAAATTAATTAATTTTATTTCTTTTAGGCTTGTTACGAACTTCAGGATACAAACGATAACAGAGATCTGCGAATAAAATGAATACCGAAAAACCGACCACAAGTCATCACACCAGCAGTAAGTTTAATAAATATAGAACAGAAGGGGATTGCTCAACTCGATCTTTACCAAGGAACATTCTATCGTTGTGTATTGTTTCAAGAATTTTTGAGATTGATACCTCAGAATTCTTTGCCTAACTTAGCCACGTCGAACGTTTCTGCTTTAATTTTCAATGCTGACGAAAATACATCAATTTTAAAACTCCCTTTTACTGGTCCAAGCTAAAACCGTTGCTGACGATCATCGAATTTTGGTTTATCCTTCGTTGTAACAAAATCGAACAACGTTTACTTCTTTAATCATTCGTAAAATGCTTCTCATCTTGATATAAGGAAAGAAGGTTTTTGACTATTCCGTCGCAGACGCATTGAAACTACAAGTAATGACTCGAAAGAAGAAGAACTCTATACCTAGCATGTAAAAATTGTAAAATGACAACATATGTATCATCCAAAATGAAGCTTTATCTTGATTTATCCGCTCCAATTCATACAAACAACAGAGAAACAGACTTAAATTTAACCTAGTTAATACAATTTTAAGCAATGGTGCACCTGATTTTACCAGAAATTGTTAACAAAGATCTCTAAATTGATTCTAGTTTAAAGAAAAAAAAAAGATGTATGATATATAAGTATTCTGCTGTACCAATTCATTCAGACCCTTCAAATCCAGAAGTTTTACATACAGAAAAGGAGGACTGACCTACACATAAGTACATATAACCATTTATCGATGTAGAACCACCGTCGATATAGAGCACTACACTCGTAATATTAATATTAATAATACAACTGTCGAAAACCAAACGCACAAAAAAAGAAAAATAAATTTTAAGAAGAACGGAATCAAGCGGAAAGAGAGAAAATTATTATCTCAAACAATCCTAAATGTATTTTTAATTTTTGAAGTCTATAAAATAAATAAAGATTGCTATTTTCACTTGCTTGGCGAATAATAAATGAAATCCGTGTTTCTTTTTGTAAGAACTGCCAATGTCAACCGTTTTTAACCTTATATAACTCGGTAATAAAAACATTATTTTAATAGTATATTATAGTAATAATACGAATAACTTTGGATATCCAAGAGCGACACCTTTCGCCGTGTCGTTATAGCAAATTGATTTGTTGCAATGTTAAAAGCGAATTTTATTGTTTCATATTAATGTTATGTTAGTTTTCACTAATGTTAGAATATTATATTAAGTTTAAATATGTTAATTTGTAACATAACTTATAACGAGGTTTTTTATGCATGCAAATAAATGGTTACAATATCATACAGTTGTCTTTTATTCATTTAACAAATTGAATTGCTCTTGAAACTTAGTGCAGGTACTGCAGATAAACGGGACATTGCTAAAATGATAAACTCCTTTTAAAAAGAATGACAATGCTAAAACCTAGTAATCGTCGCTGGTTTGTCATATAGCGGGCTTTTAGATTAGGAATGCATACAAATTATTTCGATGTTAGTAGTCATTGCATAGCTTAAAAACGGTTACAGCATTTTTTTAGAGCATATACGATAGTATAAAATTGTTTAGTGTCTTTGCGGTTATTAAGCTATGTTTTTAGATTATTATGCAATGCTCAGTTACGATTACTATAAACACGTAAATTTACTTTGCCGTTATTAAGCCATGTTTTATGTATTATTCAATCCTAAAAAACGGCTAAAGTATACTTAACCGTGTTTTAACAGTAAAATCATACATATTTTAGGAATTATTTGCATAACTTAAACACAAAATGGCGAATTTCTAATAAATTAAACAATATTTAATTAAATTGATTTTAAATAATGTTAGCGTGAATTTAGTTTTAATTTAAGAATAAAAGAAATCTGGACTAAATCGACACATTTCCTAGAGATATGGGTTTTTATGTTTTTTGCCCATATCTCAAAACTATCATTTGTGGGTTAGATGGGTTTTAGTGATAGGACGGCAGAATTTAACCCACATCCCACAGTCGCCTTCTCCCACGGGAAGAAAGGCCCTCACCTACAGCTAATATAAATAAAAAACACTCGACTAATTCACCTTTTATAAACAAAAAAATAAATCAAAATCGGTAGATCCGTTCAGGAGCTACGACACGATGCGATGCCACAGACAGACACACACATACACACACACACACACACACACACACACACACACACACACACACACACACACACACACACACACACACACACACAGAGACAGATAGACACGTCAAACTTATAACACCTCATCGTTTTACGTCGAAACACAACTTTCTACGATAATTGGTCAAGTGCGAGTCGGATTTCGACTCTTCCATACAATTTAGTCATGAGCGCCTGATGGAATGTGATAGCAACGATTTCACAAACAAATAGTAGAAGTTTAGTACATTTCGTACTTTCAAGACGTTATATCTCGGAAACCATAAGAGATAGATCAAAATGGACTTCAGATTTGGGCTTTCGGTGGCACAATAGTGCCACACGAATTTTATATTTTCGTATATATAGACATTTTTTTGGACCGATTTGGATAATTTTTTTTTTCAAAAAAATCTAACCCGGGTGTAAAATCTTTATTTTTTGAGCTAGAAGGCTGAAAAAAATATTATTTAGGTGTTTTTGTAATACATTTCGGGCCGCTAAGAATCAGCCACATACCATTGTAATTTTTTTTTATTAAAAAAAAAACTAATTAAAATTTTGAATAACCTCCGACATAGTGGACCGATTACCATCAAACATGGCTAAGAACACTCCCGACTAATTCAGCTTTCAAACAAAAAAAAACTAAATCAAAATCGGTTCATCCGTTCGAGAGCTACGATGCCACAGACAGACACACACACAGACAAACAGACAGACAGACAGACAGACAGACAGACAGACAGACAGACAGACAGACAGACAGACAGACAGACAGACAAAAATAGTTTTAATGAAATTTCGCAACATGGCGCGTAGTCATTATTGGATCTGGCTGGGTTGCATCAGGCTTTACATAAGAAGTTCAAATTCAGTTTTAACACATCGTTAACTCGGCGTCAAAGTGACAACGTTTGTGTTTGACATGGCGTCGAAAAGTCAAAAAAAACGTATTTATATACACCAAGTGAAGTACTTACCTTGAGACGATGGTGGCCTTGCGGTAAGAGCGTGCGACTTTCAATCCAGAGGTCGCGGGTTCGAACCCCGGTTCGTACCAATGAGTTTTTCGGAACTTATGTGCGAAATGTCATTTGATATTTGCTAGTCGCTTTTCGGTGAAGGAAAACATCGCGAGGAAACCGGACTAATTCCAATAAGGCCTAGTTACCCTTCAGGTAGGAAGGTCAGATGGCAGTCGCTTTCGTAAAACTAGTGTCTACGCCAAATCTTGGGATTAGTTGCCACAGCGGACCCCAGGCTCCCATAGCCGCGGCAAATGCCGGGACAACGCAAGGAGGATGATGAAGTGGAGCACTTACCTTAGGTCACTTTAACAAAATCTGATGTCACAAGCATGAAGTCCCCAGTGGCACAAATCAAATCTGGCACCGCGGCCGGTCATCAAGGCACATTAAGGTTAATTCTGAGTTTGGGGCGCGAACCGATTTAAATGGATCGATGAAAGTTCCTTAGTCGATTACATCGCCGGCTCCGGGCGAATACTTTTGAGTTTCTTTTTTCAAATTTAATGGATGATAGCAAATTAATTATAATATTTTGTCTCATTAGGCTTTTAAATTGACAATCTTTTTTTTATATTTTTTTCATTAGCATTGTATTTTATTTATAGTTTGACAGCAAGAGCTTCGCATTCTAGAATTAAATACTAAATTCAAAATTTTTCCCTTCTGGCCACGTGGTCCTACCGCCTTTGTCCTACCGGTCGGAGTTCCAAAACATTTTTTCTGACTCTTAATCTCGTCCATCACGTCATCTAGTTCAAAATATGTATTTAATAACTAAATGTAATGAACATTTGAAGAGCAGATTATTTTTTAAATAAACAGCTTAAAACTAGATTTTTTGTTCAGTGTTTATAAAATTCGTTTTAATAGCAACTTATTGCTACTCCGCTAGGGAAAGAATGTATATTTCTATCTTCCAATAGAATTTAATTAGACCTAAATAGACGAAAGCAAAGACTGTAGCTAGAATTTTGCAAAAACCAATTCCACTTAGAACTACAAAACATTAAACTAAAGAATTGATTATATTTAATAACTGCAAAAAAGCAGAATGATGATTAACAGAAATCACGAAATTTCACTGTTTTATAGTAACTTTTTCGTCATCTACGTGGAACTCATCACAAACCAGATCATATTTTTAAACCCAACTCTCTCCTACAAACCACAACCCGTTACCCTTATCTCACGAGATCTAAAGCGCGCTGACCTATCGTCTACAAGAAATATCGCGCGATGAAAGATAACTCCATTCATGACGGTTTCATTCATAAAACTACAGCCGGCCTATTGAGGCACTGGTCCCACCAAAAGCTAGTAAACTATGAGATATCGGCTATAAAAACGAACAAAAGATAATCGCTCCCATGTAAATATAACCTAACCACAAAATTAAAATTTTGAAAAAACCCCCGACCGCGACCTAGGGACCAATTTTCATGAAACATGGCTAAGAACACTCCCGACTAACTCAGCTTTCAGACAAAAACAAACTAAATCTAAATCGGTTCATGCGTTCGGGAGCTACGGTGCCACAGACAGACACACACACAGACAAACAGACAGACAGACAGACAGACACACAGATAGACAGACAGACAGACAGACACGTCAAACTTATAACACTCCCGACTAACTCAGCTTTCAGACAAAAAAACTAAATCTAAATCGGTTCATCCGTTCAGGAGCTACGATGCCACAGACAGACACACACACAGACAGACAGACAAACAGACAGACAGACAGACAGACAGACAGACAGACACGTCAAACTTTTTTTTTTTTTTTTTTTATCTGTTTTTTAATTTATATGGAGCCTTGGTCCATGGGACTATGCCGGCTCCGTTAGGCCACTTCATATTGTTAACAATAACTATACAAACTCATTATAAAAAACAGGTCAAAACAAAAGTAGAAAAAAAAAAAAAAACCAACCGAATTTGTATATTTATCTATAAAAGAAACTATACACAAATTCAGCAGCCTTTGACAGGGGTTCCGCGAGAATTGATTGGAACACCCCTATGTCAGTCATCGTATATCCGTGGACCTCAAAGAGCTGAATTCTCTTCGCTCGAGTCCGGACACACTCCATGAGGAAGTGATGCACATCCTCCACAGTTCCACAAACTTCGCAGTTGGGCGAATCGATTTTCCTCATCAGATGTGCAAACTTATTTAATGGAATGTGTCCGGACCGAAGTCTGTGTGCCCGAACAATATCAAGTCGCTTCAATAAGCCAACTTCCCACCAGGGGATTCGAGGAGGCTCACACTGTATGGTTCTGTACCAGATGCCCTTCTCTTGGGACTTTACATTAAAATATTCCTTCCAGTAATCATACAGTTTTCCCCTGTAACGAGCGACCACCTCTGAGGCGTCAGGGAGAATATCAAACATAATTCCCTCAGAAGCAGCCGTCGCAGCCAAGCGGTCAGCCTCCTCGTTCCCCTTCAACCCGATGTGCGATGGGATCCATTGTATTTTCAAACATATTCGAGAATTTTGTAATATTATAATTTGTTCCAAAATTTTGTATGCTAGCGGGAGACCCTGATAGTCGCCAGAGGCACACCGAGATAAATGTTGGATGGAACTTTTGCTGTCTGTGAGGACAACTACTCTAGGATAATTTAGATTTTCGATATGTACTAAGGCTTGATAAATCGCACCAAGTTCCGCGGTCATTATAGACACTCCAGCCGAGATTTTGAATTGCATCTTTGTGGTACACAGTGGGTCGAAAATAGCGGCGCCGATTTTATCGTTGCACTTCGATGCATCGGTGAATATTCTATTATAATGAGGGAATTTTTCATTCAATTCTCGAGTCACTTCAATACAGAGAGCATTTGTAAAATATGTGCGCTTTGCATCAACAACAGATTCTAGAGTGCTGTACAACACTTCGTCTAACTTAATCTTCGACACCCAAACATCTAGTTGAAACAACGGCGGAAGAACTGACGAGTGGATACGCTCCTCAGAAATCTCCCCAATCACTTCAGCAAACAATGGCTTTTTTCTTGTCTTGGTCCAGTAACCCCGTTGACACGAGGCTCCCAGCTCTTCAATTATATCAACAGTGGCGTTGTTTGACCATGACAGTGATTTCAGGCAGAATCTATTGGCAAGGAACCATCTACGGAGATTCAACGGTACAATGCAGAGTTCACATTCCATGACGTGGATAGGTGTGGACCTAATAAAACCTCCAACTATCCTCATAGCTTGATTTTGAACCGTTTGTAGTTTATATGTGTGTTTCTTGGCGCTATTATGGAAGAGGGCACTGGCATAATCCAACCTGCTCCTAATCAAGGCGATGTACAATCTCCGCAGGTGCTTAGGGTGTACTCCCCAAGCCGCACCAGCTAAAGTTTTTAGAATACTGAGGAATCGTTGGGTTTTTTCGACTATATAATTAATGTGTTTTGCCCATAACAGGTTCCGGTCCAACCATATACCTAAATACTTAAGAGTCTTATCAAAGCATAGCTCATGACCTCGAACTGATAGACTTATTGAAAACTTTTTATCGCCTTTGCTAAAAATGCAAAGTTTTGACTTGCTAGCTGAGACTTCTAAACCTAAACTGTCCAAAACATTTAGCATTTTGTTCAAGCTGTCTTGCATCAAACAAACACCATCATTTAGATTTTTTTGTCTGACATATAGCACAAAGTCGTCTGCATATTGAGATATTGAAACGTTGACTATGTCTTTACAAATTTGATGAGTAGCAATGTTAAATAAAAGAGGTGATAGTGGATCCCCTTGTGCCAAGCCCTTGTCGGTCCACCGCACCATAGAAAGGCCGGTATCAGGGTCTTGTAAAATGAGATGTCTCTCGCTCAAAAAAGCCCATAAATATCTACAAAACTTGGCCCCGACTCTTAGACTATCTAGGATTTTGACCACTTTTGCAACCAACACATTGTTATATGCGCCTTCAATATCTAAAAAGCAAGCTATAGTGCAGATGTTTTTTGCAAATCCGACTTGTATGTAAGATACCAAACGTGCCAAACAGTCCATGCAAGATTGGCCCTTCCTAAAGCCCACGGTATTACGTGATAGAATCTGGTTTTTCTCTATAAACCATTCCAGGCGCCTCGCTAACATTGAATGAAATATCTTACACACACAAGATATGAGCGAAACAGGTCTTAGCTTTGAGATATTCTCATCATTGGTGTGACCTTGCTTGGGGATAGGTACTACTTGAATGTCTCGCCACTGGCTGGGCACCTCACCTGAGGTGAAAATTAAATTATAGATTTTTAATAAGAATAGTACGGCATTAGATGGCAAATTGTGTAACACCTCATAAGTTATTCCATCTAAACCTGGTGCAGACTTCCTATTTTTTAGGCATCTTTCTAACTCTTCCAGCGAGAATTCCCCCTCTAGATGTAGGTTCACAGAGGTAAGTGGCGGTGTCTCGGGTCGAACGAAGTCTGGCGTAAGAGAGCGCAATAGTTCGATCTTTCTCTCTTCAGGTGCAACGACTCTGGACCTATTTTGGCCTTTCATCCACTTCATACGATGCCACATGTCCGATGCGGAAGTAGTTTCGTCTATGCTTCCACAAAACTCCTGCCAACACAAAAACTTAGCGTTACGAATTAGGCGCTGGGCTTCTGCAACTTTTTTTTGCAATATAGATAGATTAGCGGGAGTCGGATTTCGTCTAAATTTAACTAATGCGAGTCGCCTTTGGGCTACAGCTAGGGATAGGGAGGGATTCCAGTAATTCTTGGGTTTGAAATTACGCGTAGGGTCAGTACATATTTTGACTATCGGAACATTAAGCGCCAACGACTTTCTGATACCAGTATCAAAAACGTCATAAATACATTGAACATCGTTTTGTGTGGAAATTGTCTCTGTAGCGAAATATTCGATTAGATACTCACGATAGCCGGGCCAATCAGCATTCTTGAAATTCAGCCTTTGTTCAAAATGTTTTTTATCTCTATAATCCAAACTACATTTCACAATGAGATGATCGCTGCCTAAATTTTCGTTCGTAACCTGCCAAGTAAAATCAACTGCAACATCAGACGAACTAAATGTGATATCGGGAGAACTTTCTTGGAGCGACCCATTTACCAATTTAACCCTTGTCGCGTTTCCATCGTTAAGAGACACAAAACCATATTCTAGTGATGAATCAAACAACTGATTTCCTCTCGAGTCACATTTGTAAGACCACTGGGTGTGATGTGCATTGAAGTCGCCTGCTATTAAACATTTTCTTGCGAAGGGTGTAAAGATAGAATCCCAGTCATGTTGAGTCGTCCGCACTGATGATGGACAGTACAAAGATACAATATAATTTAAGGTGGCACAATTGAAAATTTTAACACATACGATTTCAATATCAGGATTATTCAATTCAACCTGAAACAATTGGGCTTTAATGGAGTTATGAATAATGATCGCGACACCTCCATACGACGAGTATGATCTGTCTTTACGAAAAATAGTATACGAATTTATCTTAAGTATAGAACTACTGTCCAACCATGTTTCACTAACCAACGCGATATGAACCTTTTCTATGTTCATAAAAGCTTCAAATTCAGTAAGCTTTGGCCTTATGCTTTGCGAGTTCCATTGTATGATATTCAATGTTTTTTTAAGTTGCCTAGCCATTTACATTAGCAAAAAGTAGTTTAAAGAAATTTGCTGTCTTAAAAAACCTCTTAAATACCGTGATACATTCCTCCATTAGAATTTTGAAGATAAAGGTTAGCTTATCTGACCAGTTAACGCTAGAAAGAACAATGTTCTTAACTTCATCAATAACTCGAACAAAATCCGCTCGGCTCCGTTTGTTTTCCGTCAAGGTTCGTTCTTCGGAATCAGAGGTACTATGTTGTTCATATTCTTTCTTGTCCTTTGTCTTTGTCCTCTTTCGAGTATCTTGTTTAAAATTATTGAGATTACTGGACTCCTGGAGCTTACATTGGTTCACACCACCCTCGGATCCTTCGTTCTTTCTGGTGTTTTCGGTCGGGATTCGTTCTTCAGAAACAGGAATGCTGATGTACGCTTTACTTGGTCGTTCATATTCTTTGTCGTCCTTTGCCTGTGTTCTCTCTCGAGTAAAGTTTGAATTATTGTGGTTGCTGGACTCCTGAGGCTCGCTCACGACTCCCTCATTGTTTACTGTTGGGGAGATGACAGCGTCTCTGTAAGACTTTTTGAGACGGGCTGGTTCGGGAATGGGTAGCACTTCCTGGATCCAGGTTTCAGCGATCGGTTTCTTCTTTTTCTGTGTATAGAGCCACAATGCCCTTTTATAAATACAGTTTTCGGCAGCCATTATGCTTCGAATTTCCTTCTCTTTTAAAAAGATCGGACATGATCTGTTTAAGGCCATGTGAGTTCCTTTGCAGTTGATACACTTATATTCAGTTTTTTCGCAATTGGCGTGTTCTCCTCCACATTTCGGACAGACAATTTTGCCGGACTTACATGATTTGCTCAGATGGCCGTAGTTCCAGCATCGGGTACACTGACTAACTGGGAAATGATATGGCATCACCTTAAAACGGCAACCGTAAGCATAGATATAGGGTGGTAAGGAAGCTCCTTTGAAGCACAGACGGAGAGCTTCAGACTTGATCCACTTACCTCCGTCGTCCAGACGGTTCAGCCTATGGACTGACAAAATGTCTTGCGGACATTCAATGCATTTAAGGAATTCCTCCTCTTCGATTTCTAACTCCACGTGTTTCACAACTCCATATGAGAAGCATGCCACGTTCGACCAATAAGTACGTTTGTCCTCATTATTAAAGTCTTTCAAAGCCATAAGCTTTTCAGCCTCCTCTCTCGTATTTAGCTGAATACGTACTTTATAGGAACCCACATATTTAATCTTCATAACACCTTTAATACTATGACGTTGCAGCATTTTGGCTAGCGAAAATTGTTTCGGAAGCCCCGTTTTTGAAGCGACGAATACCTCGAACATCTGGTCAGATACCGAGTTTTCTTTGGAATCTACTATAACACTTGCCGCTACGCGGGCCTGTGCCCTCGGCTTCTTCCCGACGGTAATAAAACTAGCATCTGAAGTATAACTTTCATCACTAAGGCCGCCATCCGCCAATGAGTTTTCCAGATATCGTCGTACGTCCGACATAGTATCATCACCCGCTTGGCTTAGGTCACTTAAATCCATGAACCCAGCTCTACGATGGGATCTCGTTGACACCCATGACGGCATCTCGTTGTCCCGCTGGCCACAGTCAATGTTAATGGAATCAGGGGATTGACTCCCTTGACTTTTTTCACTCATTCGTCACGAAAATAATCAAAATTCACAATAAAAGGAAATTAAATCACAATTTGTAAATATTTTCCTCCCGTCACACTTGACAGCCGTCAGATTAGGTAACGTCAAACTTATAACACCCCTTCGTTTTTGCGTCGGGGGTTAAAAAGAGAGAGAGAGCGATTTGTAGCTAATAACTCAGCAGTTCTCAAAAAGTGAAATTTTAAGCGATGACCCCCTGTCTGTGTGTATGTCTGTCTGTCTGTCTGTCTGTCTGTCTGTTTGTCTGTCTGTCTGTCTGTGTGTGTGTGTGTTTGTGGCATCGTAGCTCTCGAACGGATGAACCGATTTTGATTTTTTTTTTTTTCTGAAAGCTGAGTTAGTCGGGAGTGTTCTTAGCCTTGTTTCATGAAAATCGGTTCACTAGGTCGCGGTCGGGGGTTTTTTCAAAATTTTAATTTTGTGGTTAGGTTATTTATTACGTATTAGAGAAATATACTATTTTACCTTTATAATGATGCCACAACCAACACATACAGTTCTCATGAAGGTATCCAAAAAAAATTAAACAAATTCAAAATCAAACACAAACACGCGGAGTTTGACAAGGCACTGCCGAATATATTTTTTCATTGACTAAGTAACGAGCGTACATTGCCATCTATACTTTTTGTAGCAAACTATGTAGTTAGGCTACGTTATTGTATCAAGAGAATAAGTAAATAATGCCGCAATATTTCGCTAGATGTCACTTTAATCAACTGTTTCTCCATCCCCTCCTTTGGATAGTAAGGTATCCGGGACTGTCTGCTGCATATTTTTTTTGGATACTATGCTATCGTGGGACTGTCAAGTGGATAAAAAATAAGGAAAAATTTAAATTAGTTTTTATTATTCCTAATGTTGTTACCAAGATTTTTTTGATGAATTTAATTTTTGTATATTCCGTCATTAAGGTTCTTTCGTACCTATATTTTCTTAATTATAACAATTATCCTGTATATATCTTACGAAAGTCGACTTATATTACTAAATGTTGGTGACAAAATAGGATCAATTACAATTTGCTGACGTGGCTATGTACAAACTTTTTGAGAAATGCGCAGCTCGGCTTAGAACTATAAATTCGCCCGTGCTATCATCGCGTCTCCTTTATTTACACGAGAGCGACTATCTTTTGTCCGTTTTTATAGCCGATTGAGCAGATAGCTCATAGCTCGCTCTTGGTGGGAGCAGTGCTTCAAGTAATACTCTGACGCTAAATACGTCGCCATCAAAACGCAACTGGCTCTGTCGCCTGGATTTTGACGTATATTATGGTTCTGGCTCTGTCGCCTGGATTTTGACGTATATTATGGTTATAATGTGACGTATATATTAAAGTTCTAATCAGGTTGAACACTGGAACTGAAGATGTGAACATTCATATTTAATTAAATTTTAAAGTAACTTACACAGTAACATGCAGAGAACTGAGTGCTAATAATTTCTTAACATGAAAATAACATTTTTATCTATTAAGAAAACATTTGTATTCTAGTAAGAAAATATTTTGTACAATTACAGGTATAAAGTGTACGTACAATTATATGATCTAGTTTTCTTTTTTAGTTGCTTAAAAACAGCGCTGTAGTAAAAAGGTCGCTGTTCTAGGTTGAACGATTATTAAATAATCAGTATATTCATGAGGTTTTCCTAATAAGACAAGTATATTTGTTTGTCGCAATCTATCACAACCGTGATAAAAAACTGACTAGCGAATACAATGTAACAGGGCGATTCAAAGATGTACTTACATCAGAACTATACATTAATGATATTATTTAACAACAGCGCTGCGCTCTAAGACTCAAATAATAAATGTAGCTCGAAAAACGGCTAAGCTAAAATGGGATTGGGCTGGCCAGACATGGCACAGGAATGACGGACGACTTGTGGGCCAAGATAACCACGGGGTGGGAGCCCCACGAGTCAAACCGGAGATCCGGCAGACCACGTCGGCGATGGCGGGATAACTTGGACTCCTTTTTGAAAGATTGGCCAGATGTTGCTCCAAACAGGGACGAGTGGAAAAAGAGGGGGATGCCTTTTCCCAGCAGTGGGACAGAATAATAAGAAAATAATAAGTAATGTCGAGCAAATTTTGGCACCAAAAAAAGGCGCGAAATTCAAATTTCCTATAGGATTTACACCTTCGCCATTTTTAAGTGTTATGGCTCGTTGATGATTCCACGAAATTTAACTTTAGAAAAAATAAAAGGCACGAGTATCTCCTCTGAAAATCTGTCCATCAAGATTTTTCAAGTTTTCGCACAGACAAATCGTCATCCGGGTTTAAACTTATGTTATATATTTTTTTGCCATAACCTCACAAAAACCCTATTAACCCATTCCGAACCGGATGATAGTAGCTTTCATTAAAATAATTATTTCAAATTCAATTAAAAACAAGACTTGTGATGGATTGAGTCGAGTTTCATATCATTACGGCTCCCGTGCTGCGCCGTTCGTGATTGATGATTGCCGAATGCTCGAATTGATAAATGATTGAAATGAAACTAATTATCATCACGTAGAGTGTTTAGATTAGAGTACTTGGTCAAGTAGTCTTCGATTCGTACAATTTGTGCATTACATACATACACACATATAATCAAGCCATAAAGGGGTAGGCAGGCCACATGAAAATACTCAAGTTTCAAGTGCCACTCTTGGCAATTAACGGGTTGAAAGAAAATCAAATTGTGCCATAGCAGTGACAGGTTGCCATATCCCACAGTCGCCTTCTACGACAGCCACGGGAAGAAACGGGGTGGAGAAACGACTCTCCTCGTGCGGTGACGGGTTAAGTGGGCCATTTTTTTTCAAAGATGTCCCGCCACTTTTTTTTTATTTGGAGAATTTTATGTGATGTCCACTCAGAATCACGAGCTCTTCCAATTCTAATAGGAGAAAAAAAATGTCTCAAGGTTGTTTCCCATTCCGTTACCGTGCTTTCATGCATTTTGTATGGCGGTAATGGAATGGAAGTTTTTAAAAATGTATGGAAATCTTGGGACTTTTTTTCTTCCATCAAAATCGAAAAACCTCGCGATTATGGGGCATTTTCTTTTCAAAGTTGTCCACCCCACTTTTTTGTAACATGGGTATTTTTTACGCGATTCATACTCAGAATTGCAAGGTCTTTCGATCCTGATAGGAGAAAAAAAATATCCCAAGAATTCCATACATTTTTTCGAAACTTCCATTCCGTTACCGCCATACAAAATGTATGAAAAAATGGTATCGGATTGGGAAAAAACCTTGGGACACTTTTTTCTCTTATTAGAATTGAAAGAGCTCGCGATTCTGAGTAGAAACCACATAAAAAAATGCAAATCCAAAAAAAAGTGGGGTGGACAACTTTGAAAAAAAATGGCCCTATGAATCGATAGTATGAATCGCGTAAAAAATACCCATGTTACGAAAAAAGTGTAAACTGTCTTTAATTTCACTTCATTGTTATTTATAAATATTTTTAGTACCTAAAAACTAACAGTAAAACATTTGATTTAAATTATGCATTCATTTATGTATTCTACTTATTCACCAGTAGCCAAGTGTGAACACGCTAGGCAATCTTTTTAATTTCTTACTTAGCATCCGAGCTACCGTCTAATCTCACGGTCAATTTGAACCTTCAACTCCGGGTTAAAATTAGTTCAGTTTATCATCTTGTCATTAAATGCAGTCTAAAAACAAAACAGATTATACAGGTAAGACACATAAAAATCGTATTTAATACCTAATCGTGTATTTTTATTATTTAAGTATATGTGACACAAATATGAAATAGTCCTATATTGCTGAAGTGCTGGGCAAAGGCTTCTCTATATTTGTCATGTATCCACATTCCACCATTCCTACCAATCAATACAGAATATGCAATAAGAAGTGGTAATGTTTTTATTTTTTTAACAAAATATTGTACTGTACTCACATACTCCTTTGGTATTTGACATAGATAATTACATAATGTACCTACAGACAGTTCGCTTGACCTTAAAGTTGTCCTGAATAATCCATTAAGAATACAATCTAAATGCATTTCATTTTGTATTCATACAGGATCCTGCATTTTAATTCAAACGTTTACTATTCTAACTTTTAGGCACTATCCTTTTGGTCGTTCTAATGGTGACATATAATTTTAAATTCTTTCTTAACTTGGGGACTTGGGTTAAGGAAAACTCGAGTCTCAGTACCCTTATAATATACGTACTTTTTCATATATAGAGCTGTATATAATATACTGAGTGAAAATACATCAGAAAATCAGGTCTTTAACATTAAGAAACTGCAAAAGTGAAGACGCAACATTGACGAACTTTTGTAAAGAGACCTTTAAAATTTTGATCCACATGAGAAATTCAAAATATTTGTTAAGAACTTCTTACTAAATTACGTCACTTATTTTTCCGGCATTTCAAGAAAAATGTGTCTTGAAACGTATGGTGCAAATTGACAATTTAAAACAAATGTTTGTCCAGGTGTTTCTTAATAGTGTATAAAAGTATCAGCTAGTTAAGAAGTGTATTAATTCATCCCGAGAGTGATGAAGTAGAGGTAAAGATGGCGTCTATAAAAATATTGTGCATAGTGTTTGTTCTGGCATTGGTTGGAGGAATACGTAAGTTGTTTTCTATCTAAAATAATAAACGACACCTGTGTGATAAAATTGGCTATCCGTTTAGTCACAGAACTCGTTTAGTTTTAGTACCTACAAATAGTACATTACGATACAAGTGCGTAAAAAAGGAAGCTAGAAACGAGTGGCGATAAATTAAAACACGACCGAAGGGAGTGTTTTAAATCGACACGAGTTACGATTACGAATTTCCTTTTCGCACGTGTATCGTACGACGTTTTTCAGTACAGATGAGCCTCCGAAGTTTCGACCTGGCATAATTATAATGAACCACTTCTCGCACTAGTGCGTAAAAAAAAATACCATCTGTACTGAAATTCGGTCGTGTTTTAATTTATCGCCACTCGTTTCGAACTTCCTTTTTTACGTACTTGTATCGTAATGTACTATTTTTTGTTAAATATTTGTATTTGTGTGTAATTAAGAAATTAAAAAGTTAATAATGTTACACTGCGTAAGTTCTGTATAAACAGAAGTTCCTTTCTATTAATTACACAAATATGTGATGATGATGATGATGGTATGATCCTGTTATCTCTCATTAGGGACATAGGGCTCTTAGACGAATATGTATACTAGGTCAATGTGCACGATGCGATTTATGTAATAATAATAATTATGTATTTTACTAATATTTAATTTAATGGAAAGCAATTGACATTTACTAAAGTTTTCATCTATCCTTAAATATTTGTCATTGGCCTTTCATAAACAGGGCTGACTATCCAAGTAAATAAATGTTAATGAAAAAAATAGACTTGGACAGTCTATATTATTATTCTGACTTTATTCAACTAGTTATTCATTTCAGGCGCAAATATTGACTCAGACGTAGCGGCAAAGAAGCTGTTAGCAAGTAAGCAAACATCTTTTACAAGTAGATTGTTATCGCAACCTTTGCAGTATCTGATTAATTTTATTTCGTTATTGTAGCTCACGAAATATTGCCGCCTTCACTTCTATTCCTGCTTCATTCACAACCGATTGGTCGCTCGCGGCTACCAACGCCAAGCCTTCCGGTACCACCAACACCACCAGTTGCTCCAAGTCTACCTGTACCACCAACGGCACCAGTGGCACCAAGTGCTCCTTTATCACCATCACCACCAGTGGCACCAAGCTTACCAGTACCTCCAACGCCGCCCCTTGCCCCAAGTTTGCCAGTACCGCCAACACCACCCGTTGCCCCAATAGCCCCAGTGCCGCCAACCCCACCGATCGCTCCCGTTCCACCAACACTACCAACTGCATCAAGTTCAGGTACACTCACCAGATTATTATAATGCCGCATGTGTATTTTCTTATTTGAATTATTAGAAATTATTTTATCAGTGATTAAGTAAGTATTTTTGACAAGCATCACAGATATATTATCTAAATACGTCTATCGCTGCAGCATTACTAAAGTGTGTATCTTTTTTTCAGCGAATCAATTGCCGCTTTCTCTTTTATACTTACTAAGTCAACCAATCAGACACCCAGATTCTCAACCAGTTAGTGCAGGAAACCAAGGAAATTCAAAACTTCCATGTAGTGATTTATATCCCTCCTCCGGATCAGCTTCAATAACTCCACCAGCATCTACACAGGAAAAGCCACACAAACCGTTATATCCCGGGCAACTTTCGTACGATGATCCTTCAAACGGTAATCGAAAAATTTTGAATATTGTACATGTCCCATTAAGACCAACAGTCCCAAGTTCTCTGCCAGTGCCTACAAGCATAAGTGGAAGTAAACCTGACAATACTCCTGTAGGCCCAGCGCCATTGCCATCTGAAGTTTCAACTACTTCAAAACAAGAAGATTTATCACCAGTTCCGAATAACCTGATAGGAGCATCGTCAATACCTGCTAAACCAGATTCATCCAACAATGATAATACCATTACATTCAATCCTAAAGACTTACCATATGAACCAGTCGGTAATATAGAAGCATCGCCAATCCCAGTGAGGCCAAATGATAAAACTACTGAACAGACTAAAAACAGTGAATCTAAGAATGCTATCAAAACAGAAGACCTGTCACCAACACCAAGTGAAACGAAAAATGAATCTCAAATACCAACTAAACCAAATGATAAAAAAGAAAATTCACCAGATAATAAAATAAATTCCACCGATTCTCAAGATAATAACAGCAACAACAAGCCTAGTCAAGAAGAAACAAACTCTGGTGTATCAGGTGAAAATATCTCGCAAAATGCAAACACTGATAACTCAGCGAAAGAAAATCCACAAAACCACAAAATCCATTTGCTGATTTAATTTTGAACGGTAAATAATGTTTAAGTATAACATTTTGTTATATACAGTTAGTTTTATTAAAAAAAGTATTACATGTAATTTGTGCAATATTTTTTTTAGGTGATTCATCGCAGCCAAAGTCAACGGATGAACAAACAGGTAGTCTATTTATTATTTGAATAGTGTTCTTTTATTTCTATTTCAATAATTTGTTGTAAGGAATTTGATAAAAAAAATACCTAGAGATTATGTCTAATGGATAATAATAAAGTTTAATTCAAAAACACAATTAAAGAGTCATTACATTAAAAACTCAGTAGAACTCATGATGGAATCCAATTATTATTAACTATTTCGTATTTCAGGTACGTCATCTAAGCCGAAATCGAAGAATGACAAAACTGAACAACCCAGCAATCCAAATGCTAACGTTATATTAAATGGTATACTTTGTCATAAATCATTACATTTAATTACATTTCAGGTACCTCGTCTAATGACGAAAAACCAAAGGAAGTCAAAGAAAATCCGATGAAAGATTTCATTCTCAATGGTAGGTTTAAAAACTTACGTAAAGTTTTAATAGTTATTTGTTATACAAGGGGGCAAAGTTATATTTTAACGCCGAGTGTGAAATTGAAAAACGAGCAAGTGAAAGGATTCTATAGTTGAACCTCGAGTGAAGCGAGTGGTTCGAGAATAGAATCCTGAACTTGCGAGTTTTTTAACACACGAGAAGTAAAATACATTTGCACCCGAGTGTAACACAAAACTTTTTTGCCCCTTCGAAATCACTATAGCGAGGAAACTACAACGCAAAAAATGCGTTTATCACTGCTTCCAGTAGTTCCACAGGTGGTAAATCATCAGTCGGAATATTTGTATATAATGTATGTAACGTAGTCATTTAATAACCGTTCTTTCTGACTAGTACTATTAATCTACTCAAAACGCGTTCAATTTCTTGATGTTCTGAAATTTATTACTAGATTCACCTACTTTTATCAATTTTAAAGCAGTTAATTTGACTTTATTCAAGGTCAAATTACTTTACCTCACTAGTGGATAAAATGCGTTTTTACCCGCTGGTATTAAAGGACAAAACACGTGTTTCCGAGCTAGTGAGGGGAAAAATGATTTAAGTTCCTTTCTTTTATTCTAGTTCAGCAGAAAAGGAGAACATTTATCATATTAAAAAAAACGGTTGACATGAATGAAGACGGAAATAAAGAAAAAGAAATTATTTCAAGTAAATTGTTTTTTTAGGTCCATCGGAGTTAAATCCAACGAATAATAATGAACAACCAACGAATCCAATGGCTAACGTCATATTAAATGGTAATGTATTTTTATTGTCATACATTATTTGCATTGACCCTGAAAACAAATTATATATTATTGTAATCGTTACATAACAGGTACTGCACCCGATGACACTGGCAACAAAAAACCCGTGGAAGTTAAAGAAAACCTGATGAAAGACGTTATTCTTAATGGTAAGTATACAAGTAAAGTACAGTTAGAAAAAAAAGTGGTTTACCACTTTTTGACCTTATGTGTTTAAAAAAATTAGATAATATCATAATAATTAAACTAGATCTAAATAACCTAACAAATTTTATATAAACCTAAAACAATAACAACTATGTAATAACAATAAAAACATAAAATTAAACGGTTCCCTGTTGTTCCCGGTGCGAAAGTGCCCATGACGCTCGCAGCATTTCCGCGTTGTATTACTATGGACAGCTATTGCACCAGGAACGACTCGGAGCGGGGTCTTTCTCCTTTTTGAAATAGAGTCGAAAAGTAGTAAACCACTTTCTTGGCTGACCGTACAGCTAAAGTTACAATTAATTTATGTAAAACCTTTGATTATTTCAATGCAAAAAAAAACATTTTTTTTTCACTGTAGCGAAATATATAAACTACTTATTGTATGGAAGAAAATTTCACATAAATAAACGATTTAATTGGAATCAAAAATTATTTGTTCATAAATTTTATCTGTATAGGTACTCCATCGGAGCCAAAACCAACGAATGAAAAGGAAAAAGATAAACAACCAACTAATCCAATGGTGAACGTCATTTTGAATGGTAATTTATAATTACATTTATGTAACTAATATTATCCTGGTAATTTTTAAATTAGAAAGACAACATTTGATAACGAATTTAATAATATTTCAGGTACTTCATCACGTGCTAAAGGTAACAATAAACCCGAGGAAACAAAAGACAACCCGATGAAAGATGTCATTCTCAATGGTAGGCAAATGAAAACCTTCTTTTACTTAACTAACATTATTCGATGGTCAGTTCAACGAAAGTAATAAAGTATTATGTACAACCCTCTGTCTTGGCTTTGCTAGCAGAGTAAAAATAAGCATAATTTATAAATTAAAAGTTTTTGCAAAGATGAAACCTAATAAATTTAAGTCAATGGGAACTAGTTGTGTTTTGTCGTTATAGGTAATCCATCGGAGTCAAAATCAAAGGATAACAATGGACAACCGACAAATCTAATGGCTAATGTTTTATTAAACGGTAAAATAATTGAAACATTACAACATAAATCCTCTTGTGTATTTTGTCGTTGAATAGAAACCGTTTCACAATGTCATCATTATGTTACAGGCACATCGTCTTCGGATAATGAAAAAGGTGACGATAACCCCAAGGAAGTAAAAGAAAACCCGATGAAAGATGTTATTCTCAATGGTAAGTTTAAATTATTACTTACTCGTACTCTATTTTAATATTCGTAGCCCATCAAAACCAGTTAGTAACATAAAACACATAATGTTATAATATATTCTACATATTTAAAAACTTGACTCCTTTTCTGGAGTTCGTTAAAATGACCATAATAACCGGATGTACTGTAACATGAGAAAACCGAAATATTTTAACAACGGTATAAAAAAAAGGTAATTTTTAGTGGCATTTAAAATAAAATTTTACAATTTTTTTCTAAAAAAATACGTTTTTGTTTCGAATCACTAGTTACTTTTTGATGTCTATCAACGAGGATAGTTAGATTATGTTCGATAACGGCATCATCGCCAACAAAACAGCATTTTGTTCTGAGACATTGTTGAAGCTGGCCATCAGGTGCATGCTCTTTGTATGGAACTGTTCTATTTATTCAAATGTATTTTGAATGTTTTGACAGACTTCAAAAAATATTGTCCAAGAGGAATATTTGTTTTATTACAAATAATAATCTGCTGATGAGGAATACGCTATTAAAATTATTCGGTTTCCTTATGTTACACCGTGTATAATGACAAAGATGAGTAAAAAAATAAGTTTAGATAAAGTAATGAAACCTAGGTTAAATTAAAAACAAGTACATTTCGTTGTTGTTGTAGATACTCCAGCTGAGGAAAAATCGACGGAAAACAAAACTGGACAACCCAGTAATCCACTGGGTAACCTTATTTTAAATGGTAATTCCTTCAAAATATATTTATGATAAATATTTTTCTGATATAATTAGAAGTAGTAACTAGAACTATTAAGAAAAATATAAAACAATTTCTTAACTTTTTTCAGGTACTTCGACCAATGGCAGTAATAACCAAAAACCTGAGGAAGCCAAAGATGGTAAGTAAAACCCAGCACGTTTTTTTTTGTGTATTTTAAGTTTTTTTTTGTATTTTCAAATTATCTGATGACCAAAATGAAAAAAATAATAAATTTAATTTTATAACTAGTATTAGCATTGATCATTATTTAATTTCAGGTTCAAAATCCAAGTCTGACAATGAAAACTGTAACGATGAAAAACCTAAAGATAATCCACTAAAAGATGACATTCTTAATGGTAAGTCTCAAAGAGAATTAAAGAAAACATTTTTTTACTAGCCTATTCTAGTGTTAGTGTCCCACTGCTGGGCAAAGGCCTCCCCTCGCTTCTTCCACTCAACCCTGTCACGTGCGTAATCCTGCCAGCGTGGATATTAGTCAAAAATATAGAAAGATGTGTAATTTTTGTTATATTTTATAAATAAGATCTAGCTTACTACTAAAGTACCTAATGTACAAACTGTCATTACATGTAACATAAAAAAGTATAAAATCCTTAGCTACAGTAAAACTATTTGTAACTTACTAATTTATTGCCAGATACTAACAAAACTCAAGAAGATCGGACAAGCTCTGGTGCCAAAGAAGAATCTAATCAACATCAGTCAGAGTCATCACTAGAAAATAGGGATGAAGCAAATTCAGCAACAAACGAAGGTTCATCACAGGAGTCAAACTCTTCAAATAAAAAAGAAAAAGTTTCTTCAGAACAGTCGAGCTCTTCAGAAGATCACGATTCTTCTCAAAAATCGGAAGACTGCTAGGCATCTAAAAGCTCTGATCTCTAACAACTTTTTTTGTTTATGAATTTGGATAGGTACAGACTAAGTAGATAATGTGTGCTGTGACCCCGGCATTTTTCCCATTTAAAGCAATAAAAATTAAATAACCTTTGCTTCTTACTTTCTATTTCGCTACCAACATTTTGTAGGTTTCTCTACCTACCTACCTAATGTACAAACTGTCATTACATGTAACACAAAAAAGTATAAGATCCTTAGCTACAGTAAAACTATTTGTAACTTACTAATTTATTGCCAGATACTAACAAAACTCAAGAAGATCGGACAAGCTCTGGTGCCAAAGAAGAATCTAATCAACATCAGTCAGAGTCATCACTAGAAAATAGGGATGAAGCAAATTCAGCATCAAACGAAGGTTCATCACAGGAGTCTTCAAATAAAAAAGAGGATGTTTCTTTAGAACAGTCAAGCTCTTCAGAAGATCACGATTCTTCTAAAAAATTAGAAGACTGTTAGACGTCTAAAAGCTCTGATCTCTAACAACTTTTTTTTTACGAATTTGGATAGGTACAGACTAAGTAGATAATGTGTGCTGTGACCCAAGCATTTTTCCCATTTAAAGCAATAAAAATTAAATAACCTTTGCTTCTTAATTTCTATTTCGCTACCAACATTTTGTAGGTTTCTCCTCTCCTCTACTGTGCTTACCCAGTTAAGTTACTCCGGTCCTTTATCCTCCTTCCTCGACTTTGTATACCTACATTACTTATTCAGTTATTTTACTTACATATAATAAAATAAATAAGTAAATTCATATTATAGGACATTCTTACAGAGGTTGACGAAGTCTGACAAAAAGTAGTGACTATTGATTAGTCATTAAATTTTCCGAGTATTCGTCAGGTCTAGCTTTTGTTAAAAACTATTGCATTATGGTGTGTTCGATGACTAACTTTTCGTGGAACAATTAGAACAACAAGCATTTACAATATTAAACTACCCCTATTAATAAATTTCAAATGTGTTGTTTCCAAGCAAAAAGTCTCACTTGACAGAAAAACTCTTTGACAGGGTATTATTGTAAATAATAGAAATATACAAGCTGTTCTTGCCCTTATGGTATGCGACAAAATGAACCCTTTGTCTATACTATAAAACAAAACAAAATATTTACACACAACGTATTTAATGCGTGATATTTACTCAGGTATATACAGGGTGTAAACCTAATACGAGGCGAACCTCTTAAACGGTGGTGAGTATAGGACGTATAAAATGTAATTAGATAACTTTTACTTAAAATTGAAATATTTTTTATCCATACAAATTAATTCGGCCCGCAACGTAATGCAAACACACTCCCGTTAAACGCTCGTTGACAGTTGTCATTGATTGTCATCGCAATCACGTTTACAGTACATTGCTGCTGAGATTTTTTTCAAAAAAGTATTATGGGGTGAAAATTAAGAGTAAATCAAAAACACCTCTTAATTAATGATAACAATATTGAATTATACACCTGGTTTCATTTATCGCCCTTATTACGTTTACGCGCTGTATAATAATAATATAGATGGTACTCAGTCTTGTGCATTTTAGCACCTAATGTTATTAAGTACACAACCTGCAAGTTTTTGGAAAGATAATGTTAGTTGTTTTCAAATCACCAAAAAGTAATCAATAATGTAATCAATATGTTACAATAACCCACACCTAATCGCGTACGTCTGTTAGCACAGTCTTACCTGGTAGCCCCTGTAGGTACGTCATGTACCGCGCCAGTGCGCAACACGTGCGCAGACGTCATGCCGCGCACGAGTTGACGTCGCCAAAGCGGGAGTTAAGGGCGGCAGTCACAAAGGACAAAACATACACGTAACCTTATTTATCTGTTTATTTTAATATTAAACAGTTTTGAATAAAAAATATTGAAATAACTACGTAAATATGACTGAACAATGATTTTACATAACAATCTATTTTAAATAAATGTTTCGTGGCTACTTCAAATAAGAAACTACGGAGAGACAAAATTAAATATTTAGTTTCGTTTAATATCATGGATTGGATCTCAAAAATACTGGTCCGTTAATACCAGAACATGTTTTAACTGATTTCAAAATTATAAAAAAAGACGGATCCCTCTTTGTTTATGAATATTTATATCGTAGTTCATAATATGCTAAAATATTAAGATAGGTACGCGTACCTAATTTAAATGCAGTTATTTATTTAGCTAATATAGTTTAATCAATAAATAAATCTTCATACTGATCGCACCTTTACAAATACCAGTGATTTATTGCTATTTTATGACACGCGTGATCAATACGAACAGTTTACCACGTACCCAGCACCCCGTTCTCCCTATAAAGTCGCACCACTTTTTGCGCATACCATTTGGTCTAAGCAATGCTCCAGCATAATCTAGTATTCCACAAGGCACCATTTTCGGTCTCACTTTATTACATTATTACAAGTAAGAAACTTGTAAGGGGATGAAAATCCGTAGAGGGGTGGGGCGTGCGCGTAGGCGAAGATAGAAACGACGTGTAGTAGTCTCAGGCGTTTATTCAGCCAACACTATGCTAAAATTGCTAAATACCTATTCTAACGAGGTTCCAAAGGCCGTACAGCGTCCTTGAGGACAACCGACGAGCGCAAAGGGGAGCGTGGTAGACGTAATCAAATGGCTTTACAAAGGTCCCAAACGGTACACTATGTGTGCGCAATTGACTCCTAGCTAATTCTCAAATAAAACGTTCAGTACATGAGGTCGTTATCCCAGGAAAAATCTTAATAGCGACAACTAACTTTGAAATGCGCCACAGCACAGCGACATCTATTGAGTTTTGTGTGTAACAGATAAGTTGATCTTAGTACTAACATTGTTGTTTGTTTTTTACATGTTTGACTACTTATTTACAATCTTTACATTTACTAGTTACTTCAGTAAAATATACAAGTTACGGGAACCGTGTCCCATGATTTAAATATTTAAACACCGAAGTTCAATATCACAATATTGATACCCGTGGCGCCATCTGTTGACGGACGGCCAAACTAACAATTTGACGAATTTTATCTAAGAGTTACGTATTGACTTGATTACTATAAAATTCTAGGCACCCGTTAACATATGTTGCACTAGGTTTTAGAATTTTAAGTCTACGGGAACACTTAAATATTTGCTAAGTTCACTCGGAAAACCAGTACCGGTGGCGCCATCTAGTAGCGGCCGGTTAAACTAAGCTTGTTTGCACTGAGTTTATACGTTTTTGGTAAATGTTCGCGTTACAGTCTCCCCCTCTGGAACTGCAGTCGACCCGGCGCAGTGACAGGAAAGTCGACGTTGAGTTGTAGTCAGTGTGGGAGCACGTCCGCGTTCATTTCCGGTTGCTGGTACAGGGGTAGTCTCTGGGTCTCCCCCTCTTCCATAAGACTGTAGGTGCGTTCCGTAGTGTTTAGCTACTGCACACTTCGGGCAACTGCTCCTAACAACGCCTGGCGTACCGCACCCATAACACGTGTAGACGGGCGGTGGCGGAGACGGCGCTGGCGCTGCTGTCGCAGTACAGGTAGTGGTTGTGGCTGGTGGCAGCACTTCAACATTCACCGCTTCTCGAGCGGTCGCTTGTAGAGGCAAAGTACGTATTGCGTCATTGGGACGTTTGAAACACGTAGCCGCTGTCAGGAACGTTTGCACGCAGGCAGAATCTCGCTCGCCGTTGCAGGAAAACGTAGTTTTCGCAAACAAACCAAACTTGGGTGGAGTTGGGGCAGGTCCGACAGCAGACGCTATGGCTCCCAGTAGCTGCTGGAATTGGCCTTCTGTCATGCTCACAGCCATGGCTTCCTCCAAAAGTACGTCACGGCACGGCCCCACGTTGGGCGCCAGATGTAAGGGGATGAAAATCCGTAGAGGGGTGGGGCGTGCGCGTAGGCGAAGACAGAAACGACGTGTAGTAGTCTCAGGCGTTTATTCAGCCAACACTATGCTAAAATTGCTAAATACCTATTCTAACGAGGTTCCAAAGGCCGTACAGCGTCCTTGAGGACAACCGACGAGCGCAAAGGGGAGCGTGGTAGACGTAATCAAATGGCTTTACAAAGGTCCCAAACGGTACACTATGTGTGCGCAATTGACTCCTAGCTAATTCTCAAATAAAACATTGTTCAGTACATGAGGTCGTTATCCCAGGAAAAATCTTAATAGCGACAACTAACTTTGAAATGCGCCACAGCACAGCGACATCTATTGAGTTTTGTGTGTAACAGATAAGTTGATCTTAGTACTAACATTGTTGTTTGTTTTTTACATGTTTGACTACTTATTTACAATCTTTACATTTACTAGTTACTTCAGTAAAATATACAAGTTACGGGAACCGTGTCCCATGATTTAAATATTTAAACACCGAAGTTCAATATCACAATATTGATACCCGTGGCGCCATCTGTTGACGGACGGCCAAACTAACAATTTGACGAATTTTATCTAAGAGTTACGTATTGACTTGATTACTATAAAATTCTAGGCACCCGTTAACATATGTTGCACTAGGTTTTAGAATTTTAAGTCTACGGGAACACTTAAATATTTGCTAAGTTCACTCGGAAAACCAGTACCGGTGGCGCCATCTAGTAGCGGCCGGTTAAACTAAGCTTGTTTGCACTGAGTTTATACGTTTTTGGTAAATGTTCGCGTTACAAATAAATAATTACAGCCTGAACTGTTTGGAGATGATACATTCAAACAAAAACCATCCTATGGTACCATACGGAACTGCTAGTCTACATATGTTTAAAAATCTAAATGAGGTGCAGATGGATTAAATCATATTACAGTTAATTTTGTCACGCAGCAGATTTTGTCAAATATGTTGTTTTTTACCTCATGTACCTAATATTACTCCACAGTCCACAATATGGTACCCGTAACTGTACAAATTTGTCTATGTGTGCCAAAATAGCTTGTCAAAATACTAATTTAATTCCAAATCATTTAGCAGCCTATCAATAAAGCCATCGATATAGATCTCATCAATCTCCCACGGGGGTCATCATCCCAATTCGGTTACAATGGGGGCATTATCGGCCTGGTTCAACAAGTGGCCTTTGGCCCTGCGGCAATTTAATATAGATCTCTTTGCTGTCACGCCAAAGAAGCGGGTGGTAGAGGATGAGGCATATTGCGAAAGAAGACTATACTAAGCTGTGTTAGTTTAAACGTCAGACAGTAAACGTCCATAAAGAATTCACATCGGTCTTTGGGAAGAGACAATTAACGACACATAAGCAAGAAAAAGACAACGTTTCACGATTAAGAAAAACCAATGTACATTCTTTATGACAGTTTACTGTACTTCTATGATATTTGACGTTGACTTAACGCTTAGACGCAGTCCCAAACCCCGGTTGCACAAATTGCACAATTATGTTTTCGGAAGGGGTATCTAGAATCTCATTTGATAGTTGCCGGTATGCCAGTCGATTTTTGGTAAAAGATAACATTGTTAGAAAACGGGTACCTAATCTATGAGTTCTCATAAAAAATGAGCAAAAAAGTTGCGGCATAAATCATAAAACGGTTTCCCTTAGACCAAAGAAACTAGTAGTGCCAGTACTTATAATAGTGATCGATATTACACTTAAATTATAGACTGATAAAGTAGCGGACTATTAGTCACACCTGATGGAAAGTAAAGACAGTCTAAGCTGGAGCTCACCGATTCAGTAATAGCCTATTCACTCTTGCTTTAAAGAGACCGTGGTCGAATTTTTCAGAGAACACCGATGGTGCGAGCGCGTAAGATTAAACGAAAGATTATTGCACTACTGCAGTCCAAATGAAGATAAATCCACAGCATAGCTCTCAAGTTTCAAAGATCCATAAGGATGCATTTTTATTTATTGTTTACAAATCGCGAACATTTACAAAGACCGATAGTTTTCTAAGTTTCTCACCTCCCTGAGTCCGTGGGAACTCCTCTTTTCCTGTTTAGGCAATATCGCTCGGGATCGAGCTATGATTGTCCGCCTGGCTGATTTATTCGCGCACCTTAAAGTTTGTCACGACGCCTGACATAAAAGGAATCGGTTATAGTCTGACTTCGACCTCCTTTGAGTGATTGAAGAAGTAAAGTTCGTAATCATCAATTTGTTTTATAACTGAAGAATTAGTATTTATTTCTCATAATGGAAGAAATAGTAGGTAATTCATTTTAAAAGCTATCTATGTTAGGAAATATATCTTACGTGATCCACATATTAAACTTTTGATTTTGTCAAGAAAAGGAAAATTAATTGATGGACGTTTTTTTACGAATAAGATATTTATTATGGAAAATATTTTCCCATGTCTGTTTGAAATGTGCTATAGGTCAACGTGATTTGGTTTAAACGTAATCAGGTTTTTTTGAGAGTTTTGAATGATTCACGGTTAATTTTATTAGACTTATATTGTCCGGGATATAGACCGTGATTACCTTTCTGATTTTTGTCAAGCTCCTGATATATTTTTTTTTTTAGTGAACGCAACCGACGCGCGCGAAGGAGGGTAGATCGCGCGCTGTCTACGCAACTTTGAGATCCATCCGCCTCCTTCAGTTTTCCGTGAAGATTATGCACGCAACTGCGTCGAAATATCGGGAGCTCGACAAAAATCAAAAAAGTAAACACGGTCTATATCCCGGTCAATATAAGTCCAATGGTAATCAGGTTTTGCAATTTTTCTCAATCTACCTTATACCAGTTAAATACTCCATTGAACATCAAAAATAAATTAAAAGAGCTTTTCATTTTATTTCAAAACTTTTAACCCACATTTTACAATAAGTCATTTAACCAAAATTGCCAAGTGTCCCATCATGTATTATTATGTCCCAGCCCATCAACAATTCCATCATCATAACACGATACAAAGTCCCATTTCGTCCAATTTTATCAATGTCCTTATCACTTCCGATTACAAAATTTTACAAAACCTATAACTGGAAACTTTTTATCTTGAAAAGGTCTTAATTGTGGTCGAATTTTGACCGCACTTTAGTCGTTTTTGGGCAGTTTTGAGTATAATGTGAACGTTAAACGTTACGAGGGGTGTTAACATTTATGACACTTAATTTGGTTGGAGCAGATCTCCGGTAGCGTCGTGATAAAGGCGAGCAACTATATGCACTTTGGGCTTTGAGCGGGCGGTGCAAGCTACAAGCGGTTGAATTTTAAAAACATTCCACCAACAGTTTAACTAAGAAGAGTACTAAAAGTAAAGATAAAAAAATCGCAACATCGAAATATCAGCCCGTTTTCTCACACATTGATTTTGAAGGAATAATACTACAATATTGCCACTTTCTCATTTGTACTATTTTAGTCAGACTGATAACAACAACAGGTTTCTGAACCGTATTAGTCTATTTAGTTCATGACGCATTGTGAATTATTTTCAAATATTAAGCATTATAATTGGCATGTTTAGCTTGTTTTAATTTTTCATGGGACTAAGTTTGTTTTTTATCATGCAGAAACGTCGTCAGAATTGAGGAAAGGCATGGATAAATTCGCACACATCCAGCAGGCCTCCGTGGCGCAGTTGGGAGCGTGGCTGGCTCCGGCAAAGCCAGAGGTCGCAGGTTCGAGTCCTGCCGTATGTGTGAATTTTTCCATCTTTCCTTTACCTTAAATATTACCTAACTTCGAAAAGAGTGATTTTTTATCAAATGCGATGTACGTCATATTCATCTTCAGACTACAACTGAATTCTACGCAACGTTTAGGATAATCCATACTAATATTATAGATGGGAAAGTGTGTGTATGTTTGTTTGTCCGTCTTTCACGGCAAAACGGAGCGACGAATTGACGTGATTTTTTAAGTGGAGATATTTGAAGGAATGGAGAGTGATATAGGATACTTTTTGTTTTTTTCTAACCCCTCCCCCCTCTCTAAAATGGGGGGGGGGTGGAAGTTTGTATGGAGCATTCCGCAATTTTCGAATTTAACGCGAACGAAGCCGCGGGCAAAAGCTAGTTGGTATATAAATGTATTATGCTACAATATGAGCTAGTTTTTAATGTTCCATATCTTTGGTTCCTATATTTGCACATTAATTTTGCAGAAACGCTCTACTGCCATAACCTGCACCACCTCACTGAAAATATAAAATTTTATGCGTTTCATCGAGACCGAAACGGCCTTTTATGTAACAGTTAGTGTTATAGCTTAATTTCAACTTAAAAGTACCCATGCTCATCTGACCCCATACTTATTTAGTATCGAGATGAATACTTATATAAAGTGGAGCAGCCCATTTTCGTGAATAAACAATGATATTATGTTTGAACCTTGCGGTATGTGATTATGTGTACTAAAATTATGTTAGTTTCTATTAAACATACAGTGGCTGAATTATATAAGAAATTGGTTTGACACCACACTTTTATAAATTAGTCACGATTATGAAAAGAATTTGAGGATTTTAATTAAAATTTACTTTGCGGAAAATGTACAAATAATATAGAAAAAAAATTGAAGAGAAGAAAAAAATTATGGTCTACTTTGAAAATATTTTTGTTTATAGGCTTAGAATCAATTTAAAAGTGGGAAATGTCTGCATTGGGTGAGACTTGAACTCACGGCCTCTGGATCGATATTCCAGCGCTCTGCCAACTGAGCCACCAAGACTTCAACCAAGCCAGCGAAATTTTCCACCACTAAGTTCAATGGGACCCGTAGCGTCATCTACTGTAAGAGTGTCAAACTTCTCAAACGGCAACCGGAGTTCCAAGTCATATTGGAAATTCGCCAGTTACGATGCGCTAACCATGCTAAATTTTACCTTCTGATTAGCAGCAACGTCTGCAATCGATGCCACTAGGCTTAGAATAAATTTAAAATGGAAAATGTCTGCCTTGGGTGAGACGACCTCTGGATCGATACTCCAGCGCTCTGCCAACTGAGCTACCAAGACTTCAACCAAGCCAGTGAAATTTTTCTCACCCAAGGCGGACATTTTCCACTTTTAAATTTATTCTAAGCCTAGTGGCACCGATTGCAGACGTTTCTGCTAATCAGAAGGTATTTTCTTTGTTTTTCTTCCAAAAAATGCGTAAATAACGTATGCGGAATGAAATCTGGACAAAATTCAATGTCTTATAAAATTAATATAACATAGTTTATTTTTGATATCTTTCGTGATTTTAATTATGTATTGAATATCGATAAATAAGAGAGTTAGTTTTCGCCAATGTGAGGCTTCTAACAGAACTTGTGATACTTTATGTCCATCGGTGTCGACAAAACCAATGTTAGCATTTTTAAAGGTCCAAATTTATCTTCCATGTGATAACTTTTTAAAGAAGCTTCGTATGCTCGACATTTTTCACATTCTTGTCCGTAGGATCATTAGTGTTCTCAAAATAATAGTTTTCTTGTCGTGAAATTCCATTTACTCGACATATTATTAGTCATTCATAAACCCAGAAATGCAAAAACAGCTGTTTTTTAAATTTTTTGACTTAACGGCGTAGCAGCATTTTCAAAGTTGTTTATTTTATTTTTGAAGACTATAGGCCTAACTTTTTTTGAATGTGTATCGATACTCATGTCTTCAAGATAATTTTTATCACTTTCGCTGCCCCATTCGAATGCTGTCTCGAGCTCTCTGTGAGATTTTGTGCCTTGGGGGGCCGACATTTCTTTTAATCAAATCTCTCCCAGAAAACTTGCCAATGCTGTAATGTTTTCTTGGACCACGCTTTGTTGCGGTAGTTTTTGTAAAGAAAAAGGACGCAAAAATATTATAAATTGACTGTTAGCTTCTAACCCTTCCTACAAAACTTTCCTCGGGCTTTGCATTCGGTCACAGAAAATTGGTATGTAGAAATTACAAACAGTTTCGCTAGGTCGTCCTTCTCGATTGACCATCATTTCGAGAAAAGGAATCCAATACTCATGAAACTTACCAGTTTAAATGACAGATATGTAAACTTTAATCTGGCATTTATACATTATTTTAGTTTATTTATTTACTTACTCTGTACGATATCAAAACTTTGTCCAGATTTCATTCCGCATACGTTAATGATGTATATTTCCTGCAGTAAAAAATGACAGTATTTTTTGTACCAGTGCCAAACACAAGCAAGCTCATAAAAATAATAAGTTTTAATTACCACCAATAAATAAAGAACTATAATGTTACCGGGATTTCACTCAAAATCATTAAATTAAAAATTCTGTTACGCATAATAATTAATCAACCGATTTCGGTAGATAAATCGGTCTGTGACCAATCGATGGACGGTGCTGTCATCTGTTGATAAAAAGTCGCAACAACCAAAGCTGCTATTATAATCGCAGGCTGAGCAAAGGCGAAGTTGCGTTGTCTAACCTATTTAGAAACACTGATTGTTTATGATATGGAAGGAAAAAATACTTCCGACAAATCCGACAAGACACTAACATCAAACAAGAGGCTTTTTGAGTATAACACGTCATTATGAGTTGGTATTTAATCAATCTGAGTCCTTTTTGGTCACCAGTTCAATCAGAGCTGCTACTAATAAATCTTCTATAGTTTCCATAAATCTCATTCTTTCACTCGTTATCATCGTCGTCTTCATAATAATATCAGCCATTTATCGCCGACTACTGAGCATAGGCCTATTTTCCAAAACGTCTGTCTCGGTCCTGGCACAGTATAATAAAGTGTACTATCGTACAGTATGGCCACTCCCGCTCCCCGCTGAAAGTGCTGCCCACCCCCTCTGGGTTACCTCACAGTTACCGCCTGTCAAAAACGTGAACAGTCGACCTGTCATATTTAGAATAGAATAGAATATAGAATAGAATATTTTTTATTTAACATCAGTTTGGACAAATATAACAAAGATAAATACAACACAATCTAGATGTTAAATTGGGAGCCCACTCAGCATATTACCACGGCATGCCATTTCACTCATACAAGCATAGTACGACTTCACCTACATGAGGAAACTGACTAGACTGTATGCTACGAACGTGCCTCTCTCATAATATATTTCATCGCCAGTGTCCGAGGTGTGGTCCTGGGCTAGTCCCATCCAGCTCATTCTCTCAATGTAGCATGCTTTGGAGGTCACATGCTCGTTACATGGCTCGCATCTCTGCTTGATAAAAGCTAGTCAAATTGTTAGGGGTCTCGGAGGTCGCAATTTTAATAGTGTCTTACAGATATTCTCTGCTCGATAAAAAGTAAAAACTGACTAGTTTTCGGACTCGACTGTGAGGGATCTCGAAACCCAGTTAATCTGGTTAGCCAAAATTCTCATTGCCGTATACAACCATAATTATACCCCGGGGTTTTACTATAAAGATACGCCCTTACGGGTAAGCATGGTAACGAGCGGATGCCAAAAACGAATCGATCGGCCTGATTGTAAAATGTTATTGTTCCAACACATTATTTTTCATGATACGCTTTCACTGTGCGTATCTTTTAGGGTTCCTTGGGAACGATTTTTAAATTTCGAACGCACGAATTCGCCGTTCGAAAGTCTGTGGAAAACGATGTTATGCTATTTCTGAAAAAGGATGGCTAGCAATTTTAAAACTAGTTGTAATGGCCACTCGTTTTCGATTCTGTTAGTAGAATTCAAATCGCTAGTAGTGTAGATATTATAGAACGAATTTCGCGAAATCGAATGGCCGAGATTCAAAAATCGGCTCCCTTGTATGAAATTTATAAGTAAGTTTTTTTTTATGGGATAGGAGGCAAACGAGCAGACAGGTCGCCTGATGGTAAGCGATCACCGCCGCCCATGGACCCCTGAAACACCAGAGGAGTTGAGTACTTTTGGAGAATGGCAACAATTTTTTTTTATATTTGAAATTTTTTATCATGTGTGCGTGTATCAAAAATAAAACAAACCTTTGCAAGTAGTATTTGAATGTACTCGTGGAAATATTCGCCATGTAAACAATTAAAAAACAAGACAATCTAGTTGAGAAATTTTGCCTGATCTACACAGAGAACCTATTATGTACAAAAATAAACTATTAAATTTTTTATTTATATAGATAATAAAAATTTGGCGTTTATTGCAATAAAAAAGACAAGATGAGCTGTAGATACAGTACGACATAAAATTTAAAAATAAATGAGACCGCCATTTTCTACAAAACCATGAAACTTTGAAGAAAAATGTTTTTAAAATGGCAAGAGTTCTATAGAAATTGTTTAGTTGCTATTTATTTTTTTGTAAAATTCCACGTTTTTCTGGACTTTGGGTAAAATAAAAGTAAGCATGTGAAACTGAAATTAAAATAAAACATTAAACATTGTCAAATTCCGTCCCACTCTTGACCAATTTTTTCACTTTCAAAATTAAAACACATAAAACATGCATGCAATGCAATGTTGTAATTGATTCTTATTGCATTTTTATGCTGAGATATCGTCCATATCGGAACGATATATTCCGATCATAAAAATCGTGTTTCATTTAATGTAAATATTATTAATGGCAGTTTAAAGGATCGTTCCTTTTAAAGTTGTGTAATTTGACTTTCAGTGTTATTCAGTAGTTTTGAAACGAACTTACTGAAAAAAGTACGAAATAGATAGACGACTTATTAATTAAAGTAAAGAAAAATAAATTAATGAAAATAAAGGAAATCTAAATAAGATATACACACATATGTTAAAGAAAAAATGACTAGCACCACCAGTGGTGAAGGCCGGATTCGTTTTTTTTTTATATATTAAAATTAATTAATTAAATATTTTTTTAATTTATTATTTTTTAGTAGTGTGACTACTTAAAAACACAAATCAAAATATTTGTTAAAAATAATTTGATTCGTTCCCATAGTTGCGTGAAAATTAAGAAAGTTAAAATATATACTACTTATAACAATTATATTGTACCTAAGCCTAATATAGTGCCAATTTTCAAAATTGCTGAGTGTTAGCAATTAAAAGCCCCAATTTTAAAGTTTTTCCTCGTTTACTTATCCGCAACTTTAAAGAACAATTCAACATGTCAGTATCAAAAATTATGTATCTCCAAAAAAACGACTTTACGTTGAAATATAAATTCAATCCAAATCATACCTAGAGATAATTTTTACGACCTAAAAGTTCGAATCCGGCTGATAGTCACAGTGAGCGATAAGCGATAACTTCGTTAATACCATAATCCAAACATCACGTAGGTAACAATAGGGATGACGACTACATTAAAAAAATGGCATTCTGTTCAGTCCGCCAGTTAGATCGTCCAAAACTACTGAATACATATTTTTTACTTTTTCTAATTAACGAAAAAATACAAAGATATAATGCATCAAAGTTCCGGAGTGGGGGCTTGTGACATCACTTCTAAGTAAATATTGTACCTAGGCGTGACGTCACGCGAAACTTTAACGCAATGTACCGTCGTCATTTTTCGTTTACGAGAAAAAAGAAAAAATACGTGTCTAAAATTCTTTGATAATGTAACTGACTGACTAATAATTCGTTTTTTTTAGTCGTCTCGCCAATTCTGATGTCAGTACATAGGTATATTACGTTCGTTACGTTTCGTTACGTTATTAGGCTTTATTACGCTCGAAGTAAGGCACTGATCCCACCACGAGCTAGTAAACTATGAGCTAGCGGCTATAAAAACGAACAGATAATCATTCCCGTGTAAATAAACGAGACACGGCGATGTTCATAGTTACTCGCCTAGCGGTGAGCTATCAATATCGCCTTGTCTCTTTTATTTGCACGGGAGTGCTTATCTTTTATTCGTTTTTATATCCAATAGCTCATAGCTTACTAGCTCGCGGTGGGACCAATGCCTAAATATGTTCGTTTCACCTTAATATTCTGTCTAAAGCCAATTTTTTTTTTAATTAAACGCTCAATTACACTCAAAGGACATCCTAAGCCCCTAACTCACCTGTTATTACAGAAAATTAGTTCTAATTCGCCTTTACTCCCGTTGCCGACATTCTGAGAAATACTTGGCCCGTTTTTACATGAGCATTCCTGTATAAAATGTGAGCGAGGTGAGAAATTGCCTTTAAACTAATGAGAGTGAGTTTTTCTCGGTAATTACACTAATGTAGCCTTAAATAGAGCTGGTGTTAGAAGTGGGGTGGCAATTGTGAAGCAATATTAAGGGGAAGTTGGCAAGGCGCATCGTTTATTGTCATTATTTGTTTGTATGAACTTCCAGCCTTGTCTAAGACTGTATCGTTAAGTATGAGGACAACTTTGAGTAGCCGTATTTATTTGCTATCATATTTTTTTCTTAAAACAAGACATAGGCTTAATAAGGCACATAATAAGGTTCACATTTTGTCCTAGAAACTCTACGTAAAGCAAGTGGTTTAGACAGTATTGACTTAATCCTCCCGAGTAACAATTACGATTCCGGACAAATGCTACTAGAAAATTCACAAAGTGCGTAAAAAACGATACGATTGCGAAAAAAAATTGTACTGTGTGAACCTCAACGACATAATTATGATCCACAAAGCAGAATATCTGGACATAGTCTAGCCATAGTTATTTTTAAGAAATAAAGTTCAGGATCTGTGTATGGCGGCCATTTAGAGAATGTGGCATGGTGCTTCCTCTAACTCCGACTTTGATGTCGAATTTAACTATCATACACTGTTTATATCGATTTGGTTTAGGCACTGTTCAAACAGCGTGAATGTCAATTAGACTTTGGCCTATGGCTAATTTTTTTATCTGTTTCTCTCATCCTGCTTGCATCAAAAATTTACGACAATCCGGAACGTTGCTCAAAATAGCGTTTTTTTTAATTATATAAATTCACCGCATTTATTCTGCAAGTACCCAATTGAAAAACCATGAAGAGGACTCTTAAAGAATATATTTTGGCAGCATATTAACCTTTGTTTGTTGAAATCGTGCAAACAGTCATTGAAATATTCTCAAATTAAGCCAGATAGGGGTTGTCCGAAATTTATTTGCTAGACCTTAATGAAAGTACCATAAAGTCTCTAAAATAAAATAAAAATTAGACTTTCTTATATCAAATAGTGCTTACCAATACCTTCAGATCATACTCTCGGAACATAATAATATAAAATTATGCACATGTCAACATTTAGACGAGGTTTGTTTTGTCCTTATACTTATCGATACAGTCCTTATGGCACGCTATGTCATATTCATATTCGCTAGAATATTAACGCCAAATTTATTGCTTTTTATAATATACTAGCTTTTACCCGCGGCTTCGCCCGCGTAATAAAAGTATTCATTAAGATTTTCATTTGGATCCGTAGGGACCGTAGGTTTCTCTGTAGGTATATTTATCTGCGATTATTTCGATTGCACATAATACTTTTGCTTGCAATGATTGTAGAAATATTACACATCGACCACAGCGTAGGTAATTCTATATACGCTGGGGAAACCTTTATAAACATCCCACATAGCCCGTATTTCGACACTATGATCGGTGGGTAAAAAGTACTTTTTTCTATTATCCCTTACAATTTTTTACATTTTGCTAATAGGTACTTATCGCAAACGTAATCTTCAAGCAAGCAAACAACGATCGTCTTAGAGCACATTGATTGTAAGAGACCGCCGACCGATTATCCGTATCCCGCTAACGATACCCATATTATCCGTATCCGTATCCGTATTCGTATCTGTATCCGTATCGCTATCGCTATCGCTATCCCTATCGCTATCCCTATCGCTATCCCTATCGCTATCCCTATCGCTTTCCCTATCGCTATCCCTATCGCTATCCCTATCCCTATCCCTATCCCTATCCCTTATCAAGATGTTTAATGATATAACACTTTAAGTTCTCGCGCTTTGTACACATATTTAAAGTCACATACAGGTCGAACGCGATTAATTAACATTATTTTTACCTTTTTTCCCAACGTTTCGGCCAGGTTGCACTGGCCGTGGTCGCGGAAGACTGACGTCCCAGCAAAATGTCACCGGAGATGTAAACAACACAAAACTACCCGATATTAATTTATATAAATGTTCGGGGTAGACAAATAAATATAATCTACCCGCTTTTAGTTAATGTTTATTTCCCACCATGTTTATTTTAAAGGTAAAAATAATGTTAATTAATCGCGTTCGACCTGTATGTGACTTTAAATATATGTTTAATGATTTCTTATCAAGTGCTAAAATATAAAGTTTCATGGTTTTATCATTTAAAATTAAGAAATCCCATACAAACTTTCAACCTCTTTTTCAACACCTTCATCCCTTTTTTTCGAAATAAAAAGTAGCCTATGTTCTGTCTCAGGGTCTAAAGATTGTCTGTTCTAAATTTCATCAAAATCGGTTGCGTGGTTTAAGCGGGAAAGCGTAACAGACAGACAGACAGACAGACAGACAGACAGACAGAGTTACTTTCGCATTTATAATATTAGTATGGAATGGATGGATAGTATGGATGGATAGTATGGATTAGTATGGATGATAATGTGCACCGGGACAATTCGGCTGGGCAACAACTTTAACTAATCGAAATATTTTCAATAGTTTTCAGTTTTAACTAGATTATAATATCATGGTCACATATGGCACACTTGTTATTTATAAAACACGACTTACGATGATACAGTACAGTGTACGTATTTTAAAATACCACTGTCACATTATGACACACGTTTTATGTGGATACATATAAAATAAAAATAAATAAAATAAATATTGGGGACACCTTAATAACATAAATGTAAAGAAGAAAATAAAAGTTTTCATAAAAAAATAAGAGAAAGATAAGTAAACGACAAGTATGTTCGTCATTACCAAACTAAAATGGAGCTGGGCGCGATATATTGCTAGGCAGAGTGATGGCAGATGGACTAAAATGTTAACAGAATGGTGACCGCTCACAGATGTAAGAAGCGCTTGGCATCCGTTAGCTCGTTGGGTGGACGACATCCGGAAAATTGCGGGTCACAACTGGATGAGACTAGCTCAGGACCGGGACAAGTGGCGTACTAGAAGAGAGGCCTATTTATGCTCAGCAGTTGGCGATAAAGGGCTGATATGATGATAATGATGATGATGTTAAATGGTCACGATCTTTCGTAGCTTTAACTTCTTGATATACATTGTCTAAGAGAGCCTTTCACTTGATCGTTATTTTTAACAACTTAAATATTTTTGAAAAGTCCTAAAGTCTTCCTCCTCACAATGACTATTGCGTGATAATTAAATATTTTATAAATCCTAAGAGCTTCCCCTTAAGAAAATGCTTAAAAACGCATAAATGTGACTAAACGCATATTGCCCATTAGAAGCCACGCCGCTAGTACTTGCGTACGTGATTCTGAGTAAATTAACGCCAGCCTCACTTGCCGCACTAAGTGATAGAGACAGAGGCCCTTAGATGTGACACAAAGTTATTAGTAGAGAGCGGATTTCAGGACGGTAGCGATTTAAATATTTATATGGATATGACTAGTGCCACTTTTTAAATACATGTCATAAGGTCTTACAATTTATTTCCTTTATTTATCTTTCCTATTAAGTTAGGCTGTTTATAATATGAATATTAAAGTAAAATACAAAAACACATACAAAACAATATAAAAAACATATAAACACATTATAAAAAACCTAACCTAGGGTGCCGCCAGCAGCGGGGCAGGGCCCAAGCTGCCGGTGGTTAGGGCTGCAGAGAGAGGAACCGTCGGACTATCCGCGCTGTGTCCAAGATCACCGCCTTCTGCATCTGGCCCTTGATCCAGCCACCTAGCGAGAGTCTCTTAAGATGTTGGTCGAGACTCTTCGCTATGAGACCGTTCGCTGAAACGACTATCGGAACAATGATCGTTGATTCAACATCCCACATGGCGGTTATCTCGTGAGCCAAGTCTAGGTACTTACCTGGACTTGTCCTTCTCGGCTTTCACGAGATTACAATTTATTATTATTACACCGAACACCGTAAACGTCGCTGAATAATTAGATTAAATTATTGTACATTACTATAAAGTGCGTAAAAGAGGAAGTTCGAAACGAGTGGCGATAAATTAAAACACGACCGAAGGGAGTGTTTTAAATCTACACGAGTTACGAATTTCCTTTTCGCACGTGCATCGTACGACGTTTTTCAGTACAGATGAGCCTCCGAAGTTTCGACCTGGCATATAATGAACCACTTCTCACACTAGTGCGTAAAAAAAATATCATCTGTAATGAAAATGTTATTTTTGCAACCAAGAAGAAGAGTCAGTGATTGTGACGTTGGCAACATACCTTGACCAAAAAACGAATGTCGATCGTTCACCACTAACAATGCGTATTAAAACCAGTTCATCGTTACAGATACTAAATTGGTATCAAATTGTAAGGATATCACAATGTGCCTAATTAAATGTGTTAAGGAGCATGACGCGGCCATTTTGACAATAAGATCTTTGTTTTTTGTCTCGCAGACCTTTCTTGAAGATGATATGTCGATCGTTAAGAGATCAATGTTTTAGGGTTCATTTAATACTCTCTTACTGTATGATGGTTTCCAAACTTGCAATATTTGATCGTTTGTTTTCATGCTTCCCTTATATCCTCTGAAATATCCAAATTTTTTACCAACCTTTTGATAATATTCCGCGACATATTATAAGATGTTAATTGTATGAGTAGGTGAACGAAAACAAAATGAAGGAACAAAATACCTACAACGCAATTTTTTGCAGTTGTTTAATTGCTTTAAGAAAAACCTATTATTATAGATAAAGAATGACACGAAACTACGGTATCGTATAAAAACGATATTTTGAAATACAAAAGAATACGAGTAAAGTTACACATGGTAAAACTACAGGGACTCATTTCTCAAAACTGAAAGTTACAAGTTACAAGCGAAAGTCTCTTTCCAACTTGTCATATTAGATATTTACTACTGCTTCTTTTTAACATAGGACAATGCGAAAGTTAGGATTCAAGAAAAAATTTAATAAAATAATTTACTCCTTTAAAGAAAATAATATAGAGGTAGATTTGAAATGAAACAGTAAGTCAAATAATTTATTATTTTGACGCACCAAAGAACCCAAATAAATCCACAGCTCTCATACCCAAGATACACATAATCTATCAATACAAATAATAGATCCATACAAAGGCTCTACACAAGGTGTGGGAACTAGAACTGTTAAACATAACGTACCTACATAGGCTGATACAATTATCCCGGTACTTGCAAACTTGTAGCACAGAGATACGGCGCACCTTAGATTTCATGAGAGATATCTTTGGAATCAAACTAAATTCTCAGCTAATTCCTCAGCTTTCAGACAAAAAAAAACTAAATCCAAATCGGTTTATCGTTCGGGAGCTACGATGCCACAGACAGACACACACAGAGACAGACAGACAAACAGACAGACAAACTAACAGACAGACAGACAGACACACACACAGACAGACACGTCAAACTTATAACACCCCGTCGTTTTTGCGTCGGGGGTTCAAAAGACCAAAGAGAAAGAAGAATCACTGTTCATGTTGCAGGTATGAAAAAAGGCCTTTTTCATAATCGTACATTTTTGACTGCGAAATGTTCTATCGACTTTTTTTTATCGATTTCGTGCTTGCCTTCATTGTACAAGTTGTTCAGTAGGAATTTTAAATAATTAGTAAATTATGGAAGGTGACTGAATTAACAAACAGTCCCTATACAAGCAACATAACATAATAGTAAAAAAAAATAACCACAAAATTAAAAAAAAACCCTCGATCGCGACATAGTGGACTGGTTTTCATGAAACATGACTAAGAACACTCCCGACTAACACAGCTTTCAAACAAAAAAAAACTAAATCGAAATCGGTTCTCATCGGATCGGTGCTCATCACACAAATAAATGCCCTTACCGGGATTCGAACCCAGGGCCGCGGTTCAGCAGGCAGGGTCACTACCGACTGAGCCAGATAGGTCGTCAAATAATCCCAAACATTACATAAATAATGTCACCTTCTTTCGAATATCAGCAATATCAATATCATGCCAGTAACTAGGCTTTTATTACTAAGCTACTCACTTTTCACGCCACCGGTAATATCGGTATTAAATAATGCACGACAATGATTCAACCTTCCAAAGTAACTTCAATCTCGACTACTAAGCCTTATGGTCTCTTTTAGCTTTATATTGAACATTTAAATGCACTTCAGGCTAATACGGAAGCGACAATATAAATGTTTTATTGTATAGCCTCATTAGTCCCAGCGTACTTTTACAAGTACATGTCAAATTCGAGCTTTGAACTCTTATAGAATCAAAATAAAGATCAAAATTCTAAATCTGGAAAATCGACCTGGGTAATACTAGGATAGAGAGATGGAAATTAAATTATTGTATTGGTATCGCAGCGTGACTGAACTTGTTAGGCGCATGCGCCTTAAGGGGACGGTCGCGTTTCAGAATACCATTATAATGAGTTTGCTGATAGATCAAGACAGGTTTATAGCCGTGTCATACAATAATGGTAAGAGGGATATAACAATTTGTAAGAACGGTATGTTTACCTAGTCTTTACGAAATGAAGAATAATTACGTAATACTTATCATCAGCAGGTATCAGAGTAATATGATGGACTGACTGTAGTTGACATACGGAAAACTGTGAAACTAGTCTGATACAATCTATACATTTTTTGGGAAGGTTAGGGTCTCGATTTTTCTGGTCAAATAAAAGATTTAAAGATCAATCGTACCAAACTATCTGACCCTTTTTAGGGTTCCGTAGTCAACTAGGAACCCTTATAGTTTCGCCATGTCTGTCTGTCCGTCCGTCCGTCCGTCCGCGGATAATCTCAGTAACCGTAAGCACTAGAAAGCTGAAATTTGGTACCAATATGTATATCAATCACGCCAACAAAGTGCAAAAATAAAAAATGGAAAAAAATATTTTATTAGGGTATTCCCTACATGTAAAGTGGGGGCTGATATTTTTTTTCATTTCAACCCCAACGTGTGATATATTGTTGGATAGGTATTTAAAAATGAATAAGGGTTTACTAAGATCGTTTTTTGATAATATTCATATTTTCGGAAATAATCGCTCCTAAAGGAAAAAAAAAGTGCGTCCCCCCTCTAACTTTTGAACCATATGTTTAAAAAATATGAAAAAAATCACAAAAGTAGTACTTTATAAAGACTTTCTAGGAAAATTATTTTGAACTTGATAGGTTCAGTAGTTTTTGAGAAAAATACGAAAAACTACGGAACCCTACACTGAGCGTGGCCCGACACGCTCTTGGCCGGTTTTTAAAACTTTCGCATTTCTTCAGTTTCATATTTCACTGCAGTGTCGTTGAACAATTGCGTCAAGCGGTGGTTCATGCGACCAAGGATGATTTATATAGAATTGAAAATCTTCATACTAAGAATCGTGCCTTAATTTTTTAGCGCCACTTATTAAATACTATCACATAACTACATTGATGATGCCTATAAATTTCTTTTTTTTAATTCAAATTTTGTATTGACGTGATATCATGATAAATAAAGAAATTTGTCATTTGTTCTTATAATAAAAATACGGAAAAAAATAAACATAAAAAGTGTAAAATGTGTAAATGTGTTGTTATTTGTGTGGCAAAATATGATTTTTGTTTGTAAGTGGCCCATACATTTCAGGGGTACACTTTTTTGTATGGGGATAATATACTTATTTGTCCTTGATGCAACCTAGGGTGAAATGAAGAGTCGAAGGGACCAAATACATTCAGCTTTTTGCCAATATAGTTCACAGAATACTTCTCCTGAAATATTTAACAGTTCTCTTTCCCCCAAGGCTTCTACCATACATTCACTCACCTTTTCCTAACCCTAAATGAGCCGCACCTTCTATGGCATAACCCAGTTCCCAAGGCCGAAAATCAGGTATTATCAAGGAATGCAATAATGACTCCCTTAATGCGCCATGCATCATCGAGCCTCGCTAATATTTCACAGGCTCGTTACGACGACCGTTATGCATTTCGTATTGCGACGATAATAAGTAAGGTGGAGATGAATCTGTTTATTTGTTGGACTCAGGTTTTAAATATAGGTAATAGGAGAGAAAAGTTTGCTGAAAAGTATAAATAACAGAAGAGGGAAAATGCTTTGGCAGGTGACATAGTGTGTTACGACACGACGAATGTATTTAAAACATGTAAAAAGGGAAAATTTAAGCAAAAAGGTAAAAGGGGAGACCTGGGGGGTTACCATGAAGTGCTAAAGCCGTTCAGTTTAGGTTGATAGAAAGGGACGAAGCTATAGCAGTTCCATAGCTCCGTCCCTCTCTCTCAACCTAAACTGAACGGCGTTAGCACTTCATGGTAGCCCCCCAGATATGCTATTTTACAAAAATAATTTAAATATTTTCTTAGTAAAGTCTTTTTTTTTTGACGACCGGATTGGCCTAGTCGGTAGTGACCCTGCCTGCTACGCCGCGGTCCCGGGTTCGAATCCCGGTAAGGGCATTTATTTGTGTGATGAGCACAGATATTTGCTCCTGTGTCATGGATGTTTTCCATGTATTTAAGTACTTGTATATTATCAAATATTATATATCGTTGTCTGAGTACCTGCAACACAAACCTTCTTGGGCTTACCGTGAGACTCAGTCAATTTGTGTAAGAATGTCCTATAATATTTATTTAGTAGTTTAGTAAGCTTTAGTAGTTTTATGTGCTCTGCCTACCCCTTTATGGGATACAGGCGTGATTGTATGTATGTATGTATTTAATATTATTGCAGCTTTACTAGATCGCATGACCGCGCCCTCTAGAAATAAACATGACAATAGACCCTATCAATTATTTACATATCAATAGCTACTGTTCTGGCGATTCACTATTCCACCATGTACTTTTTGAAGTGAAACTTCTGATGCGACATCCATGAAAAATAATACATTACGAAGTTTCACTTCTTCCGCGCGGAGGGACTCTACGCACTATTAATGTGACATTACACACAAAAGGGTCCATAAAGTATACCTTAAACTGCAATATGTTAGGTACATAAATCGTTTCCATCAAATAACCCAAATAGAATCTTGTAATATAATCTCATCAACACGAGAATGTGACAATGAGAATCTCTTATATAAAGCCATGGTTTTTTAAAGTATAACCGTACTTGAAAATTTGAATATTCAGTATGAATTTAAATAAATAAATAATTAATAAATATTGGGGACACCTTACACAGACCAACTTAGCTCTAAACTAAGCAAAGCTTTTACTATGGGCAGGGGCGGCTCACTCCGCGATTCCATCGCCGCGCTACAAGTACATGCGGGCGGCCGCGAGTTCGCGGCCTAATCAGGGCTGGCTCGCATTCACACAGAACGCACGTTCGCACTTTCTATTGTTACTATACGTCGCGAGTTTTTTTTAAGGTTCATATGCGATATCCGCGTGTGGAATGGCTAACATTGCTTAGTTAAATAAACATCATAAATAACTAGGACAATCTTACACAGATCTACGAGTACTATTGATTATGTCATTTTAGTCATTTATGCCCCACGAAAACGTTCAATAAGGCTTGTGACGTTGGAACTTAAACAAAAATATATAAATACTGTATATACCTAGAAAGTACCCAAGATTTGAATATAACATTTTCTCTGAGTATTAATTTTTTTTAGTCCATAGGCAACCCTAGCGTCCGACGCTGTGCACGTGCGGTTCGTTTCTTTGTAATCATTTAAAAAGGCGGCATTTCGTGAACATCAAAGCAGTGGGCCTTCTGTACTTGTACTATTATATATTCTGTGCTATGGGTAATAAGCGATGATATACATACTTAAATAGATAAATACATACTTACATACATAGAAAACATCCATGACTCTGGAACAAATATCTGTGCTCTACACACAAATAAATGCCCATATCGGGATTCGAACCCAGGACCGCGGCTTAGCAGGCAGGTTCACTACCGACTGAGTTAGACCAGTCGTCAAATTTAAAGATCAATTTATACTGGTTAATTGTTTTGTGAATAGACTGCGCGGGAGTTGATTTATTTATGAACGTTCGCATTCCTCGCGTGTATGGAAATCTATGGTGGGGCAGATGTTGAATTGTAAGGCTAAATTTTTCATTACAGATTAAAATATAATGAATAATTTATTGTTCGTATAAAAATTGCTAGACGATAGACCGCAGACAGGTCCAAAAAACTTTTCTCTATGTGTAAATTCATTGGTAAGGTAAGGTGCCAAAATATAGAAGATAGTCTGGGGGCAAGGCGCGATTACACCAAGTCTACCAAAAGAAAGGCGAGGGAGTTTATTTTATTAGTTAGTCATTTTCAGGCGTTTTATTTTATTTACGTTAGCGTTATTTTTACGTGGCTTTAGACCTCCCAGTAGTTTTATTTTTACAATAGCTGAGCCATTAATCTACAAAATTGTATAAGTACAAGATATGTGCATTCATCACGAATGTCCAATAGTATATACATATATACTTCTCCTGGCCGATTTTGGCTACAGCGACTGTATGCCTTGGGCTATTATTTTGATTTGCTCTCTGCTACGCCGCAGAATAACTTTGAGCCATGTAGATCACAGGAAACCTACATACCTACAAATTATTCTCATAAAACAACAAACAGTACAACGCAAGAAACATAGAACCAGTATTCCATTAAAAATATAGAAATAGAAGTACCGTATGAAGAAGCCACACGCCAGTTTGAAATATACCCTCATTGGCATGCGAGCCGAGAGTTATGCCTTTGACCCGGCGACCGTTGCACGCTCACACTGCATTTCAATACGGGCCAGCTGTTTAAAAGAATACTAGAACGTTTGTAAAAGTTAAGGAATTTGGGTAGGTACCTCTATAATTTCATTTTGATCCTGAAATTTCATAATTTCTGGGAAACCAAGTTATTTACGGAGTATAAAGAAGTGAGCCATGCGTTGGATACCTATACCTTCAACTAAATATTTATTTTATTACCATAAAAAGAGGTTTCAAAATTAAAGCGCTGGTGGCCCAACGGTAAGAGCGTGCGACTTTCAATCCGAAGTCGCGGGTTCGAATTCGAACCCCGGCGCTTACCAATGAGTTTTTCGGCGCTTATGTCCGACATGTCATTTGATATTTGCCAGTCGCTTTTCTGTGAAGAAAAACATCGTCAGGAAACAGCACTAATCCCAATAAGGCCTAGGTACCCTTCGGGTTGGAAGGCCAGATGGCAGTCGCTTTCGTAAAACTTGTGCCTACGCCAAATCATGGGATTAGTTGTCAATGCGGACCCCAGGCCCTCATGAGCCGTGGTGAACGCCGGGATAACGCAACCTAGGAGAAGGATGAAATAGGTTTCTAAATTAAAGACACTAATTACAATAACGTAAGTCAACTACCGATCGATCACGCTTATCATAAAACAGAAAAATAACGATTGACATAATTTCTTCTTGGGCAATATTGTCGATCGGCAAGCTCACCCTGAAAATCTGTCACATAATATAATTATGTTTTATGTTTACGGCTTTTGTGAAAAAGCTTGTTGACATATCACGTAAACAATTGAGATAATAACAATTAACTTTTATTTTTTAATATGTAGAGAAATTTTAAAAGGTCGCCCAAGATGACTATGCTATGGCAGATCAATAATGGTGGAAACCAGACGCGTTTTTAATGGAAATATAATATATAAACAAACTTCATAATTTCATAATCAAATGGAAAGAATGATGAACGAATATGTTACAAGCATTCTAATTTTGAAATGTGTAAATAAGTATACCCAATGAAGAAAAAAAAAATAAGATTGTTTGCTTTATAAATCGTAGTACCTAAGTATTAAATTTTGCACTGATTTGAATAAACGAATAAAACGAAGGAAGAAATGTGCTAGCTTGCTCAGCGTTCGCATTTCTTCTACTGAGCCTGACTGAAATAGCGCTAGCGTGACACGTTCATGACTTTCCGCGAAAATACGAAAGAAATCACATTTCGCACTACCCATCAAGGGAATATTTTTTTCAACCATACGGGTCTTTACTAAATTATGAACTTTATACCCGGAAGGGCACCAACAAATATTATGACACTTAAACCTTTAGATAATGAACGTTTAAACAAGTGTCATAAACTTTATTCAATATGAATTGGATCATAAAATAATATGAGCATACGTTCACGTCAATTATAATGATTGTTCAATAATTATTGCTTTATATTTTAACGATTCCTTTGTCATTAACTTTACGGTGCAGTTAAATTTTAGTGTCGCTTTTGACACCGGTTAACGATATTGTTTGTTTATGGTTGCATAAATAATATTTTGTGTAATTTGACACTAATTGTTTGTGTGAAAGGGCTTTTATCTGTCAGGTGTTTGTCCGTATTGTCTTTAATTTATTTTTGTAATGAAATCAGACATTATTCTGTAATTGAATCAGAACATAAAATAATGTATTCCCTTATCGTACATTTAAAATCTGCATGTCAGTGTTACGTACCAAGGCATATTCTGCTAAACTAAACTAGGAAAATGTATTACTTATTTCAAGATTGCCCTAAATAAAATGAAAATAATAATAGTTACATTAGTTACCTGTATTCTACAAGATATAAAAAATATAAGTGATTGTGAAAATAATGTTTTATAATTATGTCAGTGTCTCACGGAAGTTTTGTTATAAAAATCTGAAAATAATTATTAAAATTAAAAGTTATTTAAGTAGTATTTTCAGTTGAAAGATTGTTAAAATTATCTGCAAATATGTAAAAGGCCTAATAATAACGACGAGGAGCTTTACAAAAACATGGGTGCAATATTATTCGCAAGTGGCTAGGTGTATGTTCTGCGTACTCACATCACCCTCCTACCAACATACACCCCATTTACACACTGCGAAAATTCTTCTACGAGATTCATTACAATGCCGTGTTAGAATAGTCTGGTGAAATTGTATGTAACCGACAGTCAGCAATGTAACTAAAATCGCATGCGAGTTCGCGCGCACCTAAATCAGCCTTTAGATGACTATCGCCGCTCATGGCAGGTGGCACGCCTACCGCTACGCCTAATAATTTTCCTCACACGCATTCGATTCCGAATAGAATCGACTGTGCATCCGATGAATCGATTCCGCGTGACATAAATTTTATTAGCTGTGACGGGACGTGAGAATCCACGCGATAATTTAACCGCGAGTATTTGTGTTAGGTTGAGTTGCCGTTTGTGCTTATTTGAATATTTTGAAATGGCTGTGTCTCGTACCGTCTGACGTATTTATTTTGCGAAACTATTCGCCAAACTTAAAAATATGTTGTGAATAGTTATCGACTACTAACAGAATATAATAGAATATAAATATAATTTATTCAGGCAACACATCAATAGGTACAAATAACACATAGGGTTAAAGTTGCACAAAGTAAAAAGTAGTAATAACGGGTGATCACAGATCAAATGAATGTGTACTTATTTGTTCTAGAAAGGATTTCAAAAGCGGGCGATTGTTTTATGTACGAAAAATGTCAAAGCGATTACCACAGCGCAATTTTCCTTACATTCCGTTCTTCGCATGAGAATCATCGTTTCAAATAACAGTGCGCTCGTTGCCCACGCTTGTCCACATTTGTCATATGAATAACGCAATTCTAATCCGACTGTACCGATTACATTAAAGCCCAAAGCCTGACGTCTGCCGACAAATGACGGACAACCGGGTGCGTCTATCTCATGATGGATATCTGCAGATATCGATCGCTGATCTCTCTCACATGCATTAGAATATTTAATGCTTATTGTGCTTGCAAAATGTTTGCAGTTTTGCGTTTGCCATCTGTTTGAATTCATTTTCATCACATTTGCATGATGGTTTGGGAGGATATCAAATAGATTGCAGGCCCGTTTTGAGAAGAGGAACAGAGATGAAGGCTGCTTGGAAAAAAGTTGGATTGGCTTTATGCCCAAAAATGGCCGCATCCTTGATCATAAAGGAGAAAGCGTGTGATCAAACTTGAGACGTTTTAATTAGATCAGACTAGCTTGGTGCACGTATATGTATATGAAATAAAGTTTCTTGCATCCTATGATAAAAATATGGACGAACAATATTAACTAAATATACTGCCTTCTGAAACATTTTAAACAAGTAGTTATCGAATCAAAAAATCGAATTTTACTTTTCAATCTGTTTTCAACATGGAATTGATACTTTCAATGACAAAAATAGATAACATTTATTTAACTCTCTTTAGATCAATCCACACTAATATTATAAATGGGAAAGTGTGTGTGTCTGTTTGTCCGTTTTTCACTGCAAAACGGAGCGAAGAATTGACGTGATTTTTAAAGTGGAGATAGTTGAAGGACTAGAGAGTGACATAGGCTACTTTTTGTCTCTTTCTAATTCCCCACTTCCCTAAAATGAGAGGTGGAAGTTTGTAGGGAGCATTCAGCAACTTTCGAATATAACGCGAGCGGAGCCGCGGACAAAAGCTAGTAATATCTAAATCAGATAATGCTGTCTTTACATGTCTCTTTTCAAGTATCCTTTCATTTCCTACTAGGGCGTTGTAAAGTTCGTCTCTATTGAGAAACTTCTAAGCAGTTGCTTAAAATGACTAGAATGTCAATATCATACTTAGTACAGTCAACCAATTGGAACCCTAGGCCACTGTAGAACTATGTCATAGTGACGTTATAAATCAGATTGTAAGAAATCTGTTACTGCTTGTCATTTTGACATGGTTGTAGAGTGGCCTAGGGTTCCAATTGGTTGACTGTACATGCTCATACATAAATATCGCCATTAATAAACATGTTCAGAACTATCTGTAATGCCATTGCACATAACAATAAATGTTACTTTTTGTCACGCCGGTCGGTATATGGATGAAATAAAACCGCCTATACCTAATAGACCACTTTATATTGACAACGTGTCGTACATTACACTTATAGGGCTAGCGGTCAAAAACAAATATGTTCCAATCGGACATCATTAGGAACAAAACTGTATCGGCATATTGTCACGCACGGCACAATAATGGCGATACGTGATGCGCGCGCAACTAATGAGCACTGCCTATGAGAACGTTCGGATACATGTACCAACTGTATGTGTGAAAAAAAAAGAGTCATAAAGTGATGTAGGGAACAAATCAAATTATTTTATTAAATTAATTTATACACAGTAGTGTTACTACTTAAAAAAAAAATGATTTGTTCCCTACATCGATAGCTAGCTATATCGTAATCCTGCAAAAGGATTCATATAGGAGGTGCAAGCACAAATTGCTCGCCCTTAGAGTTGGTTAAAGGTGCATAGCCTTCAGAGATAAAATACACTAAAGAAATTTCGACGGGTACCTCGGCGGTCGAGGTGCTGTAGCGGTTTATCACGTCAGCCGCGTTAGCTGAAGACCCGGGTTCGTTTCGCGGCTTCGCCACCAGTGGGCTTGATCGCTTGTTCTTTAGTGTATGGTACCTATTTCAGTTAATAAGTAGCAGTAATAAATAGGCGGAGTATTCATCATCATTATGCTTAAGAACTTGGCACTGACTTGTCGGTGAAGTAATCGCCATTCCGTACTTCACTAATAACGCAATAGGTACTCTAGCCGTATATCTAGATTAATTACTTTCAGTTCTGATGAACTGTATTTGATACCGTAACTTTATGTCGAAGGTTACGATAGTGATGCTGTTATCTGCAAACCTAATGAAACAAAACATCTTCCCTACCTACTTATGTCCGAATAGATTTGCATTTAAAAAATCCCTGATTAAGTACTTTGCTGGTAGAATGACAAATCCTTAGTATTTCATTTTTGTAAGTTTCATCTGATGTCATATGTATGTATGTATTTTTTTTTATGTATTTAAATATATTGTATGTATGTATATTATTATCTGTGTGTAAGTATGTTTATTCTTTTATATATTACATATAGGTTAGCTTAATAATATTGTGCAAATAACTTAACTATTTTGTTCTTAATATAATTTAATGTTGCACCGCCTACAATTTCTCTGTTTTGCCCGAAGGTTGACTGGTAGAGAATGCCTTATAGCATTAAGTCCGCCTTGTGTACAATTGTATTTTCTTTGTGCAATAAAGATTAAATAAATAAATAAATAAATATATATCAACAGTCTCTCTAAAAGTTTCAATGGCGACAGTGGTCAACCCTGACGCACACCTTTACTTTCGCTTACATTACAACATAATGATGATCTATAATAATTAATAATTAATTAACTGTTTTGAATGATTCACGGTTATTTTCATTAGACTTATATTGACCGGGATATAGACCGTGATTACCTTTTTGATTTTCTTCTTCCTTTTTTCTTTTTGATTTTGGGGAGCTCGACAAAAATCAAAAAGGTAATCACGGTCTATATCCCGGTCAATATAAGTCTAATTAATTAACTGGATAATATACTCCGTCATACATTATCTACTTCAACTAATTACCTATTTTCTTCTGTTAAACGCTCTCTTTCCCTTTTTACACGTATCCGAACGCATAACTCCATGATTTATAACGAGACCAACTAGATCTATGGCGATTATAGCCAACTATGCGACATGATCTACCATCGGCCTGCAAGTTATTGCTGTAATTATGTCTTTTATCAAATACTAAGGAGGCCGGGTATAAAGAACGACCGATTGAGAGAAACTGGCGAAAAGACATCGAGGTAGTTTCGAATTCTTACTTGAATCTGCCAACGGTGGAAATTATTTTGAATGGTTTTCTGCTTATAGTATATTGTGCAACAAGGGAGGTAAGGGGGATTTTGTCGACGAGTGTTAATAAATCGCGACAGCCGCAGGCTGGAGAGAGGTTATAGACACGAGTTTACATAATCCTTACCTCCTGAGTTACACACAATATTTTTTATCACATTAGATAGGAAAACACAGAAAAAAAATCATAAGGCAAAACCTTTGAATTGCGGTGTTGTACTGCCCGTTGCTATGGCAACGCGATCAAGCGCAAATCGAGATGGCCGTTACAATTTCTTGCCAGATTGCAATTTACAAAATAAATGTAAAATACACTGAAATAATTGTGAAACATAAATAAAATACATTTTTCATACCGTATAATATTTTTTTATAGCTTAATAGTCAAATTTTAGTTGTGCAAAAAAAAATCCTTGGCTGAATAAAAAACATCATTTGCGTAAAAGTATTGTACGGAATGTATTAATTTTTAAAACTATCCATTACTCCCTTGGGAATAAAATAGTACATTATTATTCAGTACACGTAGACGCAATGAGACCTTTAAACAGCAAATGTGATGAAAAAATATTTCCGTGTAGGTAAGTTTTGGCGACATCGCAACTTTAATTCAAATAAATTACTCAATTAACTGGATGCTTGATGGATGAAATGAAATGAAATATTTTATTTGCACGAAATGTGGTACAATAGATTAGATGGTAGTTAACATAAATGATAATGATATCATTTTGTACCGTGTGTAAATTTTATGTTAGGAATGTCTCAATGTCTCTTCAAATCGACTGTTATTCTAGAAATAGGTGATTTATTAGTGTTAATATACCGTATCTTTCTTCTATAAGGGTATTTGGCTAGTGATAGTTGTGATAAAGTCAATTTTTATTGTCCTAAACTCGATAACAAAAGACTATGGAACCAAATTCAGCAGTTCGTACTTGCTTTCATTGCACGCCATCTACAGACCATACACAATATCCCTGGAAAGTTAATAGGTACTGAGAATACCAGCATGAAAACGAGGATGTACTGAGCACATGTATTCCATTCCAATCCCCTACATAAGCTCCTCGCACTGAATCTGCTCTTGTTCCCAGGAAATCTTTTATGACAATTTGCGCAAGGCAATCACTGTCTGACAGTTATAGTGTGACCAAATAAAATTATAATTTCCTTCTAGACCAGGAGAAGTGAATTTTTCACGAGTTCAAAACAGGATTTTTCGGATTTAGCTCTGGCCAACGGTTCCCAAGTGTCTTTGGTTCCTAAGTGTGTCCTAAGGGACTTTATTGTCGATGGCGCTTATGGCATTATGAGCGATGTTCGTGTACAATAACGACGGACGTAAGCGCCATCGACAATAAGGTCGCTTTGCCCAGATAACGTCACATACTAGTACGTATATATCTGGCTGAACCAACAGTCGTAAGAACGAGTTAAGACATGTCAAGTAATGATTTTGTATACGAGGCAAACAAGTGGTTGAATCGTAATGCATGCGATCAACCATCAACACATTCATTCTTATGGATTCAAGATAATTATGTTGCAGCTTTTTTGAAAATCACAGAGAAGAAGGCAACGGCAAGCCAGGCTAAAAGAAGAAGGGGCGAGGGAAGAATAATTCTGGCTCAGTCGGTAGTGACCCTGCCTGCTGAGCCGCGGTCCTGGATTCGAATCCCGGTAAGGGCATTTATTTGTGTGATGAGCACAGATATTTGTTCCTGAGTCATGGATGTTTTCTATGTATATAAGTATGTATTTATCTATTTAAGTATCGTCGCTTAGCACCCCATAGTACAAGCTTTGCTTAGTTTGGGGCTAAGTTGATCTGTGTAAGGTGTCCCCAATATTTATTATTTATTTATTATTAATTATTGTACTCCATTTGATGTCAAAAATCTGTCACCATCTCCCGCGCACTCCTACCGCGTTTATCGCCACTAATTGCGCGTTAAGTATAAACGGCGATTAAGCGCTAAACGGCTGGTTAACGGCTTCATCGTAAAAAAGCGGACAAGAGTGAGCCGGCGTGAAACTTAACACGACCTGCAGCTATTAAGACAATAATACTGCTCTCTATTCCTGGGGCCTTATTTGACAGGTACTTCTGGGCCATTTTTTTTTTAAAGTTGTCCACCCCACTTTTTTGTAGCATGGGTATTTTTGCGTGATTCATATTTAGAATCGTGAGGTCTTTCGATCCTGATAGGAGAAAAAAATGTCCAAGATTTCCATACATTTTTCAAACCTTCCATTCCGTTACCGCCATACAAAATGTATGAAAAAATGGTAACGGAATAGGAAAAAAACCTTGGGACACTATTTTTCTCCTATTAGGATTGAAAGAACTTCTGATTCTGAGTGAAAACCACATAAAAATTTTCAAATCAAAAAAAAGTGGGGTGAACCAACTTTACTTTGAAAAAAAAAATGGCCCTTCCGCCGCATGGTTTTGGTGATACTATCAAGAGCTCCCTATTCGGAGTTCAAGATTCGCTTTGGATCAGTTACCCAAAATGTTAGTGAAGATTTTGTCAAGTCTTGATTTGATCAACTCGAACAGCCTAAACGTATGAATTGAATACATTTAATGCAACTAAAATCAACTTTGTTTCTTTACTACTTAGCAGGGGGAAATTAGCTGAAATTACGGCATAATTAATGGAAGGTTTTCTTAAATTGAAATATGTACGTTATAGACCGAAGTTATTTTTCATCAACTCTCCCCACTCCTCCCTCCTCTGCGTCACCCCTCTACCCTCCCTTAAAGTGCCGAAAATGCGGTTTTTCTCGATTTCTGACAAAACTGTTGAAGATACAGAAAAAGCGCGTAGGAACGAAGTAATCCTTAATAAATTTACTACAAATCATTCATTAACACTTTGGTTCTAGCACTTATAGTTTACGCGTGATCCGTCACGAAAGTTGGTCCTTTGCTGCAATCTTCTTTAGTGAATGTTAAGTTTTCGCCCAAAATGCATACGAAATCGTCGAAATTTGTTTGATATAACTAAAATATTGTAACTTATGACTAAAATAAAATTAAGGGGGAAAAATCACTACCATGGGTGGAATTTCCAATATGTCTTGGAATTCCAGTATTTATTTAAGACGTAATATTTTCACGGTAGTAGTCGCTAGGAGTACCATTGATCTATATAGTGTATCTATGACTGGGGATGAGCTTTTGGTAGCTGTTGGTAGAGCCCTGGAGTATCAATCCAGCAGCCGTGAGTTCAAGTCCCACCCATGGTAGTGATTTTTCCCCCTGAAATTCATTTTCAGTTTATAATATTTTAGTAATATCAAACAGATTTCGTAAGCAATTTGGGAGAAAACTTAACATTCACTAAAGAAAATTGCAGTAAAGGACCAACTTTCGTGATGGATCACGCGAAACCTATAAGTGCTAGAACCAAAGTGTCAATAAACGATTTGTAGTAAATTTATCAAGGATTACTTTTTTCCTACACGCTTTTTCTGTATCTACAACGGTTTTGTCAGAAATCGCGAAAAACCGCATTTTCGGCTATTTAAGGGGGGGAAGAGGGGTGACGCAGAGGGGGGAGGGACGGGGAGGGTTGATGAAAAATAACTTCGGCCTGTAATGTACATATCCCAATCAAAAAAAATCTTCCATTAATTATGCCAACATTTTCATACATAACTTTCCAGAAGCAACGGACTAACTATACAGTTTATAATAGTTTGCTTTGGGTGTCACGTGACTGTGGATTATTAGTGTATCATTTTGACGAATGATTTTACTTATTCGACAAATTGCGATAATATTTGATCATCAGCGTAAAAATTAGGGTCGATCGATGTGCACGTCCGCAGGAGCTACCCGCTGCTACTCTACACAAATAACCCCTGGGTGGTGCTAAAACCTGGCAATCGTACCATCTTCTGACCTCATGGTACTAAAGCCATACGATAAATGGGCCATTTTTTTCAAAGTTGTCCACCCCACTTCTTTTGTCACATGGGTATTTTCTATTACGCGATTCATACTGAAAATCACGAGTTCTTTCGATTCTGATAGGAGAAAAAAAATGTCCCAAGACCTCCATATATTTTCCGAACCTTCCATTCCGTTACAAAATGTATGAAAAAAAAAAATCGGGACACTTTTTTTTTCTCCTATTAAGATTGATCTTTTCGCTATTCTGAGTGGAAAAAACATAAAAAATTCCAAATCCAAAAAAAAAGTGGAGGGGAGAACTTTGAAAAATAATGGTCCAAGTAAATAAATAAACACAGAACCAACACGAAACGACAGTTTTCGCGTGTCGAATTAAGCTTTTGGATAACGTGCTTGTTAATTATTGTAGATCGTTATACTTATGCGCTGGCGCATTTTTTTTCATGCGGTTAATTGTTTCATCCTCCCGTAATAATGCGCATAACGAGCATATCGCATCGGACCTACTAGATTTACATCACGGAGTAGAAAAGCAATGTTATATATTTTTTTACTTATATGTAGTCAATTTGCAGGGCTAAGATGGTAGGCTGCTATCATTTGTCACCATGTCTGTCACGTTCTAACAAGTATGTAAGTGCGAAAGTGACGCATGATATGGCAATCGACAAAAACTCGACTATTATACGGCCACTGCACTGGGTTCGAAGAGATTTTCACAGCACCGCCGGTGCAATTGTTATTTTCAAAGTCAAACTTCTATTAAAATTATGACAATTACTTAACCCTTGCGGCAGTATAATAAAGAGTACTATTGTACAGTATGGCCACTCCTGCTCCCCGCTGAAAGTGCCGCCCACACCCTCTCGGTTACCTCACAGTTACCTCCTGTCAAAAACGAGAACAGTCGACCTGTCATATTTCACTAATACAAGCATAGTACTCGTTCACCTACACGAGTTTAGACTGTGTGCTAGGAACACGCCTCTTTCATATATTTGATCGCCAGTGTCCGAGGTGTGCCCTTGCACACAGGGCTATCGAAACCTTTAATTAAAAACATTTTATTATCGCTCTTAGACTGATTGAAATCATAATAATTATTCAGAATCTCGAAAAATAGTTTTTTGACAACTGAACCCTAAAAACGCACCTAGAGGAGTGAAAATCGAAGTGTCACCAAATGCCGGCGTGATTGCCGCTCAACAAAATTGCATCTCTGAACAATTAGTTCGAACGTATTGCAATCACTCCACACTTACTATAAGAGCCCTTGCACACTGTACACATTTTGAACTGCTTTTGTTAACGATCATTTCGTTACTTGTAAATAGTGTTGGTAATGCTTTGAGCTCTTAGTAACGGATCGACAAAATATCTATGCCCATATTTTGCAAATCGTGTTAATATTCATACCATGCCAATCAAATACCAAGATCTTATCCATTAGTATTAATGGGAAAGTGTGTCTGTTTGTTTGTCCATCTTTCACCGACAAAACGGAGCGACAAATTGACATGATTTTGGATTTTCAAGTGGAGATAGTTGAAGGGATGTAGAGTGACATAGGCTACTTTTATCTCTTTCTAACCCCCCACTTCTAAATGGGGAGTAGAAGTTTGTATGGAGAATTCCGCAATTTTCTAATTTAACGCGAGCGAAGCCGCGGTCAGAAGCTAGTTCTGAATATTATCAAGAGTATGGTAGATCTGTTTTTCGTTCATAAAATTAAGACTGCAAAATAAATTAGTACGTACACCTACTCGTGATCAGTTGGGCCTGCAGTGAGCAAGCCACATTAAGAAAACAGTTTTTTCGGATTAATTTTTCAGATTTGCAACTCAACTTTCTTTTTACAAAAATGGATTTATATTTATCGTTCATATTTTGATTTAAGAATGTTTTAATGAAATAACGTTTCGTTCAGCGCATTGATTTTTTTCGTAAGATAGAATGTACGGGATTAATCATAAGGTACGGTCTCATCAATTTTAATGAGAGTCTTTATGGGGCCGTGTATAATATTAATAATAACATATTGGTTGAAACACATGTATTATAAGTTACTTTCGACTGTCGATACGTCGGATATAATGTTTGGTTAACTGCTACACTGCTAATTATGAAGGGATTTAAGTTTGATGGCCGTTTATAAATTTGTCGGTCATAATTGCGGAACAGTTATTGAATTTAATGGATATACGTTCTCAGACGGACAGACCATACGATACCTACACACATACATATGACAGACCATATAACACCTGGCGTCATAAACAAAAATCACGACTGTGGGAAACAAGAATTTGGCCTGTCCAATGGTAAGCAGTCACCGTACTTAGCCTTCGGACTAGTGAAAGTTCTAAACATTGCAGAAGGCCCAAAAAATCCGCACCAACAGGAACACTTTTTACTGTGGTTTTCTGTAAGCGGATGTATTTACATATATACGTAAGATAAAAATACCAGTGATCGACAGTTTACCAAAAGATGCAAATTTAAATCTTAAGTCATAAAAAAAATTATCGGACGTCAGTTGGAGATTTACCATGTCGAGCATAGAATTTAGTACAGAAAAGAATCATTTAAAAGATTTTTAAAGGTATTGGATTAATTTGTTACACGAGATCGGCTACGCATACAACACAACAAATATCAAAACAATTCAATGGCTTACGCATTACGCATCTGTAACAGCCTTGAATCGTGCAAGTTGTAATCTTAAGTTTTGCATATTAAAGTCCAAATTTTCGATGAACTGTTTGACAAATTATGGCTCTTTGTCATGATGATACATTGAAATATAAGTTGAAGAATGTGGTAAGCGACAAATCAAAATAATTTATTTTCAAGTCTCTCTATAAGGCAATAAACTCAATTTTGAAAACAATAAATCGCTCGCTCTCTCTTTTACTTAGGCCGATAGTCAACTATCATTTACGTTAATCGTAGAAATATGATGTGTGCCATCCTTTTTATCCAACGTGAAGAAAAAGGACGGCATGATCATATTTCTATGATAAACATATGATAGTGGACTTTCGGCCATACACGGGAGCGACTATCATTCGTTCGTTTCTATCGCTTACTCGCTTTTGGTGAGACGTGCCTGAGTTTGCCTGAGCTTCTGTATTACTTTAGTAGTGCTTTAATAGGATTATGACAGATCAATTTATTAAAAACCAGTATAGTTTTTTCCAATTCATGACAGCCGATCTCTATTCTAACTAAGGTAAAGTCTAAATTTGTTCATTCTTCCCTTTGAATGAAATATTTGTGTTTATAAGCATGTCAGAGTTTTATTTCCTGTTGATAAAGATCTAGAATACGGATTTTATTTTAGGTAATTTATTATCATTTGCCAAGGTTCTTAAAGTACTTACATAAATACTATATATTAGAGAATTTGAATGTATTAGAAATCTACCTAACTTGGATAACAAGGTAGCAAGAATAAAAACATTTTACGCAAATAGGTACACATAACAAATAGGGTTAGGCTGCATTCTCGAGATGATATTTAAAATAACGTGTAAAAATTCGTTGATATTGTTCTGCTGCTCAAAAGTGTCGAATTGAATCCTCCTGAATTATCCCCGCATTTGCCACCTCTCATGGGAGCCTGGAGTCGCGCTAGGCTTGTGTAGTACATGTACTAATAGTACAAAAGACATGATTCTTTGCACTGTACTAGACCGAACTACTCCCAGATTCTGCTCTCTAGTACATTTAGTACACTCACACACGCGCAACAGGATTGGATCGAAAGGAGCGAAGAGCCGAGAAGTGACAATGAGAGCAAAGCGATCCGTGTGATCCGACCGAGAGCGCGCGAAAACGGCCGATCTGCTCTCGGCTAGTACGAGCGAGCGTTACTGTACGCCATATGCACAATTTATCTCTCGCTCTCACGGTGTACTACTATACTAAATGTCCTAAAAGAACGAACTAGTACACTTCGGAGATCGTACTAGTTGGGAGCGATCTTTTCAGTGAACGAGCAGGCACAACTCTAGTCCGCGCTTTGACAACTTTTACGAAAGCGACTGCCATATGACCTTCCAACCCGATGGGTAACTAGGCCTTATTGGAATTAGTCCGGTTTTCTCACGATGTTTTCAGCGTATAGCGCAACAGTGTCGACATAATTATATTATATTCTGACAAAAACTGTGTCCGGATTAGACTGCTACATTATTTATAAATATAGGTAAGTATATGTATCAAAAAATATTTGTTATGACTAGGAACAAATTTCAAATTAAAATAACATACTAAAACATATTACTGATTTTACATAATTATAAATTCATTCATTTGAAATAGCTCATGTGCCTAAAAATAATACTATGAAAATTACATTTAATCACTCAATTATGGCATTTATATTATTACCAACCAAACGTAACCTTTTCTTAACAACATGAAGCCACAAAGTTTCAAAATCCCAAAAGCGGCGGGCGCGAGCACCCTCGTAAATAAGATGAACATCGGAACGGGATCAGCTCCAATAAGCCGATTTTAAAGCCTTTTTTAAGTTGGAGGCGTCTGAGACAGGGGACACAAACCGTGGTTTTTAAAAGTTTTTTTTTTCTCTTGTTTATATTATACATGATTTCCTGACTAACTTGCCAAAAACGATTACTTGTCGTCTGCCTCCAACATCGCTCTTGCTTATAAAAATTATAATAATAATAATAATAAATAAACGGGGCCACAGAGGGGGGAACCCGGCTATCCGCGTACCGTTCGAGAATGCTGCCTCTGTTTCAGGCACTCGAGCCATCCACCACCGTATCGGAGCAGCGGCTATCGGATCAGGTGCGCGTCATTCAGCGGTCAAAGCGGTTGGATGACGCCACACTTGATCGGCTCCGCCAGGAGGCTCTCGCTACTCGCGCGGACCCTGCCTCGGGGCGGGATTTGCCCGCCATGTCGCCGGACCCGGTGCCCGAACCCGACCTGGCACCGGAGGCGCCGCGGGTTGATTCCGGTAACGACGGCGGGGACTTCGCGAGTCAGAGCGAGAGTGAGCCTGCCAATGAGCAACTGAGGAGGTCTTTGGAAGAGGCGATTACGCAGTATCGCTCCACAAGCAATCCTAGGCCACGATTACCACGTCTGCCCATGAATAGACGCAATCTAGCGCTAATAGGAGCCTTAAATGCTTTACTAGATCCATATATGCGGACTAGTAAAGATCTAGATGATACACACTCGATCATGTACTGCGGGGCCATCGCGGCGTGCCGTGTTGCTCGAGTCAAGTTTCCGGACGCTGACCGTGCAACTAGGACCGCCGAAGGTGTCCCTGCATGGCAAGTACGGATCGAACGTCGTATCAACTCGTTTAGGACTCTCATTGCAAAGCTGATCTGCTTCAGAGGGGTAATAATCGCCCCCGAGTAATGCGCTTTGTGAACCAGGCGTTCGCGGGGACGGACATCAGGCCCCGCGACTATTTGGCCAATGTCACAGAGCGCATCGACTTCCTGAAGCAGAAAGTCTATGCATGGGCAAGCCGTATTCGCCGCTACAGAAAGCGTGTGGACCGATTCCAGCAGAATCGTCTTTTTCAAAGCGACCAAAGGAAAGTATACCGAAGGTGGGAGGAAACCGACCCTCGTGTGTCTGACGTGCGGCTGCCGGATGCTACTGCCATGTCTGATTTCTGGCGTAGCATCTGGTCGGTGCCCGTCGAACACACGGAGGGTGAGTGGATGACCGTTGTCGAACGCGAGTGCGAGAGCATCGAGCCTATGGGGGCTATCACCATCAGCCCCGACGACGTAAGTTGTGCTACCCGTACGGCCCAGAACTGGAAAAGTCCTGGACCGGACGGATTGCACAACTTCTGGCTAAAATGGTTTCGATGCTCGCACTCGCGTTTGGCAACGCAATTTCAACAAGCCCTCGATCTTGGTTCTCTCCCACCTTCCCTAACAACTGGTGTTACTTTCCTGCTCTATAAGTCCGGTAGTACCACGGAAGCAAAAAACTACAGACCCATCACGTGCTTGCCTACACTTTACAAGCTCCTTACATCCATTTTGAGAGCAAAAATTAACGCGCATATTGTCGCTAACAACATTCTGGCTCCCGCTCAAAATGGATGTAGGGTTGGGTCCCGTGGTACTAAAGAGCTCCTCCTCATAGACATGACCATCTGCCAACAAGTTCGGCGGAACAAGGGGGCCATTTCGGCCGCTTGGATTGACTATAAGAAGGCCTATGATTCGGTGCCTCATTCATGGCTGAGAAGGGTATTGGAGCTGTATAAACTTGATGCAGCTTTAATATCCTTCCTGGCTGCATGTATGAGGCAGTGGACCACAGTCCTTCGTCAACCAGGAGGCAGGGATGGCCCCCTGGCCTGCAGGACTTCATAAGGATTGAGCGAGGAATATTCCAGGGTGACAGTTTGAGTCCATTATGGTTCTGCCTAGCTCTGAATCCCCTCAGCACGCTGCTGAAGGATTCTGGGCTAGGTTGCCGGCTTCGGAGAGAGGGTGAAGTCATCTCTCACCTTCTGTACATGGACGATCTCAAACTATTTGCACCGAACACCCAAGACCTGATGGTGCTATTGAAAACGACAGAAGTTTTCAGTACCGCCATCAGAATGGAGTTTGGTGTCGATAAGTGTGCGGTTATGCATGTACAGCGGGGGGAGGTTGTAAATTCAGAAAATTTACAACTTTCTGAGACGATGTCGTTCAGATCTATCTCTGAATCAGAAACCTATAAGTACCTTGGTATGTCACAGTCGTTGGGTATTGAGGATGTTGGCATTAGACGGTCGGTGATGGAGCGCTTTTTCAGTCGGCTGACAAAAGTCCTTAACAGTCTTTTATCAGGAGGCAACAAAGTGCGCGCCTTTAACGCCTGGGTAATGCCTCTACTCACATACTCCTTTGGCATACTACGGTGGACCCAGACTGAGCTGGACGCCCTGGATCGGAGGGTCCGCTCACTGCTTACCACACACCGTATGTTACACCCGCGCTCGTCTGTTATGAGATTGTACATCCCACGGAAGTGCGGAGGTCGAGGCTTCCTAAACGCCAAAGATCTCCACAACCGTGAGGTGTACAATCTCAGGAATTACTTCCTTAACAACGAGTGCGGGATGCATCGTGATGTGGTGGCAGTGGACGGAAACCTCACGCCGCTCTCCTTGGCGAAAGAGAACTGGCGCAAACCTGTGGTACTAAATACTGCGGACCGCAAGGCGGTATGGGAAAGCAAGCAGCTACACGGGCGGTTCTACAAGGCCCTCACGGGACCCGATGTAGATCTGCTCGCATCGGTGAACTGGTTACGATTCGGGGACCTCTTCGGAGAAACCGAGGGTTTTACCTGTGCAATTGCGGACGAAGTTATGATGACGAACAACTACCGGAAATATATCCTGAAGGACGGTACGGTCGACATTTGTCGGGCATGCCGCCGTCCCGGAGAGTCACTCAGGCATATTATTTCCGGTTGTTCTCATCTTGCTAACGGCAGAGTACTTGCACAGACATAATCTCGTAGCCAGGATTATTCACCAGCAACTTGCTCTTCAATACGGCCTTGTGGACCGCGAAGTACCGTACTACAAGTACTTACCTGCGCCAGTTCTCGAAAATGGTCGTGCCACGCTCTATTGGGATCGATCTATTATCACTGACAGGACTATTGTAGCCAATAAGCCTGACATTGTGATAATAGATCGACTGCAACGCCGGGCAGTGCTCGTTGACATCACCATCCCCCATGATGAGAATCTCGTGAAAGCCGAGAAGGACAAGTCCAGTAAGTACCTAGACTTGGCTCACGAGATAACCGCCATGTGGGATGTTGAATCAACGATCATTGTTCCGATAGTCGTTTCAGCGAACGGTCTCATAGCGAAGAGTCTCGACCAACATCTTAAGAGACTCTCGCTAGGTGGCTGGATCAAGGGCCAGATGCAGAAGGCGGTGATCTTGGACACAGCGCGGATAGTTCGACGGTTCCTCTCTCTGCAGCCCTAACCACCGGCAGCTTGGGCCCTGCCCCGCTGCTGGCGGCACCCTAGGTTAGGTTTTTTATAATGTGTTTATATGTGTTTTATATTGTTTTGTAAGTGGTTTTGTATTTTACTTTTATATTCATATTATAAACAGCCTAGCCTAAGATTTGAAAGAAATAAAGAGAATAATAATAATAATATTCTTTATTGTGCACCATACAGAAAAAAAAAATACACAAGATGGATCACGCTTAATAACACGCTTAATTATATATATATATATATATATTAATTATAGTATATATACTATAATTTATATAATTTGTCTTACTTGTGTATTGTTGGTTGGGCGTCAAAGTGAGTGATCGATTGGAATCGCAAGGCGCAGTCAAGTCATCTAGTAAACGCACTAGATATGTATATCTCTGGAACTACAATTTGAATCAAAAGAAATATTAATTTTATTACCATTAACATTTCACGCTATCCAAAATGTGTGTTTATAATAGTACTCATATTTTCATTATAGTCCATATGGTAAAAAATAAGAAGAAACAATAGCAAAAGGTAAACCACCTTAAAAAAATGTGTTAAAAGAAGAATCTTTTGACTTGTACAAAATATTTCATTCTGACATTTTTATGAATGTAAAATTCGCAGCAGGCACTCATAAAAATAATCCAAAACCACCAACTGTTCCGAACACCTGAAGTTACACATACGGAACTCAGAACCATATTTCAGTAAGGGAAACAAGAAAAAGTTCTTACTTTATTACTGAATGAACTAATAAATTCGCTTTACCAAAGAGCGCTGCAGATAATAACCTATTTTATTTTAAAAAGCGGTTAAAAATGTACTTTCGTATCAATATCTTGCGAGAACAATTGCTTGTTTGGAGGAAAACGATTACTTTGGCAGATTTAATGTGGAGTTTATAATGATTTGAGATAATCAGACTGTTTTGTACAAATAGCTGAGTTATTACGGCACTTATTATATGAAAGCGTGAATTTTGTAGGTTAAAAGTATGAATAAACTCAAAATTACCGTTGTTTTAACGCGGACAATATATACTGAATTAGGGAACTGTGCTGCTGACATGGTATCTTGTCTTTACAATAGATATAATTATTTGATTTGAGAGACAGGCTTTGGCTGTCTCCAGACTCTCCAGTCAAACAATTCCGAGGCCGGCATTTATTTAACGAGAGGTTTGTATAATTCGGGCACAATATTAGGGCCAGAGTTGCATCAACCACATTTGACGACACATCATCGTCACGCAGCAGATGTCTATGGAACTTCCCATACAAAAAAAATAACGAACTATTTAACGGTAAAAGACGGTTTGATGCAACCGGCCCTTAGTGTACCTATATAACCTATATTATATCTAATGCGTGTTTTCCCTATGGGTGCCTGTTATCGTAAGCGGTTGTGCATTTGGCTATGTACCCAGACATATTATCTTTGATCTTCAACTTTGTAAGCTCTTCCGTAAACCATAGAGACTCACTTAGAGATAAGTTTAAGTTTAAGGACATTAATATAATGACAGTGCATTGTCAATATATTTATGAGAATATTATGTATGTACATAAAAACATTTGTAAATTTAAGAAAAACTGTGATGTACATAATATAAACACTAGAAATAAGCATAAGCTTGCAGTGCCCTTCACTCGGCTCCATAAAATTAAAAAATCATTCATGGGTAATTGTGTAAGATTTTATAACAAACTTCCTAATGCCATCACTGAACTGTCTTTTAATCGATTTAAACATTATGTAAAGCGTATACTGATCTCTAAAGCCTACTACAGCACACAAGACTACATGAATGATGAAACACCGTGGGATACAAGTATTGTTGAAAACCATTAATTATATAGCTTATTAATGATGATAATTATTGATAATTCAATGTATTTTTATACAATTTTTTTGACATTTAGAATTTATTCTAGAAGTTTTTATACTAGTATTTTTTTATACAATTTAGATTGATATCATTTTATTAAATCAATGTAGTTTTAAAACAATATTGTTTATTGCACCAATAAATTGCTCTGATATTTAGAATAAGATGAATATTGTACACTGTTGACAATTTAAAAGTGCTTATTGTAAGCCTATTTGAATAAAGAATATTTTGATTGATTGATTGATTGATTGATTGAAATTACCTGATAATCTTTAATTACACAACTGAATGCGACATCAAAATTAAAGCTTACTTTACAATTTTAATAACACTTTCGTATAAAATCAGAGCATTTTTTGCAAATTTATGGCCAATTGAGCCCAAATGTCACTTCACTCATTACTGTTTCAACCGAAGATCAATTCTGGGACATTGTACTAAGGTGTATTTTCGGTACGTGAGAGTTAAGTGAATCGCTTATAGCATCAAATATCGTCACTACTTCTGAAAAACTCGTATCTTCCTCTGTGAACGAAAAGAAAAATGTAGTAACTATGTCTGTTGTGCAATATGAGTTACTGCGTTTTAACTTTGAATAGCTGTGTGAGATACGAGGTTTTTTCAAAGGATTGTATGTGTACGATATATCGGTTTGAGGCATGTTATTTGGGTTTATTTAGTGGCCCGCGTTCGCGTGTTAATTTGTAATAATTGCACAGGCGTCTGTTACAAATCAAAGGTAAACGCGGACTTTTAAACTGTGGAGTTGCGTAGTTTTGCAAAATGGTCTTTGGTGAAAATTATTTCGTTGGCTGACATTTCGGAAACATAATTTAACGATGTAGGGAACAAATAAAATTTTATTAAATATTTTTTGATTTGTTTTTTTTATGTACTAACACTACTACATATGAATTAGATACCATACACTAAAGAAAAAGCGATCAGGCCCACTGGTTCATCGCCACCGGTGGGCTTGATTGCTTTTTCTTTAGTGTATGGTATGGTATCTATTTCAGTTTATAACATAATTTAATTGTTGTCTTTTTCATCACGGAAATTGTTCCGTTTACGGAACAACGGCGACATCTTGACAAGCTTTATTATTATTTATTCGTGTTAGGTATGTTGTTTACTACGTACCAACAATAATTAGGATTCGAAAATCAAAAATAATTCGACTAGAACACTGCAGACTGTTAGACCCTTAGTTACCAAGACCTAATAAGAGCGACATGTTCAGATTGAATTTAACATTACTGTCTTGTATTTATTTTTTTACATCCATCCTTCTTAATAACACAGTATGATTATTTCAACCCTTCAAGTGTTAATATCTAGTTTTATAAAAAAAAAATTAAGGATACATTTTGTATTAATTTTTCCGTTTGAGAGTTACGAGTACGAGTAACCACGACTTTCGATGAAACTTGAAGGTTGAGCTGTCTCAAGTTCAAACAGTACGTGCTCATCGGATAAAAAGACGTCTTTATCTTATAAGCCACTTCTCGAAATTTCCTTTAAATCTTGTCAAATAGATTACAGAACTGTTTCTGGTTAAAACATCTTTATTTAGTGCTTTATTTTGCCGGTGATAAACGGAATGTATGGCTGTATGGTGCCGTATGAAGTTTATGGAGCGCTAATTCATGCCTGGTAATTTTAACCTCTGAGGTGAGAATATATCAGGCTGGTCGTGAGAATAATGCTAAAGTCCGGTATGCATAAGACATAAAATATCAGATACCTGATTTCCCGTCTCTTTCATTCTGTATTCGACAAAAAAAGGACGAAGAATCATTTATAAAGAAACCAATGACCCCATAGTTGATATACATATCTACCGATGGAGGTTTTACATCAAATGTGTAAAAACATGTCGTTACAAACAAGCAGATGGACCGTCTGATAGTAAGTAAGCAGTTACCAATGACCATGGATGCTACTCAGTAACACACTGCTCTCTTGTTGAGCTATCTGGTAATCTTACTCATCTTGTAACACTAAAAGTAGAAAGTCAATTTTTTCTAATGTTAATCTTGGTTGTTGCCTACTTATAAAGCTCGGATTGTTCGTCATTTCAATAAATATCAAATACTAGATATGGATCGGATCTACATCAAAGTTTGGGCGTATACTAATAGCGCTATTTTTGGCGCTGGTTTACATATGCATCATCATTTAGAATAAGTCCTCATGAACTGATGATAAAATGAAATCAACCCATAGAAAATATGTCAAAATACCGAAATGCCAGCGAAATCCCAAAATGCCAAGTTTCAGAGTAAACTACCATGCAGTTTTCATAATAGAAGGTCGGCCGAATAAATTCACGTAAATTGAATATTCGAACGATATTAATTACAGAAAACCGTCGATCCGCTCAGGACCTATAGCCAATAATACAAACGTTGACCCTCCGTGACGAACTATACGCCACTGGCTCTGTCGCACCAATATGGGAGAGCAATAGAGAGCGATAGCTACGGTACGATACAGATTCGATTGTACTGTTGGCTTGAGGCCCCGGCGGACTTGATTAAATCTGGTTCAATGAAAACGCATAAATTTGCCACGGGCGGTCACCCGTCATTTTTGGCAGCCTTATTCTGCCAAAGGTCTCTAAAGTCTCAGTTTAAGGAGGATGCCTGCCAAGATGATCTAGCTCCTTTATCATCGTTCATTCACCACTGACAAATTGAGAATTGTCACGTCAGACAGACAATTCATAGTAAAATACACCCTGTTTTTATTGAATGCCGTTAACTTCAAGGGATGGTTCTTTAGATCAAATACAATTAATCTCTGTAAGAAACTAGCGTCTTAACTCTTACGGTTGTCGATTTATTAAAAAATAAAAATAATTACTGAACACGTGTTTGACAGACTTTACCTTTTCCCAGTGTTATTTGTTTTGACATTATGTGCCGTCAATCACTTGACATTAACTTGAATATTCTAAAGGGTCTCTCACACTAATTAATTCATTTATTATGTATGAAAACGATGAAAAAATTTTTTTTGCGAATTTAACTAAAAGTGATATACCTACAGGGTGGTTACTGATAACGAACCTCACGACAAGTCGAATTTAACGGAAAACAATAAAAACACGGTGTATAATTCATTGACTCGGAAATCTGTGAAAAACCGTCAGTGTCAAGTGAAATAGGTGGATGACCAAAGCTGATTCTATGGAGCTGACGGAAACCTCCATACCAATATTATAAATGGTAGTGTGTATCTGTTTATATGTCAGTCTTTCCCGGCAAAACGGAGCGTCAAATTGACAAATGACAATTCGACAATTTTTGAATTAAACGCGAACGAAGCCGCGGGCAAATGCTAGTTTATTCACAAAGTTATGGTAGAATCAAGAAAACAAGTTCACCAATTATAAATAAGTATCTGATAAATAGCACACAAATAGATTCCAAATTTGATTAACACGAGACAATATTTAATCAGGATTTGTTGTCTGACTGAAACTTCGAAATGTATGTATTGATTGATACTCACTCACTTGCACTCAATAGTTATATTTGAATGACGCAGTTTTTTCAGTGTGAGAGACGTAGTCACAGCCTACAGTTTAATGTTTGCTTCTGTTACACGCCACACTTCCTTTGAACAAGACAACATGGATACACAGCAGTCGATTGTATTGTAAGTATGTATTTGATAAAAAAACACGCAAATAGAGTCCAAATTTGATTAACACGACACAATATTTCGGGGTTTGTACTCACTCACTTGCACTCAATAGGTAGTTATATTTGAATGACGCAGTTTTTTGTTAGTCAGTGTGAGAGACGTACATCCTACAGTTTAATGTTTGCTTCTGTTACACGCCACACTTCCTTTGAACAAGACAACATGGATAAATTTCCAGAGCAGTCGATCAGAATAAGAATACTATCTCACAAACGGTAAAAAATTGGTTCAACCAATAAATACCGAGCGGGCTTCCGTGAAACAATTAGCAGTCATTATTAACGCACAATACAAAGATATCGTACGTGGTAGCACAGTAAAGATACAGTATGTAGGTAGTACAGTGCCACTAGAAAATTAACCTAACCACAAAATTAAAATTTTGAAAAACCGCCGAAATAGTCCACCGATTTTCATAAAACATGGCTAAGAACATTCTCGACTAATTCAGCTTTAAAACAAAAAAAAACTAAATCTAAATCGGTTCATCCGTTCGGGAGCTACGATGCTACAGACTGCCACACACATAGACGGACAGACAGGCACGTCAAAATTATAACACCCCGTCGTTTTTGCGTCGGAGTTGGGGGTAAAAAAGGTCAAAATAAGATGGTTTCCTAAAGTGTATAGTAGTGTGTACTTTCGGAGTGGTTAATTTTGTCTTAATTTTCGATTTTCATAGCCTGATGATTGCTGCATACCTATATGCAATAAGGTCGAGCGGGGCGATTTCGAGCCAGTATTCCAAAAACGCATAAAGTTTGCGTAACTTTTTGAGGTTTTTTTATATTCCGGCTACAAACTTTAAATTCTGGCAATGGTCTGTACAAGTTTATAATGGTTCGGCAACGAGCATGTGACACCCCTTTAGTTGCAGGCGTCCATAGGTTACGGTGGCCGCTTTCCATCAGGCGGGCTTGATTGCCACCGACGTGGTATAAAAAATGGCCCACTTATGAACAAATTATTAAAGTGTCAAGAATAAAATCTTTTTTGTTTGCTTTCGAATTCTACCACACTCCACCATGGTTGGGCTGCGTATTCTGCGAAACGTTTAAAAGTCATTATGGATGTATCGCTCTTAATAGTATGCGGTATTTATCGATATTGATTTTTTGCACGAAAAAATGTCGTTCGAAATTGAGGCTACCTGTTTTCAAAACACTGGACACTTTTATTAAATTTAAAGTAAAGTATAAATTAAAAGTTTCACAAAAAGCCCTCAGAATGATTATTGTAGGACTATTTGAATACAGTTATCGGAGCCTAGTACGAACTCATTCATAAACATATCGTTACGTCTACTTACTGCATTTCAGTTTTCGGATCTCATGAGCCTTAATTTTGTTAAGTATAAAGGAGGACCGGCAAAAATGTATGGAGGCTGGTCCAAGAACCAATGGCGACGTGACATATATCATTAGAAAGGTATTTCAATATACTACTATAGTTACTATGGGAGCTCATTTAAAATCACTGTGTGAAAAAAGTTACGGCGATATAAAAAACTTATTTCCATAGACGATTTGAAGTAATAAAAATGAATTGTTTCGTATTCCATGACATTGCAGTGCTAGTTAACGTGTTTGTGCGTAGGTCTGGGGGGTGCAGAGGGTGAGGGCCACTCTCTACCAGAATGTAGAATAAAAAAGTTATGATAGTTTATTGTTCTATTTTACACATTGTCGTCTATAATCACATCAAAAAGATTGCCTGCAGGTGCCCTGAAGGGCTGATGACGACCAAAACCTAAATACCATACTACAGATGTTATGTGTGCACAAGTGCCAACTGTGCGTCGCCATAAACAACTGCAATAATATTCACATATTTTTTCTATGGCTTCTTCTCGATCCCTGTCGACTAAAATATAACTGTAATAAGTTCTTGCTCTTACATTGCATGTCTCGACTGGATGCGTACTCTTGCGTACACCTACAGGCAATCTGCACCCCCCAGAACTACTCATAAACACGTTTTAACTAGCACTGTAACGTCATGGAATACGAAATAATTCATTTTTATTGCTTAAAATCGTCTATGAAAATAAGTTTTTTATATCGCCATAACTTTTTTCACACAGTGATTTGAAATGAGCTCCCATAGTAAATATTGTAGTATATTGAAACACCTTTCTAATGACATATGTCACGTCGCTATTGGTTCTTGGACCATTTTGTCCGGTTCTCCTTTAAAATTAAATATATTATTAATGTCCGGTTCTCCTTTAAAATTAAATATATTATTAATCCTTTAAAATTTAATATATTAAAATCAAAGGAACAGGCATTTGCCTAGCAGTAAGGTACTTTAAATAATAGCCGAGGAAAGATAGATACAGGAAAGACTCATATTAGTATACCAACACGCGACTGGTGACAAATACAAGTAATCAAAAACATGTCAAATATGAATTGTAACGACGCCCGTTTTGATGAGGGTCAGCATATTCGGTAGTATACCTAGCGAATACCTAATTCGAATTGTAATCTTCAAAAGTAGTACCTAAATTCTATTCGAAATCCAATTATCATTTCTTCATTCGTCCTGCACATACCTGTATGGTATGCAACAATATCCCACACAGCGCGAGTTATAACTCCACTAGCGCCGGAAACGGCACAATGCCGTGAAATATCGCGGCCCGGGAGATTAATCGACTCATATATTATTTAGCGTAATAATAGATTAAGAGTAAGTGGTGTAGATGGTACAACAGCACAGTATAATAAGGAGTACTATACAGCATGGCCACTCCTAGCTTCCCGCTGAAAGTGTCGCCCACACGCTCACAGTTACCGCCTGTCAAGAACGCGACCAGTCGACCTGTCATATCTCACTCATGCATGGTACGCATTCGCCTACACGAGCTTAGACTGTGTACTTAGAAACACGCTTCTTTCATATGTTTGATCCACAAATGATATTGATACTGTAACTTGCTTGAAACGAGGAAAAACAAAAATTAAGCTCTTACGGTAGAAAAAAAGAAAGACTTTTTAAAGTATATTTCAAATACTTACGATTGCGTTATTGCAGCGTCGGATAGGAGTTAAATTTCATCAAGCACTAATACACATACACACAAAATATCACAACACAATAACAAAATACATCACTGAAAATATTCGCGTACACTTTTCACAATCTTTGACAGTCAACTGAACTGACAGGTTCTTTGGTTGCTAAGGTAACTTCATTCCGAATCCAAGAGATCCAAGAGAGAGAGCTGTATGGGAACAAAATCATTATGGTTCTGAAGGATCAGAAAAATGATTCAGTTTAGTACTTACCTAAAACAAAAAATGTAGGGAACTTACTGAATGTAAATCATAGGTAAAACGATAAGATTTGGGGAGAGAAGTAGATATGGGAGGGCCGCCGGGACAGTAACCTAGGCACAATCAAAGATTATGACTGATGGCGCTACCTTAATAGTCCATTGCACATATAAAGGATAAAAATAATGTCAGTGTGCCTCCTCATTAACGCACCATATCATCGACAGTCCGCTTAACTTGTAACAGGCTTACGAAGGCCCATAAGGGTTGTCACTAGATGCAGGTACAATACTCAAAGTAGCGCTTCTCAGCTAGTAATCTTTGAGAGCTATCGTGGTCCGCGGTAAAGGACAGTAGTGCGCTTAGTGTTTAGCTACTGCACTGCCCACTTATATCACAATGCTTTAGTTATTAAATCATTGCTGGCTTGTGCTTCTTGGTAGCTTTTGTCAAGAGTAAAATTAAAATGAAAGCATTTCGGGGGATAATGTTTTGTACTGTGTGAATTTTGTACTCTGATTTTGTATTGTTTGTGTGTGTGTGTGTTTTTTAAGAATGATAATCAAAAGGTACAGATTCCATTCCTTTATGATGGAATCTTGAATATGTTTACAGAAGGTACATTAGTGTTCGGGTTAAACTAAAAGAAAAAAGAAACAAAATCGCTTTTAGCCCCGGAAAATATAGGACACTTATTGAAACAATCGACTTTTTAAAATTAAATTATCATCGATTAAACAATGGCCTAAATTGTCCAAAATACACCTTTCTCTGTCTAAGTAAAAGTCGTGTTGCGAAACGAAACAGAGGACAAAAAAAACTATTTCCACCAAGAGAAGAAAGGCAAAAATCTTGCCTAAGTACGTACTTACCTTTAAGATGTTGACGTGAATGTAAATCAACAAATTATGCAGTGCACATCAAAACCATCAGCCTTTTTACAAAAACAATAACGCAATCATAATTATTACCATTTCATTAATTTATTACGTAGCCATATCCGTTAAGAATCCAATAAATCACATTTAAGCAAACAAGCCCCAACATTAATATAAACCAAGCCAATAATTACTGGGCACTAATTAATAATCTCGGTCTACAATCAGAATCAATGTGAATGTTCTCACGTTAAATACCTAATGGTAATAATTAATCTATATTTTGACAGATCTAGTTGGGTTAAAATATGTTCTTACAATAACTGTGCAACTATTTTTTTTTTCACGAGAAACAAACTTATAGCTTGAGGGTAAGCAATCACCGCCGCTCATGGATACCCGAAACTTCAGAATGGCTGTCGATACGTTACCGGCTTTTAAAAGAAGAGCACGCACATATTTGTATTTAATAGGTTATTTCGCAGTTTTCTATGTTCATAAAAGAATTTAAATACAACATGGCTAAAGATACTATATTACATTGAAATTTTAAATGTGTAAAAAAGTACCAAACGCCTGACATTTTTTAAGAGCAAAAATGATTAACAGCTTCCACGTGCTAACAGGTTCTGCATACTACTAGGCGCTCTGGTTGAACACACAAATTACAAATCAAAATTGCCTATCAATTTTAGGCTCACTTGTACAGCCGAAAATGGACGGTTAACCCTAGGTTAACCCACCATTTTATATGGAATTTGACAGTCAACAGCTCACTAACCTTGAGTTAAGCGGATGGTGCAAGTGGCCCTTAGCTCGATAGGACTCCTGTCACAACTATGTAATACGGTTTTCGTATATTTAGGTCATTACTTTCACAAAAACTCAGCAATTTATATAATCATGAGTATTTAAACACGCTCCACTAACCTCTTTTCTATTAATTTTGGGCGTACTACATATGCAAGAAATAAATTCTTAGCTATACTCTGTCAAACAAGTCTGTCAGTAAATAAGAACAAAGAAAACTATAATTATGCATCCTTTTATTTACGGTGCTAGAGAAAAGGATATCTATAGTTTTCTTTGTTCTTATTTACTGACAGACTTGTTTGACAGAGTATAGAACTTGTAGTAGATACTTATAATGAGAAATTTTCAGATATTGATATTTTCCACTTATCATTACCACAGTTTGTTTTTGCAATAAAACGTAAAGTTAAAAATTAAAATTATGTCTTTAGTAAGTAAGGTGGATTAGGGTAATTCCGAAAGTCGTCTAATAACGAAAATTGCATAAAAATCACCATTATTTCCATCATAATTATCAGGATTCCCCTTTCGGAATTTCCAGAGCTTTTCTGTCATTCGGAATTACCCATAGATTTAGAATTATTAAACTAGATTGTTTAGTTAGGTCAAAAAGTGTGTCCACATGAGAGGTAATTGTTTGGGCTGGTGTCCCTCTCGCACTTGCTGACAATGTCAACATTATTCAGTGACGTCATCACTGTCATAAATTGGGGATACCAGTCAATTTTCAAAGTTACTACTAAATCTACTAACACCCAATTGAAAGTATTTTTTAATTATACAAATCTTTGATTTACTGCCATCAAAATAATTACATTGTAATTCATGAAATAAAACTATGGAAACGGATTAAATCGCGTATAATGAATTTAAAATACATCCCGACGTTTCGAACTCTTTACAGCGTTCGTGGTCAACGGGTGACTGAGGAAAAATTAAAATGTGCAAAAGCTACCCACTTACAAGAAATATTAACGAACCATGACCACAAATAATATAGATTTCTAAGGCAGGTTCACACACTATTAATAAAGCTAGTTATACAATATTCAAAAAATTTACCATTACTCTGTTAAAAAATAATTAACCAATTAATCTACACAAAATTGACAAAGAAACAAACTGCAAATGTCCAACACCATACAACACAAATGCCTCACAGCCTTCGTCGTGCTTGTTCCATTATCAGATGTACTACTGGATCCCAAGCCGGTGGTAAAGTAAAGCCATCCTCTCTATTAAAGTTTGGATATTATGGGTATGGTTATTATGGGTTCCGTTTCCATAGTTTTATTTCATGAGTAACTATCGCGGTAACCGAAGACAATATTATGTACATTATAATTATTTTAAATTTTTTTGAAATATATCGAAACCCTAGTTTGAATATAACATTAAAATAAAATAAGAAGTTATAAAGTCAGGTAATATACAGATAAAAATACTACTAATATGGGAACCTCATTAACACTGGCAACACGTGCGAGAGGGACACCAGCCCAAACAATGCCCTCTCATGTGGACCGTTTTCGCTAGTCTGATACGATCGACTTTCTGTTTCAGTAATAAGGTTTAATTTCGTATGGCAAAAAATGTGATTGAGCTGTCCCCTGTAAAGGTCTTTGGAATTACCCTAATTCATCTTGCTTATTTCCTAAACAATATATACTCTGTCAAACAAGTCTGTCAGTAAATAAGAACTAAGAAAACTATAGGTATCCTTTTCTCTAGCACCCTAAAGAAAAGGATGCATATTACAGTTTTCTTTGTTCTTATTTACTGACAGACTTGTTTGACAGAGTATAGTTTTCTATAATTTTATTGTAGATACTTGAGTTTTGCATGTGCTAAATTTAAATTGTTACAATGTCAACTTCTGAGCAACATAACTGTTATTATTCATTAGTGGAAACTGTGCAGCATGTGAATGTGTAATTTGATTTTACTATATCGTCACTACTTTGAAAAAATCTCGTATCTCACACTACTCCTCAAAGTTAAAACGCGGTAAGTCTATATGCATTCCATACATACTTAGTACAATTTTCTTTTCATTAACAGAAGAAGATACAAGTTTTTTTCAAAGTAGTGACGATATTATGTATTGTTTTGCCAGTTTGTTTCGCAAAGGTTTAAATAAATATCTAAATAAACTGGAAAAAATTACAATGAAATCAAAAACCACTAAGTACAACAACTCTCACTACAATTTAGTACTCAAACTATACAGATAAAATAAACCGCAATAAAACACAAACAATAGTCCACAAGGCGGATCTACTGAAATAAATCACGCATGCGTAGGTGGGCGCAACCACCAATTACCAATTAGTCTCGCCGAGAACGTTCCGAATTCAAAATTCAAATTCATTCGGACGCCGCCCGCTGCCACGGACGTGCGTCTAAAATGGTAACGTGAAATTGTGGGCGGAAATATGGTGGTTATATTTAAAACTCTTAGGGCCACTTTCACCAACGAAAATAAAGGGTTAACCCATGAACCCATGAACCTATAATTCTATGGAAATAAGAAAATATGCCTACATGCGTTGTCAAATTGTATAAAAATGACAACAATCGAAAAAAAAATACGGAGCAACTTTTCATGCGTAAATTAATACTTTATCACGTTATTATGTGTAAAATCACAATATTAATTAATGTTCATAATCGTAAACCAACAAACTGCAAAACAAAAGTGTGACCAGTATTTTTTTTTAATAGTACCTATTTGCACACGGCGCACTGAGTCATTATTATTTGTTAAAAACAAGATAATTCTAAATTTCAAGTAAAATAATTAATTTTTGATAAATTAAGTGAAGAATTGATTTTCTTTTGACCTGAATTATAATTATTTTGATTTTAAATCGTGTTTGCACATCGCAAACCGTCTGCCATTGCTGGCTTGAAAGGTCGCCACCAAGCCATAAAATAAAATTAAAAAAAAAACGTCCGCCATTGTTGGGTCACAGCCGGTCTTCAGTGAGACTCACTCTGTTCTATTACTAGTCTGTGGGTTAACCCACCGTTTTATATGGAATTTGACAGATGACAGCCCGCTAACCCTGAGTCACAGTATAATAAAGAGTACTATCGTACAGTATGGCCACTCCCGCTCCCCGCTGAAAGTGCCGCCCACCCCCTCTCGGTTACCTCACAGTTACCGCCTGTCAAAAACGCGAACAGTCGACCTGTCATATTTCACTCTTACAAGCATAGTACGCGTTCACCTACACGAGCTTAGACTGTGTGCTAAGAACGCGCCTCTTTCATATATTTGATCGCCAGTGTCCGAGGTGTGCCCGAGTTAAGTGATTGGTGCAAATGGGCCTTAACCCTTTAGGGCCACTTGCACCTACAAAAATGGAGGGTTACCCCACCATTTTACATGGAATTTGACAGATGACAGCCCGCTAACCCTGAGTTATGTGGTTGGTGCAAGTGGGCCTTATTACAATATTTTTGAAGTTCTTGTTTGACTTTCAAAGAATGCTCCTATGTCTGGGTCAAATCTTGTGAGCTAAATTATATCATCGACTTATTGAGCTGAAACTTGACATTTCTACGCTACTACGCATTTCGAACTTAAACTAACCGACAATACTATAGTATGTAAGGTGCATTAGGGTAATTCCGAAAGTCGTCTAATTTCTAAAACTCACCATTATTTCCATCATATCAAGATTCCCCTTTCGGAATTACCCGAGCATTTCTGTCATTCGGAATTACCCTAATGCACCTTACCATGTAATTCTGTTCTGATCTAAAAATTAGAAATAAAACAAAATGATTATCGAACATCATTTTTATTAAATTCATAAAATTTCCAAAATAATCTCTCGGAAATAGCATTACGTTACTTATTAAAACTATACATGATTACATTGATACTGTAAGAAATGACACATTTTAAGACCTATTATGTTTTTTTTTTTTTTTTTAACTTCTGATTAGCAGAAACGTCTACAAAAAAAAATCGTCTGTAAATCTATTATGTTTTATTTATATGTTCTTTTATTAATTTTACACTTAAAACTGAATGAGACTCGTTCCCTCTTTCATTAGGGCCACATAATGGTGTTCGTAATCAATTTCAAATATTCGCATTAAAAATAATATACCTAGTCTTAGCAAAATAATACAAAAACAAAACATATTAAGGTACAGCAGGGCAATTTCGACTGGGGGACAAATGCATCTAATTCATTTTTTCCATGTTTTACAATGTTTGTATTATTAATTAGAGTGTCCACTGGTTATAATTATATGGCACGCGTGTTACTCATACTCATACTCATAATTTATTGATAATATATAATTACAGGTCACCCTCTCTCTCTACTATACAAATAATTGTTATTACAATTGGGATTATATATAATTAATATTTCCTAGTCAGGAATTCATCGAGCATTAGAACGACTGCTCAACAAGCCAAGTTTTGAGTTTGTTTTTAAAAATTGTCATAGTAGGTGCATCTGTTATTACCGATGGTAAGTTGTTATACACAGCGGGACCCATAACGTGTATAGTTTTAGACTTTTAGCCGTCTTTGCTAAGTTACATATGGAACTTAACTTTATAGTGTAATAATGGAAAAAATGGATCAGTTACAATAGCCCCCCAGTCGGGATTTGCCCCGCTGTACCTTACATTCTTCATACTAAACATTTTATGCATTAAAATTAGGCTACTTAACAATTTAGCACCATACTAATGAGTATTCTAAATAAATTAAAAAGAACGCCTAAAATATTTAAAAACTTTTCACTATTAAATGCAAAGTAATTGTAATCTCTAATTTAGCCATTTAATTTACTAACGTATTTATTTATAAATAATATTGTCATATTCAAAATAACTCTTTATTACACCTTTATTTACAGAACTATATAAAATTTATGGAATAATTATAACTTACCAAAGACATAAATATAATTATAATTCCGTATAGACAGATAAAGTCTAAGAAAAAAAACGTATCTCAGTACCACACAGAAAATGGCCTAGATGGCATTACACCTCTGGGGTACGCTCCTAGATGGCGCAAATATTAATATTTGTCATTTTAACACATATCAAGCTAAGAATACGGGCCAAATTATCAAAACTGAGGTTCAAAAGTTTTAAGCTTGTGACAAGAGATGGCAGTATGTACTGTGATTACACATTTTATTTTGACGGTAACTCTCTATAATACTCGACCCTCTTTGTAAATTACTAAGGTATAATCGGGAGCAATCAAAATGGAATGAAAAAGGAACTTTCATACAAAGTAACCAGATCCATTGGTTAGAGGTGTATCCACGTAAAAGTAACGTGAGTCACTTCATTGAGTGTTCATTTGAACTACAGCTGCAAATGAAAGGATAAATCGGGAAAGTAACACTTATTTAGAGATAGATTGTCACTTTAACTTGCATCGTGAATAAATGGAACATGCAATAAAATCGTGACCCATGTTACTCTTGCCGCGGATTAACCCAGAGATGAATTGCTATATTTATTTTATTCGTCACGTTCCTATAACAACCAGTTTTCACCAACAAGGTTTTTGGTTAAAATAGCGCCTCGACACATTTGTCATTTGAATCGTTTTTGAATCGTCACGTTCCGTAAATTTGTCCGATTCTGCTTTCTCTCAGTGTAAATTTGTCCGTCAGCCATTCTTTATTCGTCACGATCATCGATGGTCTTTCTCAACTACGGTCAATTTCGTTGTTCATCTTTATCTTAATTCGTTTCGTTCTGTACTCGTCATAATCTTCTTTCGGCATGTTCGCTGTTAAATCTATGTTTTTCGTGTTTTTTCGTATTCTTAGGTCGGTACCAACTTAGAATATGACCAAATACGAAATGACGAAAAACGATTGAGTCGGAATAAGAAAAAGCCAACAACTCATTATGGTCAAAGACGATAATGATTGCAGACTAAGTTGACGAATGAAGAATGGCTGACGAAAGCAGAATCGGACAAATTTAGGAACGTGACGAAAAACGAACGAGTCGACCCAAGCCAAGTATACCTTTATTTTCAATGTGGCATCAATAACTAAATGATCCTTATTAAGGATATTTCTTTCAGAATTTCTGTAAGAATTTCAGATACAAAGATAGCATTGCACTTGACTTAAAGCATAATATGTAGGGACCTTTCTATCATAGAAAACCAGAATTATAATAATGTAATAACTAACGTGAGAGAAGTATTCACACATTACATTAATTAGTACCGATACATCACGATCTCATTTCTGCAGTATCTACTTTAGTATAGCCAAAATCTAACCATAAATTATTGAAAAAAACTACATACTTATAAAAAGTTACGGAGTCTTATGAGTGTAGTGTGATGTGATCGTCTATCCATACTAATATTATAAATGGGAAAGTGTGTATCTGTTTGTTTGTCCGTCTTTCACGGCAAAACGGAACGACGAATTGACGTGATTTTTTAACTGGAGATAGTTGAAGGGATGGAGAGTGACATAGGCTACTTTTTGTCTCTTTATAACCCCCCACTTCTCTAAAATGGAAGGTGGAAGTTTGTATGGAGCACTCCGCAATTTTCGAATTTAGCGCGATCGAAGCCGCGAGAAAAAGCTATTTTTTTTATTAAATCGACTGACTAGGCTTTCGAAACTGTAGGTAATCGTACCTATCTATTCATAGAACGAGCACTACTACAGTCATTTAAAATGATAATTAATGCCTGACCAGAAATATATGACTACTAGCTTTTACCCGCGGCTTCGCGCACGTTAGAAAGAGACAAAAAGTAGCCTATGTCACTCTCCGTCCCTTCAACTATCTCCACTTAAAAAATCACGACAATTCGTCGCTCCGTTTTGCCGTGAAAGACGGACAAACAAACAGACACACACACTTTCACATTTATATTATTAGTATGGATAAATTGTCAGGGGGCGCTGTTATTCTGCTATATCGAGGGTTTACTGGTGAAACCCGATTAATCGAGATAATTTGTTTAACAACATTCCACATAGTTGGAATTTCAAAAACCAGTTTGCTCAACCCAGTTGAGGTTATCAGCTCAGCTAGCGTCTTGGGAACCTTTGCACCTGGAATGACTCGTGGGGGGTTGTTTGACTGAATGATGTTGTGGATGTTTTCTGTTTTTTTTTTTGTTGTATATGGTAGTTTGCTCAACTTATCGGGTTTCACCATTAAACCCTCGATATGCGGTGACAGTTCAGTATCTATTATAGTGTGAAAATAGTTCTAATGAAATTCCGCAACATGGCGCGTAGTCATATATTTCTGGTCAGGGGGGTTACCATGACGTACTAAAGCCGAGACAGTTGAGAGAGAGGGACGGAGCTATGTAACTGCTATAGCAAGCTGTGTCGCTTTCTCTCAACCTAAACTGAACGTCTTTAGTACGTCATGGTAACCCCCCAGGCTTTAATAAATTATAAACTGAAATATACATAATTGAAAAAGCGATCAAGCCCACTGTTGGCGAAGCCGGAAATCGAACCCGGGTCTCCAGCTAACGCGGCTGACGTGATAAACCGCTACACCACCCCGACCGCCAACCCACCAGTGGGCTTGATCGCTTTTTCTTTAGTGTATGGTATCTATTTCAGTTTATAATTGATATATAGTAGTGTTACTACTTAAAAAAAAATAATAATAAAATAATTTGATTTGTTCCTTACATCGAGGCTTTAATAAGTTGTACTTATTGAAAACGCATTTAAAAATTTATTTTAAGTTATAAATAATAAATTGGCAATTGTGAAAAAGAGGTCTTGGACCATGTACTTAAAAATAGAGGGACAGTTTAAAAACGTTATCAAAATAAATTACTAAATAGGCTTACTTTTAGTAACTCTTAAAATATCTAATATCTATAGTTACAATACTTATTTAATAACAATTAATCTATTATATAGTTTTTTCAATATGTGTTTATAATTTTGTAAACTTTAAGATATGTATTAGAATTCTGAAATATATTATTGTAAAAATATATTTGTAAACTAATTTTGTGTTCCAAAAATTTTGATAATTATTTTCATCAAAGTGTCAAAATTCTAAAGTCATAAATTATAATTTAGTTTATGTGCGTATAGAAAATTCTAATCGAACTCAAAAAAACGTTTTACCTAGGTACACATACCTACATACCAGTCAAAATAAATCTTTGATACATTTTAGGACAAAACACTCTAAATTTTCTTGTCAAATAATAATATAAACATTCATATTTACATGACATTTATCTCTTTTCCTTTGTTGTAAAATATCACACACAACTTCAAAAACTTCGAAGTAGGTACTTTCCTTTAATAAATGAGGTTAAACCTTCATACACTATTAGCGGACCAACCTCTTTGCCACTCGTTGACTATGTACAAATGTAGTGCGGAAAGGTTTCCATCGTATTTTTCCGGAAACGTTCGTATTTGTCATGCTAGTTGAGTCAATGTCAGTACATCTTGTACTGAAATAGCATGAGACGTTCGTAAGTTTCCGTAACAATACGAAGGCAAATCTTTTCGCACTACATTGCTAATGATTAAAATAAGTAAACTAATTAAATCAACATTTATTCCAAGACATTATGGCACACTTAGAAGAAATGTTGACTTGGCTATCTTGTCAGTGACCTTGTATTTCACCACGGTGACATTTGTCACGCGACAGTGACTTTCAACCCCTGACTTCGGTGAAATTGTGGAATGAACTGCCCCGGTCTCTCAAACAGTCTCAGTCTGTGGCATCACTCAAGACTAATTTGAAGAAGCTTTGGCTTTCCAACCAAGCGTGATCTGGTTGTGTATTCCATCTGAACCTACTCCTATTTGAGAAGTACATATTTCTTGCGATATTCATATTTATGTATATATATATTTATATATCGTATTTTATTTGTGTATTCGTGTATGTAGTTTATTTCATAATATTATTTAGTGTTTATGTAGTTTATTTACTTGTGGACATTATTTTGGTTTATTTCTGACCTTTATTGTACTTCTGTAAGTTTGTCTATCTTGCCTACTTTAATGTTCCTCTCATCTAATCTAAGGTTAGCTGGAAGAGATCCCTTATAGGGATAAGTTCGCCTTTGTACCTCTGTTCCTGTAAACTGTATATGAATCTGTTGTACACAATAAAGTGATTACTACTACTACTACTACTTCACAGCTCAGCCTGTCCAAGAAGTAAATATTATCGCTGAGTAACATTGTTACTTACTGACCCAGAAATGGGCACCAAAATTATGAAAGTGCAATGGCACTTTGACCGTGGTGAAAACGGCTACAGGTTATTTTAGACCTTTACCAACGTATTTTAGAATATCCGATTTACATCCCTCCAATGGATGTGGGTGGTTTGACGTAATATGTGGTTAGTGTTCCTTTCCCCTTCACAAATGTGGGTCCTCGACATTCACACGTGTAGCCTGCGTTCATGAGAACCCTGAAACAAACGTCAGCGCCTTAGGAACATTGCCTAGCAAAGTTTCTTTTAGGATAAGTCCGCATAGGCAGGCGGCTTCCTAAGCGCCTAAACCCTAGCTGTTTGTACAGTAGTCTGTGTAACAGACTTGTTTGGTTACATCGATACTAAATGTCTAGCTAGGCTCCAAATGCGTAATATTATGGCCTATCGCAAAATTCTAGAACTTACCTCTGATACGCTATTTGGTATGTATGTGACTCGCCAGGCTCTAGACGCTAAGCAAGCGACCTGCCTGTTCGTACAATGCCTTAAGGGAAGATTCAACTTGTTTCAGGCGTTTGTAAAACAATTCTAAGTATTCTATATCAAATCTTACTACAAACCAAAACACCGTAATATTTTAGTTAACTCTTGGCAGAATTGTCGTGATTTTTCAAATTAAATCAAATCAATAGTTATTTGTTTTACAAGGGGGCAAAGTAGTTGTTTAACCGCACGTGCCTATATTGATACCCGAGCAAGCGAAAGGTTCCAATATTGAACCGCAAGCGTAGCGAGTGGTTCAAAAAGTGGAATCTTGAGTATTGCGAGGGTTTCAAGGCTCGAAGGTTAAACAAACTTTGCCACCGAGTGAAACCCAAAATTTTTCACCACACCAACACGAACAAAATACTGACTATAAAACATCAAACTAAATCAAATCCATCGATTTATTCAATATTTATGATCCAAAATCAACATTTATAGATAAATTCTATCAGCTAGCTTAAGGCATCAAGTTAAAATTTGTATGAAATTACGTTGCACTTTTGTGGATAAAATGCAATTTTGCTATCTGTTTTCGAATAGCAAAGTAAGCCTTTACCCGTTGGTGTGGTGAAAAAATCTTTATTGCTGTAATACTACACGTTACATTTTTAAGTAGGTAATACTAACCCTTTAAGGGCATAGCAATGACTTATAATTAATTTTGGCTACTCATAACAGCGATTTTTCATATTTTCCAATACGTTCCAATACGGAGTTGCGAGAGTAATTCGTCGACAACAGTATCACCAATTTAATGGGTGATTATAGGTACTATTGATAACTACTTGTTTTACTTTGTTAAGCGGCTGATACTTACTTAGCAGTGTCCTCTGTGACCTGTATCCGTCCCATGACACCCGTGGAGTCCATTCTTGAAGCCACATTGACGGTGTTGCCCCAAATGTCGTACTGAGGCTTCTGAGCGCCAACAACTCCGGCTATCACTGGCCCGTGGTTTAAACCTGGAAAACAATAGATAAAAATTATGTGGGCAATCAATACCCTTATGGAAAGGCCGGCAACGCACCTCCAACACCTCTGGTGTTTCGGGTGTCCATGGGCGGCGGTGATCGCTTACCATCAGGCGACCTGTCTGCTATTATCACATTAAAAAAAAAAGTATCGAAGACTAGATATGAAACACTCGGCACTATTTTTCATTTAATTGAATAATAGTGGGTACCTATAGGTTTCCATCACTTAAGTACGGTTACGAAAATGAAAATTAATAGGTACAGTCGACTACAAAGAGATGTATCCACTTTTTCACCTTACCGCCTTCACCTTAGTCTACTATACTGGGTCCTCGAAGTAGTATCCTCTCGCGATAAGTTTTGACGACCGGTTTGGCCTAGTCGGTAGTGACCCTGCCTGTTACGCCGCGGTCCCGGGTTCAAATCCCGGTAAGGGCATTTATTTGTGTGATGAGCACAGATATTTGTTCCTGAGTCATGGATGTTTTCTATGTATATAAGTATTTGTGTATTATATATATCGTTGTCTGAGTACCCATAACACAAGCCTACTTGAGCTTACCGTGGGACTCAGTCAATCTGTGTAAGAATGTCCTATAATATTTATTTTATTTTTATTTATTTATAAGTAAACTTAACAAGGTTTTGTTTCAACTCATTTCAATCGATATTAATTTTCGTTTACAAGATTCAAGCCATAATAAATCACGCAACTCTGAATTCGTGATTCCACCGCGCCGGTCAATTTTTAATAAGAAATCTTGTTTTTATACGATCTAGGTTCCAACAACTTTACAATGATTATTTGAATATGTTCCTACTAAAATTGGACTCACCTATCCTAAGTTTGAACCTCTGAAACGATTCTCGGTTAATCTGGTCCAGGATTGTCATCAGAGCAAACGCAAACTCCACTAGGATCGCCACTGTATGCTCTTCCTTTCCTTTCGCATCCTGAAAAAGGGACAAAAAGAGATTTTAGTCGTATTGTGCAGTTTTTGCTAGGCTAAAAGAATCTGCTTGCAGCTGGAATAACATACCACCACCACACTAGGGAGTAAATAAGGATTAGGCGGAAATAGCATAGCTAAAGTAATTGTTATTGCTAAAAGGGTTTGTAACTGTCATACTCAGAAAACTTGGGTAAAGTGGCTTAAAATGACAAATAGTTTTGTTTATGTAACGCCTATATTTTTATTTATTTATACGTCATTCTTATTATAGGCCCAAGCGTATAAATACTAAGATGCTTAGAAATCCTAATCTGCTAAGTTTAGATCGATTAGGGAAACTTGCACCAACGATTTGTGCAAGTTTATATGGGATTTAACATATGACAGCCCACTAACCCTGAGTTAAGTCACAGTATAATAAAGAGTACTATCGTACAGTATGGCCACTCCCGCTCCCCGCTGAAAGTCCCGCCCACCCCCTCTCGGTTACCTTACAGTTACCGCCTGTCAAAAACACGAACAGTCGACCTGTCATATTTCACTCATACAAGCATAGTATGCGTTCACCTACACGAGCTAAGACTGTGTGCTAGGATTGCGCCTCTTTCAATATATTTGATCGCCAGTGTCCGAGTAGTGGTTAAGTGTTTGGTGCTAGGCCTTAGAGATCTAGTGCAAAAAGGCTTTCCTTCATATTTTTCCGGAAATATTCATATTTGTCATGCTAGTTCAGACACTGTCAGTACGTTTTGTACTGACACTGATTGAAAGAAAACTTTTCGCACTACATTTGTAGATGTGTAATATTATAATTATGTCTTAATGGTTTTTCTTACCGTTTGATCCTCTTTTCCTGGCCTTAATCCTGAAGCAATCATGTAAGTGCTTCCAATGGTTTTGATCTTTTCTATTCCGCTGAACTTCGGCTTCAATAATAACTGTAAAAATATTAGTGAACTTCATTCAAACATAGGCCATTATAAAGTTTATAATATACTAAGTTATCAAAGTAGTATAATAGATATGGATGTTACCGTAAAAGCCCGAATTACCGAACTGGAACTAGGTTTTACCGGTTCGGAAGTTTTGGCAATGAAAAACTTGTGATAGGTTCTATGATAATGTATCTACTTATGTGGTTTTGCAAATTTCACCTTATCAAAGTCGCAGATAATCTCATTGAGTAACCGCAGGCACTCTAGCCCCTGCTTGTTGACGTCAGTCTCATCGTAGAACTCCTTGTAGTTGGGAATGGACGCAAACATGACCGCGATGCTTGAGTAGCGCTTCGTGGTAGAGGTCCTCCTGAAAATTATGAATATAAAATTAGAATGTATTAAAAGCATCTGACAGGCAATTGGTGCGCGATAAATGATAAAATCAGGCCGTTCTTCAAAAGTTCGATAGAACGGCCTCAGATGTTTTATCATTTATCGCGAGATATCACCTGCTAATTTTTTTAGAGCGTGTAGGAAAATGGTGTTGATGCGTATATAAGTAGTTGCACCTAATGTCACTACACGCAGCAAGCATGGAATTGATAAGACGCCAGCTCTCGGAAGACACTAGGGTGAGGTTAAGACATCCCTGACAGACTTTAGATTAAAGACTAGGCTTCCAGTTAACAAGCCCTTCCTTGCGGCTTGAGCCTGAAAAAACCTCTAAATCCTTCCAGAATTCGGTTTATGATGTGAACTCGTTTTGACAGTCTTGATTGTGGAGTAAAGCGACTACGAATATAGCATCAGTCCGGCTTTGGTAACGTATGGGAGCATGAAAAATCTGGGTTTCTACTAAAGTGGTAATAGGTGAAAGCTCAATATCTCACCTCCGAAGCCACAGACGTCAAGAAATGCTGCGCAACATGAGCAGGCAGAATATTCTCCAGCAGAATCTTATTGATTCCCCTCATCGTCTCCACCTCCTCCTGTTCAAACTTGAGTTTGTCCTTCCAGAGGAAGTCGGTTCTCGATGTGAACTCGATCTGGCGGTCCAGATGTGAAGGAGGGCGGCTACGAAGACTAGCACTAGGCCGGCTTTGGTTGCGTATGAGAGCATGGAAAATCTGGAAAAAGCGGTTAAGATTTGTTTAGCCATTTTTCTGATACGTATAAATGGAATTTAAACACATCCTCATTCCTATCTTCCATCGACGGAATATAACAATGACTTTATCAGACTGACTGATGACTTTATTAAGCAAATTATAGCCAAGATAAATACACCGAAAACAATTTGGTGACTGATTCAAAAATTACTTTGGTTTAGTCCCAGAATTATATCGGTTGTGAACTGGGTTTATATTTTATTAACGTATTCATCAAACTCAAGACATCAGCGGGTTGTGATGGAAGAGTTTTGAAGGCGCAAGCAACGCGATATGAGTGGTGTGTGCGCAGCACATCATCACTAACTTCAGGACAAATTCTAAACAAAGGAACACTTCCTGGGGCCAATGTTAGGGTGTTAGAAGGATTCAGATGGAGTAAAACTTACTCATCAGGCTCAGACACCAGCTGCTTGTGATAGAAGAGTTCTGAAAATACAAATAGAGCGATGTGTGCAGTTAGCACGTAGCCCATCACCACTAACTTCAGGAAGAAACCTACGCGAAGGAACACCGATATTGAGTTAGGTGTTACAGGGAGAGAGATGCACATCTGCAGTGACACTTACTCTCCTTCATCAGAGGATTGTGGTAGAACAGCCCTGAAGACGCGAACAGCACAATATACGTGGTCAGCACGCAGCACATGACGTCTAGCTTCAGGACGAAGCCTACTCGAAGGAACACCTGTATTGGGTGTTCGTGGGAGATGCAGTGACACTTACTCGTCAGGCTCAGACGTTAGCGGGTTGTTATAGAACAGCTCTGAAGATGCAAACAGCGCGATATGTGTAGTTAGTACGCAGCCCATCACCACTAACTTCAGGACGAATCCTACGCGAAGGAACACGGAGATTGAGGCCAAGGTGAGCACTGAGCTGTAGAGGTAGCTCTGGAATGAGATAGAATGTTCATCAGACTTATATGTATGGACCGGAATGTAGACCGTAATTACCTTTTTTGATTTTTGACAGTTTTCTAGAACTATCGGTTCCTATAATTCTTTTACGCCTCCAACAGATTGCGCAAACTCAATTAAACGTAAATATTTAGAATCGAAGGATTTTTTTCATACAAAATATCTCTCATTTACTCTGCCTTCATCTCATACCATTCTTATCTTCTGTTCTTAATTTCTTTTCCTGTTTCTTCCCTCAAAATGCATCCGTACCTCATAGGTACGTTTCTCATCTTATAAATTTTCGTCCTCTCTTTTTAATTCACATCGGTATAACATTTTTAACTTACCGGCGCTTCTTCCAGTTCAAAATGCCGTACTCTGTCGGCCTTCACTTCATTGGTATAGTTGGTGTCGTTCTGTAGTCTCTGCCACCTCAGTATCTCAGGCTGGTCGTCGGAGTCTGACGGCTGAAACTGTAAGCAAATAAATGACAATCAATCATTTTTTGGGAAGACCGTTATAGGTTGAATTGTGATTAGATCTGTTAATTTCTAGGCTAAAAGCTCTAAGTGTTTCTTATATGTATACTCTGTCAAACAAGTTTGTCAGTAAATAAGAACAAAAAAAACTATAGGTATCCTTTCCTCTAGTACCCTAAAGAAAAGGATGCATATAGTTTTCTTTGTTCTTATTTACTGACAGACTTGTTTGACAGAATTTAGGTACTTACTAAGTTTATGACAGCACAAGCGCCGATCAGAAAAACTGACACCAGGAACATCGTGATTCTGATGTATCTATTGTTTGTCACCACCTGAAACGTACAATAATTTTCTTTTATTTTAAAACTTACACAAAACAGCAGTGGGCAGTTTTATAGGATTGATTAGCCGGTGAAGGAGAAAGAGTAGTTCTTGAATAGTGATCTCGAACTGAAAGACCGATAAAAAAATGGTCTTCTTGAAGGTCAGAAAGTATCAATGGAAGAGAGTTGAGCATGGCTAGTTGTTGTGGAGATCCCTAGAAGATCAAGCCCAACAGTAGTATTAGGTTTATAAGGTGATGATACTGATGATAAATCACTCACCAGTAGGCCTAGCACATTTTTCTCATTTTCATTTAATTTCATGATTGCCGCGAGAGTAAGTCGCCGCGAGATAGATGACACGTCTTCTTCTAACTGTATCATGACATAAGAACGGGTAGTCTAGCTATCTCGCGGCGACATACTCTCGCGGCAATCATGTGCTAACCCTGCTGTCTCAGTTTAGTAACATAACAGTTGTCAGCATACAAATCGTCAGCAGCGGGGATGTCGGACAGCGCTCTTCTTAAAGACCAGCCGGCATATTATGCTTCCAATTTTATTATTTATCGACGTGGATAAGACATCTGTCACTCTCGCACTGACATACTTGCCAAAGCGTGACGGATTCTTTATCCGCATAGATAAGTGATAAAATTGGAAGCATGACACGCCTACAGAGACAACGTAAGTAAGAAGCTTAGCTTGCTGACATGGTCAGAGAGTTGACAGACTCAAGTGACAGGGGGCAAGATAAGATAGCGGCTCGAACCGAAAGAGAAGATAGATTGTTGAAGATAACTAGTAAAGATCCAATTGAAGAGATTTGAGAACAGCCAGTCCTAGTGGAAATCCAAACACAATGAGATTTAGCTGACATGATAGAAACGAAACACCCACCTGTCCCGGTTTAGTACAGGTGTCAGCATACAAGTCGTCAGCAGCGGGGATGTCGGACAGTGGCCGTCGCGGAAACGTGCCGTCGTGCCACGACAAATACACGAACACCATCAGCATGAAAAACGTCGGCCCGAACGATGCGTAGAGGACGATACCCCTGGAATGCACACAATTCTGTATAATATAAGTATGTATTTATCTATATAAGTATGTATATCGTCGCCTAGCACCCATAGTACAAGCTTTGCTTAGTTTGGGGCTAGGTAGATCTGTGTAAGGTGTCCCCCAATATTTATTTATTTATTTATTTAATTTTCTAGTTCACAGTTTTTTCCTGGTTTGTTTTTCAATATTTACCTACACATTAGTTACTCGTCAAAAATTTCATCTGGATTTTATATGGAGTCATTTGGAGACTCATATCCAATCAATCCAACAAACCAATATCTATTGCTTCAACCAAAAACTTCACTTTCGATACTTACAGTTCTGATCAAGATCTAGTTCAGAATATCTTTTATACACCTGTGTGCTCAAACAACATGCTTAAGAATATTTTCTTCAACACAAACTAGTGCAAATTGTAGCCGCAAGAAATTAAATAAGGCTAATTTATACACCGTGTTTTTATTTAATTAGGTCAACTTCGGCAAATAGTTAGGTACATTATAAGGAACATAATGGCATAGTTCGTTAACTTTCTTAAATTTGTATTTTTTTTATTTCTAAAAAAACCATACACCTGCGATAGATGTTAACTTCAATTGCTGTTGAGAAACGGGCTTTACAATTAACTCACACTAAGTGTCAAAACTATGACATGTCAATCGCATATCGAACACGCAAAACCCGTTTCTAAACAGCAATTGATGTAACATCTTTATTGCAGGCGTATGGGATTTTTCAGAAAAAAGTTAACTATGCTATGCTAACTACTACGCTATGCTATACTATGCTATGTTAACTATGCTATTCTGTTTCCTATAATTGACCAACTATATGCCGAAGTTAACGAAATTCAATAAAATCACGGTGCATAATTAAATATTGACAGTTTTGACATCATCAGTCATCAAATTTGACATCATTTTACATCAATCATTTTTTGATAAAGAAGGGTAACACAACAGATACAAAAATAAGGCACTGTCATCAACATCATTAAACAAACGGTTTGCAAGGCTATTATTTAAAAATATTTCCATCATCACCTCCATAATCCATCAGATATCTTAATCACTATAAATGAGGCTTCCAAACAGCTTTAAACGAAGAGTAAATAAATCGCATTAAAGCTGAGTGTTGCTGCAGTTAATTTCTGTCGCTGTTAATTTGCTGCTAATTTAGACTTACCGCCGCTCCGTGGTTTGTTCGAGCTTGTGAAAATCAACTTGAGCTATGAGAAAATTGCAAGTTTAAATTGCACTGTTTTGAAATGTATACTAGTTAGCTTGTAGATTTTGTAAGGACTGTTTAAAAATAAGGCTTTACCAATGGGGAGAACTATTGGAAGCAAATAAACACAGATAAGTACGTAGATGCACATGTATGACATGGGTGCCCTCTATTTCGCCTATCATTAATTCGCATAATTGGAATTCGCATAACAGATTTGGCATAACATAATTGTTCATAACATTGAATAAGCATAATATTAAAAATGCATAATTCTTATTTCGCATAACAATGAATCTGCATAATTGAAATTTGCATACTATTATTTCGTATAACTTTAATTATCCTAAAATGAATTGCCATACTTACTAACTGTATGGAGCAAGCGATTGGATCAATCAGGGGCTGATTTTCCAATTTCGAGCGCTCGATTTTGAGTCTTTAATTTTATACTGTCTCACTTATTAAGCATGAAAAAAATAGGGGTAATTAAGGTACAGCGGGGCAACCTCGAGTAGGGGGCAAATGTAACTGGTCAATTTCTTCCATGTTTTATAATGTTTGCATTATTAAAAAAAAACTGTTTATTTTTAAGAAACATACATGCATTTATGAACTTAACTGCTAATCTTAAATTAAAAAGATTATTTGAGTTAAGGAGTCTTTATTTTATTTATACATTACTTATTAAGTTTTTTCGTTTTTCATAAGTGTTTTTCAGAAAATAAAGTGTCTACCAGTTATGTAATAGGCGTGTTCAGTGGATACATGTAATAATGGAATAATGGAAATAGTGTAATAATGGAAAAAATGGATTAGTTACAATTGCTTTTTAGTCTATATTCTTACTAAAGAAATTGAAAATGGATAGTATTTAAATAATATTATTACATCGTTCAGATTTTCGCAGACCGCACGTGCCAATACTGATACCCGAGCAAGCGGAAGATTCCAATATTGAACCGCGAGCGTAACGAGTGGTTCAAAAAGTGGAATCTTGAGCGTTGCGAGGGTGTCAAGGCACATTAACCTTCGTACGGCACGTTAAACATTGCCACCGAGTTTGAAACACAAAATTTTTCACCACCCCAACACGAACAAAATACTGGCTGTAAAACATCAAACTAAATCAAATCCATCGATTTCATCAATATTTATGATTCAAAATCATCATTTATAGGTAAAATTCTATCAGCTAGCTTAAGACATCAAGTTAAAATTTGTATGAAATTACTTTTCACTCTTGTGGATAAAATGCAATTTTGCTATCGGTTTTCGAACAGAAAAGTAAGCCGTTACCCGTTAGTGTGATGAAAATATAATTTTCTTGTATGCCATTTAAACATTCTACGAAACAAAGTTATGCTTATTATACTTATACCAATTCATCGTTATAACAATTTACATTATGCGCATTAGCATTATACGAAATCTGTTATGCGAAATAATGATATGCGTATTAAACGTTATGCGTAATAAACGGTATACCAATTCATATTAGGAGTATTCAGTTATGCGAATTAATATAGACCCGTATGACATGTATGTTGTTAATCCTCTGAATTGTTTTGTTAGGTAAATAACAAAAAAAAAAGACAAGAGCTTGACAAATTTATTTAATGGTGTCTTAAAGACACACAAGTGATATAAACAAGCAATATGATGTTGTTATAAATAGTCAGTAATGTAACTCAAAGATGCGGTGTACGTTCCACTGTGATGACAGATCACAAAAAATATATTCTACAGAATATGCACATAAAAAACCGAGCGCATGCAAAAGGTATAACTTAGATAACAAAATTTATAATAATGTGTGTAGTAACAGGCCATCAGAAGGGCAGACTACGGATCAAGCCAATCGAATAAACTTTTGACTCAAATGAACTGAAAAGTCTGTGACTAATCAGTCAGAAAAGGACATTCAGCATCCAAAGATCTTTTAAATTCAGTGAAGCGTTAATTTCGTGGAACAAGATTCACCCCTTATCACCAACTTTTACTTTCAGACTTAAAACATTCAGCCTTTTATAATCCTTATATTTTAATAGAAACCAAAGATAATCTTTGAAGATAACACTCCTCTTAAAATGAATATGAAGAACTTGACTTTGTAACTTTACTATCAGCTCCATAAATTTTCTAATAAAATCAAAGATGGCTTCCAATTTGTTAAGATAAATCTAGAATTGGAAGTTTGAGTTGAATATACGGTGCATTGCAGCCTGGCCAAGGCAACAATCGCTATCGTTTCGACAACGAAACGCTTCGTGTCTTTATCAGTTTTATCACACTTGTATATTAGCGCAACAGTGACAGTTACGTTTCGATCGCTGCGGAGCGTAAGCGATTCTGATCTTTTCTGGGCATCCTGCAGGGCGATTATGCTTGCAATTTTATCAATTATCGACATGGATAAAGCATCCGTCACGTTCTGGCAAGTATGTCAGTGGGAGAGTAACAGGTGTCTTAAGACCGATTTGCATGCGAACTCGCATGCGATTTAAGGTACATTACGGGCTGTTGAGGTTACATACAATTGCACAGCCATCTGATACCGCAATGTAATAAAACTCGTATGCGAGTTATCGAACCGTCTAAATGAGCGCTGATCCACGTTGATAAGTGATAAAATTGGGAGCATGATAGGCCGGCTGCAGGGCTAAGATGGACGGCTCTCTATCATTTGTCACCATGTCTGTCACGTCCTAACAAGTTAGTAGGAACGTAAGCGCGAAAGTGATGCATGATATGACAATTGACAAAAACACGACCATGATACGGCCACTGCAGAACAATGAAAGTTAATTAAACCTGGCAACATAAAATTGAAGCTGCTGTAGGTAATTTATGCATATTTGCGCACACAAATTTAACCGTATATTGTGCACTGTGCACGACACATATTGAACCAACTTTAGCAATTAAAACTTAAATCGCTTTAACGCAACATTAATTTAACATACTTTAGTATTAAGACTTTAACCTTGATTTTAGCATTTAAAGAGTTGCACAAGAATTTTTAAATGGCAGTAATACGTAATACGTTATTTAACGTTTTTCCTATCCCTGTTTTGGCAGCAGTACAAGAGGTTAAGTACGTTATTGGATTTTCTTTCTGCTCAAAGATTTAGACTGCTGTGTATAGTAAAATAGTCTTATTTTTCATCAGTAATCGCTGGCCCGATATATTGTTAAATCAATCAATCAACTGGCTGGAAAACATTTTTTCTAGAAAATAATGCTACCACTCCTATCGGATCATTGCCGTCTTCGAAGTTCTGCAAATAGCAATGGTTCATCTGGTTGGCTGCGGTACCCTAACGGTGGCCTATTTTACCTACTGCCTAACCTGTGGTCCGCAGACATGAGTGTTTTATCTCCGACAATAGGTACTATTAAAATGCTAGAAATGTCTCTCACCTTGGCACTGTGAGTATTTGTATCACAGCTAACAGCAGGAACAGTAGGGCAGCGCAAGCCACGTTAAATTTGAACTGTTCGTCCGGTTGGTTCCGGTACTGCCGCTCCTGGCTGCCGCGTGTGAACCATAATGTGACCCGGTTCATGTCTTCTGATGTGTTGCTATAATGGAAAAATATTGTCATTAACTGATGGTATTATTACTCCAAATTACTCAAAAGAATCAGGCATCATACTGACCTGCAATCGCAACACGTTGTCCTTTGGGGCAACAAATTATGTTCAATCATGGCAAGGCTCTGAAAGAAAAGAAAACAATTAAATATACTCAACTCAATTTCAAAAATTTAATATTCTATTTGAAGTGTCTTGATATACTTACAGATATCCCAATGTTCTTAGCAAGAGTAGAATCGGTGATGTTGGCAAAGGTTTGTCGGCGCCCCAGCATTCGACGTACTTCGTCATTTTACTAGAAGGTCTAGATCTACTAGGAACACCAGGAATAGCTGGAAATAAACATGTAAACCAATATTAGTGAATGCACTAGAAAGTTTACAAATAAGAAAACGGGTAAGACATATAAAGAGAGTGATATTTAAAACAGTAATGCATTGACACAGTCATATCAAACGATTGGTCGTCACTGAACACCAACCTTGAAAAGGAAAAGACGCATCGTGCTTTTAAATCCAAATGAAAAAGGAATGGATAAATTCGGTCTAACCTATAAATGGTAATCTGAATATTAATAATGATAAAGAGAATTGAGTAAAAACAACAGATACAAATCAAGGGATGGAAGTGTCCCAAGACTAACATTGAGATGATGATTCCGTCGATATAGTTGTTGAAGTACTTAACATTCTAGAGAATACACATGGCGGTAGAGAGTCCAATTCAATATCGAAAGTCAGTTCTAATCCAGTGGTATTCTCTAAAGAAAAATAAAACAAAGTTACAATACATGCCAACTGTAGATTATTCATTATCAGATATATTACTACAGCTATGATTATTTTTGCTCACCATGACTCTAATGTTTACAAATCTATGGTTTTAAGGTTTATACTTTTTAAAATTATTTCCTGAAATCGCTCTATTTTGAACTAAATCACCATCTACACCATTTAACCTTATCCTGTTATTAATAATTTCGAAATAAACTAAAAATAAAATTATTTTTTTCTTTACCTGTTCCCATAATAGGACTGATTGCTCCAATGATAGACCCGCTCCGACTTTTAGGCTTAGTGCTGGCTGGTACTACTCCATTCCCTAAACCTTCTCCTGGACTCGTGGCTTGGTTTTCGAAAGCTACTGTTTTGGGTTCCACTTTCACTGATGCTCGTCTACTGAGATCTGTAATTTCAAAAGCAAAGATATTTAGTAAAAATATACCAAGTACATTGCACAGCTTGCACAGCTGCAAAAGTGCATGGCAAATTAATCAATGAATCCATAATTTTTCCATGCTATTGATGTAGGTAACTATTTAAATATGTAATTTGTCAGATATTGACATCCAAATCAAGAAATCAACTGATGTTTTCATTTGTACATATCTTGGTCGGTTAAAAGTCGTTAATTAATCGCCTTTAAAAGCTCTTCATTTTGATAACCCACTCGATAGGTTTGCAAAAAATTGTTTTCTAAAGTTTGCGCATTATGACGTAATACGTCCGCCATATTGAATTTTAAGTGACGTCACATATCCTATGTTCATTGGGGTGACGTAAGGATTCCAATGATACATCATTCATTTAAATCGGTTAAGGCATTCAGAAGTTATGGTGGAACAAATAAACTCACATACATACATACTTACAAACATGAACAATGAAAACAATACACTCTTTTTTTGGGGCAGTCGTGTAATAAAAAAATTGACAATATTCTAGCTACTAACAAAGTTGTGAGTTAAAAGAGTATGAATATCATTGACATATTAGAGATAATATTACCGCTAGGTACACCCACAGTCGTCCTCATGGTCTACGTCCTAAGCACTTTAGAAACAACATCTTCAAAACTATTTGTTGATGGCACAGGAGTGATATTGTCAAGTGGCTAGGCTGGTAAGATATTATTGTACTTTTTGCGGTCCACTGTGCCTGAATATAATAATGATATCTTACCTCCCGGTACTCCTACAGTAGTCCTCATAGACTCTGTCCTGAGAACTTTAGGGGCGACATCTTCAAAACTATTCGTCGACGGTACAGGACTGATGTTGTCACGCGGTTTCGTCGGTGAAATATCGTTGTAGATAGATGATACTATGCTAGCCTTTCGGTCAACTGTGCATACTGATAGACGACCATTTTCGGATATGCCAGATGGTTTCTGAAATAAAAATTGAAGGTATTTTAGAAGAGGTATTTATTTTAGAACTGTTATGTTATTTACTCCACAAATTTTGATTTTTAGCTTGGTCCAGGGCTTTCCACTCTTGATGACCAATGAAAAGCAACACGCTTGAAACAAACTGCATAATTGAATTGTTGTAGACTAAAGCCCACCGAACGTTGCCGCTTTTAAAATAAAGACTACTTCACGGGCGCTGTTGAACGCGATACGATGCGACGGAATGCCTTTGTTCCACGACAAACAGGCGAAAAATGTTTTGCCATACGTGTCATAATATTAACTGTATAAAAGTGATCGATCAATACAAATTTAATCAAAAATATTTTTAGGGATTTTTTTTTATTTGTGTAAAGAGAGTTCGGGGATTTAGGCGATATGATACATAAAACTAACTGTTTTATTTGGAGTTAAAATATATTTTTTAATAATCTTTGCTAGTCAGAACACAATACCGAATATGCTCTTAAACGGATCCCCACGATTTTTATTACTTACACATTATTATAATATAATACCTATATGTATAATTATAAGCCCTCACATCTGTGCATACTCTAAATAGTTTAATTAATATCCTAGAAAACATGCGCTGCTTGATTTTCATCATTATTTTCAATAAATCTAACGTAACATATATGTATTAACCGCTATCTAAATTAATTGAACAACATCGGAAAACTGTAACACATTATCAGCAATTCAATTAACAAAATGTCGCCAGCAGCGATCTCAGCGCTCGCAATAACACGAATAATAATCGCTCACAATAATAAGATTAAAAAGCTTTCCAGTGATTCTGTTATTTTATATTAACAGTATAGATATAGATAAACATTACAATAATACTCTTGCATTTATATGCAGCTAAGCACCGGTGTACTATAAGTTTTCCAGAAATTCGGTAAGAGCGAAATGTCATTTGATATTAGCCAGTCGATTTTCGGTGAAGGAACACCTTATCGAAACGGGACTAATCCCAATATGGAATATTAGTGTGCTTCTCTGGGTTAGAAGGTCAGATGACGGTCGCTTTCGTACAACTAGTGTCTAGTCTGAGATTAGTCGGCAATGCGGACCCAAGCTCTCATGACATGACCCTCATGAGTAAGTTACCTAGTATCAAAATTTAGTTATGCACGTAAAACTACTTACATAGGTTATGACTGTAATAAATCAAATTATTTTATCAAAATTATCAAATATTTTTTGATTTGTTTTTTTTTTTAATTAGTAGGACTACTATATTAAATAAATTATAAACTGAAATAGGTACCATACACTAAAGAAAAAGCGATCAAGCCCACTAGTGGCGAAGCCGGGAATCGAACCCGGGTCTCCAGCTATCGCGGCTGACGTGCTAAACCGTTACACCACCTCGACCGCCGAGGTACCCGTCGAAATTTCTCAAGTGTATGTTATCTCTGAAGGCTAGCCATCAGTGGGCTTGATCGCTTTTTGTATCTATTTCAGTTTATTACTTACATATAATATCTATTTAATCATATCCTAGCAAATCAGTGTAAACTAAACACATGTAACGATAGTGAACCTATCTAAATTCTCCGATCAAAATCACGAGCCAAACGGACTACTTCCAAATTAGAGATGGGCCGAATACGGACTTTGCCGAATACGAATATTCAGCCGAACATTTGGTTCAGCTGTTACCGAACCGATCATTCGGCCGAATATTCGGTTCGGCTATATTTTAAATCCTGGTTTAGAGTTAAAAACTTTTCAATGATTGGTAAGTAATGGGTACTAAGGCATGTTCCTATAATTTATTGCATAAGAAAAATTTGGTCTTTGTATCTTAAGTTACTTTATTTTACTTTTTTTCATAATTAATTAATTATTGTAGATACTTATATTATTTTGACGCATTTTTAACTCCCTTTGGTGGTGGCGGTCCCTTAGAATCCTAAAATAGGATGTCATTATCCGCTGAATTACGAAACAACTTACGCTATTTATTTACTTTGTTTATTCGGTAAATATTCGGCAATATAACCGAACTATTCGACCGAACACGAACATTGAAAAACTTGCTGAATATGCCGAATACTGAATATTTACTCTATTTCAAACTCTAATAAACCCTTCCAAACTAGACACAATTAAGAGGAACCACTATCAAGGCTTTGATCTCGAATTAGGACCGGCTTGTCTCAAGCAATTCTGGGACGATAAGTTGATCATCCAGTCAAAGACATATGTAACTCCGTATAGACAGCTACAGTCTAAGAAATAAAGTACACATAATAAAGAAAAACCGGTCAAGTGCGAGTTGGACTCGCCCACCGAGGGTTCCGTACAAACTTTCAAACTCCCCAGTTAAAATAATCTCATGTTTTCACATAACTCTAACGACTTGACTAGAAGACAAAAGTATAGGTACTAATGAGCATTATTGTGTATAGCGCCATCTCTCGGTGAATTCGCTAACTAATTTGCGCGACCATAGTATGTTGGTTTTTCAGGGATTATTCTTTATAATGTTAACCGATTTAAACAATTTTTACTTTATTGGAAAGAAGATGATTTACGTAACATCTCGTATTAATTTGAAGTACTATATACATCCGCAAAGGTGGGTAAATTAAAAGTAAAAATGTGAAAAGTTTATTGTGAATTAAAAAAAAAGTTTTCAAGATACAAACACGATTATATTTTTCCTGTAATATTTAGCATAAAACCAATGTTTCCTAAAATTTTCATAATTTTTCGTTGGTAAACTTCGGAGATAAGGGGGGGGGGAACGGTATTTTTTTTTACATTTTCCTTCAAAATTCTTTTTTTTTCCACAACAAAAAAATTATAAAAAATAGTTTATTTACGTTCAATTTAAGCTCTTTCTAACGATACCCCACTTGACCTAGTAACTTGAAATTTACAGTTTGCCCCCCTTTCATTTTGGCCATTTTCTACAATTAAAATTAATAAATTTAAAAAAATTATACCTTCTATTTGTAGAGGTTCACAATGTTCATAACTATTCCAAATTTCAAGTTGATAGCATTAGTAGTTCTCGAGATATTTAGGAATGTGACAGACGGACAGACAGACGGACAGAGTCGCACCATAAGGGTTCCTGTTGTACCTTTTTGGTACGGAACCCTAAAAAACGTACCTCAGGACAGGATATAGGAAAAGGTACGGAGGCCTAGATGGTGTTACACCTTTGGGGGACGCTCGGCTAGATGGCGCTAATATTAATATGTATTTGACATTTTAACACATATCAAGCTAAGAATATGGGCCAAATTGACAAAACTGAGGTTCAAAAGTTTTAAGTCTGTGTCGAGAGATGGCAGTTTATGCACTGTGATTACACATTTTACTCTGACAGTAACTCTCTATAATACTTGATCCTCTTTGATCCAGTCAACCTAGCCGAATAACAATCGTTGACGCTATAGACGCCGGTCGAAACGCAGTCTGGTTCTGTCGCACCAATAGAAGAGCGATAAAGATAGCTACGATAACGATGTTATAGTAAGCCTTTGTAAATTTGGTGACGTACCCTAGATAAGTTGATCATCCTGATACGGTGCCGTGTAAAATAAGGTTTATTGGGGCTTAGGGTTTATACTGCTGAAGAGTTTCACCGAATGACTTAGATTAGTCAAACTATGTACATACATACATACAATCACGCCTGTATACCATAAAGGGGTAGGCAGAGCACATGAACTACTCAAGTTTCAGTGCCGATTTCGGGATTCGAGCCCGCGGCTTTGCAGGCAGGGTAACTACCGACTGAGCCAGACCGGTCGTCAAAGAAAAAAAGATTCAAATCGTTGACGTTTTGAAGCAAAACATACGTGTGTCTAATTCACATATTTACATGGTGAAAGCCCGAAGCTCAGAAAACAATCCAATATTCATCTCATCAATACGACGTACAAAGTAACCACTTTACGTCCACCTACTCCAATATCCCGCGGTCGATCTCCATCTAAATCGAGCGACCGAACACTCAATACCTAGCTAACCTCACAATCCCATATGCTTCGTTAGCTTATCGTATCTCTCTTTCCCTATCGCTCTTCTTTAGTGGCGCGACAGACCAAGACTGCGTTTCGATCGCGATATAGCGTCAACTATTGCCACTTCGGCTAGGGCAAGTGGACAGGTAAACATATTCGGAGGACAATAGTGTCGGAAATTGGCAATATTCGTGACCACTGGCGGTCCTCTGGCTTCTAGTGAAATGAGGACCATTTTAAAAGAATTTTTTCCCTCACTAGCTTGGAAACACGTGTTTTAGCCTTTAATACCAGCGGGTAAAAACGCATTTTATTCACTAGTGGGTAAAGTAATTTGACCTTGAATAAAGTCAAATTAAATTCTTTAAAATTGATAAAAGTGGAACTACTGGAAGCAGTGATAAACGCATTTTTTGCGTTGTAGTTTCCTCGCTATAGTAAGGGGAAAATAAAATAACTATTCTGTTAAAAGTTTCCGGTGGAAAAGACATCATAATAATTATATATGTTAATGGTTCCTACTTAACATACATACATAAACGCCCTTATCCCCGACAGAGGTACGCAGGGCACATTAAACTGCTCAAGTCTCAGTGCCATTATTCTTAGCAGTTAAAGGGTTTAAAGATAAAGAAATCTTAATATTGCAGTGACATGTTGCTGGTCCAGAGCCTCAGTCGATTTCTACAACAATCACGATAGGAAAGGGGGGGGAGGGGTAAATTTCTAATAACCTATCGCCACACGAAACTAATTAAATATTAATTTATTATCAATATTGCAATATATACCTCTTATACCTGCGCGTATTTCATTAAGGTGTCCTTAATTAAATTTTACCTGATTAAGTGCAGTTTATAACTGTAGTACAATAAATATTACGTATTACGTTTTAATAAAGCTGCGAAACAGGCACCGTAGCCGAATGACAATTCTTCAAAATGTAGTCTGGCTCTGTCGCGCCAATACGCAAGAGCGATAGAGATAGATAGCTACGAAAGAGATATTATCGTGAGCGTTTTTGCATTCGGCTACGCACATAGGGCAGAATTGTAATAAAAGCTAACTCCATTATTAATTGGCGTAAACCATCTTCAATACTTGGTATTATTTCAAGGAGTTTACAAATACTGAAACATACAAGATTATCAAATAATCCATACTAATATTATAAATGGGAAAGTGTGTGTGTCTGTTTGTTTGTCCGGCTTCCACGGCAAAACGGAGCGACGAATAACCGTGATTTTTTAAGTGGAGATAGTTGAAGGGATGGAGAGTGACATAGGCTACTTTTTGTCTCTTTCTATCGCGAGCGAAGCCGCGGGCAAAAGCTAGTATTGTATATTTATCCATTAATGCAATTAATCCAATTGTAGACGTGTATTGTAATTCAAGGAAAAGTAATTTTATTATTTACACAAACTTTAACAATCGATTAAAAGAATAAAATAAATTACTAAAACTACTAAAATACAACCTAAATTAAACTAAATCTTAAAACTAGCAAAATGAAAAGATATAACTAAAATAAATAAAAACTATCTAAGGTCCCCCAAGTCCGTCCCCTGTGGAAGTGTGCCCATGAGGCTGGCTACATTCCCTCGCTGAATAGCAATGCCAATTCTTTGGCCAAGGAATTAGCCAGCCCTAGGGTCACCTGAGGTCTCCCGGAGTTTTTTTTTTAATACGCGGAAAAGGTTAAGGGCATCGCCGCTCCATGGCCCTAGGGTTTCCACCGCAAACGCCGCAAAGACGTGTATGATTACCGCGTTTATTCAATCTATTTATAAACTGAACGATGTCTCAAGCACGGAGGCAGCCACCGTAAATACAAATTACTTATACTCTGATGACACAGCGTTGCAGCAAAACAGTAGGTGATCCACATTTAAAATTATTGATGGTTAAACTTATTGACTGAAAATTTAAAATTTTGAAAAAACCCCCGACCACGACATAGTGGACCGATTTTCATGAAACATGGCTAAGAACACTCCCGACTAACTCAGCTTTCAGACAAAAAAAAAAAAAAAACTAAATAAAAATCGGTTCATCCGTTCGGGAACTACGATGCCACAGACAGACACACACACAGACAGACAAACAGACAGACAGACAGACAGACGGACACGTCAAACTTATAACACCCCTCCGTTTTTGCGTCGGGGGTTAAAAATGACGTAAGTCACTAAGGATGTCGCAAATCTGTCCGATCTCTGCTGATGACACAGCGTTGCAGCAAAACAGTAGGTGATCCATATTTAAAAGTATTGATGGTTAAACTTATAGACTGAAAAGAACAGGCTCAGAATAAACTTAAAAGTAGAATCTGTCTTGGGTAAGATTGACCTCACGTCCTATAGATACTCCAGCGCTCTGCCTTCTCAGGCATCAAACCTCAATCAGAGTCAGCGAAGCTTTCCACCAGTTTGCAGTCTTGGTGGCTCAGTTGTCGCTGAAGTATCGACCCAGAGACCGTGAGTTCAAGTCTCACACAAGGCAGACAGTCTCTGTTCATGTTTTTTTTATACCACGTCGGTGGCAAACAGGTATACGGCCCGCCTGGTGGAAAGCGGTCACCGTAACCTATGGACGCCTGTAACTCAAGGGGTATCACATGCGCGTTGCCGACCCATTAGAAACTTGTACACTCCTTTTTTGAAGAACCCCATACTGTACCTAGTTCATCGGGTATACATCGGCAGGGAGCTCATTTCACAGCCGGACCGTTAGTGGGGAAAATTCCTCTGAAACCGCACGGTGCGCGACCATTCATGTTGCAAGGTGTGTGGATGAGCGCCCTGTCGATGGCGAGCGGTGCGATGATGAAGTGTAGAGAAACTACTATTTTTTACTCTGAATTAAATTAAGTATCCACTGATATTGCGATGCAGCTGCGCACTTAAAGCAGGCAGGTGTGACGGAGCCTTAATACGGTTACGACGCCCGTCTTAGGCGCCGTACATAACGCCTCATTGCTTTCATCATTATCTACTTGATGGTACTGGCTTTATTTATTTATTTAAACTGTATTGCACAAATTAACAATACAAAGGACAAATGGCGGACTTAACGCCTTAAGGCATTCTCTACCAGTTAACCGGTTGGGCAAAACAGACTATAAAATCAGTATGAGATTAGACTGATTGCTTTACCATGCATAATACAAGATTTTTAATATAAAACCTATCGTGCGTGCGTGCTGAATAAATTCACTGCTACACTGGCTACCGTTTCGAGCAATTCCCGAAAAGTTTGTACATTTGGATCACGTCTCCGATTTTGATAAAAATTGGTAGGCTGATATAGTCCATGATGCTGAGCAAGATCCACTAGGTTTCCCAAAATGTCCTAGGTTGTTTGTATGAAACCTTCCTTTTTTGTTACCAGATTTCGGTAACAAAAAAGGAAAGTTTCATACAAACTTTTTATCAAAATCGGAGACGTGATCCAAATGTCAATGCATTTGATTCAGTCAATGCATTTGTGTTCTCTACGTGTATCTTTGTCAGTATGTCTGTCACTGCGAACATATTATGACATGGATAATAGAGGATAGGTAAGACATTAGACGTTCTTTTCTCTAGGCTGATTTCGTCGAACTGAGCGAGTCAAGGTCATGACGTAGTCCGTGGTAGTGCGTTGGCTTCGTATGCAGATGTTCTCAGGTTCGATCCTGACCGCGGTCTTTTTGTCTTTTTTTATATTTTAATTTTTGTGTATTTTAATTGTGTTTAGTTATTGTTTTATTTATACAAATTTAACTTAAGCCTTTTACATTGTTTGCCCCATAATCTTAGTCATGCGAATGAAATTGGGTGAATCAACTTTTCTTTGCCAGCAAAATTTCGCATACTTCGACTACATGTGGTCAGAAAATTTAATTGGAATTTAGTCTAATTAATATTTACTTATTATATTAAAGACAAATATACTAGCTACGCAATACAACATGTAATTATAGGATTTCCTATTTTATAACGTTGTTTCGAGCAGTGACCCAGTGGACAAGGCTGTCCCTCACTTTTGTATGAAAAAAGTGTCTCTTCCACTGGGTCACATATTGTTTTAATTAAAAATTAATCGTTTTTAAATTTTTCCCTAATTGGTATACGTGAAATAAGGATCTTTATTCACGATGGTAAGGTTAAAAATCACAAAAGTAGACCTAATAATAAGTAAGGGTAATTCTTGCAAAAAGCAAGAAAAAGTTGATTCACCCAATTTCGAAAAGTTGTAACAAAACAAAATATTTTTGGATTAAAAAAAATTTAATAATTCAGGAAAACATATCTGTAGCAAAAAATAAAAAAGCACTTATCAGGATTTTAACCCGGGACCTCTTGCTCCGTAGGCGGGGTCACTACCGAGAACGCTAAGAGATTGTCAAACCCATGTACCTGCGATTACTGCGCCACCTATCTTTTCTTTTGTATGTGCGCTTCTGACACTTAAAGCTTTCGCTCCTTACCTCTAATTTCCATAATGTCTAGATTTAATATTTGTCGAATTTTAAAGTTCGGATCTGGCCGCGGTTTACTTTTCGTAGGCGCCTTTGCTACAAATATGAGAAATGCCTCGAGGCTACGCTCGTAGCTTGCTCGTAGCACGTCTCTCTCTGGCAGCAAATGTTTTATGCATTGACGAGAGCGAGATGAACGAAAATGGTGAATGATAATCGTAAATGGAAAATTGTGTGTGTCTGTTTGTTTCTCCGTCTTTCACGGCAAAACGGAGCGAGGAATTGACGTGATTTTTTTAAGTGGAGATAGTTGAAGGGACGGAGAATGACACAAGATAGGCCACCCACTTCCCTAATGGGGGGTGGAAGTTGGATCATTCTGCAATTATCGAATTTAACGCGAGCAATAAAATAACTATAATGACATCGTTGAAATAGTAATGACTTCAAAATATACTCCAAATGTTTCTATGGTTTAGAGTTCAATCACACCTCGGACACTGGCGATTAAATATATGAAAGAGGCGCGTTCCTAGCACACAGTCTAAGCTCGTGTAGGTGAACGCGTACTATGCTTGTATGAGTGACATATGACAGGTCGACTGTTCGCGTTTTTGACAGACGGTAACTGTGAGGTAACCGAGAGGGGGTGGGCGGCACATTCAGCGGGGAGCAGGAGTGGCCATACTGTATAATAATACTCTTTATTATACTGTGGTTCAATGCTAATATTCTATTGTACGAATTTGTCCTTCGTAAAAAATAATTAATTTTCCCAACTGCTATCCCTATAGAATTAATTACTGCCCGTTTTTCACGTTTGTTTTTACCAGTACGGAAATTGCCTCTCAAATTACTCTTTTATTAAGCCTCATATACCCTCTGCATTATTACCAAGATTTTAAATAACGCACTGCGCTTATCTAAACAAAGGGGAGACCGGCGTAAATTGAAACAACATAATTATATCTTAAATTAACAATTGAAACAACATAATTATATCTTAAATTAATGTCGTGTCTAAATGTTATATTAAATTTCGTTGACAGATGTATTTCATATAGCAATGATATTTTACACAAAGCGATCGAATACGGCAGACATTGCCAGCTAGCCCTCTAAATGCGTCATTATCTCAAGACGATTATAAATACCTCAAAATGGACGTTCTTTCAGCTTAGATGTCCTATCCATGTTTATGTTCATTTGTCTCCCATTCTGTGTATAAGAGCCTGCCGTATCCAAACACTAAATACATTAATCTCCTTTTTGAAAGAGATGGTCTAATTCATTGGCGAGAAGCTCTTGAGAGCTTTATTGTTCATACGCATTTGGTTCTTTGGAACTTTAAAAAAATTCAGTTACTGGCAATCTATTTTACCAGCGCGCCTAAAAGGCCTACAAAAATTTGAGCTCGCTTTATCACGGGTTTTTGGAGACTAGCTTAGCTTTAACATGTTTTTTCTGCATACATGGAAACATTCTCATGGATTTTGCAGCTGTAGGAGCTTTATCAATTAGTTAATTAAAGTAGGTACCGACAATCTTTTCATCAGTATTTGGACGCTTTATGGCATAAACACAAGCATCTCTCAAACCCCAAATCTTTGAGCTCAAGCGAGCTAATATAACTCTGTCAAAGTTATAAAGTGTGCCTGTGTGGTGACGGGTTAAGAATTTCACGACCCCCTTTCTTCCCGTGGGTGTAGTAGAAGGCGACTATGGGATATGGGTTAAATTGTGGCGTAGGCGAGACGCTGGCAACCTGTCACTGCAATGTCACAGTTTCGTTTACTTTCAACCCCTTATTTGCCAAGAGTGGCACTGAAGCTTTAGTAGTTTCATGTGCTCTGCCTACCCCTTTATGGGATACAGGCGTGATTGTATGTATGTATGTATGTAGTAATAATACTTTGACAGCATCCGCCTTGACACCTTTAGGTGTCCTTAGTGTCAGGCACAACAGCTGCCGGCCTAGCCAAAATGATAATCGTTAACGCCGATGGACACGCAGTCTGGCTCTGTCGCGCCAATACGAAAGAGTGATAGATACAGCATTTGTGCATTTGGCTACGTACCCTTCAAAAGGTTACATCATAATCTTGAATTAAAAAACTGAGATTCCATTTTGAGTATTCTAAAATCTATGTGTATAAATCCAGAGACGGTAAAACATTAAGCCCTCCAGTAGAATACAATAGTAAGTACCTAAAACTCATTTAAGTTGTGAACAAATAAATCCATCTTCACAACACCCAAATTACCCAAGCAACAGAGTAGATGAACGAAATACCTCAAGCTCTACGAAATTTGATTAAAATGCACTGTTTTGTGGCTAAATAAATGATCTAGATTTGGGGTTTCTATTCTATGTCAGACTGTCTTTTGTTCATGTATTAAAGATAAATGAAGATACTTCACATACAAACAACGTGAAAGTTATTCATATATTTTCATCCTTATTCGGAGGACGTACGGTGAAAAAGTAAAAGAGATCGTTGATTTTGTTCAACGTTTTGGCTCAGTTCAGATTCAAACCTAGATGTCAATAGAAGTAACAGAATCACGAAATAAATAATAAATAAATAAATAAAATAAAATATCTTTATTTCAGACCAAAGTCTATACGAGTACATTGAGCAAAGACATTTTAAAAAAAACTTATTCTAATTAAATTAATTAATTAATAGTTAACATTTATGTACTGGAGAAAAAGCTGAGTGCCTTGGTAACAGCCACATACACACTCAGTTATATGTGTAGGTGGCCAAATATATAACGGGATAAATAAAACGGGATTGTGAAATCATAGTTGTCGTTGGCGTTAAGGCGTTAGGGATTACTAGCGTTTTTCACTTCAGATTAAATCCAATCAAATCTGGAATCTAGGGAAAACCAAGGTTCGTTGAAACACTTTCTAAACAATGGCTATTTAGCGGTATTTAAAACAGTTTTAACGCAAAGACGCATATGATAGACCAGAGGTTGCGAACGCAACGATGAGACACAGAAAACACATCGTTTATTCGTCATTTTAAACTACTCATCTCTATGCCAACTCACCTTAATCTCCCCAACTATAGGTACTTTATATAAACAGCTCTTAAGAGGATACGGTAGCGAAAATGCTAAAATGGAAAGGAGCCCCCCCTTTCAACTTGAGAATTTTAGTTAAATATACAAGTATTATTAACTAGATTAATCGAAAAAAAAAATTGCCCATTAAGAACTCAGTCAAAAGATATTCCAAAAAAATCTTTAAAATCGAGGTTCCGCTCTCGACTCTTTCCTCCTTCAAAACTTAATCAATCGGAACGAAATTTGAGAATCTGAATAACAATGAAATAATCTATGTCGGACCGTTTAGCGTTTTTGGTTAATTGTTACCAATCTTGAGTATCACACCTTTTCTTGCGCAACAATCAAAGGCAACAATGAAAAAGGCCGTTTTTGGAAATTTTTGATTGGCTCTAGAGTCTTTAAAAGGCAGAATATCAAAAAAATCAAAACGGTCCGACACAGATAAAAATAATATCAATCTGTGTTGCAAAATCATTGCTCTATCTTCAAAAACCAGGGAGGAAACAGTCGAGAGCGTTTGTATGGAAAATTGACCCCTACCGTATCGTCTTAAAAATGAAATTTTTATGCTGTCATATTTCTTGAAATACCTAACCAAAGTTTTTGAAACCGAATATTTTTGTAACAAACTTGATACAATGTTTGTAAACAACTTTAATCTTGTTGTTTTCTTTAGTATTGTTTCAAAGTAATCTTTTACCAAATCATAATGTAAACATTAGCCACGTGTATCGTATCATCATGAATTTATAATTTTCCTCATTCCTATTTTACTAATTTCTAAGACAAAACTCATTTGACCAGTTTTCAAAAAGTTGGTATAAAAATAAAGGAAAAAGTTGAATTTTTTTTTATTCCTATTTTGTTACTAAGATTTTTTTGATGAATTATGATTTTAGTACGTTTTATTTCGTCATTAAGGTTCTTTAGTATCTATATTTTCTTAATTATAACAATTATCCCGTATATATCTTACGAAAGTCGACTTATATTACTAAATGTTGGTAACAAAATAGGATCAATTAAAATTTTTGACGTGGCTATGTACAAACTTTTTGAGAACTGCTGATTTGTAGGTATCTGATTTCACTTTACTTTTATTATTTAATATAAAAATAAATTCGTAAACCTTAAACCCCCAGCTCAAGTTATACACAGTCAAGGTCTTCTTCTTTACATCCTGTTACCCTCTGCTGGGGTGTAGGGCTCGAATCATATTTCTCCATTTACTCCGGTCTTGGGCAGTTTGACACAGTCAAGGTACTTTTTCTTAATTGTAATAAGGAAAACTATAACATTAGCTGGACCTTATAGTCCGATAGCAGAAAAAACACCCCAAAACCTAATCTTTTCCATGGGAACATTGGGCACCCTTACATTTTATTTTGTTGTTATTTTTTGTTGTTATGGCGGCTATTAGTAACACTGGGTCACAGAATTAGGGACAACGTGCAGCAAATGTAGGTATGCCGAATATTTTCTTTCATCGTACTTTTCTATGTATGCAATCATAAATAGACAATTGAAAGATGTAGACTCAAAGTCAATTTTTTTCAAAATTACTTAGCAGTAAAGACGATCATATATAGAAAACTAGCTTTTACCCGCGGCTTCGACCGCGTAATAAAAGTATTCATTAAGATTTTCATTTGGATCCGTAGGGACCGTAGGTTTCTCTGTAGGTATATTTATCTGCGATTATTTCGATTGCACATAATACTTTTGCTTGCAATGATTGTAGAAATATTACACATCGACCACAGCGTAGGTAATTCTATATACGCTGGGGAAACCTTTATAAACATCCCACATAGCCCGTATTTCGACACTATGATCGGTGGGTAAAAAGTACTTTTTTCTATTATCCCTTACAATTTTTTACATTTTGCTTATACTTATCGCAAACGTAATCTTCAAGCAAGCAAACAACGATCGTCTTAGAGCACATTTATTGTAAGATACCGCCGACCGATTAGCCGTATCCCGCTAACGATACCCATATTATCCGTATCCGTATCCGTATCCGTATCGCTATCGCTATCGCTATCGCTATCCCTATCGCTATCCCTATCGCTATCCCTATCGCTTTCCTATCGCTATCCCTATCGCTATCCCTATCCCTATCCCTATCCCTTATCAAGATGTTTAATGATATAACACTTTAAGTTCTCGCGCTTTGTACACATACAGGTCGAACGCGATTAATTAACATTATTTTTACCTTTTTTCCCAACGTTTCGGCCAGGTTGCACTGGCTGTGGTCGCGGAAGACTGACGTCCCAGCAAAATGTCACCGGAGATGTAAACAACACAAAACTACCCGATATTAATTTATATAAATGTTCGGGGTAGACAAATAAATATAATCTACCCGCTTTTAGTTAATGTTTATTTCCAACCATGTTTATTTTAAAGGTAAAAATAATGTTAATTAATCGCGTTCGACCTGTATGTGACTTTAAATATATGTTTAATGATTTCTTATCAAGTGCTAAAATATAAAGTTTCATGGTTTTATCATTTAAAATTAAGAAATCCCATACAAACTTTCAACCTCTTTTTCAACCCCTTCATCCCTTTTTTTTCGAAATAAAAAGTAGCCTATGTTCTGTCTCAGGGTCTAAAGATTGTCTGTTCCAAATTTCATCAAAATCGGTTGCGTGGTTTAAGCGGGAAAGCGTAACAGACAGACAGACAGACAGACAGACAGAGTTACTTTCGCATTTATAATATTAAGTATAAAGTATGGATTACTGTCAAAGTCCTTAAAATTGCTTATCACTCAGAACCAGCTGCGAACAATGTCTGGGCTTGACGACTGTGTGGACTGGGCCCATTTTCAAAAGATATTAGCCTAATAATATTAGAATGTTGCCATGGTAACCCATATGATTTTCGACAGTTTTTGGGCTAATAATATTAGTCTAATATCCTTCGAGAAATGCGCCCCTGAATGGCTGCAATCTGGCACCCTAGCGACATCTACTGCAACTTGTTAAACGGCTACTGGAGTTCCAAGTTATATTGTAAATACTGCTTAAATAAAGTCTATGTATGACCAGCCGATGTATAGAACTAAAGTGAACTCAGAACCAGCTGCGAATAATGTCTGGGCTTGACGACTGTGTGGCCTGAATGGCTGCAATCTGGGAAAGGAAGCGGATTGTTCGGGCGGACGTAACTGCAAGGCAATTTCGCAGTACAAGGGGTGCTTTGACACGTTTAAGTGCATTAAGAATCTGTTCTATTGTGTAGGTAAATTGGATTATTGTATTGGATATTTACATACCTATGTAAAGTAAAGTAGATTTTTTAATGAGATGATATGTATACTGTACGAGTCATTTTGATCAAATTAGGCAAGTTCGTTAGTTCCGCTATGTTGGCTTTGAACTTAGTAACATAAATATTTATTAAATGTTGTATTTGTTTGATTTTGTATCTATTTTATTTTATATGTTTCGTGTCTCGTGTCTTGTTTTAAATATGCTATTTTCTTATTCTGTTTATTAATATGTGTGTTACCATAATTATAAGTGTTTTGGTTGTATTAAGTAAGCAATTGTAAGCATATTGTGAAATAAATGATATTGAAATTGAAATCGAAATTGAATCATTTTACCTACTTTGAAAATATAATCATTAATTAGGGCATTTCTCAGGAGGCGCGTTTTTACGTGTCCTGGGCAAAAAACGTCAGAACGGACTGGTCTAAAAATCTGAATTAATTCAGGCACAATCATTAGCCTCTGTTCTACTTGGTACACTATAAAATTATTTATATATTATCTGTATAATATAAGTAATAAAATATTAAACGCGAAAAATGACCTTCGGTGGGCGTGTCCCGCACCCAGAATTTGCAAAACAAAAAATCATAACTCAAGATGGAGTTGTTGATCGCAGTTGATATAGATATTCACGTATAAGGTGTTAGTTAAGCTATCATATTTTCTATATAAATATAATATGTTAGCTAAACTCATCGAGTAAAGACAAATTTACGATGTGTCCCGGGCTAGTGACTGATTTCGGTGTAATTTGTTAAACATGACAGTACTCTTACAAATTAATAGATCAGGGACGTAGTAGCACAAATATAGTTAGTTTTAGCTATGTTTTAACCATTCAGTGTAGAGGAGATGAAGTACCGTTTCATAAAGGGGACTTTTTGAAAGTTTCTCAGTCGTTCGCTGGGTTTGGTCCCATGTTTTTTAAGATTCGGTGGATAAATTTACTCCCACAGTTTAGGTCAATTTGTCGTTATGTAAGGTACTAATAAATCCTTGAAAGTATGTTATTACGTCATTATGACATCTCCTCTGTATCATGCATGCTATTGCAGTTATCTCCAAAAAAGCTATAAAATTTCATATCAGTGGAGTTGATTTCCGTGGTTTCGGTGGATTTTTTGACCACCGATATCAAAAAAAGTGACCACCGACTTCGATTGCCACGTTGTAAACTGATTAAATGTCCATTATTTTCTAATATTTCATACTTAAATAGTAGGATATACCTTGTAAAAACATAGAACTATGTTTCTAAGCAAATTAAGCCACTCTATGGGTACAAAATTCTCTACTGGATAATGACTAGCATATTACCATATTAAATTTAGTAAAATTGCGCGATTTACATGACCTGTCATCGAATTAAAATGAAACATATCAATAAATTTAATAATAAGTTACATATTAAGTTGAAATGTGGAATAATGTGTAAAAAATTGAATTCGGTGGCGCAAATTGATTACAGTGCCCATACATAATTTCGGTGATTTTAAAATGTCAGATTTCTTACAAACTATAAGGTTCTAATGGAGGCCTTCACCACCAATATTTTTTATATTTAGGCTAGATTTTAGTAAATTGACTGACATATCAATAAAGTAGTAAATAAAAATCAGCACCGAAATCAGGCACCGAACGTCATCCCTGAGAACCGCCCATTAGTACCCAATGTTTTTTCGGTAGTTAGTAACACCTAGCCGGGTCACAGAATTAGAGACAACGTGCAGTAAATGGACTCCAAATTAGTTTTTCTGCGAATATTAGGTACCATACGTAACAAAACGACCAACGCTTGTTCTGTAAGAGTTAATAAATATTTCAGCATTTCAAAATTGCTAAATTTTCAACATGGGATAAATCTTGAAAGTTGTATGGTAATTTACACATTTCATTTCATAAATTTTACAAGGTATTTATTGTAAAGCTTTCATGAAATTTCCATGAACTTCAATTTTTAAAGTTCCGTGTCTTAAAACGAAAAAAAAATGGAATCCTTACAGGATCATTTTATGCGTCTGTCTAACCGTCTGTCTGTCACATTAGTTCGGCTTCATATCATTTAATTCATTAATAAACTCAGTTGGTATAGTCTTGGTATAGCGAAAAAGCGCTGGTAGCCTAGCGGTAAGTATATACGTGCGACTTTCGTTCCGGAGGTCGCGGGTTCGAACCCCGGCTCGCACCAATGAGTTTTTCGGAATTTATTTGCGAAATGTCATTTGATATTTGCCAGTCGCTTTTCGGTGAAGGAAAACATCGTGAGGAAACCGGACTTCCAATAAGGTCTAGTTCACCCTTCGGGTTGGAAGGTCAGATGGCAGTCGCTTTCGTAAAAACTAGTGCCTACGCCAAATCTTGGGATTAGTTGTCAAAGCGGACTCCCAGGCTCCATGAGCAGTGGCTAATGCCGGGATAACGCAAGGAGGATGATGGTGGTATAGTCTTACCTTTGGGGGTATAATCAGGAAGGTCTCAACTTTATGGTCGGCAAGGTACCCTTCCCTTGAGGCACCGTCACCTGGCTCCACTTCAAACCGACCGCCCAACTGGAGCTGTGTTGCTTTCGTTATGTGGACTCGGCTGAAAAGAAAATAACCAAATTATTATTAAACACCTCCTTTTTCCCGCGGCTTAACTCGCGTCGTTAAATTCGGAAATTGGTCTAGAAAGAGATCAAGAGTAGCCTATGTCACGCTCCATCCCTTTAACTATCTCCACTTAATAAATCACGCCAATTCATCGCTCCGTTATGCCGTGAAAGACGGACAAACAGACTCACATCATTTAAATATAAAAGACACAAGTTTATCAAAGTATTCATATAAAAAAAAGGCAAAGGAAGTGTTGTTGTCTGCACTACAGGATTGATTTTGAACGGAAATGTTAGTCGGATCGGACACCTACCTAAACTATTTATTTTACGTAATAAACCTGTTATAGCTTTTAAATAGGCTTAGTTATATGAGAGCATGTCTCCGCCAACAAACTGTTTTTACAGTTTGGCGGGCACGTTGATAAATGTAGCCAGGTTATTCTTTCTGAATAAATGATTTATTTTATTTATTTATTTTTTATTTATTTACACACTTTCCCATTTGTAATATTAATAATGGGTTTGCTGTAGGGTCATACAGTTCAAGGGCGAAGTATTTGTAGTCAAAAATGCTAGAAGCTGGCAGAAGAAAATAAGAGAAGATGGAGAAAATCTCAGGCAGGTAGACCTCCGTGGTTCAGTTGGCAGAAGGGAATGAACCGGGATTTCAATGGTCGCAGGTTCAAGTTGGTCAAGACGTTAAAACTATAAACTTTTTAATTTGTCCTATCATTGAAATAATTTTTTTATTGGCAGTAAATACTGTCAGCATCCTCGTGGAAATGTAACTGGTATAAGCTTAATAAAATAACTAAAATTTATTATTATATTTACTAGTTTTTAATCAATTTAACATAATATTATTGTAGTAAATAACAATACCTGAAAAAATACAGCGTACTTTTTTTTTAAATAACAAAATATTTCAAAACTAAAGTCTCATTTCTACTGTCGCAAAACTGGATTGTTACTTAAATTAAAGAAAGTTTTCCAATATGCTCACGCGTTAATAAAGTTGTAGCCAGTAGGTACCTAACTTTGCAGCTTACTACGAGTAACATACTGCTGAAATGGATTTATCTTAACTTTATTATACATCTACTTTTCTATATCATTAATTAAGTATTAGATTTTTAGCTTAAAAAGTAAAACACGGACAAAAACATGACAAAACAGCTACTGACCTAATAAATAGTTATTTGTTATACAAGGGGGCAAAGTTGTATTTTAACACCGAGTGTGGAATTGAAAAACGAGCAAGTGAAAGGATTCTATAGTTGAACCACGAGCAAAGCGAGTGGTTCGAGAATAGAATCCTGAACTTGCGAGTTTTTTAACACACGAGAAGTAAAATACATTTGCACCCGAGTGTAACACAAAACTTTTCTCCTCACTATAGCGAGGAAAGTACAACGCAAAAAACGCGTTTATCACTGCTTCCGTAGTTCCACAGGTTAAATCATCTTCATCACTAGATTCACACACTTTTTTCATAATTTTAAAGCAGAAAATTTGACTATATTCAAGGTCAAATCACTTTATCCACTAGTGGATAAAATGCGTTTTTACCCGCTGGTATTGAAGGATAAAACACGTGTTTCCGAGCTAGTGAGGTGTCAATATTATGATTCTATTGAAAGTCTATTTGTAACTGTCTGTCTGTCTGTCTGTTATAAGTCTGTCTGTCTGTGGCATCGTAGCTTCCGAACGGATGAACCGATTTAGATTTAGTTTTTTTGTCTGAAAGCTGAGTTAGTCGGGAGTGTTCTTAGCCATGTTTCATGAAAATCGGTCTACTACTCGTATGTCGCGGTCGGGGGTTTTTTCAAAATTTTAATTTTGTGGTTAGGTTATTATTTTTATAATGGTAAAATTAATAAATTGACCCTAATTTTGTCAGAGAACAGAGAGGTTTTTACAGGAAAGCCACAAACCGTACACAAAAATAATCTCAATTCAATACCTATTGCCAAAACCACATAATAATAGGGATTGTCCCTCGCAGTTTCATTTTCCTCGGGACATCTTCATTATTTCCACAGCTACAGCCGGCCTAGCCAATGACAATCGTTGACGCTACGTGGCGAAACGCAGTCTGGCTCTCTCGCGCCATTACAGAACAACGGTATAGGTAGCTAGAGGTGAAATAAAAAACCGGCCAAGAGCGTGTCGGGCCACGCTCAGTGTAGGGTTCCGTAGTTTTCCGTATTTTTCTCAAAAACTACTGAACCTATCAAGTTCAAAATAATTTTCCTAGAAAGTCTTTATAAATTTCTACTTTTGTGATTTTTTTCATAATTATTTTTTAAACATATGGTTCAAAAGTTAGATGGGGGGGACGCACTTTTTTTTCCTTTAGGAGCGATTATTTCCGAAAATACTCATATTATCCAAAAACGATCTTAGTAAACCCTTATTCATTTTTAAATACCTATCCAACAATATATCACACATTGGGGTTGGAATGAAAAAAAATATCAGCCCCCACTTTACATGTAGGGGGGGTACCCTAGTAAAATATTTTTTCCATTTTTTATTTTTTCACTTTGTTGGCGTGATTGATATACATATTGCTACCAAATTTCAGCTTTCTAGTGGTTCACGGTTATTTTCATTAGACTTATAGTAGACTTGACCGGGATATAGACCGTGATTACCTTTTTGATTTTTGTCGAGCTCCCGATATTATATGAATCGATGTGTGAATGCGACCAGTGGTAACGCTGAAAGTGAACGCAGCCGACGCGCGCGAAGGAGGGTAGATCGCGCGCTGTCTACGCAACTTTGACATCCACCCGCCTTCTTCAGTTTTCCGTGATCATGATGCATGCAACTTCTTCGAAATATCGGGATCTCGATAAAAATCAGAAAGGTAATCCCGGTCAATATAACTCATAATGAACAACTTTTACAATGGGACCAATGCTGAAAATATTATAATACCCAGTATGGAGCAGCAATTTTTTAGAATATAGAAGTTGTTCATTATGACCTCAAAAGTCACTATGCAAAGTATGGCTAGTCCTTTTTTGTAGAGAGTAACTACAACGATACTGTCAACTTGTCATCTGTTGACAGCGCCATCTATGATTACTTTTACGGATCGCATGTTCCCAGTCGATATAGGTCATTAAGAGAGTTATGTAAGTTCCCAATACCGCCGATAGATGGCGGTATTATCAATAGTAATAACGTCATGCTAATCCCTTAAAACTGTATAACTAGAATAAGTACGTTCACTTTTAATATAGACCTGAACCAAGCAGCATCGTTTTCTCTCCGATACCTGCCCAAGACCCTCGACCCCCAGACACGTGGCAACAGATTCGCTTGCGAAGCGTAAGCGACTGTGAGTACTGTGACGTTGGCTAGGCACGAGGAAGAAAAGTTATTCTTATTAAAATCTTCGAGTCACTGAGAAAGGATCGATTCTCATCAATTTAAATTAGTAAAGAAATCATTGTCTTGGAACGATTCTCCTTTGAAAGGAGTCTTTAGATGGCGTGATTTGAAATATCAAATGTAAAAGGAGATAATTATTTTGTTCTGAAAGTAACAAAATATTATTTGAAAGAAATTAATAAATAATAAAATAAATATTGGGGGATACCTTACACAGATCAACCTAGCCCCAAACTAAGCAAAGCTTGTCTATGGGTGCTAGGCGACGATATACATAGTTATATAGATAAATACATAAAATAAATAAATATTATAGGACATGTCTTACACAGATTGACTGAGGCCCACGGTAAGCTCAAGAAGGCTTGTGTTGTGGGTACTCAGACAACGATATATATAATATGTAAATACTTATACACATAACAGAAAACATCCATGACTCAGGAACAAATATCTGTGCTCATAACACAAATATTTGCCCTTACCGGGATTCGAATCCGGGACCGCGGCTTAGCAGGCAGAGTCACTATCAACTACGCCAGACCGGTCGCCAATTGTACTTAAAGTTTCTATATGAAACATGCTAATGTAATCAATCATATTTATCTTTGTCAAAAGTTCCCTAACTTGTCATTAGAAAATGTGTGCAGAGTTAATTTAGTCATACTAATAATTCAATAGTTATTTGTTATACAAGGGGGCAAAGTTGTATTTTAACGCCGAGTGTGGAATTGAAAAACGAGCAAGTGAAAGGACTCTATAGTTGAACCACGAGCGAAGCGAGTGGTTCGAGAATAGAATCCTGAACTTGCGAGTTTTTTAACACACGAGAAGTAAAATACATTTGCACCCGAGTGTAACACAAAACTTTTTCCCTCACTGTAGCGAGGAAACTACAACGCAAAAAATGCGTTTATCACTGCTTCCAGGTCCACAGGTGGTAAATCATCTTTATTACTAGATTCACCTACTTTTATCAGTTTTAAAGCAGTTAATTTGACTTTATTCAAGGTCAAATTACTTTACCCACTAGTGGATAAAATGCGTTTTTACCCGCTGGTATTAAAGGACAAAACACGTGTTTCCGAGATAGTGAGGGGAAAATTATATTAATACGATACATTTGAATAGTACTGAAAAAGTCAACATAATTATGTCTTTTTTGACCCCCGACGCAAAAACAACGGGGTGTTATAAGTTTGACGTGTCTGTCTGTCTGTCTGTCTACCTGTTTGTCTGTCTGTCTGTGTGTGTGTCTGTCTGTGGCATCGTAGTTCCCGAACGGATGAACCGATTTAGATTTTGTTTTTTTTTCTGAAAGCTGAGTTAGTCTGGAGTATTTTTAGCCATGCATGTTTCATGAAAATCGGTCTACTATGTTGCGGTCGGGGGTTTTTCAAAATTTGAATTTTGTGGTTAGGTTATTTAAATTTTATAATCTTATATTCAACCCACTTATTCAATGGTGTACTTTGCCCAAGTGTAAAAACGATTAAGCGCTTAAAACATTTTAACAACCCATAAAAGGTACTCGCAGAAAAACCTCGAATAACAAAGCTTTTATTCATAACTGCATTTTCCATCATAAAGCGAAAAGCAAACTTTTCCGAGTGCATTACCCGTAAAAGCTTTCCTCTGAACGCGTCCAGCCGGTAAAAAACTAATTACAGGACAGCTTGTGAAAAGTGTTTCAGTTTTATGGCATACAGGGTGGTAAATTACTCACTTGCAATAGTTTACGATTACGAGGTTTTATGAAAATAGCGTGCGGCGAGGATGCCAAACAACTGAAGCTCATACAAGTATCCTGAGACGACACTGCATAGGGAGGACACAGGGTTACCCTCATCTGGCAGAATAATTTTGGTCAGAAACACACTTCGCATAACATGTCTCGCAGAAACACTTTGGTCAAATGGTCATTTTGCAGAAAACTTAGTTGGCATTATTACTACCACGCACACGACACATTTGGCAGAATGTTGTTTTATAATAATCGTATGTAAGAGCAGAATTATGACACGCTATCGAAAAGGAAATACAGCTCCAGAGGTCCCGTTAGGTACGACGACGAGCGAAGCGAGGAGGAGTGTTAGGTATCTTGCATCCTCAAAAGATCCGACTCACTATCAAAAAGCAAATCGCAACTTTTTGCCACCTAAATATTATGCACAAATATTATCTGCGAAAGTAGGTACTATTCGAATTCAAGACTATTGCTCATCAACATCATGCCAAAGTACGATTGGGTATTATAAAAATTATGCCACGTCATGCTCGCGAGCATGTGCCATATCCCGCCGTAGTCCGTTTTCACATTATCCGATCCGATATCGGATGTCGGAAGGATTTCAATAGAAAAAATCCAAGATGGCGCCTGTAATGTATGAGATATCGTGCTACATCCGATATCGGATCGGATAATGTGAAAACGCACGTACGCTCAGCTCCGAGTGACCACAGGCCTTACACTGAAGCATTTAGAATTTCAGCATATAAGCTCACCTAGCAATCCCGCCGGACTCCATATGGTTAGCGAGCGTGACGTCATCACTCCATACGTCGAACTGCCACTTGCGAAGGCCTTAGTACGCTGCATTGAACGTTGCCAGTATGTACATACTTACACCAATACACACAATCCATGCTGTAGTATATCCCTAATTAACACTTTAACAGTAATTTAACGTTACTGTCTGCAACATACTTGTGACGCACGTGTGTGAATAAAATAGCATGTAAGCAATAATTTACTATATAAGGTATGTTTAGTTTCACTTGGCTCCCTCTTCTGTATTGATTATCGACAATACAACACACATCATCTATAATGACCAGTTTTACTTAACCTCCATTCAACCCTCCAACTTCATCATATCTCATGGCGACCCTGCCAGGATATATCGTCGTACTCTAAACTCTCTAAAGCGTTTATACTATCAGCTCACCCCGCAATCCCTCCGGACTCCATATGGTTGGCGAGCGTGACGTCATCACTCCATACGTCAAACTGCCATTTGCGGAGCCCAGCACGCCGCATAGAACGTTGCCGGTGTGGATGCCAATGCGCATGTCTACATTGAAGCCGGTGGCTTCGCGGACGAATCTGCCAAAAAAAGGTATTTAAGAAGCAAGGTTACATTATTTATATTACGGGTGCAACGTCTTGGAGAGCAGTAGATAACTATTGAAAAAAAAGGTACAGTCAGCGATAAAAACTTGTGCCAAAAATGATTGTTTTGCAAAAAAACTTACTGAATCCTTACTGCAAAATCAAGAACGAAATTGGACAGAAAATTTTCTGGCATGCATCAGGGTGCCCTCAATTAACCAATTCGCCAAAGGGAAAAAATGGCGAAAAACTTACAAGCTGACTTCATACAAAAGACTGGTAAATCTGTGGGTTTCCTGTAGTCCTTCCAGTTTATTTGCAGTATGAGTTTCCATTTCCACCTTGCGTCAAATTCTGACTGAATAATGTTCAGCCATTGAAAACTTCCGTCACTTTCTTCTCCCGTGAACTTGTTGACTTTTTTTTTTTTTATGAAATAGACAGCAAACGAGCAGACGAGCCGCCTGATGGTAAGCAGTCATCGCCGCCCATGGACATAGGCAACATCATGGGAGCCACTTATGCGTTGCCGACCTTTAAAATTATTAGAAACTTGTACACTCACTTTGACTTCCTTGTCATATCGTCAAAAGAACACTAGATTTCATAACGCTTAAAAACCGAATAGGGTAAACTCGCCTCATTTGATGACACGCCTATTTCGGTAGTTTATTACAAACTTTGAAGCACTATTCCAAAAGACGATTTTTGGTTGTTTCACAGAATTAGGCATGTCACTGAATGAGGCGAGTTTACCCTAAATGGAGACACCATACCTAATAGCGTCAATCATTTGTAGGCCCATGTTGACACAGTTATAAGCGTGGTTCGGACGGGACACGGGCAGACCAGACACGCAGTAGTAACAGTCTCCCAGGATCTTAATGCGCATGCACTGGTTTTCCTGTGGACAAAGACAACATTTTGAAAATTAGAAATGTAAAAAACATAGCATGGTTCTTGTTTTGTTTGAAATTTGTAGCAAGTGTTCACTCGCGTGTATTGCATAGATATTTTGTTATGATAATTTTCATTTATTTTATTATGATGTAGCAAAAAATCAATTCATCAATTTGCTCTGTACCCGACTATTATAGCCGGCGATAGCGAACTTCTTAATATTTGCAGCCATAACCTTATCTGGGATAGAGTGAGAAGTGACATCAAAGTCAATTTAAACAGCACGTGGGTAAACGGGTCATGCTGAGACATCACAATCGCAAAAAAGATTGCAGGTGGAAAAATCAACAAATCTTATGAAGTAATTAATTAATATTCTAAAATGAGACTCCATTAACACCTTTGACCTTAAGCTGTGACAGATATATCCACCAGCAGCACCGTATTAAACAGATAGTGTACTGAAATCGTAATGCACAGCACACTAGCCAAGTAATGGAGAGCTAAAGAGGCAGTCAATTAAAACTGATGGCAGTGGCCGACTAATGGAGCTCAAAGGAAGATGAAAGGCTTTGAACGTCGTTAATAGATGAAGTGATAAAGACTGATTGAGTTATTAATGGAAATCTGTCTTTGAAAAGATTTTTGGTATTTTTAACCCCGACGCAAAAACGGCGGGATGTAATAATTTTGACGTGTCTATCTGCCTGTCTGTCTGTTTGTCTGTCTGTCTGTCTGTCTGTCTGTGTGTCTATCTGTGGCATCGTAGCTCCCGAACGGATAAACCGATTTCGATTTATTTCGTATACAGCTTGGAGTTTACTTTACAATATATACTTAATTAAGCCCCGATTTCACAAAAGACATAAGGTGTCATAAAACTATTTCAATATGGTTGTTGATAATATACTTATTGTTGATGGACTTATTATTGTTCCCCGTTTACCTAGATTTTTATACTTAGGTTTTTTTCTTTACCTTAAGCTTAAGTATATTACATAAAAAGTACATAAAAATTATCTTCTCCTCTCGCATTTTGTTTGTTACACTTATATGCATTTTAACACCTTAATTTTTACATAAACAAACCCACTAAGCTAAAATGCAGACAATGTTCCGAATACTACATACATTGCCAATTTTCCCCGTCCAAGATTGCATGTCATACAGAGCTTCCATATTTTATACCCCAGAGAAGCGAGATCTTAGAATACTGAGGGTACCCAGGTCAAAGTCCTCATGATGACGCTTATAAGAAACTCATAGATACAATGGACTATATACGTGTTTTTTTTTGTTTTCCGTTAAATTCGACACGTCGTTAGGTTCGTTATTAGGAACCACCCTGTATATCACTTTTAGTTCAATTCGCCATTTTCATAAATAATAAATGAATTAATTAGTGTGAGAGACCCTTAAGGATAATTAAATATTCAAGTTAGTGTCAAGTGATTGACGGCACATGTCAAAACAAATAACATTAGGAAGTGGAAAAGGCTGTCACACACGTGTTCAGTAATTATTTTTAATTAATAACTCAATAACCGTAAGAGTTAAGAGGCTAGTTTCTTGGAGAAATTTATTGTATTTGATCTAAAGAACCTTCCCTTAAAGTTAACGGAATTCATTAAAAACGGGGATGTAGAAGTAAAACATTCGTGTGACATTATTTTAAATATTGAAAAAAAGGTCTACTCACTTTTATTGCCGACATTTTTCTCTATTCACGGCCGCGAGCATTTAAACGTGATTAGACCAGTGTTTCACAATTTCAAATCGTGCTGTTTATTCACTGAAATACCGCAGAAGAGCAACACAAACATATAGGTACAAAGTACCCAAATCTACTCTCCAAAAAGTTCATTTTCAGTTCATTGTTAACCTATCGAAGCCCTCGTTTGTACAGCGCAATTTGCAATTGCAATGAAAATTCACTGGCTAAATAAACTAAAGGGTTAAACGTCAGTTATTTTTCGAATCACTCCAATTGATGCTTTGTTGTATGCACAATAGGGTATTAATTAAATTGAAATCCAATAAACCAATATCGTTCTTTTGTTTTCAGTGCAAAATGGCATCCGATCGTAACGTACTTTACAATGGCTCCTATATATTGGCGCGATTCAATTAAAATTAATTAGTTATACAGGGCAGTAAAAGTTGTTGTTTAGATCCTAGAAATAAAAATACTCGAAATATGAACTAGGTACGCGCGTAGTGAACCACAAAATGTCACCACGGTAATTAGGTACAGTCAAGTGCAAAAATACGTAACGATTTTATCCGCTCAAAAATATGTACCGAGACCTTATTCCGCCGACATAAAGTGCTATATGGAGAGTAAAAAGAAAAGGAGGAACATCTTAATGTATGATAATTGCACTTATAAAACTATAAATTTAATAGGTGGCGCTGCAAACTCTCCGTGAGCAAATTTCAAATCGCTGACAGTGTATCTGACTCCGTCAATAATGCCTAATTTCATGATACTGATTTGTTTGTCCTCTAGCGCTATCGGGAAGACCTGTGTGCGTAGAATGCACAAACGCTCACGATAATATAATAATTATGTTTCGTAGCTGTCTATCTCTAGCTCATAGTTTACTAGCTCGCGGTGGTACCAGTGCCTATAGGCGGAGAGCTGACCCCAAAAGCGGTTGACGATTTTAAGGACAATTAATAATGAGCTTAAATTAACAAAATATAGAAATTTCCCAATAGCAGGCCTCTCTTCCACTCTAGAGATTCTTCGATAGAGAGACGAAAAACCAAATTTTCGATTTTCGCAAAAGCTATTTGTGTCTGTCTTTTATTGTCATTATTTGATTGCCAATTGATACCATTTCTGTTGTAGCCTTTTGGCCACTGTATACACTATACATTAAAGGGTTAAACAGTGACGTTATACCACAGATTGATATAGCCTCAAAATTAACGCAAAGTATAAATAACCCTTCAATAAATGTGGGTAAATTAAACCTGCCGCTGTACGATTTATAAAAGGGGTCCATATTGCCAAATCAAGTGGAAATTGGCAATAAATAAAGTTATTTATTGGATCACATCGCTTTGGAGCGATAACGGTGATTTGTGGTCGTACTGTGGTTGAAAATACCAATAAATGATGATGGAGTATACTCGTAGTATATTTCATGTACAGGCATAGGGGAGCCTGTACATGAAACCTGTGTGGTGACGGGTTAAGAATTTCACCACCCCCTTTCTTCCCGTGGGTGTCGTAAAGGTCGGCTGTGGGATATGGGTTAAATTGTGGCATCGGCGAGAGGCTGGCAACCTGTCACTGCAATGTCCCAATTTCGTTTTCTCTCAACCCCTTATTTGCCAAGAGTGGCACTGAAACTTGAGTGATTTCATTTGCCCTGCCTACCTTTATGGGATACAATCCATAAGTACTAATATTATAAATGGGAAAGTGTGTGTGTCTGTTTGTTTGTCCGTCTTTCACGGCAAAACGGAGCGACAAATTGACGTGATTTTTTAGGTGGAGATAGTTAAAGAGTCGGAGAGTGACGTAGGCTACTTTTTGTCTCTTTCTAACCCCCCACTTCCCTAAAATGGGCGGTAGAAGTTTGTATGGAGCATTCCGCAATTTTCGAATTTATCGCGGGCAAAGCTAGTATATTATAGTATAAATTTCGTGATCCGTTATGGAACGCTCTAATACAGGTTATGCACGCTGAATTAATACAAAAAGCTATTATTGACAAATACCCTGACAAGATTATTATAGAAGATTTTGACGACCGGTCTGGCGCAGTCGGTAGTGACCCTGCTGCGCTGCGGTCCCGGGTTAGAATCCCGGTAAGGGCATTTATTTGTGTGATGAGCACAGATATTTGTTCCTGAGTCATGGATGTTTTCTATGTATATAAGTATTTATATATAATATAATTATATCGTTGTCTGAGTACCCACAATACAAGCCCTCTTGAGCTTACCATGGGTCTCAGTCAATCTGTGTAAGACATGTCCTATAATATCCTATAATAATATTTATTATCCATTGAAGCATTAACTAGTAATTTATTTAAAATGTCCTCGATCGACCGCACTATCAACGTCAACTGTGGCAGTGATGGATGGATGACCGTGGAAGAACTAAAGCGAATCACTTTTCAAAAGCTTCAGTTCATGTTTTAAAATCGTGTACCTAGTATAATATGTACATTTTCCCTATTGCTATGTTTTGTTTTTAACCCCCGACGCAAAAAAGACGGGGTGTTATAACTTTGACGTGCCTGTCTGTCTGTTTGTCTGTCTGTCTGTGTCTGTCTGTCTGTGTGTGTGTGTCTGTCTGTGGCATCGTAGCTCCCGAACGTATGAAACGATTTAGATTTTTTTTTTGTTTGAAAGCTGAGTTAATCCGGAGTGTTCTTAGCAATATTTCATGCAAATCGGTCTACTATGTCACGGTCGGGGTTTTTTTCAAAAATTTCGTTTTTAATTAATAAGTATATATAACATATTTTAAAATAATCACCAAAGTCGATAAAGTGATTATTTATGGACTTACAGCCAAGATGTGTTTGATAAATGATAAGAGAACTATGCCATTTAAAGCAATAAATTGTCCTAGCTACAAAATAAGAACAAAGTTTGTGAAAGGGAAACACTTTAAAGTTTGTCCTAGTTAAGAACAAAGTTTGTGAAAGTCACTCAATGTTTGACATTGAGTGACTTTTAAAGTCAAAACTTAGTCAATGTCGTTGCCGATACTCGTAAAGTTTTTGATTGATGGATCACACACTGAAGACACTTTGTCTGGACTCTTGTCTCCTAAAACTTTAAAACTGGAGACAGTGTGCACGTATCACAGCAAAAACTTTTGCTTAAAGCACTATCTACATTTATTGGACAGGGTTTTAGCCTTGAGTCAGCTAAATAGTCATGGTACCAATACCAAGCAATATGTTGGCAACATTAAATCAAAGACATATGTAACTCTGTCTGTATAGACAGATAAAGACTAAGAAAAAAAACCGGCCAAGAGCGTGTCGGGCCACGCTCAGTGTAGGGTTCCGTAGTTTTCCGTGTTTTTCTCAAAAACTACTGAACCTATCAAGTTCAAAACAATTTTCCTAGAAAGTATTTATAAAGTTCTACTTTTGTGATTTTTTTCATATTTTTAAACATATGGTTCAAAAGTTAGAGGGGGGGACGCACTTTTTTTTCCTTTAGGAGCGATTATTTCCGAGAATATTAATATTATCAAAAAACGATCTTAGTAAACCCTTATTCATTTTTTATTACCTATCCAACAATATATCACACGTTGGGGTTGGAAAAAAAAAATATCAGCCCCCACTTTACATGTAGGGGTGGTACCCTAATAAAACGTTTTTTTCCATTTTTTATTTTTGCACTTTGTTGGCGTGATTAATATACATATTGGTACCAAATTTCAGCTTTCTAGTGCTAACGGTTACTGAGATTATCCGCGGACGGACGGACGGACGGACGGACAGACAGACATGGCGAAACTATAAGGGTTCCTAGTTGACTACGGAACCCTAAAAACCTACCTCAAAACCATACAGAGAAAGGTACGGTGCCTTAGATGGCGATACACCTTTAAGGGACGCTCGGCTAGATGGCGCTAATATTAATATTTGACATTTTAACACATATCAAGCTATGAATATGGGCCAAATTGTCAAAACTGAGGTTCAAAAGTTTTAAGATTGTATCGAAAGATGGCAGTCTATGCACTGTGATTACACATTTTACTTTGACAGTAACTCTCTATAATACTCGATCCTCTTAGCATTAAATTAATAAGGGCCTGTTGCATCAACTACAGTTAACAGACACATCAACGTCACGCATCAGTAGCCATCTACTGACCATCATCATCATCTACTGATCATGGGACCATTCCCATGTACGATATCGTAAACGATCCGATTGCCTCGTCTGTGGTGGCGCTTTCTATGCGACCGATATATCGATACCTTTGGGTTCAATTGGCGTAAAGGACAAAATGCAGGTTTTCAGGAGAAGCAAAAAAGAACTTTTTTTTTAGAAAAATGTTTATATCTTTTTTGTTTTTTGACCTATATTTGTGACGTATATAGAAAAATATGTAGATTTTTAGTATCCTTAACCTAGTGTAGCAACCGTAGTGATAAACTAAAGGGTTTAGAAGTTAGATGGTTGTAAAGGACACGTCAAAATGCTATGGACGTCCTTTACACCCACGACTTTTTTGAACAATTAGAGTTGATAGGGTCGTAAATGACGGTCTTAGATTATTTTTATACAAATTCGGGGCGTAAATGTAACCGGAATGGTACAAATGGCAACTGTTTTTAGCTTAGTTTCCAATTGAGAAACTTGAAAAATGTATCAAAACGTAGTTAATATGGCATAGAATAGCCACATTAGTGTTACAGTGTATATTTATCTAAATATTTAGCAAAGACAAAGAATAAGACTATTTTATATCCAGTTTTGCAATAAAGAAACAACATTTGCTTAAAAACTATCTAATATTTTGGAAAGTTATTATTTTAGTACTCGCCGCTGTCTCAATAAGTTACGTATTCAGTATTTAATTCTAGCAGGGAAACGCTTTCGTAGTTTAAGTAAATATAAAAGCACTAATGGTAATCACATAAACTTTAATCAGCAACTGTGAATAGTAGACTATGTTAATACGACAGTAATTTTAAGTCTAAAGTAGAAAGAAGTTCTAAGAATAACTAAGAGTTAAGTCCTTATTAAATAAGGACTTAACTCTTAGTTATTCTTAGAACTTCTTTCTAATTATCAAAAATATGAATCAACATAGTAGGTAGTCTTGACTACAGTTTGTATACGCGTCCTAACTTGCGTTTATAAAATTTATAAACGCAAGTTAGGACGCGTATAGTAAATATAAAAGCACTAATGGTAATCACATAAACTTTAATCAGCAACTGTGAATAGTAGACTATGTTAATACGACAGTAATTTTAAGTCTAAATATAAATTTTATAAACGCAAGTTAGGACGCGTATAGTAAATATAAAAGCACTAATGGTAATCACATAAACTTTAATCAGCAACTGTGAATAGTAGACTATGTTAATACGACAGTAATTTTAAGTCTAAAGTAGAAAGAAGTTCTAAGAATAACTAAGAGTTAAGTCCTTATTTATAAACGCAAGTTAGGACGCGTATACAAACTGTAGTCAAGACTACCTACTATGTTGATTCATATTTTTGATAATTTTAAAACAGAAGATTGTTATTTAGTCTTAAACCTGTTAAATAAGAATAATCTTAATTATGAGTTCAATCCTAGAAATATTATAGTCAATGCTTTAAGTACCTGTATTTAATATTTAATTAGTATTTAATTTTATAATCGTTCATTTACTTTCCAAGCTATTCGACTGTGGAACTCTCTCCCTGTTGAGTTAAGACGTTCTCAATCTATTGCCTCGTTTAAATCAAACCTTAAAGAATACTATCTTTCCCTTCCTTAGATTTTATGAATGACACTGTTTGTTTCTCTATGAATATAAACCTTTTTATATATATACTAGCTTTTACCCGCGGCTTCGCCCGCGTAATAAAAGTATTCTTATTGAAACGTTTACAAAAAATAAGATTTTCATTTGGATCCGTAGGTTTCTTTGTAGGTACATCTGTCCGCGATTATTTCGATTAAGGTAAAGCGGGGCAATTCTCGACTGGAGGGCCATTGTAACTGATCTATTTGCTGTACGGTCCGGTTTTGGCTGACTGTATCTTACACATATTAATATTGTTTTAAAAGAAATTCTTGCAATGATTGTAGAATTGTTACACAGCGACCACAGCGTAGGTGCGAATATGTATGTATTTTACCTATATAAATATTTATACTGGGGAAACTTCATACAACCTACATAGCCAGTATCTCGACGCTATGGTCGGTAGGGTAAAAAGTACTTCCTTGCATTATCGCTTACAATTTTTTCCATTTTGCTTATACTTATTGCAAACGTAAACATATAAAAGGCAAGCAAACAACGATCTTCTTACAGCACATTGAATGTAATAGTTTACGGATGCAGGATACTCGCCGATGCCTACTTACTAATACCTTCCCACTGGGCCACCTGCATTTTACACTGCCTAAATATCGATTGCCGACCGATTATTCCGACCCCAATCCCTATTCTTATCCCCGTCCCTATCTCTATCTTTGTCCCCGTCCCCGTTCCGTCCCTGTCCCCGTCCCTCCCCTATCCCTATCCCCGTCCCCGTCCCCTATTTTTATCCCTATTTCTATCCCTATCCCGATCCCGATCCCGATCCCGATCCCGATCCCGATCCCGATCCCGATCCCGATCCCGATCCCGATCCCGATCCCTATCCCCACCCCTACCCCTACCCCTACCCCTACCCCTACCCCTACCCCTACCTCTACCCCTATCCTTATCCCAATCCCAATCCCAATCCCTATCCCTATCCCTATCCATATCCCTATCCCTATCCCTATCCCTATCCCTATCCCTATCCCTATCCCTATCCATATCCCTATCCCTATCCCTATCCCTATCCCTATCCCTATCCATATCCCTATCCCTATCCCTATCCCTATCCCTATCCCTATCCCAATCCCAATCCCTATCCCTATCCCTATCCCTATCCCTATCCCTATCCCAATCCCAATCCCAATGGAATCCCTATCCCAATCCCAATTCCAATCCCTATCCCTATCCCTATCCCTATCCCTATCCCTATCCCTATCCCTATCCCTAACCCTATCTAAAAACCGGCCAAGTGCGAGTCGGACTCGCCCACCGAGGGTTCCGTACAAACTTTCTTTCAAACTACCTAGTAAAAATAATCTCATATTTTCATATAACTCTAATGACTTGACTAGAAGACAAAAGTATAGGCACTAATGAGTATTATAGTGTATAGCGCCATCTCCCGGTCAATTTGCTAACTAATTTGCGCGACCTGGTTTTTCAGGGCTAATTCTTTATAATGTTAACCGATTTAAACAGTTTTTACTTTATTGGACAGAAGATGGTTTACGTAACATCTCGTATTAATTTGAAGTACGATATACATCCGCAAGGGTGGGTAAATTGAAAGTAAAAATCTGAAAAGTTTTTTGTGAATTAAAAAAAAAGTATTCAAAATACAAACACGATTATATTTTTCCTGTAATATATAGCATAAAACCAATGTTTACTAAAATTTTCATAATTTTTCGTTGGTAAACTTCGGAGATAAGGGGGGGAACGGTATTTTTTTTTACATTTTCCTTCAAAATTCTTTTTTTTCCACAACAAAAAAATTATAAAAAATAGCTTATTTACGTTCAATTTGAGCTCTTTCCAACGATACCCCACTTGACCTAGTAACTTGAAATTTACAGTTTGCCCCCTTTCATTTTGGCCATTTTCTACAATTAAAATTAATATATTTAAAAAAATTATACTTTCTATTTGTAGAGGTTTACAATGTTCACAACTATTCCAAATTTCAAGTTGATAGCATTAGTAGTTCTCGAGATATTTAGGAATGTGACAGACGGACAGACAGACGGACAGAGTCGCACCATAAGGGTTCCTGTTGTACCTTTTTGGTACGGAACCCTAAAAACATACATATAAGACATACCTTTGTGTCGATAGATATTTTTCAGTACAGATGGTGTTTTTTTTACGCACTAGTGCGAGAAGTGGTTCATTATATGCCAGGTCGAAACTTCGGAGGCTCATCTGTACTGAAAAACGTCGTACGATACACGTGCGAAAAGGAAATTCGTAACTCGTGTCGATTTAAAACACTCCCTTCGGTCGTGTTTTAATTTATCGCCACTCGTTTCGAACTTCCTTTTTTACGTACTTGTATCGTAATGTACTATTATTTTAAAGCACATAAAATTCGAATAAAATACACTGCTGACACGGGCCCGCTCACTGCTCAGTTCAGTCTGCGCCCAGCGCTCATAGACAGTGGACCTACGTTCGATAGTCCGGCGCACCGTGCTCTCGTAAGCGTAAGCAGCTAGATAGTTCTGAGAAGTGCTGTATAGGTACTGCGACTAAACAAATTTTGATCCTGTTGGTGGCAAACAGGCATACGGTCCGCCTGATTTTTACACATGCAATTTTATCCAAGAAATTTTACTTGAAATCTGATGAGAGTTTGAATTATTATTATATTTCGGGACCAGGGGAGGGGACCGATTTTTGAGTCTCACGCGTTCGAATTCAGAAAATTGTCACTGAAAATACTAAGCAATTCACTGTTTTCAACCGGTATTTTAGTGACAAATCCCATATGTGAGATTCAAAAACCGGCCCCCAGGATGAGGTTCTGGTTTTCATGGTGGAGTCAGGATATGGTCAACAAAACTGCTATTTTACTCATTATAACTCCACTATGTTTGGGCTTATTACATTTGGACTGATGAGCAGCGTCGATCTCGATGATGTCCAAGGTCACATGATCGAGTCAGGAAATGAATAACAGAACTGCTATTCTACTTATCGTAACTCGACCATGTTTGATCTCATTAGCCGGGCCAATAACACATGTAATTTTTTGCACACAGCTCAGCTCTTTGAAACTGTTTATTTTAAGTTACTTACAATTAGTAGGTACCATATAATAATAATATATTCTTATCTCTTGTAAACTTTACAAAAAAGTTAACACATGAAACCAAAAGAATTGTTACTAGCAATTAAATTCAAAACTATCAAGATCATTCTTGCCTGTGTGTTGCGTTACCGGTGGCTCGCGTACCGAGCGCCAACGCCATCTATCAATGGCTATTTCACGAAATTGATGAACGCTCTAAGGAATAAGGGCTCTTAGTGTAGTGGTTATGCCAGTCGACACTAGATGGCAGCATTAAAAAACACTGGGTTACACTGTATGACATTTTTTCATTTCATCATTAAGTAAATAGCATTCGTTATAAGTAAATAGTATACGTTAATTCGTCGCTCAGTTTTGCCGTGAAGGACGGACAAATAAATAGACACACACACACTTTCCCGTTTATAATATTAGTATGGATTAAAATAAACATTAAGTTAATAAAAACAAAATGCAGTATTATTGTGTGCTACTTAAAACTTTCCTTGTTAGTATAAAACCCGGAGTTCTTAAAAAAAAATAAGAAAGTAGAATCTTAGAGAAAGAAATAAGCAGGTAAATAAAATCAAATAATCCATACTGATTAAACTGGAAAGTGTGTGTGTGTCTGTTTGTTTGTCCGTCTTTCAAGAGAAGCCGCGGGCAAAAGCTAGTAGAACATAAAAGAAAAAAAGTAAATAAAAATGCAAAAAGATTGCGTGAGCCGAGATTCGAACTCACGACACTCATGGCGCAAACGGTTCCACCTAGAAGTCAAACCCGCTAGACCATTTGCACATTGTGAAAGACGGCGAATCTTCTGATTCTAATCACCAAATGCTAGTGCCGAAGTTTCGCGCGATGGATACGCGATGACCTTGAGCCATCGCCGTCGCATCGCGTCGCGTCGCCCGTCGCTCACGCAAGACAGAGCGTAAACTCATTGTTTCTGCCGGTGAGTAAGGCAGCCAGAGCTCAACGAGGGAGGACCTACGGAACTAATTAGGAGAATAGATTGTCCTTTGAGTCGTCGGCACCCAGGCCCCTTCTAAGTACCTACAGGTTTGTACAAGTTTCTAATGAGTCGGCAACGCACATGTGCCACTCCTTGAGTGGCAGGCGTCCATAGGTTACAGTGACCGCTTTCCATCAGGCAGACCGTATGCCTGTTTCCCACCTACGTGGTACAAAAAAAACTGTCGTCGAATTCACCTTAAACATTAAAAACTAAGTCAAAATCGATTGATTCGTTCGGGAGCTATGATGCCACAGACAGACATGTCAAGCGTCAAACCTTAAATTATTATAAAACACTCCGTCGTTTTTGCGTTGGTGGTTAAAAACAAGAAACTTCCTTCAAAACTATAATAAAACACAACTTTCTATGAAAATTGGTCAAGTGCGAGTCGGATTTCGACATTTCCATACAAACAGGTCATGAGCGCCTGACGAAATGTAATGGCAACGTACATTAAATTTCGTACTTAGATTTCGCGTATATTTCGGAAACGATAAGAGATAGAGCAAAATGGACTTCTGATTTTGGTTGTCGATGGCACAATTTTTTTGTTTTCGTATATATACACCTTTTTTGGACCTATGTGGGCAATATTATGGTCAGTGAAGTTCTAAACGGTCTTAAGCGCCTCTTTTTTAGTAGGAACTTAAGTCATTTTGGAAAATGATTTTTTCTTTTTAACAATTTCTATAACAAACGAAACCGAAATTAATTTCTTTATACCTGTCCAACGCGATTACAACATTTTAAGACGTTTAGTAACTACTTGCAGCGGCAGTGAGTGAAATTCGTAATCTGAGTTTTTTCTCTTAAGTCCGACTTACGCTTGACTGTAGATTTCTAATAGGTTTTCCTGTAATCTACAGGTAGAGGGCTATCCTGTGTATTTTTTTGAAAATTTTACGCTAAGTAATTTCGGAGATAAGGGGGGGGAATGGTCATTTTTTGCGTATTTTCTTAAATTACTTCTAAATTACCAAAATAAAAAAAATAAAAAAAATATACTTCAAATGCTTATAAAATGCTCTTTCATTTGATATGTAACACAATATAGTTTTAATAACTTTGATTTTTAATTTTCAATGTTACCCCCAAAAGTGGCCCCTGTGATTAAATTTCATTTAATTAAATTACATGTCCGTCTTTGGGCCACAGGTTTACATATGTGTGCCAAATTTCAAGTAAATCGGTCCAGTACTTTCGGAGAAATCGGCTGTGACAGAGGGACAGACAGACACGCGAGTGATCCTATAAGGGTTCCGTTTTTCCTCTTTGAGGTACGGAACCCTAAAAAGGCTGTGCGTTGATATGTCAGTCAGTCAGTCAGTCAGTCAGTCAGCTTTTTCTTTTATATATTTAGATTTATGTGTGTATGTTTATGTATGTTTATGGTTATACTTATTTATGTATGTCTATTTGAATGAGTGTTTTGTGTTGTTTGGTTGTATTTAAATTCTACTTCTCATATTTTTAGAGCCACCTACCATATATTCTGATTATATTAACTCCAGTACCCAAAGGTTGTCTGGAAGAGATCGCTCTTCAGCGATAAGACCGCCTGTTGTTACCTCTGTTTAATTTGTTTTGTTTCTTGTGTATTACTTGTAAACTATGTGAGGTGTGCAATAAAGAGTATTGTATTGTATTGTATTGTATTGTACCTGGGTACATATTAGCCAAGTCACCAAACGCTAACGCTCATTCGCTAGCGAAACGCACCTGTTATTGTCGCACTAAATGTTAGTATAGTCTACTGTTAAAGTTTATTGCCAGACGCCGACAAAAATGCAGTCCGGTGAATTATGCTTCCAATTTTATCACTTATCCACGTGGATAAAGTATCCGTCACGCTTTGGCAAGTATGTCAGTGTGAGAGTGACAGATGTCTTATCCACGTGGATAAGTGATAAAATTGGAAGCATGATACGCCGGCTGGTGCAATACGCAAGAGCGATAAAGATATATAGCGACGAAATAGATATTATCGTGAGCGTTTGTGCGTACCCTGATTACCATAGTGTTTTTTTTTTAATTACCTACATCTCGCCGCAGTATAATAATACTATATACGAAAGCGTTTCCCTGCTAGAATTAAAGACTGAATGCGTAACCTACTGACTATTCAGATAGCGGCGAATACTAAAAAAATAAGTTTAAATTTGTTGCCAAAGTATTAGATAGTTTTTAAGCAAATATTGTTTCTTTATTACAAAACTGGATATGAAATATTAGTCTTGTTCTTTTTTGTTGCTAAGATAGCTTAGATAAATAATACACTGCATTAGACTAATGTAGCTATTCTATGCCATATTAAGTACCTACGTTTTGATACATTTTTCCAGTTTTTAATTGTAAACTTAGCACAACATTTGTACGATTTCGGTTACAATTACGCCCCGACTTTGTATAAAAATCATCTAAGACCGTCATTTACGACCCTATCAAATCATGGGTGTAAAGGACGTTAATAGCATTTTGACCTGTCCTTTACAACCATCTATCTTCTCAATCGTTTAGTTTATCACTACGGTTGTTACACTAGGTTAAAGATACTCGTAATCTGCATATTTTTCTTATACACGTCACAAATATAGGTCAAAAAAACAAAAAAGTGGGTTTATCTTTCTCTTGGAAACCTGCATTATATGTCCTTTACGACAATTGAACCCAAAGATATCGATTACAGTTGCGGATAAAATATTTTTAGTGCTGGTCGTAAAGGACGAAGAACAAAAAAACTTGTCCTTTACGCCCAACTTTATCACACTACTATAGAAAGTGATCCTTAGAAAGTAAGGGCTTAAAGGGCAACAATATAATATATATCAAGGTGACTTACGACTATATTTTTATTTGTAGATTTCCTTTATGACACAAATAATAATTTATAATTAATGACTTGATATTTACGCCCCTTCAGAAAAGCTATTTTTGCAAGTCTATAGTAGAAAATCTTGGTCGTAAAGGCAACTTTTTAAGAGATATCGAAATTTTAACTACACAGATCGATAGCGCTTGAAATTCTGAACAAAACTGTATATATAACTATTTTCGCCAAAATGTCCTTTACGCCAATTGAACCCAGAGGTATCGATATATCTGTCCGATTGATCGAAGCAACGGATCGCACCGTTAATGTGACACTTCTTAGCTGACATAATATTTTCGTCAAAAAAGATTGCCCATGTCATATTTCCAAAGAAATTTCGCACTTTTTGCCACATATTTTAATAACAAATGCGGTGAATGTGAGCAACCCGATAAATTACTGAAATAATCAAATCCTTGCAAATCCAAGATCATTCATTATACTTGATTATACTAAGTTAGTTTAAGTTCTTCAATAGGAGCAATTTGAAAGCTTTCAACCCGTTTTCTTTCATCCACTGTTTGTTCCGTTCGTTACAATCTTAACGCTTGACTCGCCAGTTGTTTCAAGACTTTCAAGTTTGTTATTTGATATTTTATCAACTGCTTAAGACCTGAGACAGTTAAAGAATGCAGACGGTTAAGAAATAAAGCGAGATTCCGTCTCCGATAATTTTTGCATCACGTGCCTCTTAAAATGAAGTTTGAACGGTTACACACAAATACTAGTCAGCGACCATAATCGATGAACTAAATTTGTGATTATTTTATGTAACTTAATCGTAATAATACTAAAGAAGATTCTCAATACATACACAGAAATAATATTATTATACGGTTTACGAGAGCCAGACCAAGTTAATACAGCATGGAAAGAGTTTACAGTGGCAACGTGGGGGCCAAGGGGTGTCAATTTTCGGTAGTTCCGAGGCCGGTTCTTTGACAGAATGGGTTTTTTTGGATTAAGTAAGTACAGCTATAATTAGATTTTTTTTATTTATATACATTTTCATGTTTGCAAAGAGATACAATCACGACTGTATCCCATATGAACCTACTCAAGTTTCAGTGCCACTCTTGACAAATAAGGGGTTGAAAGGAAACGAAACTGTGACAGTGCAGTGACAGGTTGATAGTTGCCAGCTTCTCGCCTACGCCACAATTTAATCCATATCACACGGTCGCCTTTTACCACACCCACGGGAAGAAGGAGGGTGGTGAAATTCTTAACCCATCACCACACGGGCATAAGAGATACTGTCTGTATTATTGTGTAGTCTTTGGTCCGCCGTAATACCTATTATGTTTCGAGTCTTAGACGGGGGTTATTCAATTTGGCAGTGTTCAACGGAGCTTGGATAACAGCGTTACGTTACGGGTTTATTATACAGTGCATGGAAGGAGAAACGTAACTCAGTATTTTATTTAAAAATAACAGTAACATTTTGAATAATTTTCTTAATATAGACGGTTGTTTCAATATGATATTTACTTATATCTCTAGTCGTATGAATGTGTAATAACTGAGTCTGATATTGCTACAGCGAGGTAATTTCATTATATATATATGAAATAGCAACGGGCTTGTAAATATCAATTTAATATGAAATTCTTGTATATTTGTGGTACAAATTTAAAATATTACCTGTTAAATTAAACGTTAAAGATCTGTATACCTAGACAAACTTTTATGTACATATTTTTCAATTTCAATGGTGTTGAATGTAGATGTAGGTGTGTTCGTCGTTTTAGCGTTTCACCAAAATTAAGTTATAATTTTTTTGGCACTGCAGGGGAAGATACTGCATAAACATATTCACAGGGCTTTCAAAGTATATTGTTATAAAACTAAAATATAACAAGTTAACAAAGATTGATCATGCAAAAATATTTCAAAATGTTTTCGACACGATTGAAATTTCACTTTAAAAAACATATTCGGGCTATTCAATACCTCAATGCAATTATTTTCCAGTCAACCAATCTAGACACATTGTTGAATTATTTTCGAGTATGTTTTTGATATCTCCTAAACATTCGGAAATATCCTTCACATAATTATGTACTTACTTTAGAATAGAATATACCTTATTTAACATCAAATTCGACAAATACAAGGTAGAGGTAACATACAACACAAACTAAGTAGATGCTAAATGGGATCCCACTCAGCATGTTGCCACGGCAAGTCGAGGCGCTGATTTTCAGTGGGACCCTGACTTAATAAATTAAGCTAAGAACTAAACTAAAACTAAAACAAGTGATAGCACAAACATCAGGGAACAGTTATGACTTTACTTTCTTATGCGAGATGCAACTACAGCGTGTGTCCAAGTGTGGTCCCAGTCGAGAATGCCTTCAATAATTCAACGAAGTGTTTTGCAATAATTCAAAATAGTATATCGATTTGGTTCATCCGTTCGAAAGCTACGATGCCACAGTCAGACAGTCACGTGAAACTTAGAACACCCCGTCGTTTTTGCGTCGGGGATTAAAAATACATAATTCGAAATCTAAGCTACAGTCTTTGGCCCTTCGACAGAAAGTCGCTAGTTTGTCGGTGTTTTACAGGTTGCACTTCGGGGAGTGTGCTCAATAGCTACACGAGCTTATTCCACCGTCGCCATTCTACCATCGGACTCTTAGACGCACGGCCGGTCTCCATCCTTACTTGGTGCATATTCCACGAATCCGCACGAAGCGCTTTGCTTCTTCTTTTCTTATGCGCACTGCCAAGGAGTGGAATTCCTTGCCGGCGGCTATATTTTCGAGCTCATATAACCCGGCAACCTTCAAATCAAGACTGAACAGGCATCTTCTGGGCGAGCTCACTCCATCGTAGGCCACGTATTTGCCTTTGGCTAGTCTGTGGTCAAGAGTAAGCCCATTTATAATAATAAAAAAAAATCGTATGACATTTACAAAAACTTAGTATAATCAAAACACCGCAAAACATGTCTCAGCGTGAAATGTCGCCGTCTGCGTGAGAAATCACTTGAACGTGCTTGTTGGCGTTAGTTCTGAAACTGCTTGTTAATGTTATGGATCGCTGTGGCTTCGATCCTTTCGCTAAACTTGCAAACGGGATGTTCAGTTAGAAAAGTGTGGTTTAAGTTTGATAGTTGTTCTGACGGCTGTTAGTTCTGTTTTATAGAGTTACTTTGACAAACGAAATATTTTGAAATGTTTCACAACAATGAGACATCGAAATGACTAAATTAAGTGCCATTGACTTTCTTTCTAAGTTCTTCCTTCATTACAAATACGTACCTAAGTCAAATACCTAAGTATGAATATGACCGTTTTTTTATAAAATAACGCTACATATAATTATCACAATTTGCGCTTTATCATTCCGTTGCTTTTCATCTAACTCGCGCACACTCTGCTAACAGCCTAACAAGGAATAGCTTCATAATAATTATGCTACTAACATACATATGCCGTACAAAGGAGCCGCAGGCATTTTCTCATTATTAACACACGGCAAGGCGAATTTTAATGACGTTTCCGTGACAAACGCACTAATTACAACTATTACATATTCTCAACTCCACAGTCTGCGCTCGACACAAAAGCACATAATTTACGCCTAACGTTTATACATTCCCAATATTTAGCGTTCCCTCGACAGACGTTATTGCTATTCAATTATATTCAGGCGCTTATATTTTTTCTAGGCCACGAAATCCTAGAAGCAACTGTTTCTGTAATCACTAAAGTACATTTTCGCAAATGCTAGAAAGCGTTATAATACGACGCTCAAATACTTCGTTCGTGTTTCCCGACACATTCAAGCCTGAATCGCTTGCTTTTCAAGTGTTAAACTAACATACATTAAATTCGCGATTGAATTTCCAATTCACGTTGACTTGCGGACATTTTGAAATTCAAACTGTGAAACTACAACTATTATGCATTTTAAACTAAGGTGAAGTTGAATTGATATTCAGGAATAACATATTTAGATCGTAAGTTATGATTCATAACATGTAACTATGCTGTACAATAAATGTCAGCTATAATTTTGTGCATCTCTTTGTCTTAGTCAGTGAAGGAAGATGGGCACCACGGCCTTAGTTGTCAGAGGTGTGCTGGCCGATTCCCGAGGCTTCACTCTATTAATGAGATCGTGCGCCGAGTCTTAGTGTCGGCTAATGTGCCGTGCGTCTTGGAACCGCCAGGGTTGAGTTGCACCGATGGTAAAAGGCCTGACGGGCTGACCTTGGTCCCGTGGCGTAGGGGGCGCTGCCTTATATGGGATGCAACTTACGCTGCATCCCATTTGAGGCAGACTACAGGTTGTGCTGGCTCGGCAGCGGAGTCCGCGGCAAAGGCTAAGCACGCAAAGTACTCCGCGTTGGAATCGGCTTACGACTTTGTGCCGGTGGCGATTGAGACGGCGGGGCCTTGGGGCTCAGAGGCTCGCTCCTTTTTCAAGGAGTTAGGGCGTCGTTTGCGGGAGAGGGGCTGCAATCCTCGTTCTGGGTCGTATCTGGTCCAACAGGTCTCCATTGCCGTCCAGCGGGGTAATGCAGCGGGAGTAATGGGGACTTTTGAGCCAGGTACGATCCAGGGAGGAATATTTTAGTTTTAGTGTATGACATGATTTGTATTGACTTAATTTAATTTTACATTTTAATTGTAATTTTGTAAATATGATTGTATTGTAACCTTCGTTGTGAATAAATTAAATAAATGTATTTCATATTTTCATATGACATTTTTGGAAATGTGATTACCCCCGTGTGGTGACGGGTTAAAAATGTCACACCTTTTCCTCCTTTCCTGCAGATTTTGACTGATAGTAGATAGTAGTTTTTTTTGCCAACTTACTCACATGAGAGTGTCTCAAAAGCAAGAGTTTTCTTATCGGCGACCAAGTCACAAGTATTTCTTGTACTAACCTGAGCAATCTGGTCGAACCGCCCGAACAGTTCGTTGAGCGTCTTGACCAGATCGGACGCGCTCAGCCGCTCGCTCAGCGGCGTAAAGTTGACGATGTCCGCGTACAGGATGCTCACGTTGTTATGTCTCTGGACGTGCATCTCGTGGAAGCGGGTCTGTTTGGACGCGTCGGCGCACGCGTCCGCCATTTTGAGCATTATTGAGCGTTTCACCTGAAACAAGAGATTTATATTTTAACTAGCTTTTTCCTGCAGCTTCGCTCGCGTTAAAGAGGGACAAAAAGAAGCCTATGTCACTCTCCATCCTTCAACTATCTCTACTTAAAAAATCGCGTCAATTCGTCGCTCCGTTTTGCCGTGAAAGACGGACAAACAAACAGACGCACACTTTCCCATTTATAATATTAGTATGGATTCAGTCTTCATTTACATGAACATATTTAGGTACATAATTAATTATATAAGAAATTAAGACTAAACTTAAAAGCTAGCTAATGTCTAAAATAGGCCCTTGAGGCATTGCTCCAAGGATACTGACGACATTTCCTCGCTACATCGAAATGCTGATACGTTGTGCGAGGAAGTCGCCAGATCTTCGGTCACCAGGGTGGCTAGCCGAATGGCGCAATCGCTCACGAAACGCTCACGAAACGAAGCGCTAGTAGATATCTATCTCTATCGCGCTTGCGTATTGGCGCGACAGAGCCAGCGGCGTATCGCTTTCGTTTGGCGTCGGAGAAATGCCATTCGGCTACGGGGCCTGTTACCTCAACCAGACGCTTCGCGATTTCTGTGAAAAACTTGTTCGCGCTAGGACCCCATGGACCTAGACTTTCTACGCCAAAAGGTACAAAAAGGTATTCTTTGTATTTTTGTATTTATTATGATAGCACTTTCTGCCGCTGCGCCCGCTTTTATCTTGGTCCGTTGGAAGCGAGACGGTGCCAATGTGTCTACGTAGTACTCCCATTGACGAGTGACGACCCATCATTCTCTAATCTTTAGAAGTGAATAGTCTTGCTAAATACTATCTTGGATCGTAACGTACCTGTGCTACTAAAGCGTACTTAATGCGGCGAATTGTAGGCAACAATTAATTATGTATGCTATGATTGCTATGTAAAATAGGTAAAGAGGCATATTACATTTTTCTATTTACTTAGGTACGGTGTTCAGCCGTCACATAGAAGATTAATAATACCAGTCACATCGCCACCAAATAAATGCAGGTTCCATAAAAAAATTAAGTGCCGTAAAGCGCCAATCTGTTATGCCCATAGCGTCAAGAAAACCTTTAGGAGAAGTTCACATGATATTCTTTGTGTTATTATTTTTGGATATGGGCATTTTCAGAATTTGAGACCCCCAATTAGCGTAAGTCGTTAACAAAAATTAACTCACTGTCAGTTTTGTGACGATAATTAAGCATAAAATTACAATAAAAATACGTTCAGCGATAATCTACATTCAGAATGTGAAAAAAGTAAATTTTTAGACAGATTTGATGCTTAATTGTCGTCACAAAACTAACAACCAGTTAATTTTTGTTAACAACTTACGCTAATTGGGGAGACCCAAATCAAATTCTGAAAATGCCCATATACATGTAAATAGGTACAACAACATTCGCTAACGAGTTATCAACCCCAAATTTTAGAGATCTCTAATAAAAAATCACAAAAAACTCTAATTTAAATCCCAACTTTTAATTGGAGTTTCCCCCTCAACAGTAATGGAAAGCCACTGTCCATGTCCATCGCAATCTCATTCTAATTTATAAGACAAACTTTTTGCATTGAATACCATAATCAAATCGTTTGATCGTCTGGACTCTCAAGCTTTTTCTCGAAATGAAACCTTAATCCGCTTGGAAAGCTCAGATCGAAGATTAATCTCTTTAGACTCCGCCTTACGCCGTGGCTTGCGTGGGCGACGGTCGCGCGATGGTCGCGCGACGGCGATGCGACCAGAGATGTTAGAAAAGAGGTAGTGCAATGTATTTAAATACAAAATGCAAATACTTTGGTTTTTTACCTATTTCAAATAAAAATACAAAATAGTTTTACAAAAAGGTATTTGAAATACAAAATGCAAAATAGGTATATTCAAAATACCTTTATTCAAATAAAATACTTTTTTGACATAAGGTAAAACTTTTATTTTAAAGATGTGTTAAAAACCACTGACCACCCTGGTTTAAAACACAGAATCACCAGAGAGCCCAGAAATCTGGCTCTATAACATTAGCACGTTAAAAAGTGAAGCCAAAAATGGACTGTCTCCATGTCTTTTACCTAATATTAGAAAAATCGAATGTAATAGTTATATTGCAATATGTATGAAATATGAAAAAAAAATCCTAAAATAATAGTAATATTAATTAAGCATAATGCATTACAGCTGTACTAAATAGAAATGCCTACAGTCATTAGGTATACGAATCATAAATGGATTTTCCCTGATTTTTCGATGTCCACGGTCAGGGTGCTTAGGGATCTTGCAACAAATCGCTTACTATTTATTGAACCTTAATTATTATAGGAACCACTATGTTGATAGCACTGAAAATAAGTGTGTTTTTGTAAAACATTAAATTAAGCGCTTCCGAACGTGTTGTCCCGGTCAGTACATAACTTAGGCAGACAAAGAAAAAATGAAATACGCGCTCGGTACCATGTATCTTACGTCAAAAAGTGCCAAAAAGCATTTTGTATTTTGAAATGGTAGAATATGCAAAATACTTGTACTAAAAAGTATTTCAAATAAAATACAAAATAGTTTTCCACAAAAGTATTTAAAATACCAAATACAAAATAGGTATTTTGTATTTCCATTTGAAATGCTTTTATTTCAAATAGTTAACATCTCTGGATGCGACGCATACGAAATCAAACCTTATCGATATGGAAGTATGAGTAATTTTTAATTTCCTCGTGTAATTTTTAATTCGAAAAATTTGCATGCCAATGATTGTATTTCGCGGACATCAATCAGCGTGAGAGATAGCCCATGTCATATCGAAACAAACCAAAACCTTAGTTTGTTAAACTAAGAAATAAGATTCGTCGACCGATGTCTCCGACTAATGAGTCCGATTTGTAAAAAATATAAGTGAGGATCCAATGTAGGGAAAATTCGGCAATTGTATTCGGATTAGGAGATGTAGACAGGAATATTTTATGGTTGACTGGTAGAGAATGCCTTAAGGCATTAAGTTCGCCATTTGTACTTTATGTTGTGCAATATAGGTTAAATAAATAAATATTTTTGTCTGTCATCCGGCTGGAATACGTCAAATTTCAGGCCGCTGCGCTAAACGAAGTTACCGCTTTCCAGCTCCAGTCGAACAGTAAAGTAAGTCGTTAGATTGTGACAAATGCGTTTTAATATATTTTTTAATATGTTTCTCATTAAGATACTTTAGTCTTACATCCTCTGGCATCTCATCACATCTCATTCTCATCTCATTCTCATTACATTACGTGTTACATTAGCACAGTTATAATTGCATGCTCTTACAGTTGGATCTCCACCATTTTTTTATTAAACTTGACATGATACATCTATCTATTAGGTAAGTAATCTGTTAGCCTGGCTATAAAGTTGGGCTTTCCGTGATGAGACTTTTTCAAACTTCTGTTTGCTGTTGACAGTTTGATGTCGGCAGATAATTAAAAATAAAACTCTGGATTGTTGGCGGTTAGTTTTATCTCTTTGTTTCAACTAGGGCTTACTATGTCCATAGGATAAAAAGCAATAGTCTTGTTTTTTTGCATAGTAAATTTATCATGGGGTACAAAAAAAAGTATAGAGATCTGTATAAAAGCATTCTACTGACTTCAATATCTACAGTTTAATTTAAATTAATGAGCAATATATTTAAGCTATGAAGGTTTTGCTATAATATTATTTTAGGCGCAAATGTAAAGGAAAGGAACTGCATAGTATATAAAATAGTATAATGGGAAAGTGTGTGTGTCCATTTGTTTGTCCGACTTTCACGGCAAAACGGAGTGACGAATTGACGTGATTTAGTTGAAGGGATGGAGATTGACATAGGCTTATTTTTGTCTCTTTCTAACACGAGCGAAGCCGAGGACAAAAGAAGTAGAAATATAATTTTAGGCTATTAAAAAAATGCGATTAAGTTAGGTAGGTCATTTAATACCTAGAGTAATATGGTGACTCTTGTGACATGAATCATTAAATATGTCTAGACTAGACTTTAACATCAGTCATGTTCCTAGAAATGTTTGTAACAATTTGGCGCAAAAATCAGCTGATATATAGTTTAAAAACAATGCAAAACTGATTTGCGTGCACATGAAGATAACCTTAAGCAGACTAATTAATTAGGTACCTAAACGCGAGGCACTGACACGAAATTGGTAATTAGTTTATGAACCTTGATTTATTTTACTGAAAAATGTAATATGTAATAGAAGGAAAATCTTGTAAAAATGTCAATTAAATACACCGTGTTTTTTTTTTGTTTTTCGTTAAATTTGACACGCAGTTAGGTCAATCATCGGGAACCACCCTGGATAACGCTTCTTGTTAAATTCCAAAAAAAAAAAATATTTTTTTTTCGTTTCCTTGCATAATAAATTGATTAATTAGTGTGAGAGGACCTTAATCATAACATTAAATTAATTGTCAAGTGTTTGACGGCACACGGCGTTCAGTTTTTTTTTTTTTTTATAATTAGATAACCGTAAAAGTTAAGAGCCTAGTTTCTTAGAGAAATTGATTCTATCTGATCTAAAGAATGTTCCCTTAAAATTAACTAAATTCAATAAAAACAGGGTGTATAAGTAACTAATTGGTACTGTAGGGAAGCAATTAGTACAGGAATGAGTCCGGCGAATAATAAAGACGACCGGTCTGGCCTAGCGGGTAGTGACTAGTGACCCTGCCTAGCCGCGATCCTGGGTTCGAATCCCGGTATGGGCATTTATTATTGTGGTGAACACAGATATTTGTTCCTGAGTCATGGATGTTTTCTATGTAGGTACCTATGTAGGTTTTGTATTTAGGTAAGGTCGGCGGCTATATTTCCGAGCTCATATAACCCGGTAACCTTCAAATCAAGAGTGAACAGGCATCTTCTGAGCGACCTCACTCTGTACTGCACAATATCTGTCAAATCCACAGACCAATACAACAAGACGGCCCTTACAGGGCGACTCGCGGTCACCAAGCATACGACAAATCAGGTGTATAAAAGTTTGAACGCGTGCGACACCGATCAGTAGCGCCCAAGTATACGACCCGCTAACAGTGTTCGTGTCCGCTCGGGAAAAAATCTTAAATAATTAAATTTGGTTGCAAACAATGGTCTCTTGCAGCATAAAGTGGTGTGGCAAGTCTTCTAACACTTCCACATATAAAAAAGATGGAATAACATTCCACAGTTAAGTCAAATTAATTATTTTTTTTGAATATTGTTTATTATCCGCGGAGTTCATTTATTCTGGTCAATATGGTTGTACTGAGCGGCGCCGAGGCGCGTCCATCCCTTTTTGTCTAGTTAACAATGCGATATGCTATCCCTTTCACGTAAACGACTAGGGATGGGGCCATGTTAGTTTATGTCTGTTGCGGGAACTTCGTACTGCCGTTCGTACCATGTGCTACCATTTTATGAAATATAAAAGAAAGCAGATTTGTAATTGTGAATAATTATCTAGAATCTGTAGAGTCTGTAGTGTTATTTAGTTGATTGATTAGTTTAGAATATTTAGTTGGTAATTTAACTTAATAAACGTAAGTAAAAATGCACAGTTTAGTTATTAGTTACTAGAATGATTTTTATTGAGGTGCTATAACAATCATCATCATCATTCGCCACGGCTCATGGGAGCCTGGGGTCCGCTTTGGAAACTAATCCCAAGATTTGGCGTAGGCATTAGTTTTATGAAAGCGACTGCCATCTGACCTTCCAACCCGAAGGGTAACTAGGCCTTATTGGAATGAAGTCAACATCATAATCAGATATGAAATTTAATCTAGGGCCACGTTTCTGGTCCATCAGCAGATCAGCTCCATGATACCATAATATTGCATCGTACATGATTTACACAATTATGTGTGCGAAATTTCGGCTCAATCGGTTAAAAATATCTGCTTTAAAAGTAGCATGATTTCACTCGAATATACTAACATTGCAAGTTAAATAAAAGCTTGTAAAACGCCTAACTTGCGCATTTCTTACCATTACTTGTAGAAATAATACTTTATAACTAAAGAAATATAAATAAGTTAGAAAAACTGCTATAATATTATAATTTGTTGCAAAACAAATTCACCACAGTACTGGTACCGGTACCATTGTCTATAATAGACATGTCCCATTCCCATCCCTACGGCTAAGCGTAAAGGCGCGCTATTATTTGAAACGACCAATGGCAGCACCGTGCGCTCCCGCCTCACCCCGCAAGAATTGGTGATTTGCGTCTCGACAGGGGCGGCTCACTCCGCGATTCTATCGCCGCGCTACAAGTACATGCTAGCGGCCGCGAGTTCGCGGCCTAATGAGGGGTGGCGCGTGTTCTCACGGAACGCACGTTCGCACTTTCTATTGTTACTTTACGTCGCGAGTTTTTTTAAGGTTCATATGCGATGTCCACGTGTGAAATGCCTAATAATGCTTAGTTAAATAGACATCATGAATAAAATAGGACAATCTTACACATATCTTATTGATTAAGTCCCACGTAAATGTTCAATAAGGCTTGTGATACTGAAGGCTTAAACAAAGATATATAAATACAGATATATACCTAGAAAGTAGTCAAGACTTGAATAAACAGTATAACATTTTATCTGAAAATTAATTCGTTTTAATCCATAGGCAACCCTATCATCCGACGCTGCGCACGTGCGGCTCGTTTCTTTGTTAGAATTTTGTAGGCATTTAAAAAGGCGGCATTTCGTGAACATCAAAGCAGTGGGCCTTCTGTACTTGTACTATTATACTTGTACTATTATATATTCTGTGGTCTCGAACAATATCGCTTGCATTAGGCTTCTAGTGGGGTGTTCTGTGGTCAAATCTTATTTCTAAGAGTAATAAGAGCGTGTCAGATATTTATGCAGCCTTCATTTTGTGCAATGGTATTGTCTGTGACTGTACCGTGTACATGAGGGGGTGTGTAATGATTGGTATAACTTTTTTGGTATTTGACGACCGGTCTGGCGCAGTCGGTAGTGACCCTGCCTGCTGCGCCGCGGTCCCGGGTTCGAATCCCGGTAAGGGCATTTATTTGTGTGATGAGCACAGATATTTGTTCCTGAGTCATAGCTGTTTTCTATGTATATAAGTATTTATATATTATATATATCGTTGTCTGAGTACCCACAACACAAGACTTCTTGAGCTTACCGTGGGCCTCAGTCAATCTGTGTAAGAATGTCCTATAATATTTATTTATTTATAGTAACATACTCGTCTGTAGTCGTATGTATGCAGTACATATGTTTAAGGATCACAGTTCTAACCTAACTTAACCTACTTTTCTGGTAAATGATGGATCTAATTAATTGTACAAAAGAATGTTATTCTAAATGTGCTTTAGAAGAAATTAGTGTTATAAATTTAATCAGAAATAAGCATTATACTCAAAGTATGTTATAATAATTGTTATTCGAAAAAATGATCATTATATTGAATAAGAATTATACAATTTGTGAGTATGTATATTATTTGTTGTCATATGATTCAATAATCATATCAAATTATCGTTAATACGACTAAAATGTATACTTATCAAAAAAAGTTACATCGACCGTTACGCACTCCACATGAGGATACAGAGATGAAAGCCTTAATTCCAATGATCCTACCATAAATTAAATATAACAATATCATACCATCCCATACATTAAAATGCGACCGCCTACGAACGCGCTTACACTCCACCACACATAGATGGCGCCACAAAAAATGCCTTGTTGCCACCGATTATTTGTAGATTGGCATTAAGTGTCAATTCCGAGCCGTAAATCTATGTCAAAAGTGACACTTAACGCCATCTACAAGTATAATCGAAAGCTACAAGACCTTTTTTTTGTGGCGCCATCTATGTGTGGTGGAGTGTAAGCGCGGTCTTAGGCGGTCGCATTTTAATGTATGGGATGGTATGATCTTGTTATATTTAATTTATGATCCTACCAAGAATTTTGTTCAGCTTGGCCCGTCAAATGTCATACGTCACAAGGATGTCTACAATGTGTCACTCGCCCCACTTATGGGTCGTGACTCGTCACTTCGCCGACTAACGGTGCCGTTTTCCACTTTCAAAAATGTGACGCCTTTGTTTTGACGAGTTTTCCATGAAACTGGAACACCGAAACAAGGACGGTTTCAAGTTACGAATTATTTTGTTCCGAATTCAGAAACATTTTCAAGTGAATGTACTTTTTATATTTTTTTACTGAACTGGGAAATGTAATACTATAAAATAATATAAAGAAAAACAGTAATTTATCTTAGAGTTCATCTTTTCAATTATTTTTATTTAAACATACTTGACTTGATGACGTCAATATTGCGTCCATGTTTTTAGCGTAGTTTTTATCATTAAGCAATATAGATTTATCAGGTCATTATCTATTATTATTGCGTTGCTGACATCTTTCCAAAGTTATTTATAGATAATTAAACCGATAATATTGCAAGTGATTATAAAAATACTAAAAATAGGTAGGTATCTTGAAACTCTTGAAAGATATACCTTGAAATATTAAGAAATTTTGTTGTATTTACTAAATAGATAATTAAATATTATTTTATTTTCTGGTTTATATTTAATTCAGTATAAAATACGCATTAATTAACTTATACATATTCCCTCGATATGACTGTAAAAGTATATATATGACTGTAAAGTTCGGGATTTTTTGAACTATTCATAAAAATATAGTGATGTAATAATCAAATGACATACAAAATAATACAATAAACAGTAAAGTTCGAAATTTTTTGAACTATTCATAAAAATATAGTGATGTAATAATCAAATTACATACAAAATAATACAATAAACACTTACCTACATTAAAACTTATAAATAGAAAATTTGGCCCAGGTCTGGCCCATTGGGTAACGCAACGCAACATTTGCAGAAGGCTGGCCGCGTTGCCCTGCTGGGTAGCAATGCTGGGTGCGTAGCCGAATGGCACAAACGCTCACGAAACGCTCACAAAATGAAACGCTAGTAGATATCTATCTCTATCGCTCGTGCGTATTGGCGCGACAGAGCCCGACTAACTGGCGCGGCGTTTCGTTTTCGTTTGGCGTCGGAGAAATTCCATTCGGCTACGCACGCTGATCCGCTGAGTAAAGTATTGGCCAGCCCTCTGGCACCAGAAGAGTCTATAAGGCGCTTAGAGAGCTCCAATGATAAAACATAGGAACAATTTAGCAAATTTTATATAATGGGACAGGCAAATATATTATGCCTGCTATCTAATCGATATTTTATCAACTTCACTAGCACTAAACTTATCTAAATCTCTTGATAAAATTAGAACAATTGTTGGCCTAAATAAAACAAATCGGGCTATTAACATATCGGATAAGATAAGATAAGGTAATGTGACCGGGTTAGCATTGTTTTTCCTGTTTTGTGTCGCGATGATTGATTTTTCTGCATGCGAATTCTTAGAAGATTTTTGTTTAATTTCCTCGTTTCGTTTTGCGAAAATTGTAATCAAGAGTAGCTTGAGTAGGATATAAAAAGTTGAAATTGTATGTAATTTCCAGCTAGCTTTTAAGTTTAGTCTTAGTTTCTTATATAATTTTGTACTTAAATATGTTTATGTAAATAAAGGTTTTTGAAAGATTAAATAAATCCATATAAGGTGGATGTACCACTGCTCGACAGGTTAAGGGAAAATATTTATGTGTTTCGTGATATTACGATAATTTACCCATCTATACAAAACATATCCATCTTTTTTGGGAGATGTGACCTTTAACTTTATTAAATGCAATTAGTTTCATACAGTGATAATATAAAAAAATCTCAAAATTAAATAAAACGTAAGTCAATACGCTTGTCCGAATAACTGACAGGTGCTTTTGCTGGCAGTCCTAATAGATGACATCTAAGTATGATTCAGGAAAAACAGTAAAAAAACAAGTGTTTTGGGTTAAAATTTACTACAAAATTAAATAATTTAATAAAAAAAAAACGTATTCTGTTGATAACATTTACTTTTTACGTGTTACATTTATGTAATAAAATAGAATAAGTCGGCTCTGCATTTTGAGCAAAATAAATTATGTAATGAACTAAAATAGGGATTCCCCCAAAATAAAAATTGTATTCCACAGGTTCTGCAATACTTTGCCGGCTCCACTTCTTCGTCGTTTAAATCCACCTCTGTATCTGGAAGCATCACGAAGAACAGATCCAGGAAAATGTTTTGTGAAAAATGACATGTCAAGCACTACCCAAAGAAATTATACAGATTTCACTACATTTAACGAGAAAACATATCAATAAAACCGTAAAAGATATACAAAAAACTGTCTATGTGCATGTAATTTGTTTTTTTTCAGTAAAGTTAATGTGACTTACAGAAAAATATGCTGATAATATGAAACTGTAAACGATTCGTTTTGGCTACTTTAATCGTGATATCCTGAAAAAACGGCTCGACAAACATTGGGACTTGGAAAATAACGTAACAGTCCCAATAAATGCCAGCCGTGTCGAGTTTTAGACTTGCGACGGTTTTCAGTCCTAATAAATGACACGCTTGTTTATCACAGTAACAATGAACGAAATCGACATTTAATTACTTAAATATCTTCCCGCACATTCTAGCACCAACACAATTATAGAATATGTTCACAACTTACCGTGAAAGTATTTTAAATAAGTCAGCAAATACGAGCAAAGCTTAACCAAATCGCTAACAAAATTGAGAGATTGATTGCTCATGACAATGTCATCACATATATTATTCATTAATTGAAAAAAGTTTCTATATTTTATAATATGGCGTATGAAATGTGAAGGCTACAAACATTTCTCATCTAATAAATCTAATTGCGATGAATGTAACGGTAATCTTATCTTATTAATCGCTATTTAAACCATGGGTGACGAGTACTAGTACCGCGTCGAGCACTAGTACATCCACCTTAACTTAATAAAAAAACTCATTTAACCAATACGACTAAAGTGATCCCTACGATCACTTATATACGGACCTCCGAAAAACTATGAATACAATATTATCCATAAAAAGAGGTATTTTTAACATGAATAATTGATCAATATAAAATGTTTAATTATGAAATATACTCGTACAATCTTTATAACCTGTCACTTACATTCTGTAATGTAAAATTGAAACTGCTCTCGTCTCATTGAATAGACGGTATCAAACGACAGTTTTCACCATCATTATCTTATTTGTTTTCACAAATTGTTAATTTACTAGCTTTTGCCCGCGGCTTCGCTCGCGTTAGAAAGAGACAAAAAGTAGCCTATGTCACTCTAGCTCCATCCATTCAACTACCTCCACTTAAAAAATCACAACAATTCGTCGCTCCGTTTTGCCGTGAAGGACGGACAAACAAACAAACAGACACACACTTTCCCATTTATAATATTAGTACTCGTATTGATTTCATTATACCATAAGATGAGCTCTGCTTATTGAATAAAAGGACTTGCAAGGACAATGACCAACCTAGTCGGATAACTCGACTATTCCTTCCGACATTACAAGAACTTATTGTATATAGCTACTCTGATTACTAATTACAAATCAGTTAATATTACGATTTGTAAACTATGCTAATCGGGCGTCATAATATAAATTCAAGGTAAATTGTTGAGGAAAATAACTTCTTCTCGTAAGGTACCTATGTAAAGTAGCTATATCGTTTTCGCAAGGTATCGCCAGACGGTACTGCAAGCAGAGGGGCTGTACTACAAACTTTCAAGAAAAAGCATACACTCATCTTAAAGGCCGGACGCATCTTCAACCCTTCTGGTGTTTTGAATAACTATGGGTGGCAGTGATCGCTTACCATCAGGCGACTTATCCGCTCCTTATCACAAATAAATAAAAAAATGCCACCGGCGGAACCAACTGTAGGATGGGATATTCTTTTCCTGATTGGGTTTTTCCTTTTATACGTAAGTTTATTTTTAAGTAAGTTTTGTACAGGTTTAGTAGGTCACATACTCGTACCAACACTTAGGGTCAGTTGTACCAAACCGTCTGTCACCGTTAAAGCGTTCGTAAAATTTTATTGTATGGGAAGTTCCATAGACGTCTGCTGCGTGACGATGATGTGTTTGCACTGAGAGAAAATACAATACAACCAGTTTTCATGTTCGTTCAACAAGTTTCTTGGTTAAAATAACGCCTACGTGCTCTTTGGTTCAAACAACAAGCTACTTGTCATTTGAATCGGCAATATATTTGAATCAACAAGTCGATTTTATAAAAACAACCTGACACATATTGTTTTAAACATACGTTTGGCTGATTCAAACGGATAAACCACAACAAGTCGAACTTGTTAAATTCACAATGCAAATTTCTCTCAGTGTGTGAAATGTGGTTGATGCAACTGGCCCTTAGGGTCGGTTGTACCAAACATTCCGTTACTGAATTTATAGGAATTTCCATAGACTTCGTGACGTTGATGGTTGATGCAACTGGTTCTTATAACATCATCAACTGCCGCTTGGCTTACTTATTGTGCATTGCTATAGCACATAAAACTATTTACTTAATGCCCGTATGGAAAAGGTGACCGATAAAAAATTTCAATTTCTATGGGTGTCGTAAAAGTCGAGTGTGAGATATGTGATATGTACCTATGGCTTCAATTGTGGTACAATGGGCTAACAACCTGTCACTATAATATTACGATTTCGCTTTCCCTCAACCTCTAATTGCTAAAAGGGGCATTGAAACTCGAGCAGTTTCTTGGGCTCTACCAAATCTATTCGGGAATATAGGCATGATTTTGTGTAGTAGGTATGTAAAACATTAGGTAGGTGCCTATATTATTTAATCTATATTACTTAACTCAAGTAGGTACCTACAGTTCTGAGACAATGAAATTGTGTTCATCCACTTATCGTGTAATCTCGACTGGATAAGATTGCGCAACGAGACTGCGGAGCAAAACGGTGTGCGTCCTAGATGCATTATCTATAAGGTGGATGTACCACTGCTCGACAGGTTAAGGGAAAATATTTATGTGTTTCGTGATATTACGATAATTTACCCATCTATACAAAACATATCCATCTTTTTTGGGAGATGTGACCTTTAACTTTATTAAATGCAATTAGTTTCATACAGTGATAATATAAAAAAATCTCAAAATTAAATAAAACGTAAGTCAATACGCTTGTCCGAATAACTGACAGGTGCTTTTGCTGGCAGTCCTAATAGATGACATCTAAGTATGATTCAGGAAAAACAGTAAAAAAACAAGTGTTTTGGGTTAAAATTTACTACAAAATTAAATAATTTAATAAAAAAAAACGTATTCTGTTGATAACATTTACTTTTTACGTGTTACATTTATGTAATAAAATAGAATAAGTCGGCTCTGCATTTTGAGCAAAATAAATTATGTAATGAACTAAAATAGGGATTCCCCCAAAATAAAAATTGTATTCCACAGGTTCTGCAATACTTTGCCGGCTCCACTTCTTCGTCGTTTAAATCCACCTCTGTATCTGGAAGCATCACGAAGAACAGATCCAGGAAAATGTTTTGTGAAAAATGACATGTCAAGCACTACCCAAAGAAATTATACAGATTTCACTACATTTAACGAGAAAACATATCAATAAAACCGTAAAAGATATACAAAAAACTGTCTATGTGCATGTAATTTGTTTTTTTTCAGTAAAGTTAATGTGACTTACAGAAAAATATGCTGATAATATGAAACTGTAAACGATTCGTTTTGGCTACTTTAATCGTGATATCCTGAAAAAACGGCTCGACAAACATTGGGACTTGGAAAATAACGTAACAGTCCCAATAAATGCCAGCCGTGTCGAGTTTTAGACTTGCGACGGTTTTCAGTCCTAATAAATGACACGCTTGTTTATCACAGTAACAATGAACGAAATCGACATTTAATTACTTAAATATCTTCCCGCACATTCTAGCACCAACACAATTATAGAATATGTTCACAACTTACCGTGAAAGTATTTTAAATAAGTCAGCAAATACGAGCAAAGCTTAACCAAATCGCTAACAAAATTGAGAGATTGATTGCTCATGACAATGTCATCACATATATTATTCATTAATTGAAAAAAGTTTCTATATTTTATAATATGGCGTATGAAATGTGAAGGCTACAAACATTTCTCATCTAATAAATCTAATTGCGATGAATGTAACGGTAATCTTATCTTATTAATCGCTATTTAAACCATGGGTGACGAGTACTAGTACCGCGTCGAGCACTAGTACATCCACCTTATCGATTTATTTTGAAATTTAGATTAAATCTTATAAATGTTTCAAAGAATCTGCGGCCGGCAGCATAGATAATACATAAGTAGGAGAAAAACGGTGTTTTACAGTATCAAGAAATCAAGGTTATCTTTTTATTTTTAAAGCACAGAAAACCCCCTGTGTAACAATCCGTTGCAGTGATTTCTCTGTTTAGGAACGACTGTATCGATAATGAAATGAAGTAACATTTTCAAATTGTTTTTAACGTTTTTACTGCGGCTTTTATGTACCCATTCTCTATGTAGGTACTACTATATAGTTTACTACTATGTATTAGGTACTCAAGACGATATTTTTATTCAAAACAACCAGTACCAGTATTACGAGTGACTTTACTTATAATACAAGTGTCGCTCCACTCTATCAACTAAATACCTATACAAATATCAGTATAATCCATATTAGATTAATATACTACTTCAGTAAGTATACAATCATGATAGACAACGACCGATATTAAGATAATTATCAAAGGATCATGCACAAGAAATTATGAAAACAAGGCAAATGATTAATGACTAATCCACCATTCAATCATTCTTTACTAATCGGTTGCAACGAGGAAACCGAGCAATCAAACTTCAAAACGAGGAAAACTAGAAAAACGGTACTTCACAGTTTATAAAAGTACCTACTGATTATTTGGAATTTGCATACTTTCAGTTATTATATTTTGCATTATGCCCTTACCGGTATTCGAACACGGGACCGCGGCTAAGCAGACAGAGGGTCACTAGTGTAATACCCGGTCGTCAAAATACAATATGAACCTACTTAAATATACATACTTAAATATGAATGCACTTTATTGCAAGCGTCACTTCAGGTCATTAGGTATTTTTATTATAATGCTTGTGCTTAGTGCCTACTGCATTTGTCACAGTACTGCATTGTAATTTGTTATTTCCTTTCACTCAGATGATTAGGTATTTTATTAAAAAATCTATAATAATGCCCGTTACTTTTATTTTAACTGTTAAAAATGCTGTTTGCTTTGGTTCCATGTACGTACCTACGCCTCTCAAATGTTGGCAATCAAAACACATGGAAATGTCGCCAGTATCCTTGGTACAATGCCTCAAGGGCCTATTTTAGACATTAGCTAGCTTTTAAGTTTAGTCTTAGTTTCTTATATAATAATGTAAACACATTAATTTTATTATCATAAATATTACCAGAGATTGCTACAAATACTAATACAACTTTAAAACGTGGTAATTATTTATTTTATTCAAAATTAGTGTTAATTTTATCTAAGTAAAAACCATTAACTAATGCCCATTTAAATCCTTTGTCCATATTCCCAACTTTCGTTATTAACCGTTATTTACAAAACCCTTTCAAAATCGTAATTAAAAATAATTTGCAGGTAATTTACTTTCAAATTATGGTGATAAGGAGTTGGTTTACTTTTGGAAGTAATTTCCCGGAGTAATATTATTTTAATTACAGGTTCAAGTAACTTGATCGTTGTTATCTAAGACAATGAGTCATATTAAATAATTAATAAGAACAGATAATCATAAATATCAGAATTGTGTGAACAGATAATCATAAATATGCGAACTTGTTAAATTCACAATGCAAATTTCTCTCAGTGTACGTTTCGATGGCCACGTAGCGTCGCCAGCCACTTCGGCTACGCTGGCAGGAGTGAAAACTTGTAAATTTGAAAGTGAAAATATCTATTACCATATTATGTTTTCGTACGTTGTTTTGCATCCTTTTTAGGGCATTGGGTCGCATCACTAACGGTGGAAGCGTCATGTCAGACAACCCGGTCGCAAACTCGCGAACTGTCACAAATAACATGTGTAAATATAACTTTTACTTATGTTATTATTATTTGTATTAGTCATTCTAAACTTGTTGAGCCTTGTCTCATTGAAAAGTAATATAACTAAGGTAATAGGTAGGTACAATACATAATTACTTATTATGGAGAGAGGCCTTTTTGTCGGAATTTGATAATTGGTCGCTTTTAAAGAATTTTAATTCAAATTCGAAACACCATATGGTACGGCGGGGCAAATCTTGACTGGGAGGCAAATGTCAGTCGTCCATTTTTTCCATGTTCTATAATGTTTGCATTATTAAATAAAAAGTCCACTGGTTATATATGGTAGGCGTGTTCAGTGGATACATATAGGACTCAACATCATAGGGTAATAATGTTAAAAATAGATCAGTTACAATTCTCCCCCAGTCGAGATTTGCCCCGCTGTACCTTACACTTTTGTAAAATTCTGTAAGCAATAAGGAGCGATTTCGAAGGTACAGATTAGAGAACTCCACCAAATTCTATTTCAAATTTACGAAAATATCAAAACACTGACAGCATTCTTCCTACACCTACAAACCTACATACATTCAAATCACCTCGAATTTCAGCTTAAATCGATATAAAACTTAAAAGAAAAATATTTTTAATAACGCGGAGAAGTCAATAAATGGCATATGAATTTATCTAATCAAGTAATCATTATGACATGGCTTTAAATAATTCCAGCTAATAATACTCATAACCAATTACCTCCACGTCGAACAAAGTTTTATCATTTCTATAATTAGTAAGTAGGTATGCATTAATTAATACATTCCAAAAATAACACGATTGAAAAATATTCGCAAAACAAAGTTCGTTCAAAAACAACACACTTCAATATAACACGTTATTATCAGAACAAAAAAATTATAGAATATGTAGGTACCTATTTGTAATTAATTGTAAATTATAACCCAAAGGACCAAATATTTTTTTTTTGTTTTCTGTCTTGTCACGTTTTAGTAAAAATTGACGTAATCTGATTTTTTTTGTATTTAATACACAAAGGCCATGATTATTTTTCTATTTATTGCTTGATTCTCTATCATGGAAAAAGAGGTCCATCTTCTTTGTCAGGTATAAGTTTAAGTATGTATGTTATGAACAACGATAGGCAATTTTCTTGGAATGCCCAATATTTAGTTTGGTTTGTGTATGATAGTCGAATCATATTAAATAATAATTAATGTCAGACATGATTGAGGTTAAATGATAACGAATACTTGAAATAAGTGTATTTATAAATTCCAGATATTTCTTATTCCAAGTAAATAGGAAATAAACAATGAATACATATTACTCGGCCAAACTCGTATGTAATTCTATTATAAATAAATATAAATGAGTGTGGAATAAATGTAAACCTTGTGATGTGTATATTTTGATTTTTTTATTACAAATATTCGCTTATATTAGAAAGAACTACATTAGATTTTTTGAATTGTTCTGTAGTGATATATAATAATCAAAATGTTATTGTTATCAAGCCAATGATAAAAATAAAAATGTTTGGAATGAGTATGTAACTGTATATGAAAAAAAAATAGGTAATATAAAAGTATGTATCTACTATTTTACCAAATACCTATTAATGTTTTTTTAATAAGAAAATTAATTAAATTATTACTATTCGGCTAAATGACGAATGTTAAAAAAATCTGGCCAAGGGCGAATAGTTGCCGAATTATGGCATCTCTAATAAATATTCCACGCGACACAATTCGCTGGTAGAATTCCAAATGACTTTAAAGTTGAATCACACTAGTTAGTGTGTTATTATACGTACGTTACTAGACTTCGTTCTATTATACTTCCATTAAAATTTTTGATTAAAATTGTATTAACATAAATATATTTTAACTACATATATGTAATACCTCTGCTTAGCAGTGTAAGTATAATTAATGTAAATTTGAAACCTTCTTTACTGAGAAAAACAAATTTTATTTTACCCATTTTTTTTGTCAAAATTATAATACTCTACATACATACATAGAGTTCACCATTTTGCTAGTACATGATAAATGTAAATAAATAGGTCACGCTCACAAAATCCGCGGAATCGTATTTACTTAAATACTTTGAACTATTATAAACTTAAGTGCTAACTGATTTCATTGATCTAAAACACAATGAAAGATATCTTTTAGAGAAAATACTTTCTAAATAAGAGCAGTAATTTTTTCACTATAAAAAAATACACTGAAAACAACATATTCACCCTTTATCTACACTCATTTATTTTCAGTCTCATCAACAGGATTAACCCTACTGCGCTGCACGTCTAGAAAAAAAAACAAAAGATAAAGGGCACCCCGCCATGATTCACTCATGCGCCCGCGCACTCGCGTCTCACGCGCCGGACCGCGCGCACGTTGTGTTGTGTTGTGTTAAAAGTGACAGTTGTGTTCGTGCAGTGTGTACAGGCCTTTATTTGGAGTCGTTGATTTTTGTGCACGATGTTTCCTAGGATACAGGGGCTGGTGAGTTTTTTGTTTTGTTTTTTTATTTATTTTAGTTGTGGTGTTTTTAATTGCAGTTACTGGACGCTCAAACGCATAATTTAACTTCATCATATGCGTGTTATTTTTTAACTTGAATTACTAACTATTATTATTCAAAATATTTATATTACATTTGTATACAATGTAAAAATGAATTAACAAGTTTACTATTGTAAACTCTAGGTACATGTACTTATTTGCATGCAAATGCATTTATTTTAATCTATTGTCTAAACGTGTGATTTTCTTTATAAGAAAAATGTCCTTGAATAAACATATAACGTTTTTAATATACCTACTATTTTATGTCGTTTAATTTTCCATACTTTCCAAGATGCATGTATATTTGTATAATAAAATTAATACCACTCACTCTTCCATGAAACATTAAAGTACGGAAGGAGTAAATGAATTCTATTATAACATTTATTATTTATTACTCATAAATTACTCATTATTCATATGTATTTGATGTCCACATTTACACATAGAAGACCTTATTTAATAAGTTAACGGTACATATCTTACCTTATGTGTCTTTATGATAAGTCGAAAACAATAGATTTCAAACGAATAAAAAGTTCTTCATTAACTAATTTTGATTTAGAACAATCCATTTATTTATAAAAAATCAATCCAATTCATAGAACCTCGTATGTATTACAACCATATAATATATATACCCCATCAAAACATATTTTGGCACTTATATCCAAGGATTAAGGTATGAAACAATGTCAAAGTAACCTATTCAAATTTCACTACACAGTCACGTATGAGATAGAGATCCGTACTGCCGTCCTATCACTAGAACCCCTCTAAGCTGCATATTACCAGTTTTCATTTGGATAAATATTCTTAAATAGGAAAGAATTCCCCATCGACTGGTCTTGGAATCATATTTTTATCATTTTTAGTTACCGAGATACAGAGTCGACATACCTCGCTAAGTGCACTATTTTATAACCCTTTTCAATAGTATAAAACCGCAAACCCACATTTGTCTTCTATAACTTATATTAAAGCGCTTAGCAGTTGTTTATCTTCATAGTTTTATCACACGATACATAACTATAACAACGTTACTTGACATAAGCTTCATAAATTCCCATTAAAGCCGTTTAATTGCGTTATTACATTTTATAACATTCACTTTTTTAAATAAAATACTACGCTTAAACACGGCTAAAGTCCTTTAACCGTGTATTTAAAGACTTTCATTGTAATTTCGGTTACAAATACATCACCAAAACCTAGTTACTGCGCTTTACGGTGAATTTATTACTAAAAAATATTCATAATGCCACACTGAAACAGGACAAACCAGCAAAGCTACGCTAAAACCCCGCTAGTTGTAAAAGTATACCTTCCAAAGTTATTGCGCCAGTCCGACAGTCGGCCGAGCGGCTCGCGCGCAGAAGGTTGTGCGAAGGCTGTAGTGACCGGTGAATAAACATTTTCTCCTTAAAATGTTAAGAAACCGAAGACCAGGTAAGTGTTAAATATCTTTTTTTTAAGGTTTATTTCAAGCACTACTTGCGTTTTGCTAACGTATTATCACACGTTTGCCGCGACAAGTAAATACCTAACTCATAAGTTATTCGATCAAGAGCCCAGTTAAAACTATTGTGTACAAATAAAGCGTAAACAAAAAAGTCAAGAAATTACATTGTACCATCCTATTGCTATGTAGGCATTGCCATATCCACATACATTTTGTAAGCATTTATTTACCTTACAATGTTTTAGTACCTATGTAGGTATGGATTACTTGCGCAACATTATATTACCGTCAAGCTGATTTAATAATGCAGTCAAAAATCAAATTAATTAATGTTATTTCTTTTAGGCTTGTTACGAACTTCAGGATACAAACGATAACAGAGATCTGCGAATAAAATGAATACCGAAAAACCGACCACAAGTCATCACACCAGCAGTAAGTTTAATAAATGTAGAACAGAAGGGGATTGCTCAACTCGATCTTTACCTAGGAACATTCTATCGTTGTGTATTGTTTCAAGAATTTTTGAGATTGATACCTCAGAATTCTTTGCCTAACTTAGCCACGTCGAACGTTTCTGCTTTAATTTTCAATGCTGACGAAAATACATCAATTTTAAAACTCCCTTTTACTGGTCCAAGCTAAAACCGTTGCTGACGATCATCGAATTTGGGTTTATCCTTCGTTGTAACAAAATCGAACAACGTTTACTTCTTTAATCATTCGTAAAATGCTTCTCATCTTGATATAAGGAAAGAAGGTTTTTGACTATTCCGTCGCAGACGCATTGAAACTACAAGTGATGACTCGAAAGAAGAAGAACTCTATACCTAGCATGTAAAAATTGTAAAATGACAACATATGTATCATCCAAAATGAAGCTTTATCTTGATTTATCCGCTCCAATTCATACAAACAACAGAGAAACAGACTTAAATTTAACCTAGTTAATACAATTTTAAGCAATGATGCACCTGATTTTACCAGAAATTGTTAACAAAGATCTCTATATTGATTCTAGTTTAAAGAAAAAAAAAAAAGATGTATGATATATAAGTATTCTGCTGTACCAATTCATTCAGACCCTTCAAATCCAGAAGTTTTACATACAGAAAAGGAGGACTGACCTACACATAAGTACATATAACCATTTATCGATGTAGAACCACCGTCGATATAGAGCACTACACTCGTAATATTAATATTAATAATACAACTGTCGAAAACCAAACGCACAAAAAAAGAAAAATACATTTTAAGAAGAACGGAATCAAGCGGAAAGAGAGAAAATTATTATGTCAAACAATCCTAAATGTATTTTGAATTGCTATTTTCACTTGCTTGGCGAATAATAAATGAAATCCGTGTTTCTTTTTGTAAGAACTGCCAATGTCAACCGTTTTTAACCTTATATAACTCGGTAATAAAAACATTATTTTAATAGTGTATTATAGTAATAATACGAATAACTTTGGATATCCAAGAGCGAACCTTTCGCCGTGTCGGTATAGCAAATTGATTTGTTGCAATGTAAAAAGCGAATTTTATTGTTTCATATTAATCGTGAGGAAACCGGACTAATTCCAGTAAGGTCTAGTTTACCCTTCGGGTTGGAAGGTCAGATGGCAGTCGCTTTCGTAAAAACTAGTGCCTACGCCAAATCTTGGGATTAGTTGTCAAAGCGGACCCCAGGCTCCCACGAGCAAGTGGCAAATGCCGGGATAACGCAAGGAGGATGATGATGATGATTAATGTTATGTTAGTTTTCACTAATGTTAGAATATTATATTAAGTTTAAATATGTTAATTTGTAACATAACTTATAACGAGGTTTTTTATGCATGCAAATAAATGGTTACAATATCATACAGTTGTCTTTTATTCATTTAACAAATTGAATTGCTCTTGAAACTTAGTGCAGGTACTGCAGGTAAACGGGACATTGCTAAAATGATAAACTCCTTTTAAAAAGAATGACAATGCTAAAACCTAGTAATCGTCGCTGGTTTGTCATATAGCGGGCTTTTAGATTAGGAATGCATACAAATTATTTCGATGTTAGTAGTCATTGCATAGCTTAAAAACGGTTACAGCATTTTTTTAGAGCATATACGATAGTATAAAATTGTTTAGTGTCTTTGCGGTTATTAAGCTATGTTTTTAGATTATTATGCAATGCTCAGTTACGATTACTATAAACACGTAAATTTACTTTGCCGTTATTAAGCCATGTTTTATGTATTATTCAATCCTAAAAAACGGCTAAAGTATACTTAACCGTGTTTTAACAGTAAAATCATACATATTTTAGGAATTATTTGCATAACTTAAACACAAAATGGCGAATTTCTAATAAATTAAACAATATTTAATTAAATTGATTTTAAATAATGTTAGCGTGAATTTAGTTTTAATTTAAGAATAAAAGAAATCTGGACTAAATCGACACATTTCCTAGAGATATGGGTTTTTATGTTTTTTGCCCATATCTCAAAACTATCATTTGTGGGTTAGATGGGTTTTAGTGATAGGACGGCAGCGTACCTCCGGGAATGGTAGCCGACAATATTGGAACGAACAGTATAACTGGGTTATACGTGATTGGATCATTAGGTGTGAAGAAAGTGTAATTGTTCAGGATAATACGTGATCTACATGTTTGTGGAGCCGTATTCGAACTTTGATGTATATTAAAATATAGGATACGATAAGTCAAAAGCTAAAGGGTGAACAATTTTTTGACGCTGATATTTTGATCGATCTAAAAAGCTAGTTTTGGCGTATTTTAAATTTTAATTCAAATCAAGCAGTGAACCATGTTAAGTTGATAATGATCAACGTTAAAATTAAAGGACTGTCCAATGTCTAAGTCTTGTAATGTCTTGAGTAGATATATAGTTAGCAGCTGATAGGTTATACACGACAACGATATTTATTTAGGCAAAGTCCTTAGTACGACGTAGTAAAATAATAAGTATAATAACAATACAGAACGTATTTAAAGTCACACACAGGTCGAACGCGATTAATTAACATTATTTTTACCTTTTTCTGGCCGAAACGTTGGGAAAAAAGGTAAAAATAATGTTAATTAATCGCGTTCGACCTTGTGTGTGACTTTAAATATGTGTACAAAGCGCGAGAACTTAAAGTGTTATAATACACAACGTGACATCATAATAAATAAAAGAAAGGCGAGTAAAAATATAGTCTGACCAAAAACAGTATAGAAATTAAAAAGTGGCAGCATTGTAGTGTCAACCCTTTCAAATCAATGTGTGTGAGAAAACGGGACGACAATAGGATGTTGCCACTTTTTAATTTCTACTCTTTTTGGTAAGACTAGTTTTTCAGTAAATGATCAAAAAAACTTTTTTTTTAACTACATACATTATTCTCTAAACAAAGACCACGTGTAACAATGCTCTTTAAAAGTCTACAGAAAGCAAGTTTTATATCGAAACAGAGAGAACAATGCAGGGACTGACAGGGACTATCAGGTAAATACGTGGAGCCGGTTCTGCATCTATTGGATAACCGGTAGATTGAGTACGGATAACACGTTCGATATTTAGATTAGGTGTATAATACGACTAAATATTAGCTGTGACTTGGTACTGTTGCGTAGTAAAATAGTTGTTGATATAATATATTCCATCCGAATTTAAATACGGTATAACCTAACCACAAAATTAAAATTTTGAAAAAACCCCCGACGGCGACATAGTGGACCGATTTTCATGAAACATGGCTAAGAACACTCCCGACTAACTCAGCTTTCAAACAAAAAAAGCTAAATCGAAATCGGTTCATCCGTTCGGGAGCTACGATGCCACAGACAGACACACACACAGACAGACAAACAGACAGACAGACATACAGACAGACAGACAGACATACACACAGACAGACACGTCAAACTTATAACACCCCGTCGTTTTTGCGTCGGGGGTTAAAAATACACATGTACTCGTAAAATACTTCAAAAATCACTATACGAGTATGTATAATACAAAATAAAGCTTATACTTTTTGTTATACTTTTTGAAATCGAACACTTTATATCGGCAATTACTGTTACAAAATAATGATATCTTTCATTTAATTTCTTGTACAAAAATGCATTGTTATAAATATTATATTTAAATCATTTATTAAATAACATTTTTAACATTTACATACATACATATAACATATAATCACGCCTGTATCCCATAAAGGGGTAGGCAGAGCACATGAACTACTAAGTTTCAGTGCCACTCTTGTAACATTTAAACATTTAAATTATAATAATTATGTACCTACATTGAAAAATATTTTGTCAACCAGACTTTTGCTTAATTTTACTTTTGCAAGTTATTATAAAACATTGGTTCATATTTGCGTTATTATAGCAGGTTAGTGAATCAGTTAACAAGGGAACGGTTATAACGAACAAGAATAACATGATTCACGTTAAACCCAAGATGATGGTGACACCGTTACTGTTAACAAAGATGAGACAACAAAGAATTAAGATCATGAGTCATTCTAAACTTCCTGTCAACGGTTAATGAAACGTTGCAAATGAGTTACAGGACGATTCAAACTTACACCATCATCAGAACGATATTTGACATGAAAAGTCATTCAGTCATTGTGCGTCTCACCTCGCCAATATGTATTCCTATGAGTAAGCACGAGTGAAATACAAGATATCATAATGACTTCCATCCTTAATGATAATCTTGTAAATTTTAATAGGCCTGTTAGGTTTTGCAAGAAGGCTCATTAGATTAAACGGTTGTATTACAAAACTGCAATACGTACCTACTTATTATAATACATAGTAAGTAGTAAATGAACAAGTACAAAGTTAGAAAAAAGTACACAAAGACGATTCAGGAATGTTTCCCAACTATCCTTAAAGCAATGGAGACGCGGAAAGACTCGAGGAAGTTGCTAAAAACCAAAAGCTTAAATGAATGTAGTAAATGGGTGCATACTTGCAAAGGCGTAGTATAGCGAAACAGTTTAATTTAGAACACTAACTGGTACGGGACTGCGAACACTCTTAACCTTAACCCTTCAGAGATATTTTCTAGTTAACCTTTAAGCAACTAAGCGACGACAAGACTTTAAATAGCTGCTTAAAAACTTAACTATAAGTGTATTTAGGTAAATATTCAATTATGCCTATAAATATTATCTATAAAAGGAAAGAAAGACAAAGAAAAACATCGGTATGATTATAGGATAAACTTAATACTGACTTACGGATACATTGCGTGTTGTATTTCTTGCTGCACTGTTCTTGCCTTCATTACGTTCATAAATTATAATCATTAATGCATCAACTGGTTAATAAAGCCGGCTTCTAATCACTTGTGAATTATTTATTGGTAATCCAATGTTTTAAATTACATTTCAGATTCTTTTTGAATATTTAAATTGTAATAACTTCTAAATGTGTGTTCACTAATATTTTTTTCTGTACATGACTTAGGATCACATACGCGAAGATATCACGTGTTCGCGATCCTCAGCTATAAGGAAAAAAATCAAGAAGAAGAAAAACTTGTTAATTATTTATTCAAGTAGATAAACGTGTATATTAGTCAACATTAAAAATACAAGTAATGAATGACCTTGCTCTCAAAATTGCTAATCCTTACTAAAAGCGACATTACACCCTTAATCTTTACTATATTTACATTTATGTTTATTCCATCTAGAATGATATGAACATAATAAACAATTTAAGAACGTAAACTTATAAAAATAAGCTAAAAAATCGAAAATCCAAATTACATTAAGTCTGAGTTCAGTCAGATATTTTTGCCAAGGTAAACTACGCTGAAAATAAAATTATAACAGTATCGATTTTAAACGCAAGCATTAAGTGCAATGTTAATATTGTTAATGCACTACGCTTGCCGAGACAAACTTCAAATTATATCGTCGTATTGTCAGAATTATGTATATTACATTTATTTTTAGTTGCCATTACCCTATGTAACATAGCAGTTATTTATGTATACTCGTATATAAATGTTACATATGTAACTAGTCGACACAAACCCGATAGCGTTTCACAGCACTCTTTTATTAACATAATAGGTTTTAATATAGAAAAAAAAGAGTAAGGTAGCATTTTTATTTTTTATTGAACATGTATTTGTAATATAGTTATCAATTAGTCAATAGTCTACTATCGTAGAGTAGAGTGTAATTAACATAGTAACTAAAGCATTTTTATATTAAAGGAAAAAATGGAAAAATTTACGCTTCCCGCGGGACTTGAACCCGCATCATTTGCAATCCGTGCAAGGCTCTTAACCAATTGAGACATAATTGATTGATTGACATAAAGATTGATTGATTGTACATAAGGAAAGGCATGGAAGGATTTGCGATGTCCGGCGTGGCTTCCGGAGCTCAATTGGTTAAGAGCCTTGCACGGATTGCAAATGATGCGGGTTCAAGTCCCGCCGGAAGCGTAAATTTTTCCATTTTTTCCTTTAAAATAAAAATGTTTAGAATCGTTAGCAGACGTTTCTGCTTGTTAAAAATAAATATAGTAACTAAAGGTCCAATTACACTGGCCTCTACATAATATTTATACACTAAAATCGTGCAATGTTTTGCGAACATTAGGAAGGTTAGCAATACGTGACTGTCAACACGTCGGCAATCTCAAAACAAGGTTTCCTACATAGGTCCTGTGAATGGTGTGACGTCAGTTCGGTTTGGAAGCCACCCAATATTTATTGTTTTGTATCATTCGTTCACTCTGCTGTTTGTGTTATGTCTCTAAACATGGTCACTGAGTCATGTGATTTTAAATATTTACATTCCAAAAATCTTCTGTGTTAATTATGCATAAATATCTCTTGGATTTTCTCACTTAGAATGTGATATTATTCGAGGGTATTTTCAGGGGACGGTGGTCTAGCGGTAAGAATGTGTGACTTTGAATCCGGAGGTCGGGGGTAAAAACCCCGGATTTTATCATTCCGGAACTCGTATACAAAATGTTTTTGATATTTGACAGTCGTTTATTTTAAAGGAAAATATCACGAGGAGACGGGACAAATACCAATATAGCCTAGTTTGCTCTCTTGGTTGGAAAGTCAGACGGCAGTCGCTTTCGTAAAACTAGTAGCCTAACCCAAAATGGCATCGGTTGCCAAAATCGCGAAGCGATCCCTAAGTTCTCATGAGTTGAAACAAAATACCAGAATAACGCAAGGAAGAACTAGATTCTCAAGGGACTAAAGATTCTACAGAATGAGGCTTCTCAAGGAAAGACCTCGTTTTTACAACATATCCTTTTCAATTACATTACATGTACGGTGGAAGACTTTAAAGCCGGTTACAACACGACGGTGGGAAAAATGTGAACTATCTTGACGCTAACATTTTCATATCAGCTGAGTTATGACTGTTATGAGGGGTATATATTTACTTTTTTTATGTATTCATATACTTGTATGCAGAAAATGTTCGTTCAGCTGAAAATTTTCCTACATTAAATATGAAAAAAGCTTAATAAAGAAATCATCATATACAAGATAGTTAAAAATTATAAGCGCAGTTTAAGAGAATCTACTCGAAAGAAATATATCGAGCCTCAAGCCACTAATTATTATGGCCGAAGAACAAAGCAATATTTAATACCGCGTATATTGAACGGCTTACTCTCTGAAGAGGATTGCATGACAAAAAATATTTTTAAGAAAAAAATAAAAAAATCAATTGTTGAAAGCATATCATTAGTTATATACCTACTTCGTATGCACTCGGGGGCAGTGTTGATGGGTTACATTGTAAGGAATATTCGTGCAAGGTGACCCGTTATCATGGTGCCTGTGTATAGCAATTAAGTTAGATAAGCTAGTAATAAGTAGGTACTTACAAAATTGCAGTACTTACAAATTGTACTTACAGTTTGGCGAAGTTATTGTAAGAGTTAAGTGTTTTGTTTTTAGTTAACAATAAATTAAAAAAAAAAATCTTTATTTAACTTTGTAATCTTAATGGTCATCTTCTCATCTTTATTAAGGGTATCATAATTATTTCAACGAAAATTAGAATCATGAGCATTGATCTTGATCCGATATTCTTGATCTCTTATGCTGATTAATATTTAATCTCAATATTTATTTAACGAAACACTAGGTGTTGACTTCTTGAGTTTTCCATATTTTTCCTTATCATAGCTTGTTGCGAAATCGTGTTAATTTACATATAAAGGATGCAATATTTCTTGATAACTAGTTTTTTTCTGAAAATTGTGCTTGCCCTTGCGTTTGTTAAATGTCCTTGTCCACTAACTGTCGATTTGTTTTATTAGTTTATACTGTATTGCAGAAAAGAAATATTATAGTATAAAATTCATTTAATTTCATTTCGGAGCCTGCGTAGCCGAATGGCATTTCGGTGACGCCAAACGCCGCAGTAGTCTGGCTCTGTCGCGCCAATACGCAAGAGCGATAGAGATAGATTGCATTCCATTCGGCTACGGGGCCAGTCAACCTTCAGTCAAAGCAAAGAAACTGTAGGTTTTTTTTATGTGTGTCTGTAGGCCTAGCACGTGATTGCCGAGAGAGTATGTCGCCGCGAGATAGATCACATGTCTTCTTCTAACTGTATCAATGACATAAGGATGGATAGTCTATCTCGCGGCGACATACTCTCACGGCAATCCTGTGCTAACCCTGCTGATACTCGTGATAGTTTTAAGCGACCCACTGACATCCTATTAGTACGAATTGCCGGCCGTTGCCAACCGGCAAGCAATGACATTTGTTGCACGGAGAAAGAAAACAGAACCTCCGAAAGGTTACTAACTAGAAACAAAAATTACATCATGCATTTTCTGTGACGTACGTACCTCGACTACAAAGAGGTGTATCCATTTTTTCACCGCATTACAATGCAATAAGGTGAAAAAGTGGATACATCTCTTTGTAGTCGACTGTACCCAACGATATCGAGTAACGTAAAATCTTCTAACTCCAAAAATTCATGGTAGCTTTCATCGTCAGTGAGCAAAAAGATTAGTTACCCGATATTAAATGGTCACTAGTATTAGTCATAGGACTCATAGGTTCAGCTCATAATACAACAAGGGTTATTTCTCTAGGAAGATATAGATAAAAATAACCTCTGTTGACTTACCGAAATAAGTCCTTTTGAAAAGACGCTCTTTAATGGCCCCCCAGAGATTTGCCCCGCTGTACTTTATAGCATACTGGATTTACCCGGGTTTGAAGTTAAGCGACACATACAACGCTGTATATTGTACCTATGACTTGTTTATATAAGTAGGTACTTATAGTGCACTCGGCTACGGTATTAATGAAGGAGGAAGTGGTAGAACGCATCCGCTCATTATCGATTACTAGTAACGCGATAACGGAGGGAAAGGAAGGGAATTTAAATATAAAGGATGTGACAATTTAAACTGAATGAATTGAGTATTAGGTACTAGAAACGGGGATGAAGGTTTTGCTGAGGATTAATAACCTAACCACAAAATTAAAATTTTGAAATAACCCCCGACCGCGACATAGTAGATAGATTTTCATGTAACATGGCTAAGAACACTCCCGACTAAGTCAGATTTCAGACAAAAAAAAATCTAAATCGGTTTATCCGTTCGGGAGCTACGATGCCACAGACACACACACAGACAGATGTTTATCTGTCAGACAGATAAACAGACAGACAGACAGACGTCAAACTTATAACACCCCGTCGTTTTTGCGTCGAGGGTTAAAAAGAGTTTACTACGTTTACACTTTCTTTTTTTGGTAGAAGCGAGAGCTGCGTCATCATCATCATCCTCCTCGCGTTATCCCGGCATTAGCCGCGGCTCACGGGAGCCTGAGGTCCGCTTCGACAACTAATCCCAAGATTTGGCGTAGGCACTAGTTTTACAAAAGCGACTGCCATATGACCTTCCAACCCGAAGTGAAATATAATTTAGATTTTTCCTTATCCACATCTATACAGGAAAATGTAACTTACCACCCTGTGGCTTGCAGGTGGTCAGTGATATCCTTTATCTGATGTGAGATATCAATAACTATAAGTAAAATTGTAACAAGAATCTCTGTACAACATGTAGTCCACGATATGTATGTATAGAGACACATGTTAAATTCTTAGTAATTTTACAAGGTTGATAATTAATAGGTAGGTAATTAATTCGTTGAATTACTGTTAATTAAAGTCTACTTATTTTATAATTTAATTTAATTACTATTACGGTAATTATCAGTTATGGTTAATTGCGCCACGCATACTTCTCAAGTACCTAATAATGAATTACGGAGCATATTGGTGAAATCATATTAATTATAAAATGTAACTCTTGTCTAATCTTAAGTATTTTTTCATTTACAGCATGAACCATTGATAGGAGTAAAACCAGATAATTATTTTATTATACTTAAAAAAACCAGAGAATTATTTTATTATACTTAGAAAGTATATATTTATAGACCCACTTGATAAAGAAGCCAACTAACCACCAAAGCGCATAGTCAAGAGGTCAATCATCCTCCGTAGCGTATCGTAGCTATTTCTCTCTGTCGCGCTAGTAAAGAAGAGTGGTAGAGAGGGATATCTACATCAAAAACATCTTGGTAACAAAATAGGAATTAAAAAAAAATTAACTTCTTCCTTAATTTTTGTACAATCTTTTTTAGAACTGCTGACGATCGGCCACTTGTCTACACGGTTGCATACCCGGGAACCACCTGTCAATACTCCCACAGGATGTCAGCCTCAACAATAAAATTAACCACTCCACTGCGCTCCGCCACTTTTTCATACCGCACGCGGTTCCAGGCTCTTTTAATAATTTGTGACTTTCCGGGCCTAAAGTGTCCTATCACTTCAAATATACTTAGGTCCTTTTCAACTGAAATTATAGACGGACAAAAAAGTGTGTCATAAGAGAAATGCGTGTATTTTCAAATTTTCTATGGGACTATAAAAAAATATGCATATATTTTATCAGCAACTTTTAAAAAGCGACTGAAATTGCTTGACAATGTTTCTAACATTCCAGACATTAAACTTAATCCATTGGGCATTTTGAAGCGGGTTCGAATCCCAGTAAGAGCATTTATTTGTGTGATAAACACAGATATTTGTTCCTGAGTCATGGATGTTTTCTATGTACTATTATAGTATCGTATAGTATTTGTATATTATATATATCGTTGTCTGTGTACCTGAAACACAAGCCTTCTTGAGCTTACCGTGGGACTCAGTCAATCTGTGTAAGAATGTCCTATAATGTTTTTTTTTTTATTTATTTCAAGGGCTGTCCCGTATAAACGCATTATTATTTTGAGCGCTGCGATTTTATTTCCGCGTTTAAACCAGGCGATTATTTTTCTACATAATTTTGCACATTTCATTATATAAAGGTTCTCTTAAACCAGACAATTTGCAGACAGGTAGTGACCCTGCCTGCTAAGCCGCGGTCCTGGGTTCGAATCCCAGTAAGGGCATTTATTTGTGTGATGAGCACAGATATTTGTTCCTGAGTCATGGATGTTTTCTATGTATATAAGTATGAATTTATATATATTTAAGTATGTATATCGTCGCTTAGCACCCATAGTACAAGCTTTGCTTAGTTTGGGGCTAAGTTGATCTGTGTAAGGTGTCCCGAATATATTTTTTTTTTTATAATTCGCATTTGTAGACTTTTCATGAAATGATCCAATTTCTATTCATTTGAAACTGTCGCCAATATCGATATAAGAAACGTGTGTAATAGAACCATGCTTTTCAATACTTAACAGAATCCTGATGGTCTTTTTTGCACATTAACAAACAGGACTCTTTAGACGTGGAATGTCACATATTACAATCTCGTTATGGCGTGGACGAGATAATTAATTCACAGGTGCTCTTGTAATTATACAAAGTTTAGTCTTAATTGTCAGCCCGGGATTCTATCTTGTTTAAAAAATAGTAATGGAAGTACTAAAAAAAGCAGAAATGTAGGTATTTTAAGTATGTTAGTCTTAAGGGCTAAGTACGTTTTTGTGAACAATACAATTAGTACCTTAAAAAAAGTTACATTGTTAAACCTATTTTAGTTTGTACTTGGAATCTTGAGACCTTGTCAAGGTTGCAACAGGTAGATTTTTTTCTAGCAGTTTAAGGTGCATTGACTCTCAAGGTTGGTTACTGGTTTAAAAAAAAACTAAGGACAATGCTGAAATATATAAAAACCAATACTACAAAATTACCTAATTATTTACAATAAATGTCCATAGGCCACCGCCAATCACTTATGTTAAAAAAAATCTATTACATTTTTATTTAACACAATGGAATTTTTAAAACTCTCATTTAACCTTCTCAGTCCTGTTTACAATTTTTTTTATATATGACAAAATTTATTGAACTTTTACTTAATTTTAACTTCTGATTATATGAAACGTCTGCATAACTGGTCAATTTCGGTTGCCGTTTAAGAAGTTTAACACTCTTACGGTAGATGTCGCTACGGGTCCCATTGACCTTAGTAGTGGAAAATTTCGCTGGCTTGGTTGAAGTCTTGGTGGCTCAGTTGGCAGAGCGCTGGAGTATCGATCCAGAGGCCGTGAGTTTAAGTCTCACCCAAGGCAGATATTTTCCACTTTTAAATTTATTCTAAACTTTTACTTAGTTGTAAAAGGTTACAAATTCAAAAACAAGACAAATGCTTCTAGAACTCAGGAGGTTAAGATTTAAAAATAAACACTAACTTCTTTCAACGGTCCGTAAACCGTTACATATTTTTCAGGCAACGAGCACAAATTTCGTGAAGCGTTGACATCTAACCTCGATTTTCCTCAATATTAATAACCACATTGTTTGAATACTTACAAAGGATCCCAGATTCACATAACATCTTATTCAAGTACATGTGACATATTTGTTCAACAAGGCCACAACTGAGTTAAGCCGCACAGATATTGAATGCTAAGCGAGCTGAGATATTAATTTTGAGACAAAGAACTTAAGATTCACGAACGTATACAGAATACATAATATTCGGTGAGAACTTTGTGAAGAGGTTGAAAATTGGCGGCGTATTTCAGATGTAATTTATGAAATTAACACCAAAACTTAGTTTCTGTAGAAATTTGATGCGAATTCTCGTCGCAAAAGTGACATTACTTTTTTAACCCCCGACGCAAAAACGACGACGTGTGGGTTTAATTTATTTTAAAATGTTTTGAACCTTTATAGGGTAAATCACGTCCACGTCAGCAAATTATAATGGATCCTATTTTGTTACCAACATTTAGTAATATAACCTCCTGAGTCCCCGCGTACTTGTACAAGTACAAATTAAATTCGAGTTTTGAACTAATAAACAAATAAAAGAAAGTTCCAAATTCAAAATCGGAAAAATTGGCCCGGGACTCAGGAGGATAAGTCGACTTTCGTAAGATATACACAGGATAATTGTTATAATTAAGAAAATATAGATAAAAATCTCAATTCATCAAAAAAGTCTTGGTAACAAAAAATTAATAAAAATAAACAAATTTAACTTTTTCCTTAATTTTTGTTCAAACTTTTTGAGAACTGCTCAAATGAGAGTTTTCTATTGCTTTGGGTGCCGAAGAATTTCATCAATCATTATCGTCGATTAAAAAGATAACAAGATGAACTGAAATATAAGTCGACTTTCGTAAGATATACACAGGATAATTGTTATAATTAAGAAAATATAGATACTAGAGAACCTTAATGACGAAATAAAATAAAATGTAAAATTCTCAATTCATCAAAAAAGTCTTGGTAAAAAAAAAGCAAATTTAACTTTTTACTTAATTTTTGTACAAACTTTTTGAGATCTGCTCAAATGAGAGTTCTCTATTGCTTTAGGTGCCCAAGAGTTTCATTAATCATTATCAGAGGGCGGAAATACTCATGGCAAAAATCAAACGTCAATAGAGTTGGAACGTAAAATTTTATCGACTATCGATTAAACTGAAATTATCAGTATATATTGTTGAGTTGTTTTCGACGTAAGTAAGACGAGGATACTTCTTTATCCATTTGTTGACTGTTTTTCGTCTTGGATTAACCATTTTTTTCAAACGTGAATTAGTTGCAAAAGGATTAGTGACAGAAATGGTAATTAAATGTCATTCAATTTACTTTTAATCTAATCAAAGAGGTCAAAATCAAATGGTCGACTAGCTAATCAAAGAGGTTAATGTTAAAGTCAGAAATATAAAAGGTGACTGAATTTATCGATAGCTGAATATGTCGATAAAATTTAACATTCCAACTCTATTGACGTTTGATTTTTGCCATGAGCAATTCCGCCCTCTGATCATTATCGTCGATTAAAAAGATAACAAGATGAACTGAAATATAGTCACAAGTAATGATCCATTCATTATCTGAGTTGCAGTTGCATAGTAATTTGTTTATATTATGTTGTGTTTGTTGACAACAGACACACAGTAGTCACATTCCGAACATTCCTGTTCACGCTTGGCATAATTAATAGGTACATATTATAGGTGAAGCATTATAAAACACAGCTATGCAAACATTATAAGATTTATGTCGTTTTAACAACAATTGCAATAAAGTTACCATGTGTTGAATATAAAATACAAAATATCTATTTAATCATATGTAATAATAATTTTAAGGTAAATATCGCGAAAAAAGCCGTTGGACCCGTATTATTTTTTGCTAAATAAATAATAGAATTTGTTAATTAATTGCTTGTAATTAGATAATTAGAAGCTAATTTACCTGTAACTGATATCACTGTGCAAACAATCACTTTTATCCATATACTAATATTATAAATGGGAAAGTGTGTGTGTCTGTTTGTTTGTCCTTCTTTCACGGCAAAACGGAGCGACGAATTGGCATGATTTTTTAAGTGGAGATAGTTGAAGGGACGGAGAGTGACTTAGGTTACTTTTTGGCACGTATTTAACCGGGCGACTAAATAACCATAGAAATGGGTATCAAATATAATAGTTTGGCGACTAAAATGGGGCCTCAAATTATTTCAATATGAGGTAGCATTTTAATGTCATTACGGCTACGGTTTATTCAGATGCGAGTACCAACTATTTATTTGGCAACTGAATTATTATATTGGAAACAATTTAAGAGAGACAGTTTAATAGGAAAACGGCTATCTATTAATATAAAATATACAGTTCTTTTAAAATATTTATATAGCAAATTAACATAAAAAGTACATTTAAAATTTTTACATCGGCACTCATCACCTGAGCTGTCATTTTAATTAAAAAAAAGGATTCTTATAAAATATAATGGTCGACAAAATATTGTACTTATGGGTATGAAATTAGGTGTTTGGGAGTGCTGGCAACTTCGTCTCTATACAATGAATTTAACTTTTCATGACGTTTACTCTATCGAATCTAAGGCCGGTCTTACGTAGTCTTAACGTCACTCTGACAGATTCATTTTTTTGGCAGGAAAACCTTACTCAGAATATGCCTTGGCATAAATCGTTCCGCAGATTTTATAATATCCAATCTTATGCTGGCATAATGTTAATGAGCAAAATAATCTTCTAAATTAAGAGTACTTCCGTAGATTTTTGTTTGCATAATATTTAGGCAGTAAAAAGTTGCCCATCTTCTTCCTATTTCTGTTTTGATAGCGAGTCTTGTGTGTTGGCGATGCAAGATACCTAACACTCCTCCTCGCTTCGCTCGTCGTCGTACCTAACGGTGCCTCTGGGACTGTATTTTCCTTTTTGCTATCGTTGTTTTGTTCATACAAAGTACCTAAAAATTATGCCATAGCAAATTTGGTAGGACTTATATTCTACTAAAAAACTAACCTAACATTAACCCACTTTTCTGCTAGCAGAAAATAATTCTGCTTCTATACCTCTAATATTATACTATACGATTAACACGGTACTTTTTTTAAATGCCATGTCGGTGGTAAACAAGCATACGATCGGCCTGATGGAAAGTGGTCACCGTAACCTATGGACGCCTGCTACTCAAGGGGTATCATATGCGCGTTACCGACCCATTAGAAGCTTATACACTCCTTTTTGCTGTGTATTTATTATAAAATGATTTGGTACGAGTTCCCTTATAGAGATATTTAAATACTACTCGTGGTTTACGGGTTGCAAATATACGATGTTTGAATAGAATAAGTAGAATAGAATAGAATAAACATTTATTCGTGAACACAGGCAAGACAAAATACACATAATAACAACAAGACGGAAAGGAATGAAGTGCCACGAAATGGCCTCATCTCAGCGTGTTGCTGGTGACTTCCAGCGCTGATTTTCCGATGGGACCATCGTTTCCATAAAGAAACGATTTTATATGTTTTTTTAAAAAAACCTACTTCCCAGTAATTTTTTTAGTTGCCTCCGCAATTTAAATACTACTTTAAACGATGAGCTAAGTATAATTATTTAGGTGCTAACATCTATATGACTACAAAATATTAAAAATCTTACGCTTTACAATACTAGGTGCCAATTATTATTTTAGTCGCCAAAGTATTGTTTAATGTTCCTCGGCAATATTTTTGTCGCTTGAAATTTGCTGCCGTTTTTTCAATAATAATGATGCTTAATATTTGAGGCTCATATATTTTTTTTGGCGCCACAATATTAAAACACAGCCAAATTATATTATTGTATGCAAGACTTAACTTCCCGTTTAATATTTTAGTTGCCCGGTTAATTATATGCCTTACTTTTTGTCTCATTCTAACGTGAGCAAAGCCGCGGGCAAAAGCTAGTTTGAAATAAACAAAACTGCGTACTGCCAATACGAAATTATCATTTCAAAAAGAGATTACAGCCATTGCAATCCTTTAATTTCACCGAGTTCGTTCCAAATTCAATTTTCCAAGTGCCAAGACTGGCCAGTTTATATCAGCTGTTTGCATTTTTAATTCGAAATTGGAACTCACACTGGCAGTTGGCTAAATTAGTCGACGGTTTTGTTAGACTGTTTAACGTCGAATTTTCAAATTTAGATTGGCTCTTTGCTACATTTTATGTGGAAAGTATACAGAATAACAATATTATAGACAATATTATAAACGACATGTGTAAAATTTTCTCCTTATTTTCTCATAAAATAAACTACATAATTTGGGGCAATAAAATGTAAAAAATATACAAAATATATATATATATATATATATATATATATATATATATATATATATATATATATATATATATATATATATATATATATATATATGGCTAGTTGTAGAGACTTCGTTCTGTAATATTATTGGTTCTACTATGTCGTTTTCTATAGTGGCTGATATGACAAGTGTCACGTAGTGTTTTCCATATAAAAACCGACAAATACGTGTCAGTAATCCTTTATTTTAATGATTGATCATCAATTTGACACATTACGAAAAATAATAAAATAAATTTTCAAATCGAATTCTCAATGCAAAATATTGAGAATAACAATACATACCTACTTAGATAATTTTCATTCCTTTATGCTATATCTAAACAATGAAACCTATTACTGCGACAAGCCATGTTTAGCACAACCACTGATATGGCTAGTCCTTCGCAATATTTGCTTTACCCGAAGTCACTGCACCGCGATAACAAAAACCGCGGAAACCGAACGGCGACCGGCCTTGTCGGAGAGGTGAAGGTTTCGCCTTGAAACTGTAACCCAGAACGTGAAATGCGGAGAAAAAAGATTATTTGATTACGGGTAGATAATTACGTTTTAAAGTGGAGTTTTGTATTGTTGGTGACTTATAAATACCTATCTATTGTGATTTCTGATGGTTTTAGTATCATGAAAATACGTTGTTAGTAAAGGTACCTGTGTCCTTGGTTACTTTGGATACTTATGTATTTTTGGTATTTTTCTGATATTAGGAAAGATTCACTTTTTCGATCTTTTTTGTTCTTTTCTTAACATAGATAAGTATAAATTATGTTAGAAATAACAGTTACGCCATACAATACTAATTAATTATTTAAACAATCATATATGCCTGGAAGTATCGTATGTATACTTATGTTATATGAAAGCGTGAGAATCACGATAATTAATATATTTACGTAGAATATATATTACCGAGAATCTCAAAACCTCGTAACAGCTGTGCTATTTCTCAGGAAAAAATAAACATACATTTATGACAGTAAGACGCGCCTCTTTATTTGTACACAATAGATAATAATAAAATGCAAAAAACATTGTCATCGTAAGTTTCTTAAGTGGCCTTTGTTATATTTTTTTTCATATACTTTTTGACGTTTATTTCACTATATTTTATACTTGAACATTTTTATTTCACGTAGCAACCACATATTTTTACAAAAAAAAATCGCCTATCTTATTGGAAGGCACGTACATAATACCTACACATAAATTTTTAGATATTAAAATTAATTTTAACATCAAAATACTATGAGTGTGTATTTTGCTGGACCAACCTGGTAATAAAATAATTGCGAAAACCAAGTCATATTAATAATATAAAATAATAAATAAATAAATAAATAAATATTACAGGACATTCTTACACAGATTGATTGAGGCCCACGGTAAGCTCAAGAAGGCTTGTGTTGTGGGTACTCAGACAACGATATATATAATATTTAAATACTTATATACATAGAAAACATCCATGACTCAGGAACAAATATCATATTAATTAAACGTCTTCTTTTAATAGCTAACTAATGAAATGACTAATTATTATTCATTATAAATTATTCTATGGAAATCGTTTATAATGTAATATTTAACACCAAAATACTATGAGTTAAATTTTGCTGGACCAACCTAGTAATAAAATAATTGCAAAAACCAAGTCATATTAATTTAACCTCTTATTTTAATAGCTAATGAAATTACTAATTATTGTTCAATATAAATTATTCTATGGTTCGAAAACTATGAACATATGTGACGCACTGGCTTACCCTTATGGTGTTAATAAATAAAAAACATTACGCACTTACTTTTTAATACAGTTGTTGGTGTTGGTGGCTCAGCTGCACGTTAAAAGTGTACGTACAAACATCCGAATTTTAATCAAACATAGACAATTTTACGGTTAAACCTCATAATATTAAAGATATATTAACATTAAAATTTATTTATTTAGATATCGTTGTGACTGGGCGGACTCTCCTGCCTGTCACTGTGGTGCCAAAGAACAGAGTATACCCTGGAAGACCTGATTGAACTAAAAGACGAAGCTATAATGTGGATTAATTCTCTGGAGTTAGATTCATGAATTCTCTGTATTGTATATATATTGCCATACAATAAAATAAAATAAATAACATTAAAATAAAGATCACGTACACCAACGACTTTTTTGCTAAAGTCCTTAGACCTCTTTGCAAAAGGACATGGCCCTACTCAAGCAGAATAAATTCTACTCCTTACCACAAAGTAATAAGATGCTTATTGTATTTCAGCAATGCGGAGGATGTTGACGACCTTAATGCCATCATTCGTTGAGTCAGAGTTTCGCAACATTACTTTAAAAGGGATTTGTTTAAATAATTATAAAGATTTTAACTCATCGGGAACATGCAACGACAGACTAACAATATTACCTTAAGATACCCATAACTGTAAAATTATAGCTATCAAGTACAAATATACACAAGTCACATAATATTTTAAAATAACTGTCATGAGCAAAAAGGAGATGGTGGGATGACCTGGACGCATTCTACCCAAAATGACGGGAAAAAGCACGGATCGAATGGAAAAAGCGAAGGGAGGCCTTTGCCCTGCAGTGCATGGGACATTACAGTTGGCTAAAAAGACCTGTCATGACACTCAATTTAGATTTTACTGTACAGTAACTATGTTTATTTTAGGTGTCGGGAATTGTCAAACTTATGTACACCCAAAGCCTGTTATATTATAAAAGCAGACTGGTTTGGTTTCTATTCGACTACTACTTTAAATAAATACCTAATATTTATTCAGAGCATACCACTTAGGAATCGCTTGCTCGTGACAGGACATTCACATGCCAAACACCAACTTGTTGGGCGCGGAAAATCTTTTTAGTTGTACAAATATGAAAATATTCCAATAACATCAAAATATACATTCAAATATTGAATCTCTGCCATTAACAAACAAACATTTAGATTGTGATACTTAGCAAAAAAAAGGAAGAAATTTATGAAAAACTAATCAATGTTGATTTACGTAAGTGAAGGAAACAAAAAAGATACATGACTTCTTAATATTTTTTTATTTTTAACCCCCGACGCAAAAACGACGGGGTGTTATAGGTTTGACGTGTCTGTCTGTCTGTCTTTGTGTGTGTCTATCTGTGGCATCGTAGCTCCCGACCGGATGAACCGATTTACTTAAGGAACTGTATTAGTACAATCCCGTATCATAGTGCTATCTAAATAGCCAGAACGTAAACATATTGAGGTCCAAAACGTGCGATTGACATTTTTAGCTCGAACGAGGTAACGAGGGATGGCGACCCTTTACCTTACTACTAACTCTTAGGAAAGTAAGTTATAAATGAGTAGGTATAATTCATTTAAGTAATGCAAAGAACGAATATCCTTTTTTGACAATTGTTTATTTAAAATCATTTAGTTAAGACGCAACAGGAGGGGTCAATCCTATTTCCTCCCTGGTTTGAAGCTAGAGCAATGATTTTTTCAACACAGATTATTATTACTTTTATCTGTGTCGGACCGTTTTGATATTTTGATATTTTTATTTTTAAAAACGCTAGAGCCCATCAAAATTTTCCAAAAACAGCCTTATTGATGGCGAAAAAAAGGGGTGATATTCAAAATTTTGTAATAATTAGCCAAAAAATCCAAATTTTGTGTGTTGTAAGTGGATGGCTCCTAATTTGATTTGAACCTATTCTTTTACATTTTATTGAATTAAATCTTCCCACAATGGGGGATGTCTGAAAATTTTAAAATCGCCTGATATTTTTTCTGGTGATAGGAATAAGCATTTCTATTTACAGAAAAAAGTTACAGATTTTTTGGTAGCACCATACATTTTATAAAAATAAAAACGTGTTGCTCGACTGCGCGTACGACACACTTCGGCAGTTATGAGATTTGTCTTAGTCTTTAAAAAAATTCCATTTTGAATCTGTGCTGGCCACAGACACTGACAGTTGATTGTCAGCTTGACATTTTTCTCGGAGAATTCATAAGTTTCATAACCATATCTGGTGAACTATTTATTACTGTTTTCGACTCATTTTCTCTCCCTGGCCTCTGATTTTGCCTCCTTCTACGACTACCTTCGCTCTCGAACCCCGGACGTTGATTTTACTGGCTTAAAACGACGACCTTTGATATTAACCTCTGGACCTGATTCTGCTTGCATTAACGAAGACGTTTGCTTTTAAACACTGGACCTGATCCTGCTGAACTGTTTACGATCCGTTTTGCCTCCCTGACTTCTGATTTTGCTTGATATAAGGACGATCATCGCTTTTAAGTTCCGGACACTATTTGTTATAATGAATACAAGTACATAAACACGATATAAGGATCCCAAAACATGCTTTATACCAACTTGTTCTAAAACCAACCAGAAAAACCCAGATTTAAAATTGTTCATATTAAGAAAGGAGCTGAAGGAAAGTTGGTCTCAATAGGTTGGCAGGAACTGCCCAACCAGAGTGTGATTTTGCTGTGAAGACCACCTGAGTGTAAGATACCGTGTCTTGTTTACCAACCTTAAAATGCAGTTACACGCTGGCAATAATATCATAAAAAAGAAAGCCATAAATATCTGACACGGTGGCATTTTATAAAATGTGTATTTTGTTGGATAGACCAATAGGAAAAATATGGTAAAATACATTTTTTTTTATAATTTGCAATGTCCTATAATAAAATACAATTGATTTATTTTATTGTGTTGTTTTATTTTACTTCTGAGTTGTAGGTGTGTCATGTGTGTCGAGTTACTGTCAAGTTACTATCAAATTCAGTCGGCTATGGCTTTCCATATTCTTCTATGGCCCTCCATACTGTTAAAGCATGATTAACAGCACTATAGTAGATTGTGTTACGAGGGAGCAAAATTGCATATTTATAGCGAGGATATAAATGGAATTGTGAACAAAGTGAAGTATTCTATATGTAATTGAATACTGTGTAGTGACTGGGATTCGAAAAGAAAGGGTTATTTTCTTCCCTGCACTGCGAGGAGGGTGCAAAGAGGCACTTTTCCTCTTTGCTATTAGGGACCAAAGTGATACTTTTCCCTTCAAGGACACATTTTTTTTACATGGTTACATAACATACCATTTTTTATGTTCATATAACATATCATTATATATAAATTTCCTAAAAGTTGATGTTAATATGTGTAGCAAATTTAATTCCACCTTGTGTCTTAACACTTGAATCCCTCACTACGCTCAGGATTAAATTTAAGAATACCTTGCTACACTCAAGATATATATCTCATTTTTCTCCCTTGTTGCACAATCTACTATTGCTACCATTTGACACTTTTTTTTTCATATCATATAAGCAAAATACTAAAATATGAATCAGGTCTGTTGTAAAAATATTATGCACTTAATCGACACAATTTTTTTATACATAATATTAAAATATGTTGCAACATAAAAATGTTCTCATAGCAATATAGGTATTAAGATTTATAAGATTATAAGTATTAAGATTTTTAGTTATTAAGAACTATATTTGCAGTGCCCTTACAGGGTTCATAGCTGTGCTATACCTACTGAAATGTAACAACTTATGTACCTATGATAGCAATAAAGAATTACTGATTACTGATTATTACTTATGTGCAAACACTTTCCGTGGCGTTAATATTTTATACAGGCCAGACAAAGTTATTGAACAGAAAAGTGTCACTTAATTCCCTCCTAACAGGGCCGAAAAGTACCCTTTCTGAATGGGTGATGTGAAAAGCAGTAGGCGTCACATCGCAAACTCATTTCCTTTTTGAGCACTAACTACTTAAAGCAGACAATAAACCAACAATCTAAAGTTATTTGTTTAGGGCACAGGTCCTTCTCTAGTTCTCATCTGTAGGCAGGTGCGCTTATGAATCACTACTAGGAGTTAGCCTGTTTTCACATTACCTGATCCAATATCGGATGTCGGAAGGATTTCAATGGAAAAAATCCAAGACGACGCCTGTAATGTATGGGATATCGGTCCAACATCCGGTATTGGATCGAATAATGTGAAAACGTACTTATGGGTGCTAAAATGAGTAATAATGTTAATATAGATCAAGACAAATTTATGTTTATTACACTCTAATAACATGTAGTTGCACTTTTCAAAATTAATGGGATACACATTCTCTGTCCAAAATATCTCTGCATCTTTCATCAATTTCTTCTTCACAGGCATTGTGTTTGTCGCTGTTCCACATTTTGGCAAATTAGATGAACTAGCTCTTACAAAATCGCTAGTACCTATCCACGTTTTCCCAACTCAATGGGCTTAAAAATTGTAATCAGGTCCGGGGTTCAACGCAAAGGCCGTCGGCAGCAAGCAGGGCAAGCACACGTCTTCGTTAATGCAAGTAGAATCAGGTCCAGGGTTTAAAATCAAAGGTCGTCGTTTTAAGCCAGTAAAATCACGGTCCGGGGTTCGAGAGCGAAGGTAGTCGTAGAAGGAGGCAAAATCAGAGGCCAGGGAGAGAAAATGAGTCGAAAACAGTAATAAATAGTTCACCAGATATGGTTATGAAACTTATGAATTCTCCGAGAAAAATGTCAAGCTGACAATCAACTGTCAGTGTCTGTGGCCAGCACAGATTCAAAATGGAATTTTTTTAAAGACTAAGACAAATCTCATAACTGCCGAAGTGGGTCGTACGCGCAGTCGAGCAACACGTTTTTATTTTTATAAAATGTATGGTGCTACCAAAAAATCTGTAACTTTTTTCTGTAAATAGAAATGCTTATTCCTATCACCAGAAAAAATATCAGGCGATTTTAAAATTTTCAGACATCCCCCATTATAACAGAGTACCCCATGTTATTAGATATTTATAAAGACACTAGCTTTTGCCGCTCGCTCGCGTTAGAAAGAGACAAAAACCGGCCAAGAGCGTGTCGGGCCACGCTCAGTGTAGGGTTCCGTAGTTTTTCGTATTTTTCTCAAAAACTACTGAACCTATCAAGTTCAAAACAATTTTCCTAGAAAGTCTTTATAAAGTTCTACTTTTGTGATTTTTTTCATATTTTTAAAACATATGGTTCAAAAGTTAGAGGGGGGGGACACACTTTTTTTTCCTTCAGGAGCGATTATTTCCGAAAATATTAATATTATCAAAAAACGATCTTAGTAAACCCTTATTAATTTTTAAATACCTATCCAACAATATATCACACGTTGGGGTTGGAATGAAAAAAAATATCAGCCCCCACTTTACATGTAGGGGGGGTACCCTAACAAAACATTTTTTTCCATTTTTTATTTTTGCACTTTGTTCGCGTGATTGATATACATATTGGTACCAAATTTCAGCTTTCTAGTGCTTACGGTTACTGAGATTATCCGCGGACGGACGGACGGACGGACGGAAAAAAGTAGCCTATGTCACTTTCCATTCCCTTATCTATCTCCACTTAAGAAATCACATCAATTCGTCGCTCCGTTTTGCCGTGAAAGACGGACAAACAAACAGACACACACACTTTCCCATTTATAATATTAGTATGGATATGTAACTCCGTATAGACAGCTACAGTCTAAGAAAGAAACGTACCTCAGAACCATATAGAAAAAGGTACGGTGGCCTAGATGGCGTTACACCTTTGGGGGACGCTCGGCTAGATGGCGTTAATATTAATATGTATATGAAATTTTAAGACATATCAAGCTAAGAATATGGTCCAAATTGTCGAAATTGTTGTTAAAAGTTTTAAGCGTGTCGAGAGATGTTTATGAACTGTGATTACACATTTTACTTTGACAGTAACTCTCTATAATCTTGTTATTTTTATTAACTGGTGTAATGTTGGCGAATGGCCCTTATAATTCATATAATACTAATTTCTAGTACATTTATGTAGTATTTAATTAGTAAGACAACTTTATTTCAATTCCAATTCTGCAGCACATTTCAAACAAACAAATTAATATTGTCTTCGGTTACCGCGATAGTTACTCATGAAATAAAACTATGGAAACGGATTAAATCGCGTATAATGAATTTAAAATACATCCCGACGTTTCGAACTCTTTACAGCGTTCGTGGTCAACGGGTGACACAAATTAAATTAAAATGTAAAGTTAAATTAAATCAATACAAATCAGGTAGGTCATACTCACATACATATACATACATACATACATACATACCTACATACATACATACATACATACATACTACATACATACATTACATACATACATACATACATACATACATACATACATACATACATACATACATACATACATACATACATACATACATACACTCTATAATACTCGATCCTTTTTGATATTATTAATAACCTCACATGCTCCCCACAGACATACAATAACTTCCAGTCTGGATGACACATCCGGAATGAGTCAGTGTTCCCGAAATATCCGCCCGTCTGTCTGTATCTCCCGAACTATTTGCGGGTGCGAGGAAACGCTTACTTACGCTATTATTATACAATACGTTGCGTGATAGTTTATCTGTTGACTAATTTGTCTATTTGTACAAAATAATGTATTCTTCTTGATCAACACAGTCAATTAGGATAAATTATTTGAGTGCGAAGGCAAAACCTATTTGAAAAACTAAAGTATCTTCTTCATTTTATCTGTCATTCATTTTAAATAAATAAACTGGTGTTTTTATCTAGTCACATTACATTTACGTTAAGGCATACATTCAATAATTTAATTCTTGCCGCCGTTCAAATCGTTATACTATCACTACTCGTAGTAATAACATATCTTTCACGTAAGGTTTAATTGTTTTAGATGTTAAAAAGTAAAGAGAAATCGTGAAATGAATGAGGTCCAATGTATCCACGACTCTTCTTTCTCCGAACAGACTATCGATTGTTTGTTTGATAAACTGGTAATTTAAAACACAGTCTTTGTGGGTAATGCCGCTGTGTAGAAATCCCGTATAGAAGTATTATTATCTACTCATAATATGCGATAAATATCCTTATGGAAACTAGTCAGTCACCTATGTTTAATGGGTAAATCCAAACCTGGGTAAGTTCCCATTAATCCCATTTCAATAGTATGATACAATTAGGCCTCTTGTAGGTACTTATTAACAATAGGTAATCTGTATCAGTTAAACTAGGGTTTTGACGGTCGCACATATTACCTATAATTATGGTCAGAGTATGACACATTCATTATTTGAAATGGGAACTCAATTTTACAACGTTTTCCTGTTGTAGGGGTTTTGAGTAGTTAAGGTAAAAATCAAATCACATCTGTCGGATGCCTCCAGACAGATGGGCCAAAATAGCGACCGAATGGGCACCACAAATTACCCGAGGCCGAGGTAGGCCAAAAATGAGATGGCGGAAAGACCTGGACTCATTTTGTAGCGATTGGCGGGAGCATGTAAAGAGCCGTGACGAGTGGCGAAAAACAGGGGAGGCCTTTGCCCAGCAGTGGGAAACAATATAGGCTATTAAAAAAAAATAAAAAAAAATAGTACCTTGCGTTTTGACGCTCAGCTAAAGCTTAGGTACGTCACATCTCGGACACTGGCGATCAAATATATGAAAGAGGCGCGTTCCTAGCACACATTCTAAGCTCGTGTAGGTGAACGCGTACTATGCTTGTATGAGTGTAATATGACAGGTCGACTGTTCGCGTTTTTGACAGGCGGTAACTGTGAGGTAACCGAGAGGGGGTGGGTGGCACTTTCAGCGGGGAGCGGGAGTGGCCATACTGTACGATAGTACTCTTTATTATACTGTGGGTACGTAGTAGGGCTTGCATTCCGGAATTCCGGAATCTCGAAATTCCGGAATTTCGGACAATTTTTCCGATATTGCAGTTCCGGAATTGAAACACATAATCTCGAAAATTCCGGAATTGAAAAAAGATATATTTTTGGACGAAAACGTGTAATATCAGCCTGGTTATTTTACAAAACTACCACCGCGTCTATAAAAGATATGTAAATTCATTAAGTTAGACACTCCTCGGATTCAGGTAGTGCCTATTTTATGACCAAAGGGTTGCATCCAAGGCTAGTTAGAGCGAGATAGTGTAGTTTTAACCCGCTAATATTATACCATTGTCACTTTCTGGTTTTGCTCTCAATTGTTTTAGCTAATAAGTGAAATATATAATCATTTTAATGTAAATATTTGTTTTAGAAAGTTTGGTTTTGTGATAATTTAAAATTACTAGCCGGGAGTTGAGTGTTATGCTCGAATACTGAAGGTCAATTAAACATAAATAAATAACATTAGGTACATTAATATTATTATTTTATTGGCGTTATTTATGCTCAATTTATTAGATCGAACTTAAATTTCAGTAATAATTTAAAGTAATCAGTATTAAAGCGGCATAAACTCAAAATTTTGCTTCTTTTCTCATAGCACTGAATATTTTAGGCATAAAGTTTTAAATTCAGAAGCAAATCGTAGTATTTGGTATTACATTCATTCACAAGCATAACGTCGTAGTTACTTTATACACTTTTCACAAAGACGTGTGCATATTTTACTAAATTCTACCTAAGTCTGTTACCACACAAAACAAATCAAAAGAATGATTTATTTTTTTACAAAAAATTAAGGTGTAGGTACAAGGATCCGTCAGCCCTACAATTGACGCTTGAAAGATGGAGATCGGCCTTGGAAAAGGCAGGACTCCGGATAAATAGGCAAAAAACGGAACACATGCACTGCAACTTTTCCGGGAATAACATCCAGCACACGCTCTATGTTCAACACACTACCTTAAGAACTGTGCCTACCTTTAAGTATTTAGAAAGCGTACTGGCAAACTTCTTTTATTATTACTTTTATATTATTTCAATGCTCAATGGATAAAAAAATAACTTTAACGTTGACCACTATCAGAAAACTGGCACTAAAACCTCGTTTGTATCGTTAACTGTACTTCGAAATACCTTGCAAGGGATCATCCACATATTACGTCACACCAAATTTCAGGTTTTTGGACCCCTCCCCCCCCCTATGTCACGCTTTTTTGTATCCCTTTAACAGGGCTTGTCACATTTAGTATGACCCCCCCCTCCCCCTTACACTGTGACGTAATATATGGATGACGCCCAAGACCGATTTTGACGCAAAATGGGCTTTCCTGTAAAATTACTAAAATGAAAATTTCAGTGTTATATGCCTTTCAGGTACGGATTTATTGTCTTAAACGTCGATTTATAACAAATTTCAGTTTAAAATTGTATTATTTCCTCTAAAATCCACCAGAAAACCAAACCAAAAAAAATTGTTCAATTCCGGAACTAGTTCCGGAATTCCGGAATTGAAGTCCAATCTCGAAAACCAGTTCCGGAATTAAAAACTGTCCGATATTGCAAGCCCTAGTACGTAGCCAAATGCTTACGATAATATGTTAGAGTAATTATTTATTAATGCCTTATTTTGATTTATCTTACTGTCATTTATGATGAAAGTATTAAAGAATATCAATTGACTAATAGTAGTCACTGGGTTTCCGCCATGTTGGAATGTTATAAAAATGGCGGACAAGCAGTGACGGGGGCCAGTTCGAGTACAGACGAGTAGTAGTGAAGAAGTCTTGAATTATTTATTGTAAATTGGTTGTTAATATGTTTGTTATAAGTGAATAAAGTAAATGTGATGGTACAAGTAATAGTTTTCATCATCAACCTGGTAATATCCTCAACAGTTCAGAAGTTGGACGAAACAAAAATCGATAAGATTTTTGCCACGCCGCACAAGTGTAAGGTTTTTTTTTTTAGTCAAAATAATGTAACGGATTTATTTAACGAAACGTGCATTTAAATTGCTTTGGTAAGTGAGACATGTATTATATTTATTTCTTAAAATTAAACTTCATGTTCTGAAACTGGTTTGATAATCTACCCTCATGGCAGTATAAATTGATGAACTCTCATTATTGTTTTATTTAAAAGATGACTTACTTTTGTACCTAAAAATCTTTTTACAAAAGGTGTGTAACATTACATTGCCCATTAGTTATTGAAACACATAAATCTGATAACTATATGACTAGTATATTCTGGATACACAATAAGCGCCGTCATATGATACGTCATTCAGTTTGTGACAGTAAAATTTCATAAATTAATTGGCATAAGGAAATCGTGGAATTATGAGTAAAGTAAATTTGTATCTTATCAATAGAAATAAAGTTCTGATTAAACGACTGCTTTATTTAACGATGCCTCGAGTTGTTAAACACAAGCCATTTTATGTTGTTTCCGAAAAGTGGTGTAATTTATTCCAACGAGGCAATTGTCCTGCTGTTGTATTCTGTTATTATAATATAATTATACATATTCGAGCTTATCAAGTTATACAGATCAGATAAACAATTAAACATTCATGCTGAATGAAATACGCTGTGTAAAATATGTTCTCATAAAGTACTTCAATAATTTAATCCCTCGTGTCCGGTAACACAAGATTGGTAAAAATTATGTATACTTATGAAAAGTTGATCTCAATTCAAACTGAGAATTATAATGCAGTTCTTAATTTTGATATTTAATGCTTTAAGTACGATTTTGAACAAAAACGATTCCTGTTCATTTGCAAATACATATTTAATAGTGAATTTAACATATTATATTAACCGTTAAAATTGAAGTTGTGCAATTGTGGGTAGTTTAATTCTGTTAAGTACTGAATTTAAATAAACAACTTTGATAATAAGGTTGCCAATCCCTGGTATGAATAATGGAGAGTAAGTTGTATCTCTAATCATCTTCAGATATTTTATGATAACTCGTTATAAAAATGTTTAGCGTTTTAAAGTTTTAAAACTCAACGAATTGTAATGTGTTGTTTTTCAACGTTTTATTTCACGAATTGGACTGATTGATCTCATTTTGATTGTTGACGGTATGCTACCACATTTATGAATACTATTTTATAATGGCCAGTGATGGCAGAATTATTTAATCAAAGTAACGTATAAAACAAAATTCTTCGCATTTTACCATGGTGATCATGAGTGATAATTCGATGGGAAATCGAAAAATTACATCTATGGTGTGAATAAATATCATTAAGACATGTTTCAGACTATTAGTAAATAAAGTAATATCTGTTTGCTTCTTAAGAATAACGATTCAATCTTGATAATTATGCTTATATATTATGGTGCATGTGACATGACATGGGTGATGGTCACATGTAGTCATATGTAGAGTCATATGTAGAGTCATATGTAGAGTCATATGTAGAGTCATATGTAGAGTCATATGTAGAGTCATATGTAGAGTCATATGTAGAGTCATATGTAGAGTCATATGTAGAGTCATATGTAGTCATATGTAGAGTCATATGTAGAGTCAGTCATATGTAGAGTCAGTCATATGTAGAGTCAGTCATATGTAGAGTCAGTCATATGTAGAGTCAGTCATATGTAGAGTCAGTCATATGTAGAGTCAGTCATATGTAGAGTCAGTCATATGTAGAGTCAGTCATATGTAGAGTCAGTCATATGTAGAGTCAGTCATATGTAGAGTCAGTCATATGTAGAGTCAGTCATATGTAGAGTCAGTCATATGTAGAGTCAGTCATATGTAGGTCATAGAGTCATATGTACGCGTAAACTCGAGTATTTTGGCCCCAGTATAAAATAATGACTTGAGCCAGGGTATTGCACAATGAATCGTATCTTGTGGAATAATGGTTGACGCACGCGGATGGACGTGCGGGATTTAGAGCGCGTGGATGAACGTGCGAGATTTAAAGCGCGTGGATGAACGTGCGAGATTCAAAGCGCGTGGATATACGTGCATAACATTTAAGCACGTTGATGAACGTGAAAGACTTTCATTTCAACCTTTATAAATACATGAAACATGAATATAAAAGTACAACATAAATGACTGTGCCTTAATATCAGAATGTATATTATTTGCGACTTTTGATTGGATAAAGCAGTACAGCAATAATTACATATTTATCTTTTGGCTACGTGTAATACGTGTATCCAGTTCTTTACATGTTTTATAGTCTTAGGTGATCAAGAATAAAGTAACAAAAAAAGAGACTTTATTGATAACATATAAAACTTATTACCTAGCAGGTTTAGCTCGTAAAATATTAAAAGTGAAGTACTTAAACTTTGTATCGGTTATGAAGAGACCTATTAGATTTAAAATAAAATCGTTACTAACGACTAGTTTCCCTTTCATAGATAAAAGAAATAAATTGAAAATGTGCAATTTGAAATCTAGAGAGCAAACATTAATAATCTTTTGTCTTTAAATTCGCGATAGCTCTTCATGAAAAGAAAATATATACTTGCTTTATGTGTGAATAGATCTTTTGATAATTAAATGAATTGCTTACCACTTGCGGCTTGTAATCAGCGCGAATAAAGATACGTCGGATATCGTATTTGGTTTTTCATACGACACGGTATTTATAAAAAAAGAGATTATGTATATAATGTCTGACGGGTGTCGCTATTGTTGACCTGTAACCTAAATAGTATATGTACAAAGAGTTTTTCTATTTCGGCATACTATTGCATCAATCTTAGCTAGTACCTAAAATAATAATAATAATAACAGGATAAAAAAAATAATAATAAGGACCTACACCGTAGTCGTGTACTTGCGATTAGTCTTAAATGGTTGCGTAATATAATATGTTTACGTTACAAATGGTAAATATTAACTAGGCGCGATATTTTATTGACAGGTCATTTGAGTATTTAAAGATTCTGTAAATGTGTATGATATATACATCTGAAAAATCTTGAATATAATTACTCAGTATATATAAACAGTAGATATATTAATAGGCGATGACAATAATTTAATTAATCATAACGACTATCGATACATTATGACTTATTGAATTGATTACCGAACCATAATCGTTTTACCATAATTTCGAAGACAGTCGAAATTATGTTCCTAAAGAAAGTGTTGCAAGTTTCAGATCAAGGACCGAGGAGCGTCCAGGTGAAAGGGCCAGGGTCTGGTATTCGTTTACCACCCAGGAGTGCCCAGGTGAGAGGGTCGGGGTGTAGATTCACTTCCGACCCAGGAGTGCCCAGGTGAGAGGGTCAGGGTAAAGATACCTCTGTTTCGATCGTCCACCGTGGGTCCTCATACGCTGGCATGGTATGCGAGCTTGCGTCTGGCGGCGCAATGTCCGGCGTCCGTGATGAGCAGCATCGGCAGCACTATCCAGGCTGACAGAGCTTGGGTGGCCCATGATGCTGTTGCAGCGGACGGGTACATCATGTTGCCAAAGCCCGTGGCGGCACGGGAATTTCATTCAATCGTGTGATGAGGTGGTGATGTCATAAAACCGTGTAAATGTGTTCTTTTTGCTTGTTTCGCGAGTGAAGTGTGAAGTGAAGTGTTGCATTGTTTACTTAAATATGTTTATAACTTGTGAAATTAATTTAATTATCATAATTTAATTAGATGTAATGAATTCAATTGGATGTAATGAATTTAATTAGATGTAATTAATTTAATTGTATCGAAGTTAATGTTATTCATATATTTATTTTTCACGGGCCTATATTTCTTGATAAGATTTATGGAAATATTTAAAAATCCATTTTATAGGATATCGTAATTATGGGGTAAAGGTATCGGTATGAAGTGAAGTGATGTTTTGTGTTTCTATTGTTTAAGAATTATTTCAAATGCATATTATACTACACTTTTATAATCTTTTTCTTGTATAAACTGATATTGTCTTTCTTTTGAATTATTTCACATTAAGTTTTGGCGAAGGGTCTCGCCTCGAACAGGATGGCCGAGCTGTTAGAGTAATTATTTATTAATGCCTTATTTTGATTTATCTTACTGTCATTTATGATGAAAGTATTAAAGAATATCAATTGACTAATAGTAGTCACTGGGTTTCCGCCATGTTGGAATGTTATAAAAATGGCGGACAAGCAGTGACGGGGGCCAGTTCGAGTACAGACGAGTAGTAGTGAAGAAGTCTTGAATTATTTATTGTAAATTGGTTGTTAATATGTTTGTTATAAGTGAATAAAGTAAATGTGATGGTACAAGTAATAGTTTTCATCATCAACCTGGTAATATCCTCAACAAATAGCTATCTCTATCGCTCTTCCATATTTGTGCGACAGAGCCAGACTGCATTTCAATCGGCGTCTAGTGTCAATGATTGTTTTTCTGCTAGGCCGGCTGACCAGGCCCCGTAGCCGAATGGCATTTCTGCGAAACGAAACGCCGCAGAAATGTAGTCTGGCTCTGTCGCGCCAATACGCAAGAGCGATAGAGATATATAGCTACGAAAGATATATTATCGTGAGCGTTTCGTGAGCGTTTGTGCATTCCGCTACGCACACTAAAGTAATATATGACTACGCGCCATATTATGGAATTTCATTAGAACTATTTTCATCATACTATACTGAACTGTCACTCCATACATCAGAATAACAGCACTCTCTTTATATTAGTCATATATTTCTGTTATCAGCTTTTGTACAATACCGATGAAAATCTAGCACAAAATGCAATATTCTCAAGTCGAAAAACTCTTGACATATCACGCGATGTAACATAATCTAGACTAACTTTCCCATTTATCTGTCAGGCAAAGGAAAGCTATCACTTACCTGTCCTGATTATAGATAAAGCTCAATATTATCGATACACCGTGGGAGTTCCTATTGTTGACGTGTCAGCAATGCTCTAGTTTTTAAGTATGATTATAGTATTAAAACTGCTTTCGGAATGAGGAATCCATATACTAATATTATAAACGGGAAAGTGTGTGTGTCTGTTTGTTTGTCCGTCTTTTACGGGAAAACGGAGCGACGAATTGACGTGATTTTTTAAGTGGATATAGTTGCAGGGATGGAAAGTGACATAGGCTGCTTTTTGTCTCTTTCTAACGCGAGCGAAGCCGCGGGCAAAAGCTAGTGTTTTTAACCCCCGACGCAAAAACGGAGGGCTGTTATAAGTTTGTCGTGTCTGTCTGTCTGTCTGTCCGTCTGTCTGTCTGTCCGATTTAGATTTAGTTTTTTTTGTCTGAAAGCTGAGTTAGTCGGAAGTGTTCTTAGTCATGTTTCATGAAAATCGGTCTACTATGTCGCAGTCGGGGGCTTTTTCAAAATTTTAATTTTTATATTTCTAAATCATTGACGATTTCTTTAGAGTACATTTCTTTGACAGAATAACTTTGAAAAGAATTTAAAGGTGACAAGAGATTTGAGGTTGAATGATGACTATGTCACACATTCAGTCAAACAGGTGCATGCAGTATTAATTAATAATATGTAACTTAAAAAAAAGATGCTACTATCCCACTATTATTATGTATAACTCTTTATTTATCTTTCTTCTTAAGTGTATAACTAATTATTAGAGGCCGAGGTAGACCAAAGATGAAATGGCACAAAGACCTGGACCCATTTTGTGTCGGCTGGCGAGAGCATGCACAGAGCCCTGTTTTCCGCCACTCGTCACTGGCGGAAAACAGGGTAGGCCTTTGCCCAGCAGTGGGACACATTATAGACTATTAAAAAAAAACTAATTATTATGTAATGAATATGTATCCAATACATCAGTAGAAAACTGAGTTCTATAAGCACAATTCGGACTTAGACGCACGGCCGGTTCTTGGTAGATATTCCGCTTTGCTTCCGCACTGCCAAGGAGTGGAATTCCTTGCCGGCGGCTATATTTCCGAGCTCATATGACTCGGCAACCTTCAAATCGAGAGTGAACAGGCGTCTTCTGGGCGAGCTCACTCCATCATAGGCCACGTCTTTGCGTTTGACTATAGTCTGTGGTCAAAAGTAAGCCCATTCATAATATAAAAAAAAAAACAATTTTATGATTATGACCTTGCTCCTATTTGCACACTTACTACAGTCACTCTTTGACTAATCAAAGTAATCTAATGCAGTAATAAAAGTCTATAGATGAAATGTATCTAGTACCTAAAACAAAGAAACTATCCATCAACAAATAAAAACATTACTTCTACACACTATAATAAAGATGATTTTTCCATTATTACTTTTGGACTTAGCAATTGTTGCAGTACAGTCAACAACACAGGTGTGAAGACAGACAAACTGCCAAAAACATGTATACACACCTTAATGCACAGGCAATTAAGTTCTGTATACATACATATTTTTGACACTTTGTGTTCACAGCTGTGTTGTTGACTGTACTTTACAAGTGATGACTTAACGAATTCCTCAGACAATGTGTTTAGTAAGATGTATGTAAACATTATTTATAGTAGTGGCATTAAATAAATACGATAACAATAGGATTTGCTGTTCGAAGACATGCTGATAAGCGATAAGAAAACGCTCTATTTTTATTTTGCGACGTAGTAAAAAATAGCTAATAAATACAAAATAATAAAACAAAGTAAAATTTTGCTTTTGTTTTTTAAAAGGTACATATATAATATAGCCATATAGGCTAGGCTAGGAATGGTCGTTTTCAAACGACTGCTCCGCTGCAAGCTTCTTCTGGCAGAAGAATTCAAATAATGTTCACCATCATATATATGTAATTATATATATTAGTCTATCTTTATATAAATTTATATAAGTATTAGGTAGTATTCAACCTGAGTTTAGTAAATTTATGTTTGATGTCACGATTATATTTGTCTCTGTTAGCTATTATTTCTCCTGCGCCAACATATATGTCTCTGTTTAACCCAATGGTTGACTGGTAGAGAATGCCTTTTGGCATTAAGTCCGCCATTTGTACATGTTTCTTTAGTTGTGCAATAAAGTTTAAATAAATAAAATAAATAAATAAATGGTGGAGGAAATCGGTATAAGTACACTATTGTCGTCGGCGAAATAGTACTTTTAACACTAAGTGCGTTTTCACATTATCCGATCCGATATCGGATGTCGGAAAGACTTCAAAGGAAAACATCCATGATGGCAGCTTCAATGTACAGAATATCGGTCCTAGATCCGATATCGGACCGGATAATGTGAAAACGCACTAACGGCAGTATCACAATGGTTTCTTAGGAGAATTATATGAATTGTGTAAGGCCTAAAACGTTCTGTGACGCCTCTCAATAATGCTTGTTACCTTGAAGCTGCAACTACTCATTACATTTAAATAATTAAGGCTAAATCATAAAAAAGGGCAAATAAAAAGTTGAGAACTTTATAATCTTCCGGGGTTTATAAATATCTTTTTCTATGCCATTGAAACGTCTAGAAAAACCTCTATTTCACCGTTTTTCTTATACACGTGTAGATAAACTCAAGAAACCAAATACACAGAGATGTACTAAAACATACATAAGCCACGAATACGTTAGCAAACAATATAGTAAATGCACTTCTCATATATTAAATAAAACAAACATTTACTCATGTGTGTATAAAGAACAATAAATGTTTTGATTTGACGACCTGTCTGTTCTATGCCTACTAAGCCGATTCTCATGATAGTATCGAATCTTAGTAAAGGCATTTATTTGTGTGATGAACGCAGATAATTTGATCTTCAGTCGCGAATGTTTTCTATGTAGGTATTTATTTCTACAATATGTACGAGTGACTGGCCGAAGACCGACCCACGAGGCGTGTTGTCCATGACGGTCAATCCAAGCACGACAATGCCTGGTTCTCCTCCTTAAATGATAAACGCATGAGGCGTAACGAGCAGGTCTCTAACCCCCGCCCATCTGGGAAAGCATACACCTGCCATGTGTGCGGACGAGGGATCCTCTCTCCAATCGGACTGTACAGCCACGAACGTAAGTGTCGCAAGGATGCTGCTTGAATCATCTGTTATAAATGCAAAGGCCTGTTATTATGTACGAGTATAATATTTGTATAATATGTCTGAGTATGTACAACACAAGCTTCCTTGAGCGTCGATACTTAGTTAATCTGTGTAAGAATCTTCTTTTTTATTTATTCGTGTTGTATAACTAACCCCGAAGTCGCGAAAGAAGTTTAGGTGTCTATTAACCCCTCGTGTCCGAGTGTATTAAGAATCGTTCCAACCTCGGCTATGCCATGTAGAACAAAAAAAATCGTTCCGGAAAAAGATGACCTAAGTAATTTTACGCCGTGCCTGAGCATACGATGGGTTTAGGAATATAAAAAGATAATCCTTGGGGATCTTATAAGTAGGTACTTATCCTAATTTAGTATGTTATAACCATCTCTGCGTGCGTAGCTGAATGGCACAAACGGTCATGAAACGCTCACGAAACGAAATGCTCGTAGATATCTATCTCTATCGCTCTTGCGTATTGGCGCGACAGAGCCATACTAGCTTTCGCGGCGTTTCGTTTTCGTTTCGCGTCGTAGAAATGCCATTCGGCTACAGGAGGGCGATTTTTGAATCTCGCATACGGGATTTTGTCACTAAAATACCGGTTGAAAACGGTGACTTGCTTATTATTTTCAGTGACAATTTTCTGAATTCGAACGCGTGAGACTCCAAAACCGGCCCGCAGGGCCTGTTATTTAGTAATTCTGTAATGATTATTATGTCTTAGTTGTAATGTTTAGCCAGAAATTGTCTGAGTAAATGTTGTATTAAGTCGTTAAAAATACCTTGTGGCCCGCTTGAAGCACATTTTCTTATTCCATTTAAGGTAACGAACAAGTGAAATACTTACCTTTTTCAGTACAGATGGTGCTTTTTTCCCGCACTAGTGCGCAATGTGGTTCATTTTTTATTTGGTCGAAAGTTCAGAGCGCCATCTGTACTGAAAAACGTCGTATGATACACGTGTGAAAAGGAAATTCGTAACTCGGGTCGATTTAAAACCACTCGCTTCGCTCGTTTTTTAGTTTATCGCCACTTGTTTCGAACTTCCTTTTTACCGCACTTGTATCGTTATATACTACTATACCTCTCAACTTACTCGTGACGAAGTGGAAAGATGTTCGTAACCGTAACACATTATTTTGCTAGACTGATATAGATTCGAGTATGTCATCCGATAGTGTCACGATGTGGGTCAAAATACTCCGATAAGTGAGTACGCGATAAATACGTAATAGGGCGTGTTACTGGCTTATTGACCTTATATTCTAGTCTTAGAGTACATGCGTAGTCTAAGAGCCATCTCACACTATCCTCTCAAGCTTCGGCGTCTAGGCAACTATTTGACTGCTCGACACGTTCATGGGCATTTTCAGAATTTGGGACCGCCTAATTAGCAAAAGTTGTTAACAAAAATTACCTCGCTGTCAGTTTTGTGACGACAATTAAGCATAAAGTCTGTCTAAAAATTTCCTTTTTTTCACATTCTGAATGTAGATTTTCGCTTAAAGTTCATGTAATTAACACAAAAACATTTTTTTTATTGAAATTTCATTCTTAATTATCGTCACAAAACTGACAGTGAGTTAATTTTTGTTAATAACTGACGCTAATTGAGGGGTTCCAAATTCTGAAAATGCCCTCATATCTATCATATCTACATTTACAAATTCTGCAATAAGTAAAGTTTCTGTTTGATCCAATTGTTAACTGTTATAGAATTATTAAAGTGCAATATAAATTAAAATACTGGTAATTCCAAAATGCACTTGTAATGGCCCAATTGTTTGTTACGTGTTGAATAAAGACTGATAACGTGATAACAACATGTATGTCATTTCGGAAGGTGGTTGACCTAAGAGCTACTTTGTACCAACCAAGTATATTAAGTATAAGAACGTAAATTATTCTACGCAATAGTTTGTTTAGGTGGTGCAAATTATGTCAATAGGACGATTCATATACACAATAAACCAAATGAATTGTATTCATCGGTTAGTATAAAACTGTTGTAAATATTTATAATCGTGACTTGCTTAGGCATTAATTAGTTATTATTTACTTGAGTACTTCAACCTGGGACGCGCTTCTGGGCATGAGGAGCGCCACCGCCAGAAAGGCAATCTTCGGCTCCTCGAACACGCTTCTGTCCGCGGTCAGAGAATGGGACCCCAGCCCACTGCACGAGCGCTGGAGGGCCTACCACAGGCCTGTGAGATCAGGGTGACCCGAAACCGCGGGTCCTAGATTAATTTAGTTTTAGTTTTATTAATTGCATTTTAATTTAATTATTATGTTAATGTTAGTAATAATCTATGGAATATATTTCCGGCAATAAATCAAAAAAATAACCTAACCACAAAATTAAATTTTTTTAAAAATTCCCCGACATGATACGAGTGGACCGACCAATTCAGCTTTCTACCAATTCTGACAAAAAAAAAACTGAATCTAAATCGGTTCATCCGTTTGGGAGCTAGACAGACTCACACAGAGACAAACAGACACGTCAAATTTATAATACCCCGTCGTTTTTGCTTCTGGGGTTAAAAATATGAATGAATGAAACCTAAGTAGGCTATTCAAAGCATAAACACAGATTTCGTGTTTCCCAGTAGCCGGCAATCGTACCCAAAACAAAAGTGTCGTCCGCTCTGTTTACGCATGCGCGGAAGGTATAACACTTCATTCGTACGAGGAAGTCGCGCCGATCACGTTTCCTTTGACGTACGCACTTCCTTTTGTAACGGATCAGACTGCAGTTCGAAGACCCAGATTGCAGAGATATTGGCCGTTTCATTGATAAAACGTAAAGAAAAAAAGTGGCAATACCTCGAAAACCATGACGAATTTGCTTTACAGCTAATATCGCTGGTTAGCTTTACAACTAACCAACGATAGGACATATCCTGGTGTTAGGGATAGGGACACTCGATATATACCTCTGTTTCCAGGTTTAAACATATTATTATGATAGTGCCAAAATTTCGATGCACAGAGATCGGAAATTCTCTGAGGATGATATAGGTATATTTTTATTCTAAACATGCCAACCATAACGCGATTGTCCGTCCGTTGCATATTATTTATATTATTTTTGCAGCAATAAAACAAATGAAACATTTCTAAATATACGAATCTTAAGTCTAAAATATTCTTCTTTAATAGTACATTGTGCAACAAGGGGAGTAAGTTTAATATTACTAACGAGAGTAAGTTAAACGCAACGGCTTGCCGGAGCGATTTAAAGACTCGAGTTAGTAATATTCATACTTCCCGAGTTACACACAATGTTTTTCATCACACTTGCATTATAAAAAATATGCAAATAGGAAAAAAGAGTTCAATACAGTACTAGAAATTTCATAACTCCCTAGAGAGAACGATTTTTCTATAACTCACGCTCCGCCTGCGTGCAATAGCACAATTAGTGTGCGAGTGTGATGAAAAAAATCTTAAAAACCTTACATAATACCTACACACAATCTAAAAGTTGTCATAAGACGATCACTAGACGCGAAAGCTAGCGACTAAACTTTCGTAACACCACAAAAACTAATAATTTATTGTCAGAAATAGATAAGTTTGGTATTGGCAACGTTCAATTTTGTCACCAGAAGACAAAATAAGCAGTATCAGTAAAAACTATCCATTGTTGTTTGCACAAAGGCTTGCGTACTCATTCTGGGCTATTGTCGGTTGCGGAACTTTTTCTGATCAACCGTTACGCTCAGTATTCAGCATTCTTGGAGCCCAAACGGTCGTGATTCGAATTATTCAAAATTTGATTAAATTTGAACGTTTGACATTTTAAGGAAAATGTTTGAAAATTTTACCAGTGTTTAAAAATCAATTTTTAAATGGAATATTTCTGATAAAAATATAGTTACAACTGTAAATATACAAATTGTATAACAAACAAAACCTTCGCAAAATAAAATTCTATTCATCAGCACTGCGATTGACATGACTGACAAAAAATACAACATTTAAAAAAATATAGCCGTCAAAACACAAACCAGTGTTTTACAACGCACTACTAAAAATCGTAACGACCGAACTGTTCTAAAAACAAAAGACGTTCGTTCCACATTCGAATCAGAGAATGTGAATGTGTCTCGTGCAAAAAGTGTCTTTGTTTCGGAAATGAGACGTCGCGCGTATTATCAGGTGCCCTCGGACGAAGACGAATGTTATTGCAGCAACTATTCGTATCAGAGCGTGCGGCGGGAGAGCAAGATGGTTCTTTTTCGGAGATCCGTAAGTTCGATCAACTTAATGCAAAAGATGAAAATAGTTATTTGTTATACAAGGGGGCAAAGTTATATTTTAACGCCGAGTGTGGAATTGAAAAACGAGCAAGTGAAAGGATTCTATAGTTGAACCACGAGCGAAGCGAGTGAGTTCCCGAGAATAGAATCCTGAACTCCGTTTTCACGCGAGTTTTTTTTCTCAAACATACAATGAAATAAAAAAAAATGCTCTAAGGAAATCCAGGTCACACAAAAATTAAAAAAAGTGACATTGCACTTACTTAAAAAAGTTACTTTGCAGAGTGTAACACAAAACTTTTCCCCGAGTCACTATATAGCGAGGAAACTACAACGCAAAAAATGCGTTTATCACTGCTTCCAAGTAGTGCCACAGGTGGTAAATCATCTTTATTACTAGATTCACCTAATTTTATCAATTTTAAAGCAGTTAATTTGACTATATCGAAGATCAAATGACTTTACCCACTAGTGGATAAAATGTGTTTTTACCCGCTGGTATTAAAGGACAAAACACGTGTTTCCGAGCTAGTGAGGGGAAAATATTATTATAGAAATGCGTACAAATGGCCTATTGACTATCAATTTGCCGGACGGCAACGTCCACAATCACAAACACACACTGTATTGCACTGTAGGGTACGACTTTATTGTTATATTTTCTTCTTAGCAATAAATTCGTGTCACCTTCTTCTTTCTCCCCTTATCCCACATTATGTGGGGTCGGTACAACTCGTCTTCCTCTTCCATTCCTCTCTATCTTCCGTTATCTCAGCACTCACATCTTTTTTTCTCATATATCCTCTTTCGTGTCGTGATATAATATTTTAACTCGCCCGCTTAACAACGTGCTTAGTTTAGTTATACTAATTTCTATTATTTTTTCTTTTTTAAATTCTTCTGTCTTGTCTATTTTCACTTCACAACCTCATGTTTCTATATTTACTTATTTATCCAATTCTCATAACTATTGTAAACCATTTCGCAAATATCGGCGATCATTCTTCTACCACGCGGTAACCGCATGGCATATAAACCAGACATATCTAGTGGAAAATTATATGGAGCATGTTAAGTTTACTTATATATTGTATATGTTAACACTATATTGTGGATACATCAAACTTGATTATCGATTTGAATTATTATGTTTGATTTATATTTTATGTATGAAATTATCGGTGCAGTGGTAATTGTTCGCATCACGAAGTAAAGAGTGGAACGAAACGTTCAACTATAATTATATAGTCAAGGCAGAATAAGCTCATGAAGATCATGGTTCAGTATAATGTGAATATACATCATTATATTTAGATTGAGTATACATATTACATAATTATACCCACTACCCAATACTAGAAAAACATTTAAAAAATGATGGGCTTATAAAAGAAAATGCTAAGAGTCCGAGCAACTTGAAAAAAAAGTGAACGCTTAGGCACTAAGTTATGAGTAAGTATATAAGAGCAACTGACTACGTAGGACAAACGCTAATAAACTGTGAGAAAAAGACAAGTTTGTAGCAAACGGATGCGAAGATGACAAAAGAGAGCAAGACAGCGAAGAAAGATGTGGTGTCACATATTGAGACCGCATTAGTTGCAACGTCTGCAAGTCAGATGTCAATCGGTCTATGCTTCCTCACCATAATATCATTGGGCACAGTATGCCTAACTAATTGAATACCTAATGTTAACTAAAGGTTAAGGTTAACTGAAGAGATCAAAGGGATAAGTTCGCCTTTGTACTTCACATCTCAATGTATTTTATTTTAACATTAAAACAAATATTTATAATGAATATAATGATACTCATTAAATCCTTAAGAAAACTAGTAGATTAAATTCAAAAGTATGAAAAATACTGTTTTTATTGAGAATTAAACGTACGGCTTCAAAATTCTATCTTTGTTATTTCTTGTTAAAATAAGACTAACAATAACGCATACAGAATTACTTAAATGGTAGTCATGTCTTGAATTGCCTAGGTTGTTTTGAAATGGTTTTGGAAAATTTCCGGCAATCTTATACTTTATATATGTTTAAAGAAAAAAGTTAACACTTCATTACTATGTTAAACATTTTGTCACATGTTGGACATACTTGTAACTGCGGGAATATAATCACATATCATGGTCAGTATAAAGATTTCATATCATCTCGTTTAGTCGATAAGACCGGTCTGGCGTAGTCGGTAGCGACCCTGCCTGCTAAATCGCGGTCTGGGGTTCGAATCCCGGTAAGGGCATTTATTTGTGTGATGAACACAGATATTTGTTCCTGAGTCATGGATGTTTCTATGTATATAAGTATGTATTTATCTATATAAGTATGTATATCATCGCCTAGCACCCATAATACAAGCTTTGCTTAGTTTGGGGCTAGGTTCTTATCAGGTAAGGTGTCCCCAATATTTATTTATATTTATAAGTCATCAACAAACTTTGACTTTTTATCTTAATACCTCTACTTAGTTACACTCCAAGTTTTATTTTTAGTCGACTTTAAAAAAGGAGGGGGCTCTCAATTCGTCGGGACCTTTTTTTGTCGTAAAAGAGCTTTGAGTTTTATAGTCTATGACAGGCTTATTGCATATCATTGATCAGTTTTCTTAAATCAACACTTTATTTACTTCTCCTCAAAACCTGCTTCAAATAAACGCTATCTAACAAATAGTTTTTGTCAGTAAGTAGGTACTTGTTTTTTGTCATGAATTTATTTATGACAAAAAACTTTCCGGTTCATTCTATTTGTTCAACTTTTCTTTCTTTTTAGGGTTCCGTAGTCAACTAGGAACCCTTATAGTTTCGCCATGTCTGTCTGTCCGTCCGTCCGTCCGTCCGTCCGTCCGTCCGTCCGTCCGCGGATAATCTCAGTAACCGTTAGCACTAGAAAGCTGAAATTTGGTACCAATATGTATATCAATCACGCCAACAAAGTGCAAAAATAAAAACTGGAAAAAAATGTTTCGTTAGGGCACCCCCCCTACATGTAAAGTGGGGGCTGATATTTTTTTTCATTCCAACCCCAACGTGTGATATATCGTTGGATAGGTATTAAAAAATGAATAAGGGTTTACTAATATCGTTTTTTGATAATATTAATAGTTTCGGAAATAATCGCTCCTAAAGGAAAAAAAAGTGCGTCCCCCCCCCTCTAACTTTTGAACCATATGTTTAAAAAATATGAAAAAAATCACAAAAGTAGAACTTTATGAATACTTTCTAGGAAAATTGTTTTGAACTTGATAGGTTCAGTAGTTTTTGAGAAAAATACGGAAAACTACGGAACCCTACACTGAGCGTGGCCCGACACGCTCTTGGCCGGTTTTTTTATTTGTTTTTGTTCAGAATACTAAATATACTTTTTACCTGACTCACAAGTCAGGCTAAAATAATTCGAATACTATTTTGCGCCATAGCATAGCAAACGTCATAATTTCATCGAAGTTTGACGTATGAAACAAACATTTGGATTTTTGACCAGTGATTTTGTCAAAATCATTGCCAACTTATTTTTTTATTATCTTTAAAGACTTAACACAATGTAATTTCATTTCATATCGCAATGGTTTATTGCCCCATGGGTTACAAATATACGTTCAATCGCTCTCATTTGTTTCTTCGTTTCTAAACTGTGTATTACAATTTTATCAGCGCTGGCGCAACTATTGAGTTTCATTATTGTTATTGAGTTTTATTTAAAATCGCTTTATTGCAGGAAAAATATAGCAAAGTTTTTTTGTCTCAGTTAAGGTAATCAAGTTAGTAGGAGGTAGGGCATAGCGAATGATATTCCGCTTTGTGTGGTAGGGCACAGCACAGCGGATATCGTCTCGCTCGAATCTAGAGCAGAGCCCAACTGGGGAAGTACCTCCGCCTTACAGAAGACCGCAGCCAAATAGCACTAGACCCTACTCATAGTGTTGTGTTCCTGCCGGTGAGTAAGGCTGCCAGAGCTCAACGAGGGTGCGGTGTGCTGATGACGGGAGGACTTACGGAACTAACTCTGTTCCGTCTATTGTCCTTTGAGTCGTCGGCAACCCGAACCCTCCTTGGAACTTGTACACTCCTTTTTGCTGTGTACTTAACACAACACACATTGTACTTAACACAGCAAAAGGGAGCGTACAAGTTTCTAATGGGGTGGCAACGCGCATGTGACACTGTTTGAGTTGCAGGCGTCCATAGGTTACGGTGACCGCTTTACATCAGGCGGACCGTATACTTGTTTGCCACCGACGTTGTATAAAAAAAAAATCAAGCAATGAAAAAGAAACATATTTAACCCTTAAATGCATATAGTGCTGTATTTTTAATGCATTATGTATTTTGAGTTTGACTCTATTTACAACATGTCAAAATTAAAATTTGAACAAATCATTGTCAAGGTCATGCAATTAAGGGTTAGTAACAGCTGGTACACCTGAGTTCTCTCTAATAGGCTACTTGCCTCCTAGTCAAATCAGTCGCTAAACGATAAAACCTACATTATTTACAAATAATGCACCTACTTCGACGTACAGGCAAAATACAGATACTTGGGACCTTGGGAGTACTTAACAAATGGGACCGAGAGGGAAGACATCGAGCATAGTTCTCGGTAGAGCCTTCATAATAACCCGTGAAAATGATAGAATAATCAAAATCTAAGGCACGTCCTATCCCTCCCACATACAAAACAAAAAGTCGTACGAGCGTGATCCTGTCTGTACAACGACCTCAAATTCACTAGCATAATGATTTTAGTCCGCTTTTGTTACACCAACGTGGATTAGTCGCATAGAAAAAAAGTTTTATTAGGTAGTATGCTAGGCCTCCGTTGATAACTTGTCTTACTTGACTGCATGTAGACAATGGCTTTTATTATAGCTTGCATTGATTGTGCTAGGTCAACCGAAACAACGTATACTTATATTATGTGAATTTACCTCCTTGGAAAATCGTATAGGCATATACTTTATGGCATAGTTAATGCTAGAGGGTTACTTATTTTAATTTTTAGGATAGTACAGTTGGGCCATTTTTTCAAAGTTGTCCACCCCACTTTTTTTTAACATGGGTATTTTTTACGCGATTCATACTCAGAATCGAGAGCTCTTTCGATCCTGATGGGAGAAAAAAAATGTCCCAAAATTTCCATACATTTTTTCGAACCTTCTATTCCGTTACCGCCATACAAAATGTATGAAAAAATGGTAACGGAATGGGAAAAAACCTTGGGACACTTTTTTTCTCCTATTAGGATTGAAAGAGCTCGCCATTCTGAGTGGAAAACACATAAAAATTTCCAAATCCAAAAAAAAGTGGGGTGGACAACTTTGAAAAAAATGGCCCAGTTACCCTCATCTATATCAGAGCTGCCGTGATCCGTAAAAAAAATGCTGGCCCCGACTTCTCACGCCATGGCATGAGATGAGTGCCTTGCTTGCTTCTGTACAGTCAGGAAGGCTATTTTTATATGCTAAATAAATAACCATGATCTCATTGAAAGTGTCAAGTCTCAAAAAACATAAGAGAAAAAAAAAAATCCTTACGTCTGCTTTACTCTCCAAAAAAGTGTATACACGTAAGTAAAATACCACGTCGAAACTTTTTTCGAAACAAAAACGCCATCCTATATCACCGTGGAATATCCTTTCCCAGCGTCAACTGTAATGGAACACACTTATCGCCAGTCTAAAAAAACGACTACCTACCTGACTTACTATTTACAAAACATTTAAACAATTGCGACCAAAATCCAGTATAACCAAACCTAAGGATACGTAGAAGCTACTCATATAGAGAGGTCAGTCCATACTGGTCAATTTGTGGTAAAGTGGTAAGGGGTTTCTTAATTCTGACATCCGGGGGTAACCTGTTGCTCTGTCCAGGAATTATCATTGCTTACAGAGCGCAGGTGAATCGGCTGATACATACTAGTACTACTACTTCTTTAGCAAATTAAATGTGCGTATATAAAAGCGCAGTTGTCGTCTAGGCGATTAGAATGTCACTGGAAGATTTTTTTCCAGCAATTTTTTTAGACCTGGACCCGGTGTCTACCCAACTTGCCAACCATTCACGTATCCAATATACACTGAGAGAAAATACAACCAGTTTTCATGTTCGTTCAACAAGTTTTTTGGTTAAAATAGCGCCTACGTGCTCTTTGGTTCAAACAACAAGCTACTTGTCATTTGAATCGGCAATATATTTGAATCAACAAGTCGATTTTATAAAAACAACCTGACACATATTGTTTTAAACGTACGTTTGGATGATTTAAACGGATAAACCGCAACAAGTCGAACTTGTTAAATTCACAATGCAAATTTCTCTCAGTGTAGTCATCTTCTCTGTTTATCACTCTTCCATATTTTTGTAACAGTGACAATTGGATTTCTTCGGCTACGGAGCGTACACGATTGTTACGGTTACTTTTGGTTTTTATTTTCTGAATGCAATTAGCCATCTATATGGTATTGTTTTATACATTTAACCAATTAAAATCCTTATATTACGTACTTTTTTATTTCCTGCTCCTTTAATGAGCATATCACTGGCATTTCTATTCGGCCTTTAATTTACAATTTCCTTATTTGTGACGTTATCTGGGTAAAACTTATTGTCGATGGCGCTTACGGCGTTATGAGCGATGTTCGTGTACAAATACGACGCCGCGGGACGTAAGCGCCGTCGACAATAAGGTCCCTTTACCCAGATAACGGCACATTTTATTGACATTATGTATAATTAAAACGATATTGACGTTATACAGGATAAACTCTAAATAATGTACGTCAGTAGGTACGGTTGTAAGTACAAAAACGCCATGTCTGATGTGGCAATACAAGGAAAAACAAATTAGGTGTAATAAATGATTTATTATACTTCCATTGTAGTGCCTAGACAGCTGTTATGTCATGCAATTGTGCGATTTACAGCGATAAATTAAATTACAGAATCACTCTCATTATGTTTTTATGTCTTCTTTGTAAAAAGATAACATAATTTCTGTTTGTAGCAAAATCGTAAACCGAATTTCACCACCCCTTTGCTCTCGTGGGTATCGTGGAAGTTGACTGTGGGTTGTGGGTTCAATTGTGGTATAGGCGATTGGGTTGGAAACCGGTCACTGCAACATCACAATTTCGTTAATTTTCTATCCTTTTGACACGGGAACTTGAGCAGTTACGTTTGCTCTGCTAAGCTTTTTTGAAAATACAGGCGTCTGTTTATATATGTCGCAGTAAGATAGATAAAGCCGTTATATAGTTATAACCCTAGGAATATAATTATACGTCGTAACATAGTTAAACGAAAGCGATTAATTGCTATCTTACTAGGAATATAACTATAATACTAAACTAGTTTAGTCATATAGTTATATGACTGGATTCAGTTTAGTGAAATGATTGTAGGCAGGAGTGCAGCGGTGCGGCGGAGGTATAGTTATAACCCTAGGGATATAAGGGAGCGATTCAGAACCATCTTACTAGGAATATAATTATAATATGGTATTTAAAATTGCAAACGGGACTTAATCGCGTATTAGGTACTATGTATTAAGTCCCGTTTGCAATTTTAAATATGTGTAAAAGTCGTGAAAGTTTAAATCAGTGTTTTATAATACGTATAGCGGGACGATTTGGAATAACAACACCGTCACTGACGTTAGAACAAAGTTTATTTTGTATCGATCCGAACATAGTACACAAGGTTTGGTTACTAAACAAACGAATCCAAGCTATATTAGTTAAAACGTAACAGTTAGGGCATGCTCCCGGTATTTCCCGGTTCTTGATTTCCCGGGAAATCCCGGTAATTTAATCGCGGTAAGCAAATTTAAACCCAACATTCAAAATGACAAGGTTGTAATTAGGTACGAGTTCAATTTGTTATGACTTATGATAAACATTAAGATTAAACTGACAAACAACGTCAAACTCGTAACGGAAAAAGTATCTTCCAAGTAACCAGCCAGTATTAATACCCCTAAATACTGAAAAAGGTAAGCAACCTCTAGCAATGCGATATACACAATGTCGCATTACGAATACAATAGAATGGGCACGTAAAAAATAACTAATAATACAAATTAAACAAAAAATATTATCCCCTTCAAGATATAGATTCTTTTTCTGTATCTCTTGCTGAGGTGTGCCAATAAAGAGTATTCTATCTATCTATCTATATAGCTCAATCGATTCTACTCTCGATTCTGAACAAACTGATTTCAGGTTTTTAGTGTTAAGTGAAACACGGTGTATAACTATATTACTTAACTAGAGACGTATTATAATTATATCCCTAGACTAAGTTTAATCCAGTGATATAATTATATAACTAAACTAGTAACGTATTATAATTATATTCCTAGTAAGATGGTAAGGAATCGCTTTCGTTTAGCTATGTTACGGCATATAATTATATCCCTAGGGTTATAACTATACCTCCGCCGCACCGCCGCACTCCTGCCTACAATCATTTCACTAAACTGGATCCAGTCATATAACTATATGACTAAACTAGTTTAGTATTATAGTTACATTCCTAGTAAGATAGCAATTAATCGCTTTCGTTTAACTATGTTACGACGTATAATTATATTCCTAGGGTTATAACTATATAACGGCTTTATCTATCTTACTGCGACATATACATATGTATGTGTAGGTATGAATATTATGACAATAATTCCTAAAATCATTAGGTATAATTAAAACATATTTGGGGCATTGCTCGTTAGGTCAGACCTAAATGTGACACTCATTTCAGACCTAAATGTGACATTCATTTTTGCTTATCTATTGGCGTTGTTCGATATTAAACAGGTTCATCTATTAGAGATATTATTTTGTTTGCGTTTTATCTACGTATAAGATCAATTCACGGCAAAGACACAGTAGTACATGCAGTATTACGTCAAGTAATCGCAGTTGCAAAAGCCTAGATCTGCAGTGTGTTGCGCAAACGGCATTCATAACTGATGCAGCTGAGAGGAAAACCGTTAACATGACTATGTTGCACTTAGAATTAGGGCCAATCGTATCAACGTCACGCAGCAGAAGCCTATGGAAATTCCTATAAAAAAAATAGCGAATGCTAAATTCGGTAACGGAATGGAAATGGTCTGGTACAATCGACCCTTCATGTAATTCGATCATATCTTATTTTACATATATACATACAACCACCCCTGTATCCCATAAAGCACATGAAACTACTAATTAAAGTCTCAGTGCCACTCTTGGCAATTAAGGGGTTAAAAAAAACGAAAATTGTGACATTGCAGTGACAGGTTGCCAGCCTCTCGCCTACGCCACAATTTTACCCAAACCCCACAGTCGACTTCTACGACACCCACGGGAAGAAAGGAAGTGGTGAAATTCTTAACCCATCACCAGATCACCACACGGGCACGGGCGGGTCTTATTTTATAATATTCGAATTACATCGTATCTCTTTTGGCAAGGGAATATTTGAGAAATGCTAGTATAAAATCTTAAGTTACCTACATGTATAGTATGAATTTTCTGAGATGAACTTTTCGGTTTTGCCCTAATCTGTTAAACAAAGGCCTTTGTTTCTTTTATTCGCGGTGGTTAGCTCCCGTTTCCACAGCACGTGCTAAAGTCTCAGTGTAGTTAAAAAGCAACTATCATGATAGCAATAAGGTTCAAATTTATTAAACAGTCTGCAGTGTACAGGTAACTTTTTTTGAAGATGACAAAACGTGTTATCTCCGAAAGGGCTTTTTATGGATTTGAACCTTATTATTAACTATAATTTTTAACTACACTGAGACTATAGCACGTGCCGTTTAAACGGGAGCTAACCGCAGCGAATAATAGAAACAAAGGCCTTTTTTTAACAGATTAGGGCAAAAGCGAAAAGTGCATCTCAGAAAATTCATACTATACTTTACTCATACAGCGCGTAAACCTAATAAGGGCGATAAATGAAACCAGGCATATAATTCAATATTGTTATCATTAATTAAGAGGTGTTTTTGAGCTACTCTTAATTTTCACCCCATAATGAATTTTTGAAAAAATTCCCAGCAGCAATGTACTGTAAACGTGGTTGCGATGACAATCAATGACAACTGTCAACGAGCGTTTAACGCGAGTGTGTTTGCATTACGTTGCGGGCCGAATTAATTTGTATGGATAAAAAAAATATTTCAATTTTAAGTAAAAGTTATCTAATTCCATTTTTTATGTACGCGCGTATTAGGTTTACACCCTGTATATTATGTTTATAAACATTTTAATCTGTCATGAATAACAATAAAAGTTAGTTTTTGTAAAATCTATTTAATGTAGACAATACGTCCAAAACTGAAAACAATGCAACAATAGTATGATGTAGTTACTAAACTTTGTCAAAATAAAACATTCATATACTCGTAATATTAAACTATTTACTCGCAATTGTATTCTTAATATATTCCCTCAGTGTATATTCTCTATGAGCTAATGAGTAAATGTTTTGCATTTAATAAAAAGAATATTGAAAACAGAATATTGAATATTGAATATTCCCGTGGGTGTCGTAGAAGTGGACTGAGGGGTGTCGTAGAGTGACATGGGTTAAATTGTGGCGTAGGCGAGAGGCTGGCAACCTGTCACTGCAATGTCACAATTTCGTTTTCTTTTAACCCCTTTTTGCCAAGAGTAGCACTGGAACTTGAGTAGTTCATGTGCTCTGCCTGCCCCTTTATGGGATACAGGCGTGATTTTGTATGTATGTATGTAAAAATAATATTGCACAATATTAGACACATTAGACATAAGTAGGTAACTAGGTTCAACAAATTAATTTAAATAATTTTTAGATCAAAATATTCTTAATTGTTTTATGATGGTAGATCAACACATTCTGTTGCAGAATATACTAGAAGACAATTTAACATTTTATAAATACCCACGGAAAACAAATTCATTTGATTCGTGGGTTGACTTTAGTTACCTTAGGGTGCGTTTCAAAAATAAATTATAGATTTAGATATAATTTTTAACTTCTGATTAGCAGAAACGTCTGCAATCGATGCCACTATTAGGCTTAGAATAAATTTAAAAGTGGAAAATGTCTGCCTTGGGTGAGACTTGAACTCACGGCCTCTGGATCGATACTCCAGCGCTCTGCCAACTGAGCCACCAAGACTTCAACCAAGCCAGCGAAATTTTCCACTACTAAGGTCAATGGGACCCGTAGCGACATCTACCGTAAGAGTGTTAAACTTCTTAAACTTCTTCTTTCTTAGATATAATTATTTATATTTTATTTTTTTATTTATATTTACTTAGGTACCAACTGCGCCAACATTGTTTAAAAGTAATCTTATACGTTTTTTACGCATTATTTTTTATGAAGGATCTGTAACTTTTTACATTACTTTCCAATGTAATTTTGTTATTTACTTGTCCACAGTTCCATTCGGTGACCGAAAAGAGACAGCACAATGACTGTGGAGAAAACAGTGTGACGATAGTCACGGAGAAGAAGATGGAAGATGATTCCTCAGACTCTTCTAGTGGAGAACATGTCGAAATTGAAGGTAAAGAAAAGTCGCAAATTATATTTTTAACAGTTTATCCTTACTAATACATATTATAAATGGGAAAGTGTGTGTGTCTGTTTGTCTGTCTCTGTCAGAACTCGAACTTGCGACTTTCTGGAAGACCAGTCCAGTAGCTCTGACAAACTGGGTCACGAAGGCCTACCAGATGAGTGCGAATTATGATAAAAAGAGTATTATTGAGAAAAAATATTACAGACAGTTTTAATCTTAGCTAAAGTAAAATGTAAACCCTAAATAATAATATTGTTACCTACGAGTATAATTTATAAACAGAAAGAAAATCCATTTAGATACTCCTTAGAGACCTAATTTCCGGGCGCCTAAATATTCTCCATCGTCCATGAATACCTAAGTATTACAGTAATTTAAAACCTACCTTGTTTCTCTCACGCGAAAATATTAAACTTTGACTAAATATATTGATGAACTAATATTATAAATGGGATAGTGTGTGTGTCTGTTTGTTTGTCCGTCTTTGACGGCAAAACGGAGCGACGAATTGACGTGGTTTTTTAAGTGGAGATAGTTGAAGGGATGGAGAGTGACATAGGCTACTTTTTGTCTCTGTCTACCGCGAGCGAAGCCGCGGGAAAAAGCTAGTGATATCTTGACAAAGCCACAAATTGTCTGTGTATCGAGTCGTTCACAAAATAAACTGTTCATTTGAATACCACAGTAGGTAGTATACCTACATTACAGTAGTCATTAATTTAATTAATTACAACCGAATTTAACACCCAAATCGAGAATCGGACTTCGGTTTTAATTCGGCTTACCAAATCGAATAGAATCGGTGAAATTTAATCTATTGCGATATTATTTCCAATGCCGTGTCCAGTGGTACGTAAAAATTGAATTAGCTGCAATATAAAATTTGCAGCGAGAAGCGTTGATAAATTATTGATTTGCTATTTTCGGCGATCTCTGATATGTAATGTAATGAAATATGTAAAATAGACAAATGACATGATAGATGTATAATATACTCTTAGCAATAGATTTTTTCTCACCATTAAGTGAATGAATAAGTACTTAGACTAAACGAGAAATATTTCACGTTTTATGTGTTGTCTTATCAATTTCTGGCTTTATCATACTACATATTTGTTGCTGAATGAAGTAATGCATGTTTACCGCATACTATAGAATCAAATGCCTCTGCTGCACTATGCTCCTCGCGCTGCCGCTGCCGCGATGGTGCCCTCTCCGGCCTCACACTGCCCTACTCGTACGATAATCGCTAGAGATGCACCGAATATTCGGTTACTATTCGGTATCCGGCCTATTCGGCCCTTATTTTAATATTCGGCCGGATACCGGATAGTGACGTACTATCCGGCCGGATACCGGATGTGCTATTTTTGATTGAATGATTTTGGAGTAAACAAATTAAATGTAAAAAAAAAACAATTATGGTTATAATACTATATCCCTTTATTATTAAAAAAAAAAATATTTAAACAAAAACGGACTCCGCGCGAAGTTCACTACGAAACAAGTCAAAACCTGCCCGACGCGCCTGCTCCCTGCTTAAATTGTAGGTTTTGTAGGTAAAATTCTGCTGGCCGAATATTCGGCGGCCGGATACCGAATATCCGGCCAAACAACTATTCGTTGCATCTCTAATAATCGCACTAGGTTGTTGCCGGCCCTTTGACTCGCGCCAAAAACCCGACAAAATAGGGAGCGGTGGGCATGACGAGTAGCGCGGCCACACTATGCCTCTGCCTACTTCCCTCGCTACTTTCCACACCGCTCGTCGAGTGTGTGGCACTGGCAGCGGTAAAAGATTACCGTATACTAGAAAGAGATTTGCTTATCTTAATCCAAATTACTTGGATTCGGCACAGCATGTCTTTTTCTTACATAATATACCGGACGTTATTCTCATCAGTCACTTGCATTCGTTTCAGAGGTTTCATATGATGTCACACAATCCATCCACCTTTTCTTCGGTTTTCCTCCATCCACATTTATTCGTAACGCTTTTCTCGTAACTTGATTTTCATCCCTCCGCATCACGTTTCCCGGGACATATGACGAGATTTTCACCCCCGAAAACCCCCACATTACAAAATTCATCGAAATCGTTAGAGCTGTTTCCCAGATCCGTACATTGATATATAAAATAATTGCTCGTTTAAAGATATTAATATCTGGGCGACCGAGCTTCGCTCGGTTCTATTTTAATATATCACGTCTTTAGATAAAAAAAAACTCTTATAAATACAAAAACAAAAAAAAAGACAAAAACAAAAACTTAATTTCTGGCCGGGATTCGAAACCCTGACACCTACGATCTATCTGCGTACATTAGACCGACCTCGTACGACTGAGCTAAGCGGAATCGATACGCGCGCGGCAAAATTAACGACCATATTTTACGTTTACTAACGCGAAAGAAAAACTCATGAAAACTCGATAATTCACGTTTTCCGGGATCTAAGGCTACGCTAGATTGATTTTTCACCCCCGAAAACCCCCACATAACAAATTTCAGCGAAATCGTTAGAGCGGTTTCCGAGATCGTCGGTATATATAAATAAGAACGTCGGTATATACAAGATTTTCTCGTTTAAAAGTATAAGATATACACCGTGTTTCCGGTATCACTCAAAACCTCAGACACCCCAACTGATTTATTTTTTTAAACGTATCTACAATGTTCATTTTTTAATCTAATGATTATTATTTTTTTTAATTGAATTTTTAATATTCTGTGCAGCTCTACTCGGCTTTTAACTCTACACTCAATAAAATAATTGCTAGCTACCATCATAAACCTTCAAACTGTTTAATTGTGTATGTTACTGCAACGACATAAGGTTTACCAATAGACAGCTATGTCACTGTAAAGCACTTTAACCTGTGTCACAGTAAACTTCAAATTGGACAGGTGACGCAGTAAGCAAATTTAAACCTAACATTCAAAATAACAAGGTACGAGTTCAATTTGTTATGACTTATGATAAACTTTAAAATTAAACTGACGCACAACATCTATCTCGTAGCGGAAAAAATAATCGTCCAAGTAACCAGCCAGTATATACCCTTAAATACTGAAAAAGGTATACAACCTCTAACAATATGATATGCACAATGTTGTATTACGAATTTGTAGAATGGGCACGTAAACAATAACTAATAATACAAATTAAAACAAAAAATATTACCCCCATCAAGATATAGCTCAATCGATTCTACTCTCGATTCTGAACAAACAGTTTTCAGGTTTTTAGTGTTAAGTGAAACACGGTGTAGATAGATAGATGTCATTCATATCTGAGATTCTTCACATTTGTATACGAAATAATTCTAATTATTTAGAATCATCGCTTACGATAGCCATACAAGCAAATTTGTCAACAGTGTAACTTTTTACGCCTTGAACAATGGCTATTGTGTGAAGAATTCTCTCAGGCACGTGTGTTCCATTGTGTGCATGATAATTTGTCTTGAAATTGATAATAATGTTGCTGACAAAATTAATTTAACTTGTTTGATGAATATTGACAATTAAAAAAAAGTTTTTTCACCTCAAACAGTAAATGGCAGAAATCGAATAAAAATGTAATATTCTTATTAATTTTTTTCTATCTATTAAGTCACACCAAATGAAATGAAATGAAACGCAAATGACAGTACTGACTTCCTGACTCGGTCGTCCCATAAATACACAATCAGAAAAACACAAAGCATAATTAATCACGTTGTCCAAAAAAAAAATCAATTGCTTCAAATCATTGACATAAACCTTATCAGAGGATAATAAATTCCTCCACATTTTATCTCTTGTGCAATGTGTATACTACACTTTAGAAATGCATTAATAACTTGTGAAATTCAATGACGAATACTAGAGGTACAATGACATGCATCTTTGAGTACAGATTCTTTTGCGCATTACAGGAAAACATAGTTTATTACTAAAGTGTGTCATTGTTACAAACTATGCATGACATTGATGACTTGTCAAACTGGTAATAGGGTGTCATAGGAACTTTGTTGCTTGCATTCATGTTTTGACCATTATTGTGTGTTACCACAGAATATATAATATGTAGTACAAGTACAGAAGGCTCACTCCTTTGATGTTCACAAAACACCGCCATTAAATTCTTACCTACATTAACAAACGGACCGCACGCGTGCAGACGACATTGAATTCTATTGCGCCGCGCGAAGGTCGTCGCCAGTGAATGGGCCGCGAACTCGCGGCCGCCGGCATGTACTTGTAGCGCGGCGAAAGGATCGCGGAGTGAGCCGCCGCTGGTGTTACTTAATTTTAAGTAATTAAAAAATAAATAGGACATTCTTACACAGATTGACTGAGGCCACGGTAAGCTCAAGAAGGCTTGTGTTGTGGGTACTCAGACAACGATATATATAATATATAAATACTTATATACATAGAAAACATCCATGACTCGGGAACAAATATCTGTGCTCATCACACAAATAAATGGCGGCGTAGCAGATTAAATGATTTGCTACACAAATAAAATTGATAAAAGTAAGAAAGTATAAAAAACCAAACAACAATTTTTTTAAACATAATTATTAGGGATGTACCGACTAGTCGCCGACTAGTCGGGAAAGCCGACTATCCGGCCACATTTGTAGTCGGCGATTAGTCGGCGACTAGTCGGCAAAAAAGGCCGATTAGTCGGCACTTCATTAGTGATAGAAAAACTGAGAGCTACAGCTTAAATTTATGGTTGTATCATGTACCTATTCGTAATTCCTTTCTTTGTAAGAACAACAAATATTTGTTATCATCACAGAAATAAATTTCCTACCTAGGATTATCGATTTCATAAGCAAGATCACTACCCACTAAGCCAAGCCGGTTGTCAAAAATGGAAAATGTATATAAATATTGTCATGAACCTCTGAACTTGTAAAAAATCATGAAAAGCGCGAACGAAGGACCAAATATAACATTCAAAATGTGAATTTAGTCGACATTTATGTTTCGGCCGACTAGCCGACTAGTCGGCCGACTAATCGGCCACCCAAGCGCCGACTAGTCGGTAGTCGGCCTAGTCGGCCAAATCAATAGTCGGTACATCTCTAATAATTATTCATACACATTAGGCCTCGCACATGATCGCCGCGAGATAGACTACTCGTCCTTATGTCATTATTGCCATTAATACAGTTGTTGTTGGAAGAAGACGTATGATCTATCTCGCGGCAATCATGTGCTAGGCCTACAGGTGGAGCGGAAGTTATAAAAAAATGGTTACCCAAGGGAGTTACGATTTCAAGTACTATTAAGTATTAACTTTTTTCATCGGGGCGTCATAATATTGCAAACTCTAATCAATAAATCGCTTCAGCAAGCCATCGCGATTTAATTTACCCTCGTTTGCAATATTACACTTCCACCCCTCGTTTCACAATGTAACTATCAACATACCGGTAAACATGTAGGTATTTAATTACAATGAAACACTTATCAAAACTTTCACAAACAACACAAATCCACGAGACAAAAGTAAATAATGAGCAAATTCTGATTAGTCACATAAATTGCCTACATCTTTGCCTATCGAATCATGCTTGTGTCAACGCCTCGTCACATCACTCTCAGGAAATGCCTCATCTGATATTCTTTTATCTTTATTTACTTGTGTGACTTAATTTGGCGCCACCTAGCCAACGTCACAATCGCTTACGTGTCGTAGTTGAGCATTTCTTTTTTTTTCGCCACTTTTATGAAGATGTGATATTTAAAAAAAAAATGCTATTTCTACTCATAATTACTAGCCTTTTCAATCCTAGTAGTTAAAAAAATTGTCCCATACGATTTTTTTTTATTTTGTTACCATTTTCCGTACATTTTATATGGGGTAACAAAAGAGGAAAGTAACAAAAATGTATGGAAATTCTGGGACACTTTTTGTCTCCCAGTGAGATTGAAAGTACTCGTGATTCTAAGTACAATTGACCTAAAATTCCCTTAAACAATTTAAAAAAATATATTGGCAAAAAAATAAAGAAATGCTCAGTTAGCTCTCCCTATCGCTCTTCTATAGTGGCGCGACAGAGCTAGACTGCGTTTCGATCGCAACGTAGCATCAACGATTGACACTTCGGCTAGGCAGGTATGTATCTCTTGTAACGTCACGTGTGACGTCACTGGTGGGTGTTTCTCGAGAAATGTGACCGTTAGCAGTACTGTGAGTAAGACGTGGATTCCAATGCAATATCCTTCGTGACTCGGCTATTAATTGAGTTTTATTGAACGATATCCTTTGGAAAATAACTGTTTTAATTTATAGACCAGCACGATGCTGAATAAAATAAATAAATAAAATAAATATTGGGGACACCTTACACAGATCAACCTAGCCCCAAACTAAGCAAAGCTTGTATTATGGGTGCTAAGTGACGATATACATACTTAAATAGATAAATACATACTTATATATATAGAAAACATCCATGACTCAGGAAAAAATATCTGTGCTCATCACACAAATAAATGCCCTTACCGGGATTCGAACCCAGGACGCCAGGACCGCAGCTTAGCAGGCAGGGTCACTACCGACTGAGCCAGACCGGTCGTCAATGCGTGAATGCAGCTTGATTTATTACTATGACTAGTTTTTGCCCGCCACTTCGCCCGCGGTAATTTCGAAAATTGCGGAATGCTCCATGCAAACTTTCACCCTCCATTTTAGGGAAGTGGGGGTTAAAAAAGAGACAAAAAGTAGCCTATGTCACTCTCCATCCCTTTAACTATCTGCACTTCAAAAACCACGACAATTCGTCGCTCCGTTTTGCCGTGAAAGACGGACAAACAAACAGACTCACACACTTTCCCATTATTACATACATACATACAATCACGCCTGTATCCCATAAAGGGGTAGACAGAGCACATGAACTACTCAAGTTTCAGTGCCACTCTTGGCAAAAAGGGGTTGAAAGAAAACGAAATTGTGACATTGTAGTGACAGGTTGCCAGCCTCTCGCCTACGCCACAATTTAACCCATATCCCACAGCCGACTTCTACGACACCCAGGTAGTGAAATTCTTAACCCGTCACCACACGGGCAATCTCCCATATTAGTATGAATTTTAGTAAAAAAATAAAATTTATTAACCGCTATTACCTCTAAAAGTACATAATTTTGCTTTTACGTAGATACGGAAAATAACAACAGTATCCTGACAACTATAGATACCTGTACAAGTAATTTTATTTTCTTTTATGTTTTGCTCTAGAGTAATAAACAAGAACACCTGGCGCCGTATCCGCAAGGACTCAAGGTTATTAAATTATACGAAGCTTAATGTTGATTATAACTGTTGTCCACTCTACGACAAACAATCCGCGTGTGAACGTGTTACCACAAGGCATTTTTAGAAGCTTTTTTATTCTTTCTCCACTCACTTGGATGGGTTCCACAGATGTCATATATACCGTAGATCAAGCAAACGTATCTACTTAGCGTGTTAAATGAACTCAGTAAACTCCACTGCACTCCAATAGATGAACTTGTTTCTTCTATGTAAATCTTCAAATTCCATCATCCCAACAATTTTATTGCCCAAAATAATGTCAATTCTAGTGTCATTAGTTCATTTACATAAACATTTTACTCGAATACTGTTACTGAAACAAGATATTAAAAGTAAAATTTACTTATTTAAAGTCACATACAAGTCGAACGCGATTAATTAACATTATTTTTCCTTTTTTCCAACGTCACCGCAACGTCTTCCGCGACCACGGCCGAGACGTTGGAAAAAAGGTAAAATAATGTTAATTAATCGCGTTCGACCTGTATGTGACTTTAAATATGTGTACAATACAAAGCGCGAGAACTAAGTGTTATAATTATAAAATTTACTTTGCTTAATTGCCATCTTTCCTCTATTCATATCCCTACACTATGACAACAAATTCACCATTATTTATGAATTTGCACCGTGATATATTATATCCTATCCTAAGTTCTAAAGATTACAGATGTTTTCCATTGTAAAAGTATCTTTCATGATAATCCTACGAGTATCTATTAAAACCTATCAATACCTATACAAAGTCTCACCACATCCGCTCGTTCGCTTTCGCTTGATTGAGTAACAAACATATGTTGATTATTAGGATACCTTTAGCCGTCCATTACATTAATTCATTGCGACATCAAAGCGGCACTACCGTTTACGCCTATGCAAAGTAAATATCAAATTACTGGCTAGCCTATGTCCCAACCTGTTGCAATCTACGGACCTCGTTGTATAGATAGGTATTGTGACCTACATGTAACGTAACCACATCATGTAGTCAAAGCTTAGACGTTCAAAATGTATCTAATGCATGTTTGACAAATGGGTCTAATCTCCAATAATGGGGTAATGCATGTCTGGGGTCCTCCAGGGCATGAAGCTGAGTGGAGACCTTTTCAGTTACGCTAATATTTATGCCAGTGTTATTAGTTAAGTTTAAATTAAGCGTTCTTGAATAATGTTCTTCTATTCTATTCTTCTATAAATGCACGTAGGCCACGTCTTTGCATTTGGCTGCAGTATGTGGCCAAGAGTAAGCGCATTTATAATAACGGAAAAAATAAATATTTAATAAAAGGCCACCACCACCCAAAACACTAGTGCCACATTTTAAAATTTTAATTAAATAAATGTACGATATACGTAATTAGAGTATTGGAAGATCTATACAGATTTTTTAATATTATGTGCTCCAAAGAAAAGTTGATTATAACCATCGTTGCCTGTTACCTATTTTAAACCGAGCTTAAACATTCATAGTTTTTAGTAGACCGAGACTACTATTGAATAAAGAATCTGTAGATATTTAAAATATGTCGTAGATTTATATTTAAAATACATAAATGGCGTTCAAACAAAAGAGGAGAGACCGTGCAATGAGGGGGCACACTCAAAGGTTATGACAGATCGCGCCACCCTATTAGTCCATTGCACAGATAAAGAATTTAATACGTGAGAGCGAGAAGATGATATGTTTTTTCTCTCTCTCACATATGAATGACAGTGACGTGGCACTTGCACAGGCGCCGCCTGGCGGGATAAAATGTCAGTGTGCCTCCTCATTTAAGTGAAATCATAATAAACAGAGGGCGGAATTGCTCATGGCAAAAATCAAACGTCAATAGAGTTGGAACGTTGAATTCTATCGACTATCGATTACAAAAAAAAGATTAAAATTTACAGTATATTGTTGAGTTGTTTTCGACGTAAGTACGACAAAGATACCTTTTTATCCATTTGTTGACTCTTTTTCGTTTTGGATTAACCATTTTTTTCAAACGTGAATTAGTTTAAAAAGGACTAGTGACAGAAATGGTAATTATATGTTATGACATATAATTACCATGACATATAATTGTATGCAATGATTAATCACTTAATCATTGTTTTATGGCTATTTTAGTGATTTAATCAAAATAATAAAAAAATACAAAATTTTTAAAAAATATTAAAAATGTGATTTTTTTTTAACATTATCCTATTTTGTTCTTTCTACACAATATATATCTAAAAGCAATAAATATCAATAAAAAGCCACATTTATACAGTTTATAAAAATATATAGTTTGTTATATAAATATATTACGAAACGCGAGATAAAAAATAATGAAAATGAAAATTTTAATGTACATCTTACGTTGCATTATTCGATGAGGTGAGGTAAATGTACTACCCGCTATGCAGTGGAGTTCGTCTAGTAATACAGAAATATACTTATTCTAATAACGTTTACACATGTAGGTATATCACGACCCAGTACAGAAAATTGTAAAAGTCCTATAATATAGTTTATTTTGATTGTAAAATAAAATTGCATGTGACTTATATTGCAAAAAAAAAATGTCTTAATCACGTTCTCCTCTCCTAAAGCAGTTCTGCATTTAGTTACTTCCTTTGGGCCCCCTTAAATCGGTTTTACCCATCCATAAAAGATAAAATAAAAATCGTCATATTCTTCCTTTCAGTATCAATGATAGTTAGTTATTGCGCAATAGTGCCATAAAAAATAAACTAGATTCGTATTAGCATTAAACATTAATGATTTTTGAACTAAGACATTGCTTTTGTACAAAGGAGAACCTCAAAAAATGGTCTGACTAGACGAAAACATGTGTATCGGGGCTAGTACTCAAGGCTCTCAAAAAGTGTAGCTATTTTGAGTTATTCAAATAAAACAACATGAATAGTCTGAATTTAATTATGTATATATCACAACATCCACTGCATAAGCACATCAGCTCCGAACATTTAATTTAAAAAGTCTTTTTTTACGGTTGCACCTTACGCGGCACTGTTTTTTATTACACCTGCATCCGACAATTTCGAGGCATGTTTCTGCAGCAACAGGCAACGTTGCGGGCAAGTAGGCTCCCAAATCCCAATTGTTACAGACTTTCGTCCAGCCACAAGTAGAAAATAATAAATAAAATAAAAATAGCCTTTATTATTGAAGTTTCATTTAACTACATTTTTTTTACTCATTTACATCGGCAACTCCAACTCGTCCTTTGACGAAGGCCTCCTCCAAAGTCCTCCACTGGTTCCTGTCTCTTGCCACAGTCATCCAAGCCCTTCCACCCGTCCCTCTCAGGTCCCCGGACCATCTACATTTTTGAGGCCCGCTTTTTCTTGTGCTGTACCTAGGGCACCACTCTACAAGCTCTCGAGTCCACTTGTCTCTGCCCTCTCTCATTATGTGGCCAGCCCATCTCCATTTCTGTTGCTTAATCACTTCTGTTAGGGCCTTGGTCTTGGCTTTTGCTCTTATGGTACTTATTTTCACCCTATCTCTTAGCTTTATGTCTAAAATTGATCTTTCCATGTTGTTCTGGCAAACATTTAGTTTTTGTCCCTGTTGTTTGGTAGAAAATAATGGCAAATTTTGAATTGGGTTTAGTTGACCCCATACATGGACACCTTGATATACCTATAACCCTTACAAAAATGGTGCAAGGCAGCTTTTGTCGGTGAAATGCTTTTAATTTGGCGGTCTTTTTTGGTTAATAACTATTTTCGGCACTCGTTAACCAAAGTACAGGACGCAGATCTGGAATAATAAATATGTCAAGTAAGAATTATCCATAAATTATGCAAATCATATAGATAACTACTATTTCACAAGATGTATGTATTAGGATCAGATGTATATATCTGACCTATCATATCAATCGATCATTTCATGTAATATAAATAGTTAAATTCAGACTATATAGGAGTATGTTGTTTAATTTGAAGTACTCTAAATAACTACACTTTTTGAGAGCTTTGAGTACCTTTACCTCACCTCATCGAATCATACAAGCTGACCCGTACCGTACATTAAGATCGCCCTGCCACGTCACTTTCATTATTTTTTATCTCGCGTTTCGTAATATATTTATATAACAAACTATATATTTTTATAAACTGTATAAATGTGGCTTTTTATTGATATTTATTGCTTTTAGATATATATTGTGTAGAAAGAACAAAATAGGATAATGTTAAAAAAATTATCACATTTTTAATATTTTTTAAAATTTTTGTATTTTTTTTTATTTTAAGTACATTAATCACTAAAATAGCCATAAACTACAATGATTACGGCTTTCGTGTGTTAAAAATAGTGATTATACCTGAAATCATTGACAAAACTTATTGAAATGAGCATTCAAATCACCCTATCGGGCGATGTAAATTATTTTTTATCACTCATCCTATAATATATTTCTATAACAAATTATACATTTTCTAAAACTAGATAAATGTAGCTATTAAATAATATTTTTTATTTAGAAAAAACCATTACAGTTTTCATAAAATGTGCAATAATATGTATAAAAAAAAATCTCGTTTTCAGATTTTCCCATTTTATTTTGTATTTTTGTTCTAAAATACATTTTTTTTGTTCCAAAAATGAATTCCTCGTCCTTCATTTATCCGAAAATGATATATCGCATGCCCTATTTTGTATAGTTTTAGAGAAATATGGTTTCAAAGGAAGCGCGGTGGCGCCAGCCTTCCCCCCCTCCTCACTCCTAAATTAAGGGGGGCTCTCGATGCCTCCCGATCTTTATCTACTCAGGGCCACCCAATGAACAACTGTGCCAAGTCTCAGTGCTTAATCATAAAATGCAGGGTTCCCATACAAGACATAGCAATAGCGTCCCCAGTACTTTCATCAATTTTAAAGCAGTTAATTTGACTTTATTCAAGGTCAAATTACTTTACCCACTAGTGGATAAAATGCGTTTTTACCCGCTGGTATTAAAGGACAAAACACGTGTTTCCGAGCTAGTGAGGGGAAAATATATTTTCGTCTTGATCCAATTCGCCGTGCTCTGATTTGTAGTGTTCTATCGTATTTTATTGTATTTTGTTTGTAGCATAACATGCCCCATATAACTGACCGCACCTATTACGTTTCATCCTAATAAATCTGTAACTCAAAACCGGTTCTTTTCTAGGTCACTTTGGCTGAAACGGACAGCGACGAAAAATTATATCACGTTTTTAACACAAAATTCTATTAGATTTCTGCCACGAACATTTTGACGTTTTTAACATTTTGACTCAGTCGGCTTTTCCCGCTTTTCTATAAAATATTTGAAAGGAAATTGGCATCTTCATTGCAAAATATTGCTGACGCCTGTTATTGCAACAGTCAAGTTTGTTTACATCTACAGACAAGAAAATAAAAAAAAACGCTGGGACTTCTGGTGCGAACGCCATCTTAGCGGAATCGTGTTGTGAATAATTTCTTTTTCTTTTGCTCATTAATGTTGTTTAAAGTGTAATATTGATAGCTTATAAATAGTAAACTAATGTTCTAGTGAGAAGCTGAAGAAGAATTAATCTCGAAAAGCATATAGTCACTTTTTTGTCGTCAACGGCCGGTAGTCCACGTGCTCTTGTAAAATCTAGCTATCAATTTACAAGTGCTAATTCACCGTACACTGTCGTACTTACCATACAAAAATTATTAATAATTAGCTCATATCACCTTGACACTGGCGAAATAGTCCCAATGAACTGAAGCAATTTAATTTTAAAAACTGAACTGAACTGACTTATGAAAACAACTTTGTGTGAAGACGCTTCTACACTTATAATATTGGAGTTGTTCAATGTTCATATATGTTTTGAACGCGTGTAGATGTAAAGTAAACTGATAGTATTCTCGCTCTGCTTATTTTGTGTCTATTATGTCTTTATTATAAAAAAGAAACGAATTTATTGTGATTGTGAACGTAGAACAAGACTGCTCTTGTACAAGTCGCAAGTTAGACCCCACATGGAGTACTGCTGTCACCTTTGGGCAGGAGCACCTGGATACCAGCTTGGACCCTTTGACTCGATCCAGAGACGCGCTGTACGAATTGTCGACGATCCCAAACTCACAGGCGGTATTGAACCCTTAAGTCTAAGGAGGGACTTCGCCTCCTTATGTGTGTTCTATCGCCTGTACAATGGGTTGTGTTCTGAAGAACTGTTTGACATGATGCTAACGGCCACTTTTCATCATCGCACCGCTCGCCATCGACAGGGCGCTCATCCACACACCTTGCAACCTAAATGGTCGCGCACCGTGCGGTTTCAGAGGAATTTCCTCCCACGAACGCTCCGGCTGTGGAATGAGCTCCCTGTCGAGGTATTCCCGATGAACTACAGTATGGGGTTCTTCAAAAAAGGAGTGTACAAGTTTCTAATGGGTCGGCAACGCGCACGTGACACCCCTTGAGTTGCGGGCGTCCATAGGGAACGAAAACAAAACAGCCTTAATTTCGCGTGTTAAAACCTTGACCTTCGATTAATCTTCACACTGCATTATTTTACAACACCGTTCGCGATTCGTTACAGTTTCTACCAACATCAATTCCATTTTTAAAAGTCATATCAATTTTTACAAATTTATATTTGCATCTCTGAGGAGTCGCCACCGATGAAGTTGTAATGATAAATTTGTAGGCGGAGACTTAGTTCGTCAAGTATACCACCGGAACTTATATGTTGGTAAATGATGGCGTCAAGCAGATTGGTGCAAATAATTATGATGTAATGGACAACCTTGAGAGACACGTGGTGTAGACTAGACCTCTTTGTATTAGAAGGGAACAAAAAGAAAGTACGACGTACATAAATGGCATTTAAAATAAGATGTAACAATATTGCTTGCCGATGCTTCATAAGTAATAATAGTATGTACATAGTAAAGAGAGATCTGCCTCCCACTATAACCAGCAAGTTCAAAACTTCGCACCTACTTGGCAAGCGAAATATAAAAGTATAAATGTTTAATTTATCCTAATACTAGCGACCCGCCCCAACTTCGCACGGGTACTATACCTACATGTAAACCTTCCTCTAGAATCATTATATCTATTAAAAAAACGCATCAAAATCCGTTGCGTAGTTTTAAAGATTTAAGCATTTACATAGGGACATAGGGACAGAGAAAGCGACTTTGTTTTATACTATGTAGTGATAGTGATGTAAGTGTGTTTAGTATAATTATAAAACGTCCCAATTTGTCGGTTACCATTAAGGCGAGATTTATTGTATCTTCATATTGAATAAACTGACAAAGCGGCTTTATAGCAATCGACAAAGTGGGACGGTTTTCCGTGCACACTCACATGTGAGTAGCAGTTCTCGAAAAGTTTGTACAGAAATTAAGGAAAAAGTTAAATTTGTTTTTTTTTATTCCTTTTTTGTTACCATGATTTATTTCATGAATTGAGATTTTAGTAAGTTTTATTTGGTGATTAAGGTTCTCTAGTATCTATATTTTCTTAATTATAACAATTATCCTGTAAATATCTTACGAAAGTCGACTTATATCACTAAACGTTGGTAACAAAATAGAATCAATTAAAATCTGCTGACGTGGCTTTGTACAAACTTTTTGAGAACTGCAGTTTTTACTCCTCACTTTTAGGACTTAGCTTATAATAATATGACTGTACCACAACATTACTCGTATTTTCCAATATACAGATTTATCGTACCAGAGAACACACTATTTTAAATTACTATCAATACTGGTCAGGAACATTAATCTCATAAAAAAATACACGTGAAGAGTTGACGTAAAGTATAACTTTATGTTAATATTTTTGCACCTCATTATACTGTTAGCAAAGCAAGAAAAAAAACGAACTCACGTGCTCGATACGCATAAGATCCGGTCAAACTGGATATTCTAATGGGATTATTGGAATTATTAATCGAGTACGGTACTGACTTAGATAATGGTTCTAGTTTTGCTGTCCTACGCAGAGGTTAAGTACATGGATATTTTTATGTACCTACTAGCTTTTTCCCGCGGCATCGCCCGCGTACGTACTCGTAATCTTTTTTTCCATACAAACTTTGGACCCCATTTCACCCCCTTAGGAGGTGAATTTTGAGAAATCCTTTCTTAGTGCTCCTCTACACCTTATAACGAACCTACGTGCCAAGTTTGCGATTTCTAGGACCAGCGGTTTCGGCTGTGCGTTGATATATCAGTCAGTCAGTCAGTTTATTCTTTTATATATTTAGATTTTATGCACTGGGAACGTGCATGACAGAGTAGTGCTGATTGTCATAAATACACGCCATCTTATGGGCATCTTATGTCCATTGTCCAAGTCCAACACTAATTTCTTCACTATACAATTTAATATGAAAAAGCCGACAATAATAGGGCAGCACCAATCATGCACGTAGTGAATACTGATCTAGAAAAAAAATCTTTTAACATATGTGTGTATATCTTAGAAGGTAACACTTTTTAAAAATCCCCATGGCAGACAAACTCAGGTTCAAAAGTGTGTGGTCACTTTATTTTATAGGTACCTATGAAAAATTCCGTTCATAATTGTCCATGCAATTTTGAACCTCATAATACACACACTGTATTTGGTAAACTTTTATGAAAATATAAGGCATATTATGGGCTTTTGCTTAGCAGACGATATGTCTATGCCATATTAGATGATTGAACACGATATTTAAAATAAACAAGAAGCAAGAAACATGTTGGAGATACATATCGGATACTTATATGTAAAAGTCACGAGTAAACTCCAATATATGACACTCATACCCATGTAGCTTTATTGTACCTGTAGCTTTAAGGTATGACTAGGTATCAAAGTTGAATCAAAGTATTGAATCAAAGTTGTACCTACATTATATATATCATCGCCATGTCAATTCTACCACAGTCACTTAAAATTTTGCAACATCCAAAATACTATAATTATCATTTGCACTGCGAACAGGTTACACCAACGAAACCGTTGACTATCCCTAGCTCACACTACAGCACTAACTTCCAAAGGCCAGAGAAACAGGTTATACGACCTTATACAAAAACGGCATTAAACGTACGAAACTTCAGCAGACTTGTGACCTTCTGATTTTGGGTGGATATCTGCGAATACACCAACGCAAATGCGCTTTGATATTTTGCTGTGTTGAACCAGTTGTATGTGATCTCCGGTAGTGCGTAAGGTAATCTGATGACAGGTGTGGCTCAGTCGGTAGTGACCCTCCCTGCTAAGCCGCGGTCCTAGGTTCGAATCCCGGTAAGGGCATTTATTTGAGTGATGAGCATAGATATTTTTTCCTGAGTCATGGATGTTTTCTATGTATATATTAAGTATGTATTTATCTATTTAAGTATGTATATCGTTGTCCCCAATTTTTATTTTTATTTTTATCTAATAAGTAAAGCCCATCGTTACCTATGACTACCGTGACTGGATGTGTTGACACTGTTGACAACCTCATCTTCAAGGCGGAAATTAAAAAACTTATTTTTACTACGACGGTGTTGAGGTAAGAAAAAGCGAAAGAAGGAGTACTTCCAGTCGACCTTCATATGCAAAACACGGTTCTCTAAAATAATTCAGTTCTCTAAAACTACCTTGGAAGTTCTTGGATGGTCTAAATTCTAAAAAATGACGTCCCAATACTCTTAGCTAATCTAAAAATCTGTATTCTGAAGATTCCACTGTCCAAGATTTAAAACCACTATATTGATGATTATATGCCTATCTCTGGGTCAATAAACAAAATTGCTACTCATCGTACATAATTCGACAATAGGGCGACAATTTGTCACTGTGTTGAAACATGCCACTGATATTTTGCGTGTTCATAGGTATTTGGCGGTGATCGTTTACCATCAGCATCTGGCCCCGTAGCCGAATGGCATTTCTCCGACGCCAAACGAAAGCGATACGCCGCTGGCTCTGTCGCGCCAATACGCAAGCGCGATAGAGATAGATATCTACTAGCGCTTCGTTTCGTGAGCGTTTCGTGAGCGATTGTGCCATTCGGCTAGCCACCCTGATATTTTATCGTCTATCGCGCGACCATGTTCCCGTGCAGGACTCATTTACTAGGAGTAGTTCATAAAAAATCTACTATAATCTCACTAATACATTATTCAGGTTCATTCTAGAGGTCACTTTATTTTTTATTCCAAGAAGGGATCTCTGCAAGCAACATTAACGTCAGCCCTGAACTGCAGACCGTTAGCTTAGCCTTAAAACCTTTCTCTCAGAATTGCGTCAGGTGTTTTATAACTTATAACGATACGGTATCGTTATTAATTGTGATAGTTGCGTTAGATGACGTAATATTATGTTTGTGTATCACGTGTCTTTGCGCAAAGTAGAAAAATGACTAGTATTTAATTTTTTATTGTTCAATTTGCTCTAGTTTTGAATTAATTTTGCTTGACCTTTGGAATTATGATACGTATTCGAAAAATAGAAGTAAAATACAATACAATAGCTGTATATGCATATAACTCTTGAATTAATAGCTCTAAAAACAAGGTAATGACTAATTTATTAATAATGGTATTTCCACAGAAATAGTAGGTAGTTTATAATACATAATAGATATATATTGCATTTTATACGTATTTTTCCATCACGGAACAATGATATTCCTGACCTTTGACAGGCGTGCGCGATCACGGAACAATGATATTCTGACCTTTGAAGGCGTGCGCGAATATTTAATAATATTTAAGGGGCACTATATGTGTAATATTATCATTTTCCTACGAAAAGCTGTAGAAGTCGACTGTGGGACAGGGGTTCAATTGTGGTGTTGGTCATGGGCTCGCAACCTGTCACTGCAAATCACAATTTCGTTTCTTTCAATTCAACACTTCATTGTCAAGCTAAAAGTGGCACTGAAACTTGAGAGGTCTCATGTGCTCTGCCTATCCCGTTTGGGAACACAAACGTCTTTAAGTCTGTTACGCCACGTCGGCGCGGCGTCGACGCGGCGTCTTTTTCCATACAGTTGGCCTGACGCTCGCTCGCGAGACGCTAGATGGCTCTTTGGCCCTAAATGGGGCGACACATTCGTCAATAGAAAAAGCCATAATAAAGATAAAAAAGATTAAGTTTATGTGTGCGTGTTCATAATGCATTCTTGGTACAGTCGACTACAAAGAGATGTATCGACTTTTTTTGCACTGTAATAAAATGAAAAAATGGATACATCTCTTTGTAGTCGACTGTACAAAACACAAGTAGGTAATGTTTTCTTTATCCAACAGCTTCCGTCGACATAGGAAGGTCGTATAACCATCTTCGTATAGGCGTCGGAAATATAAAAACATTATATTACCGGAAATACCTACAAAGATTGTGCTACACAATGTAATAATCTCTACCTCCTCTATAAATAACATAATCGTACTTACTATAATTATTGAGAACTATCTTTTTCCCGTGGCTTAGCTCGCGTTAAATTCGAAAATTGCGGATTGCTCTTTAAATAAGTGGGGGTCCGAAAGAGACAAAAAGTAGCCTATGTCACTCTCCATCCCTTCATTTACCTCCACTTAAAAAATCACATCAACTCGTCGCACCGTTTTGACGTGAAAGACGGACAAACAAACAAGACACACACACTTTCCCAATTATAATATTAGTATGGATAAAAGGGCAAAAAAGTCACAACGAGTAGACTGAAGAAAGATCTCAGCAACACAATCTCTGCAGGGCAATCATGGTCGCGCGATAAACGATAAAACATCGGGCCGTCCTTATCGCACTATTTGTAAGTGCGATAGGTTCGGCCATATGTTTTATCATTTATCGCTCGACCATACTTGCCTGCCTGCCTGTTAGCGACATACACATTCTAATATTTTAGTTATTCGCCTGATGGTATATGCATATAGATGGTATGTAAATGAACGGTTATATCTCCATAGGTGCTATTATATGCATTAGAAACCCCAACACTCCGTTCACTCGTTGAGTTCTGGCGACCTTACTCCCTGGGAGAAATACAACACTACGATTAGAGTTTATTGTTTTTGGCAGCGGTTGAGGTGGAGTAGAGGCTGGTTGGCTGGAGGTAGGAAATGCTAAACAAATAAATGCTATAATATCATACTAAACATGTACCTACTATTAAATATATATATTATAACATCTTGTACTTATATCTCTTTGACGTGCCCCTAGAACAATTATGAAATCGGAATAGAAAAACGTGACATAAACTTCATATATCTCCTACGTCAGTGCACTTGTAAAAGCATTTCAAAGTACTGATAACCAACTAGATAATTATACATAACAATCTATATAGATCGCAAACATTAGATCATAGCGTACATACAACGAAAACACATTATTATGTATAATATAAATAAAAATAATAATATCAGAGTTGCTATAAAAAGAACTGATATCAGTGAGTTTCAGTCATTCGTACATCAAACGTTGAGATATGCGTGACATATTATTATTCTTATCCAAATATATCATTATTTAGATAACTTTAGTGAGTCAGTGCTAATTTATTTTCAGTTCAAAGTTAGTTTGACTCAGGACCTCAAAGGAGATACACCACTGGTCGATTTTAGTCATAGATTATTGTGTATAAATTATTAAAAATATCAAAATGAAGTGCGTTGAGTTTGACCCGGCTGATTATTTACCGGAAAACAAAGGTATGTAAATATATAGGGTTATATCGCGTTCTGAAGTAACATAATACTTGATATATGTAATTATGTATGCATAAATCATTTGATTTCCATATAAAACTAGTAATAATGTTAGTTTATTGCTAATTGAACCAAATTGACTGCATTTCTGCCTTAACGTTAAACTAGCACACACATAAGTAATTCAAATGTGATGAGTTGATGATTAAATTTAATATACTATATATGAATAAATATACATAAATAAATATAGCCCTTTAATCGCCCACTGCTGAGAATACCTTTCTTCATATAAAAAATGGAAAAAATAGGGTTTTCATAGAAAATACTCACACGGCATGTATGTTATGTACTTAATCAATTAGGTAACTATTGAATATATCACAACGTATTTAAAAATATACAAATATACATGATATTAAATAAGGTACAGCGGGTCAAATCTCGACTGGGGGTCAATTGTAACTGATCCATTTTTTCCATTATTACACTATGATGTTGAGTTTTACACGTATCCACTGAACACGCCTACCATAATATATTAACCAGCGGACACTCTATTGAATAATGCAAACATTGTAAAACATGGAAAAAATGGACCAGTTACATTTGCCCCGCTGTACCTTACTCGTATTATTTAGAACTTGTACATACCGCGCATTTAAATTAACGACACTGGCAACTTGCACATACTTGTAAATGTTTTCGATTTTAGTTTCAAAACCTTAAGACGATACAGGAGGGGTCAATTCTCCATACAAACGCTCTCGACTATTTCCTCCCTGGTTTTTGAAGATAGAGCAATGATTTTTTCAACACAGATTATTATAATTTTTATCTGTGTCGGACCGTTTTGATTTTTTTGATATTCGTATTTTTAAAGACGCTAGAGCCCATCAAAAATTTCCACATACGACTTTATTGATTATGGCGCAAAAAAAGGTGGGTATTCAAAATCGGTAACTATTAGCCAAAAAAACTAAACGGTCCGACACAGATTATTTCATTGTTATTCAGATTCTTAAATTTCGTTACGATTGATTAAGTTTTGAAGGAGGAAACAGTCGAGAGCGGAACCTCGATTTTAAAGATTTTTTTGCAATATCTGTTAACTGAGTTGTTCTGTAGGGACAATTTTTTTTCGATAAATCTAGTTAATAACACTAGTATATTTAACTAAAATTCCCAAATTGAAAGAGGGGCTCCTTTCCATTTTAGCATTTTCGCTCCTATAGCCTCTTAAGCCAAATTACATAAATTCTGAACAAAGCAAATGAAGCTAGCAATTTGTGTGGCCGGTTAAACTAAAGCGAGTCCAGGGATGAAAATTAAGTATAATTAGAGTAAATTAGGTTAATTTGCGTAATTTAGAAAATCCACAGGACACGGTGTTTTAACAAAATCAGGGAGGTTTATTCAGTACCTATTTTTAATCTCATTTTTGTAAACTTTGCGGAAATCCATGATAATCAAAACATAAAAGATTACTTTGCTAATTCGTGGATTTAACAATGTCATCTTCAAGATTGTTGTTATCATTTTTGTTAGACTGAACGAAGTTTTATGTACCGATGTTAATTGTATTTTTTAGGACAATTAGTATAGGACATTCTTACACAGATCGACTGAGTCGAACGGTAAGCTCAAGAAGGCTTGTGTTGTGGGTACTCAGACAACGATATATTTAATATACAAATACTACTTATATACATAGAAAACATCCATGACTCAGGAACAAATATCTGTGCAAATAAACTTAACCGGGATTCGAATCCGGGGCCGCCGCTTAGCAGGCAGGGTCACTACCCGTTAGGCCAGACGGTCGTCAAACGACAAAACGATATTTCATATTACTAACATCCGTGTTAAACTTGAACTTTGGTACAAATATAATTATGTTAACACTGTTATTATATACTTTATCATATACTTTATAAATACAGTCGCCATCAAACATATCGCAGCGGTAAAAGTGTTAACTGATATTTGTACTGAACTCATTCTACTATAGACTGCTATCCTTTTAGTGAAATCGTTATATGTTAATCTGTTATTTTCAGATAAGCCCCTCCCCATTGTCGAGCCGGCTGCGCTGGAGTCTTCAGAGGAGGGCCACGCGGCGCAGTGCGCATGCCCCAACTGTGACGAGGTGCTCACACGCTTCTCCGAGTGTAGCATATGCTTGGAACCGTTGCAGGTATGATAAGATCAGATAAGGTAAAAATCAGTTAACATAAACATTCAAACAGTACGAAGTCTCACTTTTACCTCGATTGGTGAATACTATTTTCTAATTTTACCAGAACCGACGATAAGGACAATGCTTTTTGTAAAAAAAAATCGTTACAATAAATTAGGAAACAATAAGAATGGAAAACTTCGCATAGGATTGAATAAGTGCCCCAGCCGTAAATATATCATTTTAATCCCTTATAACACAATCTACAAAATCATCTAAAACCACGTCAGACTGTTAAACATTAATTTTCACGCTTTCCCACAAGCAATCTTGTCGATGAATATACATTTAGATACTTGCAATAAAAAAAAGTGACAAACTTCGATGTTTTAAAATATTATTTCCAAACAACCTAACATAAAACAAAGTTCTTCCCATTTATCTTTATCTCCGATCGCTTATTAAAAATGATTTCTAGATCACCTGGAAAATTCTATTCAACGTAATTGCGATACATCCGCCAACATTTAATCTTAGTTTTTTATTTATAAATAGGTCTAAATAATAAAAACAGGTACAAAAGTTAATCATAGGGCCACGTAGGCTATCATATCAACTGTGACCCTTAGGGCCACTTGCACTAACGAAAATAGAGAGTAGATTAACCCACCATTTTATATGGAATTTGACAGATGACAGCCCGCTAACCCTGAGTTAAGTGGTTGGTGCAAGTGGGCCTTAGTAATGTAAAATCCTAGTGATTAGTTTTAACCCCCGACCACAGATTATATAATAGTACAAGTACAGAAGGCCCACTGCTTTGATGTTCACGAAATGCCGCCTTTTTAAATACCTACAAAATTCTTACAAAGAAACGAGCCGCACGTGCGCGGCGCCCGGCGATAGGGTTACCTATGATTCAAACGAATTAATACTCACATAAAATGTTATACTATTATATTCAAGTCTTGGTTACTTTATAGGTATATATACTGTATTTATATATTTTTGTTCAAGTTCCAACATCACAAGCCTCATTGAACTTTTTTGTGGGACTTAATCAGTAGTAGATCTGTGTAAGAATGTCCTATGGTATTTATTTTATTCCATATGTCCATTTAACTAAGTATTATTAGCCATTCCACACGCGGACATCGCTTAAAAAAACCTCGCGACGTAAAGTAACAATAGAAAGTGCGAACGTGCATTCCGTGAGAACGCGCGCCACCCCTGAGTAGGCCGCGAACTCGCGGCCGCCAGGATGTACTTGTAGCGCGGCGATAGAATCGCGGAGTGAGCCGCCCCTGCCCCGACGCAAAAACGACGGGGTGTTATAAGTATAACGTGTCTGTCTGTGTGCGTGTCTGTCTGTCTGTCTGTCTATTTGTCTGTCTGTCTGTGTGTGTGTCTGTCTGTGGCATCGTAGCTCCCGAACGGATGAACCGATTTCGATTTAGTTTTTTTTTGTTTGAAAGCTGAGTTAGTCGAGAGTGTTTTTAGCCATGTTTTATGAAAATCGGTCCACTATGTCGCGGTCGGGAGTTTTTTAATTTTTTTTTTTTTATTACATAGATACCTACTAAATTCTGATTCTACGAAATATAGATATAACTTTTGGCGCATTCAATGCCCACATTATCGATTGCAGTAATGCGGAAAGTCCATCACCAGACGGCGATATCGTGGTTGCGTGCAAGATATGCGTTTTTGCATTTGCTTTTAACTCGAGATTAATGAAAAACTGAATGAAAACATCATCTTTTAACATGCACTGGTTATTCACTGTTAGAAGAAAGAATATGTTTGTGTACATTAACATATTATTGTCATTTTCCGGAAAATTAAACAGCAATCAAGAATTTTCTCTTGCTACATTTAAATACATATTCTAATGATACCGTTAGTTTACTTTTAATAGTAAGTAATAAAATGGTCTCCAGTTTTTGATCACATAATAAATAACCTAATCATTAAAAAGATAAGTTTAAATCGAAATCACCCAGAAAAAATCCTTGTAAAATTAACTTATGTAACCATTGGACAGATATATCACGTTACTTCAAATAAATAGTAAACAATTTTCTACACAATAAAATGAAATAACACCTCACAATAGACGTAGAACATCTAAATTACTAGAGACATATTTCTCTTAACGACGTAGTTACGTAAAGTGGCACTTTGCGCCCGAACAGACAGCTCTTTGTGCGGTGTATCTAGGTATTATATTATTGTCACTTAAGTATCCATACACTTGAAGATAATATGTTGGATATTCTTCATAGTGTTTGGTTATTGATTATGATATGAATATTGTAATAATATTGTTGAACGATTTGGCCGGGTATTCGCTAATAATCATTATAGCCTGCCTGCTAAACCGTCGGTCCTGGGTTCGAATCCTGGTAAGCAATAATTTGTGTGATGAGCTGATGAGCACAGATATTCGTTCCTGAGTCTGATGGATGTTTTCTGAGTATTTAAGTATTCATTGGTATATTATACATCTACATATCGTTGTCTGAGTACCCACAACACAAGCCTTTGGATAACCGTGGTGTTTAGTCAATACGAGTAAAAATTAGACTAATATTAACTGGAATATAGACCGTGATTACCTTTTGTCCGTCCGTCCGTCCGTCCGTCCGTCCGCGGATAATCTCAGTAACCGTAAGCACTAGAAAGCTGAAATTTGGTACCAATATGAATATCAATCACGCCAACAAAGTGCAAAAATAAAAAATGGAAAAAAATGTTTTATTAGGGTACCCCCCCCCCCCCCCTACATGTAAAATGGGGGCTGATATTTTTTTTCATTCCAACCCCAACGTGTGATATATTGTTGGATAGGTATTTAAAAATGAAAAAGGGTTTACTAAGATCATTTTCTGATAATATTAATAGTTTCGGAAATAATCGCTTCTAAAGGAAAAAAAAGTGCGCCCCCCCCCCTCTAACTTTTGAACCCTACGTTCAAAAAATATGAAAAAAATCACAATAGTAGAACTTTATAAAAACTTTCTAGGAAAATTGTTTTGAACTTGATAGGTTCAGTAGTTTTTGAGAAAAATACGGAAAACTACGGAACCCTACACTGAGCGTGGCCCGACACGCTCTTGGCCGGTTTTGATTTTTGTCGAGCTATATCCCGGTCGAAGCGAGTCTATATCCCGGTCAATATAAGGAGTGGAATGCCCTGCCTGAGTCTGTGTTTACGCATGAATACAATCCAGGTCTCTTTAAAGCGAGAGTAAATAGGTATATCATAGGTAAGCGTGCTCCACCGTAGACCGCATCGTCACTTACCATCAGGTGTGATCGTGGTCAAACGTCTACCTATTCATACTAAAAAAAAAACCGGCCAAGAGCGTGTCGGGCCACGCTCAGTGTAGGGTTCCGTAGTTTTTCGTATCTTTCTCAAAAACTACTGAACCTATCAAGTTCAAAACAATTTTCCTAGAAAGTTTTTATAAAGTTCTACTATTGTGATTTTTTTCATATTTTTTGAACATAGGGTTCAAAAGTTAGAGGGGGGGGACGCACTTTTTTTTCCTTTAGAAGCGATTATTTCCGAAACTATTAATATTATCAAAAAACGATCTTAGTAAACCCTTCTTCATTTTTAAATACCTATTCAACAATATATCACACGTTGGGGTTGGAATGAAAAAAAATATCAGCCCCCACTTTACATGTAGGGGGGGTACCCTAATAAAACACATTTTTCCATTTTTTATTTTTGCACTTTGTTGGCGTGATTGATATACATATTGGTACCAAATTTCAGCTTTCTAGTGCTTACGGTTACTGAGATTATCCGCGGACGGACGGACGGACGGACGGACAGACAGACATGGCGAAACTATAAGGGTTCCTAGTTGACTACGGAACCCTAAAAACAAGTCTAATGAAAATAACCGTGAATCATTCAAAACTCTTATGAGTAAGAATGTCCTATAATATAGAATTTGTACCTACTTTGTAGCTTTTCTGTAGCTACAGGAAAAAATAAAACAAGATTAAAACTGTTTTATCTCTCGGGTGAAAGAGTCAAGGAAGGAATTTAATTATTTATATTTGCGTCTTTTAATTAATTGTATATATTTAAGGATATCTAAACGAAGATAACATTTCCTTCCATTTACTTTCCAAATACCTAAAAGTTATGTTAAGTATTTGAACAGTCGGTCTCTGATATATATCGGAGCGGTCCAAATGCTCACAAATATCTAAACACGCCTCTATTGTCAAGGAGATAAAGGTGAAGAGAAAAGTGTAGGGTGCATTGGGGTCATTTCGAAAGTCGTCTAATAATGAAAGTCACATAAATATATTTCCATCATACCAAGATTCCCCTTTCGAGATTACCCAACATGTCTATGATTCGAAATTACCCCAAGGCCTATTTAGATATTTTTGCACATTTCAGCTGCACAGATATATCTGATGGTGACTGTACTTGAGACGCGAATATGACAGTGAAACATTTTAGCAATGAGCGGAAAGTGCAGCTAAATTTAATATCTCCCAATAATATCCATAAATTCATAAAGTTATCAATAAATTCAAAATAAATACGAAGTAACATATATTATCATACGCGTATAGTTGTTACAAAATTGTCTATTTACTGAGCGACGACTAAAGCGGGTAATACACTAACCAATGTATAAACAAAACAATATTTTTTAAGTTTCAATACCAAAAATTACCAAAGGGAACCCTTAATTGAAATTGTTTTTAATTGAAACCATGCAAAAACACAGTAACGTTTGAACTTTACGCAAACAAATAAAATACCTCTAGGTCGCGTCTTTTCAAACATCAATCCTGTATTAATATCAATATCCTGCCCAATTTCATTAATTTAATATCAACTAGCTTTTTCCCGCGGCTTCGATCGCGTTAAATTCGAAAATCGCAGAATGTTCCATACAAACATAAACCCCCCATTTTAGGGATGTGGAGGGTTATAAAGAGACAAAAAGTAGCCTATGTGCCTGTCCATCTCTTCAACTATCTCCACTTAAAAAAAAATGACGTCAATTTGTCGCTCCGTTTTGCCGTGAAAGACAGACAAACTAAACAGACACAGACACTTTCCCATTTATAATATTAAGCACAGATGTCATTAGATATCATACAGGATGATTCATGAGTCGTGAGCAGGAGTGAACAGGGTACTGGGGAGGGTCACGCTGAGCAACTTTCATAATGGGGCAACACTGAATTGTGATTATTTTTCTTAACTATGATAAGTACTTAATTGATAGCTAATTATCAATTACGTTCCTGATGATTAACTATCAATTAAGTCATAGTTAAGAAAAAAATATCAATTAACACCCTGTATATATCATTGATCAAGCAAACGTATCTATGTACTTAGCGTGTCAAATGAACTAGTAAAATCCACTCAGCTGTCCGTCTTTAATCGCAGTTTGCAGCTTTCGGGCGTAAAATTTTGTAAGTTGAAGTCAACAAAAACATTAAAAATGCCTCGTTACGTGATATTTAATTGCAATAACACAGAAATTATGAACACTGAAGGGCCAGAGACATATTTAAAATCACAGACAAGTAACAACTTCAGTACCTACTCACGTTCTGAAAAAAAAATCGTGCGAGCGTGTCAAGATCTGACACGCTCGGCCGCCATACAAATAGATGAACTTGTTTCTTCTATCTAAATCTAATTCTGTGACAAAAAGTAGCCTACGCCACTCTCCATCCCTTCAACTATCTCCACTTAAAAAATCACGTCAATTCGTCGCTCTGTTTTGCCGTGAAAGACGGACAAACAAAAAGACGCACACACTTTCCAATTTATAATATTACTAGCGACCCGCCCCGGCTTCGCACGGGTACTATACCTACATGTAAACCTTCCTCTACAATCACTCTATCTATTTAAAAAAACCGCATCAAAATCCGTTGCGTAGTTTTAAAGATTTAAGCATACATAGGGACATAGGGACAGAGAAAGCGACTTTGTTTTATACTATGTAGTGAAGTATGGAAGTATAGATTTCGTTCTTTTGAACTTGAAAACGTACTTGTCGTACGTACGATATTCGCAAATGTATTACGCGATACCTCATAACTTGGCGCCTTGGCCCGAATTCATCTTCAAGTGTTACCCAACTGTAAATCTTGTTTATATGAATCGAGAGTCGATTTCGCAACATAACCTTCCTCTTGAACTCGCATGGACGAATATTTATGAAGCGGTTTTACTTGAAATTGATAGCCTTTGGACATTTTTGCGCACAATTTTGCGAGTTGACTATTGGCGGAATAGTAACATAATGAAATTATGAGAATTTCGATCGCAACATTCATTCATTCATTCATTCATTTATTCCTTTATAAAACATAGTTTTACATGTCAACAAAATTACATATAAATACAATTATTCTTCTTTGTTATTTTTTGTTATTAAGTGTCTACAGTCGGCACTTATAACTTACATAGTTATTGCAAACATGCTGTCGAAGATACATTTCAATTTTATAATTCAAAATGGTTGGTATAGTGAACCAGTTCAAGAGTGCACGTCGTTGAAAAATTCGTCAACAGTGTAATACGCTTCAAGCATAAGTTTATTTTTAAGTTCATTTACGAAAGATTTGTTATTACTCACATTTTTTATTTTTAGTTACTTCAAGCCAGTAGGAATTTATCAATTATTCAGCCTCTATTATTTTTTACTACAATTTAAAACGAAAACATCAACCTAGCTTTGATGCCTTAACAGTTACAAAACTAAAATAAAACGTCTTCAAGTGCCAATTCTGGGTTGATAAAGATTAGTAACATTATTTCCTCAGTGTCAATTTTTTCTTGCTGCAATCAACGGGGATGTGTCACTGGCCCCAGAAAATGTTCAGAAATTCATACTCTAGCAGAAACTCCTAATTAATCGACTACTGTAACTGCCAGTTTTTTCCGGTTTTATCCAGTTGCTTCAAGTTTAGGCACTACCTAGCACTCAATAGTATGTACCTATACCTACACGTTATCGATATTACAAAGCCTCTTGCATTTTTATTTCAACATATATGTACTAATATAAATACAAGATTGACCTTTTATGGATTCCTTGTTCAGTTTGGGTCACCCATTTGAGTATTCCCAAGATCACCAGTAGCCAATCTTGACCCGGAATGGCTACAGTGCATGCGCTCACTCAATGTAAAACAAGTTTTGTAACCAATCCATTGCTTGTTTTCCAGTGTTGCGGCCCCTGCGTGTGCCCGTGGTGCGGCGGTGTATGGTGCGCGCGGTGTTCTAGAAGAATCTCGCGCTGCGCGTGGTGCCGAGGCGCGTTGCGAGCGCCGGCGGCGCCCTGCTTGGCTCTACAGAGGCTTGTCAATGATCTCATGCTACCGTGTAGGAATTACAGGTAAATATCATTACTTTTCGGAGAAATATTTATTCATTAATACATCATAGTCATAGAATCATGAATCATCAGTATCATCACCGTCCTGGAAGGCAATTGATCAGATATGCCAGCCCGTCATACGTATCCTCTAACAAATATGACCTCAGTCCCCAGTGAGCTTCATTTTAGGCACTGTTCATTTCTATTAGGAGTGACACTCCCAGAATAGTTCATCAAAAAAAATATAATTATCATTTTCATTAGAGTAGGCGTTTTTTATAAAATTTTCCTTGTGGGTTGGTGATTTGTGGAGACAGAAATACTTACAAGTAATCCGATAAAGCATTATTACTTTCCATTATTATTGGAGACAAGATCTGTATAGTACGCGTGACTAAAAACAGTAGGTACGACTAGCTTTTTAGAAATCAATAATAGAATTTACATTTTCAATCCTAAAAGCTTTGAGAAATCAGTGCGAAAGTAATTCTACATTTCGCCCATTTTATTTAATTTTGTACCAGGTCACATCACAGTCAATCTTTGATTAGAAGTAGGAATTTTAAATCAAAGGTCTGAATAAAAAAAACTCTGATCTTTTGTGTTATTTAGCTTAGAATGATTGATGATGCATGAAATAATTCGACTTTAATGTTTATTTGAAACTAGATTTTGCCCGCGGCTTCGCTCGCGTTAGAAAGAGACAAAAAATAGCCTATGTCACTCTCCATCCCTTCAATTAAAAAATCACGTCAATTCGTCGCTCCGTTTTGCCGTGAAAGACGTACACACAAACAGACACACACACTTTCCAATTTATAATATTAGTATGGATTAAAATGCTAAACTGTTTGTAATAGCTCAATAAATAAATAATATTAAAAACGAAACTGTTGTCAAGCAACTACGATCCAATAAACTCACACATACGAAGATATACATGGGCGTAGAGAGATGGGTCAAACTTAAAATCAAACATGGGCCTACTCTTTCATAAGGACAAAGACATATACCTACATGTATAAGGCCGTTTTCACATTATCCGATCCGATATCGGGTGTCGGACCGACATCCTACACCCGATAAACGCTTCCGATAATGTCGGATGTCGGTCCGATAAAACGCATTGTTCCAAATCAATGAAGTATGATTTTGGATCAAAAAATATTTAAAAATTTTTTTATATTTAATATTATATTAAATTTTATATTATAAGCACTATATTTCAAATACTTTATTGTAAAATTAAAATAACGAGCATAAAAATACTCAAGAGTGGCAAGTAAAATAAATAATTTTACATTTAACTATATCTACTAAAAGATGAAAAAATTAGTATCCGCAATTCGGACCGATGAATTACAATCTTTTTTTTTTTCAACAGAAATTCATCATTAACAGCTGTTATTTCATTAATAGACGCCATTTTTGTCACGCACACTACTACAAACGTATACCTACATTATATACGCACACATACAAATATTATCGGCCGACAGCTGGCGGGGGTCCGGCATGCCAAAAATGTCGGAAGCGTCCTGCCGATATCGGCAGTTCGATGGTGCCTCGAACAAAAACTGTTGTAGGAAAGTGCCATCTGCATTAAATCCGCAATTTTTGCGTTTTATATCGTTTTTTAGTAATAATGATCTATCAAATACATAAATAAAGACCTGGAAGCGCATAAATCTTACATTTTACATCCTTCCTACACCCGATATCGGATCGGATAATGTGAAAACGGCCTAATTCCGTATAGACAGATAAAGTAGACAGATAAACCTACTTCGGAACCAATCAACAAATAGTTTATACCTTTGATTATTCTCAGCTAGATGGCGCTAAAATTGATATTTGACACATATCATAATCAAGTTAAGAATATGGGCTAAATTGTCAAAACTGAGGTTCAAAAATTTTAATTCTGTGTTGTGAGATGCAGTCTATGCACTGTGACTACTTATTAACCCCCCTACCAAACGATGGGGTGTTATACGTTTGACGTGTCTGTCTGTTTGTCTGTCTGACTGACTGTATGTGTCTGTCTGTGGCATCGTAGGTCCGGAACGGGTGAACTGATTTAGATTTTTTTTTTGTTTGAAAGCCGAGTTAGTCGGGAGTGTTCTTAGCCATGTTTCATGAAAATCGGTCCACTATGTCGCAGTCGAGGGTTTTTCAAAATTTTAATTTTGTGGTTATTTTAACAGTAATTATCTAATAATCGATCTTCTTGATCGAAGTGGCGTTCTAGAAGAGAGGCCTATGCTCAGCAGTGGGCGATAAAGGGCTGATATGATGATGATGATGACTCGATCCACTTTGTATGAATAAGGGCCTCATAGGAAAATTGACCTTTATTAGCTTTACATACGGGTGTGTCATACGAACATTGTTTTGAGTTTGACCCACTTAAGTTTTGAGTTTGACCCACTTAAGTTTTGAGTTTGACCCACTTAACTCAAATGCAACACTTCAACTTTTAAAACAGGATAAATAAAGATTTATCGTCCACAAGGACCCTTAATTTTGCCGCGAATCTAATAAACCTAGTCCCACTCATAAATTGGGTACTTTTAATCTGTTTTACGATTTATTTTACCTCTCCGGATCATTGCAGCGTCAAATTTGGCTTGAAAACTTTTTTTATGAGGGTACTTTAGGCAGCTGTAAAGGTTCGATCTTATTTATTCTGTTTGGGGTGTTTGATGGCGATTTTATGGATAGTTGGAAGGTTACTATTTATTGACTGGACATACTTATTTCGCGCGACATTCATTGAGCTATTCGTATATTAGGTATTTAATTAATTTACTCCTCGTATTTGGGTCATACATAAAAACCTGAATAATACAGAAAAGATCCGACCAGAGGTAGAAACTAGATAGAGTTTAAAAACTTAGCTTATAGTAACCTAACCACAAAATTAAAATTAAAAAAAAAACCCCCGACCGCGACATAGTGGATCGATTTTCATGAAACATGGCTAAGAACACTCTCGACTAACTCAGATTTAAATCGGTAATCGGAAGCTACGATGCCACAGACAGACACACACAGAGACAGAGACGAACAGACAGACAGACACGTCAAACTTATAACACCCGTCGTTTTTGCGTCGGGGGTTAAAAATTACGAACTATTATAAGCTTTATTTTGAGTCCCAATACCAGTCCCACAAAAGTCCAAACTGACTGACTGACCCACAATATCAAAACTACACCGAATGATTTGTTAACCACCATAATAGAACGCGAAGCAATCATAGTAATGCTACCATTATATCCCCATTCACATAATAACCGTTATATATGTAATAAAATTACTGTCAAATGGACAAACCCATTAAAGTGATTAAATTTTAGCTCGAATTCTCCTTCCGGTTGGATGTCTGGGGGCATAGCTAATTATGTATAGTTTTATAATATTATAGTAGACGATTAGTCTATCCATACTAATATTATAAATGGGAAAATATGTGTGTCTGTTTGTTTGTCCGTCTTTCACGGCAAAACGGAGCGACGAATTGACGTGATTTTTTAAGTCGGGATAGTTGAAGGGATGGAGAGTGACATATGCTACTTTTTGTCTCTTTCTAACCCCCCACTTCCCTAAAATGGGGGGTGGAAGTATGTATAGAGACTGCAATCTTAGAATTTAACGCGAGCGAAGCCGCGGGTAGAAGCTAGTGTAGTATATATAGCGAACATACATAAACAATTAGACTATAATTATTGACCGTTACATAGACCCGTGATTACGTTTCGTTTTCGAGCTCCCTATGTTTCGATGCAGTTACATGCATCATGCATAAATATAAGTCTTAGGAAATTAGCCGTGAATCATTCAAAACTCTTCATACACTTAGAGGATTATTTTCCAAGTTAAATTTTTAGACACAGACTGAGGATTATTAAAACTTTTAAAACCTCAGTTTAGACTACTTGACCTATATCCTTTATCTTGTTAACCAGTGTTGCCATCTAACCGAGTTAATATTGGTGGTGATGGTGAAATCTAAATGAGCATATTTTTTTCTTAAAGAGTCAGCGGTATTCCATAGTTAGTGAAATACAGAGAAAATGTGATATTTACATCTTAAGTAGATCGTTCTCAAGTCAAATGTGATTGCGGTCAGACTCAAATCACATGTATTACGTATGATAAGAAGGAGGTTGATCGCTTATTAGAATAAACATACATACATATAATCACGCCTGTATCCCATAAAGGGGTAGGCAGATCACATGAAATACTAAGTTTCAGTGCCACTCTTGGCAAAAAGGGGTTGAAAGAAATCCAAATTGTGACATTGCAGTGACAGGTGGCCAGCCTCTCGCCTACGCCACAATTTAACCCATATCCCATAGTATTAGAATATATTTTTTATAAATTTTATAACTAAAATACATACTAGTTTTGTTTTAAAGTACTTGATCCAACCTTTACTTTTAAATAACATTTGCAAAGGTTACCCACCCGAATTAGGTAAAGCTAACTGCGACTACGACTGCCCCATAATTAAATACTGGGTGGAAGTTGCCATCGGCAAGGCTAAGTAAGAGTGTGTGTGTGTGTGTGTGTAATGTGTGTGGGTTTTCTTGTGAGTGTGTATGATAATTATTATGAATCTACTAACATAGTTTGTAAGTTAAAATTGTTACTAAATATATTCTATGGATCAGTGGTCTGCAATAAATGTTTTTTTTTTTTTTTAACCCATTCCCGAGAGACATAAAATGGTGAATTTATATAAAACCCGTAAATAAACAAATACAATCTCATTTCGTGTTAATTAAATCCTGTTTACTTAACGGCTTAAATATACATTACTAATTTACTATTTGCCCGCGGCTTCGCTCGCGTTAAATTCGAAAATTGCTGAATGCTCCATACAAACTTCCACCCCCTCCACCCATTTTAGGGAAGTGGGGGGTTAGAAAGAGAAAAAAGTAGCCTATGTAACTCTCCATCCCTACAACTATCTCCATTCAAAATCACGTCCACTCGTCGCTCCGTTTTGCCGTGAAAGTCAGACAAACAAACAGATACACTTTCCCAATTATAATATTAGTTTGGATTTTGTTTCGGTAAATTGAAACCGATATTTGTTCCCTTTTATATTGACAAATAAATTGGGTACGCTTAGATACGTTCATGTTTCATATGAAAATACTGGGTCAATTAAAACCTTTTACTAATTAAATAGATATTAATTAGACGACTGGTCTGTCGTAGTCGTTAGTGACCCTGCTAATCGTGATTCTGGGTTCGCATTCCGGTGACGGAATTTATTTGTTAGGTTCATATGTGTGAAATGTCTTATAGGTATTATTATTTAATTATTTCTTTGACAAGAAGCAAAGTTGTTGTTTTTATGATAGAATCAGACCGAAAGTTAGGTACAATAAAATCTTATTTAGTAGGGACCGGTCAGCATTTCCAAGGTGCAGTGTTTACAATGCTTTAATGTAAAACTAGGTACTGTAGTAAACATTGTTAAGGCTGCTTTCAAAAAAAACGTCATAATAATGTAAAAATGATAGTTTTAGTCGGTGAAATACTACACTTTCCGTTATTCAATAGATTTGTTTAATTCAAATTTCAGTTAGAGCATCTTATTATCTTAATTTTTATAAGACTGGATTTTTGAAAACCAAGTCACTAAATTAATTATGAATTTTTCTCTAATGCACGTTTAGAAAAACTCACGTATAGAGCTGAATTAGTCGATCTTATTTGTAAAATTTGGACAATTTTGATTACTAAAACAGGTAAATTTATGATTCGTATACCCTGTACTACAAACTTCTCAGACTACATTTTTATTATAAGCTTTTAAAAAAGAGTAAACGAGGCTAAGACGAATTCAATTTTTTTCAGAAATTACCTAAAATTAAGTGACAATTTCTTTGAAAATCTACATCACATCGAAATAATTTTTGTACTTAATTAATCTGCAACGTTTACTTAAATTGCTGTTATGCCTTAGTGGTTATAAATTGCTATTATTTATTTTTGGCAATTTTTTGAAAACGAGCCTTCACCGGCACAATTATTACCACTTTTGGACATTTTCTCATATTTTGTTAGACCAAGTAGAAAAAGTCCTATAATGTGATATATATTTGTAAACTACTCGCAAAGCCCTTTAATTTGATACTACACACGGTATGATCAAGTGCTCGGTTGCGATTTCACTGTTTTTCACACGAAAGCCCTCTTAACAAAATACACCTGTTTTAATTTTACTTTGTTTACCAACTTCGCAATTAATTTTATGATTTATCGTTTTAATATTCAACTCTTTCATTAGTTTTGTTATGTACAATGACACTGCGCGGGCGGTCGTTCATTCATTACATAATGTGCGCTTAGGGGCGAAAATTTAAGGTTTACTTAATTAAAAACTATTTTAGGTTACTATTAATAATAGAGCATCTTGGTATTAATTAGAGCTCATCTAATCACAGTATATTCATTTAATAAATATGTACAACTTAGATGATAAAAGGGTTAAAGTAAAAGGTTTATCGAAATGCAAACAACTCTAAAAGTATCTAAATATGAAATATTTTTTAAACTACTTAAACAAAAAGTCAAATAAAAGCTTGTAAAAAGACCCTTACAGTGCTCATGATTGCACTTTTTTATGGTTGCATACCTCAAAATGGAATCCTTATAGGATCACGTGCGTGCGTTTGGCCGTCTTTTAATGTATTGCTTGTAGACCTATTTTGCAATCATTCCCGTTATTAATATTATACGTCAAAATTGACTCTGGATACGATGTAGATCGGATATGTCAGCGTGACAAGTGACAATTCTTCAGACAAAAACCATCTAATAATTATAGTTTCGGACTTCCGGTTGGGACGCCATCATAGCGGTTTCGTGTCGTGAATAATTTATTTTTCTTTTACTCATTAATGTTGTTTAAAGTGTAATATTGATAGCGTATTATGCAGTAAACTAATGGTGTAGTGAGAAGCTGATGAAGAATTGTTCTCGAAACGCGTTTAGCCTCTTTTTTGTCGTAAACGGCCGGTAGTCCACGTGCTCTTGTAAAATCTAGCTATCTAAGTCACCGTACAATGTCGTACTTACCGTACAAAAATTACTAATATTAGCTCATATCACCTTGACACTGGCGAAATAGTCCCAATGGACTGAAGCCATTTAATTTTAAAAACTGAACTGAATTATAGTTTCTCCCTTCGCCCATTTCTCGTATATTAATAGTCTGATAAGTGATAATATTATCATCATAATATCAATATAGCATCACTCACGTATTTAAATATAGACGAATTCATTAATTATATGTAACGAAGTTTTATCTTTTCCTATAAATAACCAACAATGTCACTCGCAAAACTTTGACACGTAACTCGCAGGTAATATAATAATATATTTTTCCCCTCACTAGCTCGGAAACACGTGTTATATCCTTTAATACTAGCGGGTAAAAACGCATTTTATCCACTAGTGGGTAAAGTAATTTGACCTTGAATAAAGTCAAATTAACTGCTTTAAAATTGATAAAAGTAGGTGAATCTAGTAATAAAGATGATTTACCACCTGTGGAACTACTGGAAGCAGTGATAAACGCATTTTCTGCGTTGTAGTTTCCTCGCTATAGTGAGGGGAAAAGTTTTGTGTTACACTCGGGTGCAAATGTATTTTACTTCTCGTATGTTAAAAAACAACTTTGCCCCCTTGTATAACAAATAACTAAACCAACTTTCAAAATTGAGCGTGCCAGCAATCTTTCTAATGACATGTTCTTGTTCTAGACTAAGTTAATTTCAAACGATGGAAAAGTTCTACCATGGGTTTTAAAATATGTTACTCGATATCGTAACCGTCTAGGAAAACAGAAATTCAACTTATTGAGAAAATTAGCAGCGCCGCGGACTACCAGAAACTAAGACATATCTAACTCCGTATAGATAGAACAGTAACTTGCACGGTCCTCTAGATGGCGCTACAACTTTAGTTGATTCTCGTCTAGATGGCGCTATTATTAATATTTGATAACATTGACTCAATAGTCAAGAATAGGGCCCAAATTGTAAAATCTGAGGTTCATGACTTTTAATCATGTGCCAAAAATGGCATTCTGTGTCTATGCACTGTGACGACATACTAAAGATATAATTTTCTAAATATGTATATACTCAATCCTCTTTGCTAGAACCTAAAATTACATATTATTATTTTTCGCTACCGTGGAACGTACCTATTTTAAAACGTCAAAATCTCATGGTAGGAGTTCTTCCATTAAATTATTAAAGTATAACGTCTTCAGAATACCCAATGACGTGCTTTTTAACTTCGATTTTATTAGCATAATTGAAAAAAATACGCGCCTTTTGCCCTGATGTATTTTTGATAAGAGGGGCCAAAAGAGCAAGGCTTGATTTGTTTTGGCGACAAAATAATTACGTAATTACGTACTTTTAAATGAAATGACGTACGTACATATTTTCTGTCACTTCACTTGACTGTTTTTAACGAAGTAAGACAAATAACAAAGTACGAGTATGTCGCTTCCATATACGTATTAACTAATCGATAATAATTTTATAAATGCTTTTATAAGTGTCTGACTATCAAAAGATAAACATAGAGGATATACATGAAATAGAAATAACATATTCAGGCACAAACCGCTGAAATAATTCACTGCTGCTGAAACTCCCGAGGATGTACATAGGATAGTTTTTATGACGAAAGTCATCCCTAACGAGGGTTAAAAGGGGGTGAAATTGAATTGCCTGTTTGTTGATGTAATCATATGATCGAAATGATTTTCATTTATTATGGTCCGTTTAGACGGTAGGTACAAGAACTCGCATACGAGTTTTATTACATTGCGGTATTTGATGGCTGTGCAAAACTGTATGTAACCTCAACAGCCCGCAATGTAACTAAAATCGCATGCGAGTTCACACGCCGCCGTCTAAATCAGGCCTTAGACTACATATCTATTCCATGCGTTATAGTTATATTCTCACTGCCGATACTAATTCCATGCAGACAAAGTGTTATAATAATTATGTAGAATAAGCAGTAAATATGATGTCCATCTATAAATAGACTTAATAACCGAGTCTTTGACACGTACATTATATTAGCATAACTAGAGCTAAGACGTAGATATAATAAGTACAGCTAGAAATGAAATAACCCGGTGTTACTCAACCTGTAAGCCTACGTGACTCTTGCCTCTATACGGCGCATAATTGATGTGGTTCTTACATTGAATGAGAATGAATCTATGTAGTGAACTTGGAAGAATTACTTTTAAGAAAATATGGATAACACGTGAAATCAATCGTGATATCAAGTCTGCGTTCTAGTGCGAATTTTTGTCTTGCCATTCCCCCTCACAAATCTCGTAGATACCATAAGTCTTTTGCTGTCCGTGCAGTGAAGCTATGGAATGAGCTGCCCGTCTCGCTTAGACAGGCACAATCGGTTGCGTCGCTCAAGGAGAGGTTAAAGAAGCTGTGGTTATCTGACTAAATTGCCTTTGTTACTTTATATGTAAATGTATTTTATGTTTCTTTCTAACAGTGTATTTTTCTCATTCCTTTATGTGTGATATAAGTTGTTTATCCTATAACTATATATAGATTTTTATCCATTGTCTTTATGGTACCTTTTTGTACAAATTGCTAGATTTCGTTACCCTCTTTAACTCTTTCCTCTCATTTACTCAAAGGTTAACTGGAAGAAATCCCTCTATGGGATAAGTTCGTTTTGTACTTCGCATCTCAATATATGATATTTTTAATGTGTTTTTGTACAATAAAGAGTTACTAATACTACTACTACTACTACTCAATTTCATATTTAGTATTCATACTATAAAACAAAACATAGTTATTACTTTCTAGCCCTATAATAAGAGGCCTTTGCATCCATCACAGATTATTCATTTTAATGTCTCTGAGTAATAAGTAGGCACGCCTATTATTTTCGTAGTCACAAGAACAAACAATTTAGTAGTGTGGTCTTACTAGTAAAATATTTTTAATTAATTCGTCATCTTAATTTTACAGAAGCAAAAGTATTCATAGCTGACTGAATTGAATATAGGTCACACTACCAAAGATCATTTTCGTGAAAATCCATCATCATCAGTCTTAGGCATCTGCAACCTATTAATTTCAATGATTTAAAACTAACCAAACATTTTCGTTGTCAACAGACGCGGCTGCACAGAGCTCCTCACAGCGGCCACGCGACCCAAGCACGAGGAAGACTGCAAGTTCGACACCATGACCTGCCCCATCACCGCCAACTGCTGCTCCATACCCTTCGAGAACTCGCCGCCCATCTCCAGGGCACCCATAACATCATCGCCGTCTACTCACAAAAAATCAAAATCCTTATAGAAAACTTCCAAACTAAGTTAAAGAAGACCGCCTGCTGCAGAACCAAATACAAAATCATTCTCCTTCACCAAAAAAGCGCTTTCATCATCAAAGTTTGTATCTACAACTACCATGTTAGAGTAGAAGTAATGAGAAGGAAACTTGGATACCTCGCGGATGCAAAATCTGAATCTAGAAAGAGCGACTACTGCGCTTTAGTCGAATTCCAATCTAAAGCGCTAAGTACAAAGTCAGCCATCCTTATCGAGAATGAGAATTATAGCAAGAAAGCCGAAATTCAGTGGAATGATGTCATAATGAAATCGGAAAACGATGAGGCGATTACGATTCATGTTAATATTGGTAAATCTGATGCTGAAAGGAAGGATTATGCAGAGTCATAATCGAAACGCTGAATAATTTTAGGCTTGTAAAAAAGTTATGAGAAGTCTTATGACTTGATTGTGATATAAGGGAAATTACTGTTCGAGCATTGGTGCTAGTGGCTGACCAATCAAAGGTCAACGTTTTCGACCAATCGGAGCGTTGTTTGATGTTCTATACTGGTGCCATCTGTCAGCTTGATGTGTGATTCCTTAAATAGACACTTTGCTCAACTATTCTCAGTGAGTGAGTCTTTATTTTAATGCTGGAACTTTTAACGAAGGTTAATCGGTTTGGCGATAATACGCGGTTAATTATTTCGGCCTTAAGAGATCTGTGAGCTTAAACTGTACCATTTCTTATTAAAAGGTTAAAGGTTTTGTAAATTCGATAAAACGAGTGACGTCTTTTAGTTATCAGTCTGGTTACGTAACAATATGAACACATGGTTTAGTTAATGTAAACTATTTGTTAATTATTTCAAGTATATAACAGTTACATTCCAAAATAAATAACAAATACATTTTAAAAGCATTTTTGGACGTCGATAACATAACTATTATTCTACTATTTATGAACAAGAAAGCCAAGTTCCGGATTTATTTTAATATAAACGACCAATTGTGACTGATCTAGTTGTTAATTTAATTGTATTGTAGGACTAAGTTTGGTATAGTAAAATTATTAATAAATATGTACTTATAATTTTTTACACATCGCATTTTTATTTTTATCTAATTAATCCCTGACTATTTGAGGTTTTCCATCCTTCCTTATGTGCAATAAGATCCAGACCATATTAGATCCTTCTAACACAGTATAATAAAGAGTATTATCGTACAGTATGACCACTTCCGCTCCCCGCTGAAAGTGTCGCCCACCCGCTCTCGGTTACCTTACAGATACCGCTTGCCAAAAACACGAACAGTCGACCTGTCATATCTCACTCATACAAGCATGGTACTGTGTGCTAGGAACGCGCCTCTTTCATATATTTGATCGCCAGTGTCCGAGGTGTGCTTCTAGCATAAAAAGCCGTGCTAAGCAATACCTACTGACTCTACTGAGGTAAGATTCAGTCGAAAACCATCAAAAAATTAAAAAATAATACAGATTTTTATAGACCACACGTACCTTTTTTATTAAAGAAAATATTTTGTCCGTGGCATTGACCAAAAAGATAATTCCACTATTAGAATTTATGAATATTTCAGAGCTTTAAGAGAACTTGAACAACTTCCCAATAATTTAATCCATGAATAATAAGTCCCAGAAAATATATCATACAACCTTTCATGTCGCCCACTCTTGGGACCCCTAATATTTTATTCAGCCTGGTACAATTTAGATAGATGCCTCTCTTAGTTGTCTTTCTATGATATATTAGGCAAACGAGCAGACGGATCACCTTTTTTTTTATATATATTTATTAATTTTGAATACTGTATTTGATGAAGCAATTGTTTTTTGTATTAGCACTTCAATATCGTTTGCATAAATTTCTGGTTGTTTAGTATTTTGTTAAGCATGAATTATATCTTGTAATTACGCATGATTAATATAAGAAAATAGTCGTACGCCAGCAGGCAAAACTGACATATTTATTTATAAGACCAAATTTTTGTACTACCTATGTTTAACGAATAAAAAATATTCTGATTCTGATTCTGATGATAATGATCATTACCCCGGACTCCGGACCATTATGGACGTCTGGGCTCGTAGATAAGAATACACTCTTTAACGCTCCATGGCACGGTGGGCTGGATGGCTCGAAAAGAGGACATTCGCACTTTTTTCATAAAATCATTTTTTTAAAAATGCTATCCGATAGAGAATTATATAAGGAACCATGTGAAATAAAGTCAGTTTTTTTTTGTATGGGACCCAAAAATAGGTATCTAAAAGGTAAAGACATAAACGAAAAAATCTAAATTGTGTGGTCTTTTCACTGGACTAAAAAAAACAGCACCTGTATAAAAAATCTGCTTATCGTTTCCTACTCTATACAAGTAGAAAAACAAAGTCTTGAAAGGTAGAAGACGGGACCTCTAATAATAGTTTCTGAGAAACAAGATACCTATTTTTGGGTTCCATACAAAAAAAAACAGACTTTATTTTTTTCTGCTGTCAATATGCCTTATTTCGAAAAAATGTATTCCACATTTATCGTTCCTTATATAATTCTCTATCGGATAGCATTTTTCAAAAAATGATTTTCTGAAAAAAGTGCGTATGCCCTCTTTTCGAGCCATACAGCCCACCGTACGTGGCGAACGATAAGCAGAAATGAAATACCTATCTACGATTACGCGACGAAGCGTAAACTATTGTACTAATGGCAACCGACCCTGCTTTTTTTTCATCAGATCTTGAAGATCATATCAGTCCGGAAACTCCCCAGGCAACAATTCATTTTATAATTAGGTTTTTCCTGAAATATTGGCTCTGCAAGTAATCTCTGCTGCGAAATTATATTAAGTTCAGTATACTAAGACGCTTCCAGCAGAAATCCTGTACAACCAATTAGGGGTAAGAAGAATTTTCTTCTTTGCCTCAATGTAAAATTATATTATTTCGAAAAGAAGCTTTTTCTTTCCCGCTAGGAGGGAGTAAAGTGGCAATTCTCGTCCCCAGTAGGAGGTATCAAAAATACACTTTTCTATTGTATTTTTTTACATTTTTTTGTCACAACGGATCATAAATGGCATAAAATTGACTTTACGGGCATGTTTTGAATGCTGAACAAAGGATTATATAATTAAAACCAGAGCGTAGCGAAGGATTCTAAAATATAAGTTAATTATATAAATACTAATTTCTATTTCTTTTAATTATAAATGGGCTTACTCTTGACCAAAGACTAGCCAAAGGCAAACACGTGGCCTATGATGGAGTGACCTCGCCCAGAAGATGCCTGTTTGCCCTTGTTCTATTCAGTAATTTGTCACATTTCTCTTTATCAGTATCGAACACCTCAATATAATTTCTTGAATTCATTCAAGCAACCTTTTTCCATAAAAATATCTTAACATAAATAAATGTCATATACAAAGAAAAAGTGACCAAAGCCTCCAGTGCTCCGAGCTGGAATCGAACCAGCGTACTCCGCTTACCGGGCGAATGCCAGAACCACTCGGCTATCGGTCCACGAAAGCAAGGGTCGAAATTTCTAAGTATATGACATTTCCGAAGGCTCGTGGCGCCCTCTGGCCATCCCTGAGGTAGAACAGTATGGTTCGACCTCCTAGCCATTTTAACTTGTTTTTTAGGGTTCCGTACCTCAAAGAGGAAAAACGGAACCCTTATAGGATCACTCGCGTGTCTGTCTGTCCCTCTGTCACAGCCAATTTCTCCGAAACTACTGGACCGATTTACTTGAAATTTGGCACACGTATGTAAACCTGTGGCCCGAAGACTGATGTGTATTATAATTAAATGAAATTAAATGAAATTTAATGATAGGGGGCACTTTTGGGGGGTAAAATTGAAAATTAAAAATCAAAGTTATTAGAACTATATTGTGTTACATATCAAATGAAAAAGCATTTTATAAGCATCTCAAATATATTTTTTTTTTGTTTTTATTTTGTTAATTTAAAAGTTATTTAAGAAAATAAGCAAAAAATTACCATTCCCCCCCCCTTATCTCCGAAACTACTTAGCGTAAAATTTTCAAAAAAATACACGAGATAGCCCTCTACCTGTAGATTACAGGAAAACCTATTAGAAATCTACAGTCAAGCGTAAGTCGGACTTAAGAGAAAAAAGCTCAAATTGAGATTATCGCTCACTGCCGCTGCAAGTACTTACTAAATGTTTTGAAATTTTGTGAGCGCCATGGACAGGTAGAAAGAAATTCGTTTCTGTTTAGAAATTGTTAAAAATTTTAATCATTTGCCAAAATGACTTAAGTTCCTACTAAAAAAGAGGCGCTTAAGACTGTTTAGAACTGCACTGACCATAATATTGCCCTAATAGGTCCAAAAAATGGTGTATATATACGAAAACAAAAAAATTGTGCCACCGACAACCAAAATCTGAAGTCTATTTGCTCTATCTCTTATAGTTTCCAAAATATACGCAAAATCTTTAAAGTACAAATCTAGTGTACGTTGCTATCACATGTCGTCAGGCGCTCCTTTTTGTATGGAAATGTCGAAATCCGACTCGCACTTTACCGATTTTCATAGAAAGTTGTGTTTTATTATAGTTTTGAAGGAGGTTTCTTGTTTTTAACCACCAACGCAAAAACGACGGAGTGTTATAATAATAATAGGTTTGACGCTTGACATGTCTGTCTGGCATCATAACTCCCAAACGAATCAATCGATGTTTAAGGTGAATTCGTCAAGATTTTTTTTTATATCACGTAGGTGGTAAACATGCATACGGTCCGCCTGATGGAAAGCGGTCACTGTTACATATGGACGCCTGCCACTCAAGGAGTGGCACATGTGCGTTGCCGACTCGACTCATTAGAAACTTGTACAAACCTGTACTTAGAAGGGGCCTGGGTGCCGACGACTCAAAGGACCGAAGGAAGGAGGAGGAAGGAAGGAAGGAGTACCGCACCCTCGTTGAGCTCTGGCTGCCTTACTCACCGGCAGGAACACAACAATGAGTAAAGTCTAGTGCTACTTGATTGCGGTCTTTTGTAAAGCGGAGGTAATTCCCCAGTTAGACTTTGCTCTACCTAAGAGTATATTCAATTTAGTATTAGAGTTATCAGTCAAGAAATTCAAATGCAGCGCCATCTATTATTAGTTTCGACAACTTTTCATGTGACTTTCCATGCCTAAAGGTTCGCACAAGTCTCAAGTCGCGTAAATTACTTAGTAAATTTTGCCGAGAGACTGCGCTAAATACAATAATACTCATTAGAGTACCTATACTTCTAGTCAAAGACATAAATAACTCCGTATAGACAGATAAAGTCTAAGAATAAAACGTACTTACCTCAGTACCAGACAGAAGAAGGGCTCAGCTAGATGGCGCTAATATTAATATTTGAAATTTTAAAACATATTAAGCTAAGAATATGGGACAAATTGTCAAAACTGAGGTTCAAAAGTCTTAAGCCTACGTCGAGAGATGGCAGTCTATGCACTGTGATTACACATTTTACTTTTAATCTAACTCTAAATATAATACTCGATCTTCTTTGCTTCTTAGCACACCTCGGACACTGGGGTTCAAATATTTGAAAGAGGCGCATTCCTAGCACACAGTCTTAGATCGTGTAGGTGAACGTACTATGCTTGTATGAGTGAAATTTAATATGACAGGTCGACTGTTCGTTTTATTGACAGGCGGTAACTGTGAGGTAACCGAGAGGGGGTTGGCGGCACTTTCAGCGGGGAGTGGGGGTGGCCAAACTGTACGATAGTACTCTTTATTATACTGTGCTTCTAGACAAGTCTTATATGAGTACCAATTGTGGTAGGGGTTAGTGAAAAAATAAGATCAGATCCCTCAGAGGCAACTAAATAATATGGGCGTAGCGCAAGAATCGTCGGTATCTAACATACATTTTTCACTTCTCCTCAACGACCTACCGGTTGCGATACAGGCTGCCAACATTTTAATGTACGCCGATGATGTTGCTGCCATAGTTACTGCACCAACGTCTGAAAGTCTTCAGCGAGCCTTGAATGAAACGACAACTCAGCTGTCTCAATGGTTCGCATGGAATGGCTTAGCTTTAAATCTCAAAAAGACTCACTTTGTGCATTTTAATCTTTCGGGCCGCATGACCACGCCGTTGATAGTTCATAATTAATGGGAAAATACTTGAACAGGCATCCACGACTACTTTCCTAGGTTTAAAAATTGATCAGGGCTTAAAATGGGACCAGCAAGTAGATAAACCGTGTGGTAGTCGGGGCAGTGCGTGCTTTGCCTTAGGTCGAGTTGCAAAGTCTGTGGCTCCAGAAGTAGCCCGGACATGCTATTTCGCCACTGTCCATTCATTAATACAGTACGGTGCGGAGCTCTGGGGACGTTGTGCTGAATGGGAGAGGGTCTTTCGCTTTCAGAAACGAGCTGTCAGGATCGTTGCTCAGGTACCTGTAGACAGTAGACACTCCAGCCAAAGAACTCTTTAAAAAATAAGAATCCTTACACTCATTACACTGCCTGCAATAGTTATCATGCAGGTAGCCATTTATGTAAGAGAGAACTTGGCAGCATACAAAACCAGGGGCGGCTCACTCCGCGATTCTATGATCTATCGCCGCGCTACAAGTACATATATGTCAGCGGCCGCGAGTTCGCGGCCCATTCATTGGCGACGACCTTCGCGCGGTGCAATAATAGTTATTTGTATAATAGTTATTTATAGAATCATGAACTTGCGAGTTATTTATAGAATCCCGAACTTGCGAATTTTTTAACACACGAGAAGTAAAATACATTTGCACCCAAGTGTAACACAAAACTTTTCCCCTCACTGTAGCGAGGAAACTACAACGCAAAAAATGCGTTTATCACTGCTTCCAGTAGTTCCACAGATAGGTAAATCATCTATATTACAGATTCACCTATTTTTATCAATTTTAAAGCAGTTAATTTGACTTTATTCAAGGTCAAATTACTTTACCCACTAGTGGATAAAATGCGTTTTTACCCGCTGGTATTAAAGGACAAAACACGTGTTTCCGGGCTAGTGAGGGGAAAATGATCTTTATTACTAAATTCACCTACTTTTATCAATTTTAAAGCACTAGTGGATAAAATGCGTTTTTACCTGCTGGTATTAAAGGACAAAACACGTGTTTCCGAGCTAGTGAGGGGAAAAATTCAATGTTGGCTGCTCGCGTGCGGTCCGTTTGTTAATGTAGGTAAGAATTTTTAATGGCCTCATTTTGTGAACATCAAAGGAGTGAGCCTTCTGTACTTGTACTATTATACATATATTCTGTGACAAAACTAACAACATGTGTTCCAAGTACAACATTCGAAATGCCGGAAAGTAAGTAGGTATCGACCGTAAATTGGCGAAATCCAATTTACGGTCAAATTTATCACACATGTGATGGACCCTGCCGTCTATAATAAATTGCCGCAATATGTGGTTGAAGCGCCTAGTGTGTCGAACTTTAAGTACCTATCGCTTAAAAAATTGGCTGGTCGAGCACCCGTTCTACACTTATGACAATTTTTTTATTACCTAATTAGAAAAATATTTTTGTGCATTTTTTATGTGAATATTGCCTAACTTTTTGTAATTTCAATCTTCTGTCCATTTATTCTGTAAGTATTATTGTTGTATTAATATTATTTTTTTAAATCAAATCTTGACGTGTAAAATGGCGTTGAATGAATAAATGAATATGAGTATGAGTAACTAGTATGATTATTTTAACCATTGAAAGTTTGTACGGAACCCTCGGTGGGCGAGTCCGACTCGCACTTGGCCGGTTTTTAAGTAGTAACACTACTATTATGTTCTAAACATTAAATATCATAAAAATATCATAATATATAAAAATATCTTATTTCTATTTTACTCCTTATTTTAGATTTTCAATGTGACTTTCCAAACGGCATTTATAATTTATTGCCACTGAATTTACGTCATTCCATCATGCATGTTATTTCATTTGGCAATATTACTCAGAATTGGGAATGTAAGCCTCAATAATCCCTACGCCACCACACAATTTCAATGGTTTCGTTTACAAATTTACATTTATTGGTGTTTCAAGTATATTAAATTTGAAGTAATATTGTATCTGTAGGCGTGATACTCTGCAGCCGGACCACCTCGCTTTATTGGGCTCAGATCACAGTGGTAGAATTTACCCCTGATGTACCTTTTGTACCTCGTCGGAAATTACATGTACCTCTGTATTTTGCCAGAAATATGTGTTTAAAAGGGCTCCAGGTGGCGTGGCGGCGGCGGGGCGCGCGCCGCGCCGCTTGGTGGCGCGCCTTACGTCCTTCCTATACAAAATGTACTGAGGAGACGCTTTTTGAATTACACTCAGGTGGCGTGGCGCGGACGCCCGTTGCGCGCCCCGAGACACGCGACGGTCTGGTGTGGCCGGTGCCTTAGACGATACGGTAGGGGTCAATTCTCCATACAAACGTTCTCGACTATTTCCTCCCTGGTTTTTGAAGATAGAGCAATGATTTTTTCAACACAGATTGTTATTATTTTTATCTGTGTCGGACCGTTTTGATTTTTTTGATATTCTGCTTTTTAAAGACTCTAGAGCCAATAAAAAAATTCCAAAAACGGCCTTTTTCACTGTGGCGCAAAAAAAGGTGTGATACACAAGATTGGTAACAATTAACCAAAAAAGCTAAACGGTCCGACATAGATTATTTCATTGTTATTCAAATTCTCAAATTTCGTTCTGATTGATTGAGTTTTGAAGGAGGAAAGAGTCAAGAGCGGAACCTCGATTTTAAAGATTTTTTTGAAATATCTTTTGACTGAGTTATTCTTAATGGACAATTTTTTTTCGATACATCTAGTTAATAACACTTGTATATTTAACTAAAATTCCCAAGTTGAAAGGGGGGCTCCTTTCCATTTTAGCATTTTCGCTACCGTGTCCTCTTAAGAATTTAAAAGTGAGCGTGACTAAGTAGATAATGCCTACTGGCATTAAGCCCGCCATTTGTGCAGTAAAGTTTAAATAAAATAAACAAATAAATTCACAACTTATATAACTATTACTTATAATATTTAGTTTTTTTATTATTTGCTATGGATAATTATGACTATTGGAGAAGGCAACTAGCATGTTTTTTTATAAAATAGTATTTATTTACCTGCATTAATAATGTAGCGTAGGTGAGAAACGCATTTCAGTAAAAGCAAAGACATATATAACTCCATTTAGACAGATAAAGTCTAAGAAAAAAACGTACCTCAGTACCTTACAGAAAAAGGTACGGTGGCCAAGATAGCGTACGCGTGGCGTACCTTTGGGGTACGCTCAGCTAGATGTCGCTAATATTAATATTTGACATTTTAAAACATATATCAAGCTAAGAATATGAGTCAAATTGTCAAATCTCAGGTTCAAAAGTTTTAAGCTTGTGTCGAGAGATGGCATTGGCAGTCTGTGCACTGTGTGATTACACATTTTACTTCGACAGTAACTCTCTATAATACTCGATCCTCTTTGGTAAAAGGTAGTAAGATTATGATCCATGACTTAAATCAGATTACATAAAATATTGGAATCAATTCTATAATTTTAATGTTTGTGAACCAATTCTCACTTAACAGCAGTTTTTTTTTTAATAAGGTACTTATTTATAATGCTATATTCATTTTTACCGTGTGACAACGGAAACCGTCAAGATTTTTTCCCCTCACTAGCTCGGAAACACGTGTTTTGTCCTTTAATACCAGCGGGTAAAAAACGCATTTTATCCACTAGTGGGTAAAGTAATTTGACCTTGAATAAAGTCAAATTAACTGCTTTAAAATTGACAAAAGTAGGTGAATTTAGTAATGAAGATGATTTACCACCTGTGGAACTACTGGAAGCAGTGATAAACGCATTTTTTGCGTTGTAGTTTCCTCGCTATAGTGAGGGGAAAAGTTTTGTGTTACACTCGGGTGCAAATGTATTTTACTTCTCGTGTGTTAAAAAACTCGCAAGTTCAGGATTCTATTCTCGAACCACTCGCTTCGCTCGTGGTTCAACTATAGAATCCTTTCACTTGCTCGTTTTTCAATTCCACACTCGGCGTTAAAATACAACTTTGCCCCCTTGTATAACAAATAACTATTGTCATTCACAAAGCAAAAAGTCGCCCATTATAATTCATTATCTCGGGGTAATGTTGTTTTGAAAACACGGGAGGTAATGCTCTTATTTTTTTCAGTCCTTTTAAATTGCTTTTGTTAGGTTTTAAACGTTCTTTTCACTTTTCATGCTGTGAAACGAACCAACATCAAAAAGTGGCTCTTTTACCATACTGTGTTGGTTTTCCTTGTCAAATCAAATTAGATTATGAAATACTGAAAAATATTAATGATGTATGATTATTTTCCTCATTAAAGAAGTTCACAAAGGCTCTGGTACACAATTAATGAATGTGTCAAGACTCTCTTTGTCTACCCTACCCTACTCGTTTACCCTACTATTAGTAAAACGTTTTTGATTATGGGACACATTTTTGATCAAACCTTCGTGCCGACTTCGTATTGGAGAGCTGCAATTATACATAAGGTACAGCGGGGCAAATCACGACTAGGGGGCAATTTTAACTAATTCATTTTTTTTCATTAAGTATTACACTATGATGTTGAGTTCTACATGTATCCACTGAACGGTACCATACATAACCGGTGGACACTCTACTTAATAATGCAAACATTGTAAAACATGGAAAAAATGGATCAGTTACATTAGCCCCCCAGTCGGGATTTGCCCCACTGTACCTTACCAACTGTGTTTATAAATTCCATAATATTCATAGATTGAACGCACCGTATTAACTACCAAAAAGCGACCAACTGCTTCTGTCTAGAAATGCTGCTCAAAGCTGGAAACAGTAGTGTTTCATAGCCCTCCTGAACGCTTGTTACTTTGCGATGTATTTGTATGTACGAGTATGACAGAGAGAAGCAGCATCTTCTGTTTCTCTCGCTCACAGTCCAGCTTGACGCGAAGTTTCAGACCACAGACGACCAGACGTCGGACCAATCACAATGGCCTTTCAAGAGTTTCAAGAAGCAAACACGGTGCGGTAGGTATTCAGTTGTCATGACGATAGTAACGCCATCGGACGTCGCTCGATAGCTCTGCAAACTGCGAGCCTTGGCATCACATCGGGATTCCAATTTCTAGAGTTTTCGTTGAGAGCCGGGAAAATTGTGAAATGAGAGTCCTGGGTACCAGCGAAGGTGTTCAATCAGTCAACACTCCTTTAACCACAGATGTAGGATGGAAGGAGACCGGACCGGATATGCCGGGCGATTTGTATTGAAGACGGCTGTCGCAATTTCTTGAACACACACACACTCGCTCCTATTTGTCTATTGCGCAATACTCGCGCATCATCTCCATGTCTATGTACATGCGAACGCCCAGCGAGACGTGTCATCACTAGAGAGCGGATTCCAAGTAGCGATTTAAATATTAATATTAATTTGGATATGACTGACATAATTTATAATTTTTTCTACACAAAACAACTATACCGGAACATAAAAATGAAACCCTTTTTGGATACTTTTGTGAATATTGGGTAAAAAATACGATGTTATCACTACATAGTATAAAACAAAGTCACTTTTTCTGTCCCTATGTCCCTATGTCCCTTTGTATGCTTAAATCTTTGAAACTACGCAACGGATTTTGATGCGGTTTTTTTTAATAGATAGAGTGATTCAAGAGGAAGGTTTATATCATCACAACATAGTATAAAACAAAGTCACTTTTTCTGTCCCTATGTCCCTATGTCCCTTTGTATGCTTAAATCTTTGAAACTACGCAACGGATTTTGATGCGGTTTTTTTTAATAGATAGAGTGATTCAAGAGGAAGGTTTATATGTATAATAACATCCATAAAATAGTGGAGAAGTACTGTTATTTTTGAGGCTTCTTATGTGATGACGTAAATAATTACATGCGGGTAGATTATATTTATTTGTCTACCCCGAACATTTATATAAATTAATATCGGGTAGTTTTGTGTTGTTTACATCTCCGGTGACATTTTGCTGGGACGTCAGTCTTCCGCGACTACGGCCAGTGCAACCTGGCCGAAACGTTGGGAAAAAAGGTAAAAATAATGTTATAACTTAGTAACTTTAATTCTAATTTTTATTAAATTAGGACACTTTGTTCGGTTGTCGTTTGTTTCCTTTCTTTTAGTGAATATTTTAAATATATGATTTTGACTCATGGAGACCATATACATCTCTAAGGAGAATTAGATTAAGTAGATATACATTTTATTTTTAGTTGTGACATTTAGAGTCATTTGCACCTCTAAAGTAATTTTAGACTTTTTTTTTTTTTTGTATTTGTACTTTTTATATTAAAATTTAGTGTAGTTCTTGGTTGTAATTCGACATTTAGAGACCTTCTACATCTCTAATTAATTGTATAGAGTTAACTTTAGTTAGAACTTAGAATTAGTATATAATAGTATCAATTGTAATTTCAACTCAATTTTAAATATTTTTTTAAATACCTATGTACATGTGACGTGTAAAAGTGCCCCTGTGGCCTATTTGCTGAATAAATTATTTTGATTTTGATTTTTTGATGTTAATTAATCGCATTCGACCTGTATGTGACTTTAAATATGTGTACAAAGCGCGAGAACTTAGTGTTATCTTGATAAGGGATAGGGATAGCGATATCACTACATAGTATAAAACAAAGTCGCTTTCTCTGTCCCTATGTCCCTTTGTATGCTTAAATCTTTGAAACTACGCAACGGATTTTGATGCGGTTTTTTTTTTTTAATAGATAGAGTGATTCAAGAGGAAGGTTTATATGTATAATAACATCCATTAAATAGTGGAGAAGTACTGTTATTTCTGAGGTTTCTAATGTGATGTCGTAAATAATTACATGCGGGTAGATTATATTTATTTGTCTACCCCGAACATTTATATAAATTAATATCGGGTAGTTTTGTGTTGTTTACATCTCCGGTGACATTTTGCTGGGACGTCAGTCTTCCGCGACCACGGCCAGTGCAACCTTGCCGAAACGTTGGGAAAAAAGGTAAAAATAATGTTAATTAATCGCTTTCGACCTGTATGTGACTTTAAATATGTGTACAAAGCGCGAGAACTTAGTGTTATCTTGATAAGGGATAGGGATAGCGATAGGGATAGCGATAGGGATAGCGATAGCCATAGCGTTAGCGATAGCGATAGGGATAGAGATAGGGATACGGATACGGATACGGAAACGGATACGGATACGGATACGGATACGGATAATATGGGTATCGTTAGAGGAATACGGATAATCGGTCGGCGGTCTCTTACAATCAAAGTGCTCTAAGACGATCGTTGTTTGCTTGCTTGAAGATTACGTTTGCGATAAGTATAAGCAAAATGTAAAAAATTGTAAGGGATAATAGAAAAAAGTACTTTTTACCCACCGATCATATAGTGTCGAAATACGGGCTATGTGGGATGTTTATAAAGGTTTCCCCAGCGTATATAGAATTACCTACGCTGTGGTCGATGTGTAATATTTCTACAATCATTGCAAGCAAAAGTATTATGTGCAATCGAAATAATCGCAGATAAATATACCAGAGAAACCTAAGGATCCAAATGAAAATCTTAATGAATACTTTTATTACGCGGGCGAAGCCGCGGGTAAAAGCTAGTTATTAAATATAAAAATGTTTGCTAATTTTTTTTAATTAGTTAATTTATTAAATATTTAAAGAAGCATCCAAAAAGGGTTTTTTTTATGTTCCGATACATTTTTTATTGTGTGTAGAAAAAATAATATATTATGTTAGTCATATCCATATTAATATTTAAATCGCTACTTGGAATCCGCTCTCTAGTCATTACGCACGCACACAACGAAAACTGAATCCTCAATGCGTTAACAACTGAGACACGTCTGACAGCGACTCGTCCACTTTCTTCTATTATATTATGCTCTGAATCTATAACCTACAGTTAGTCTTACCTCAGCCGCGATGTACGCAGGTATGACAGAGAGCAACAGCCTCTCCTGTTGCTCTCGCTCACACTCCAGCTTGACCCTTTGCTCCAGGCAAGTTCTGGTACCAGCGAATGTGTTCCGATGAGCTCTCTCGGTTAACGCTCGGTAGTATAGCCCGATGCCGCTGGCTGAGATGAGCAGGGCCAGTTCACAGCATAGCTGGGAAAAAATAAAATGAATACAGTTATTGGAACATTACAAGGGCCGGTTGCATCAAACCGCCTGTCACCGTTAAAGCGTTCGTTAAATTATATTGTATGTGAAGTTCCATAGACGTCTGCTGTGTGACGATGATGTGTCTGTCAAATGTGGTTGATGCAACTGGCCCTAAGTCAGGAAACGGGATAAAACTAAAGGAGGAGATATGGAAATCTGTCGCAGTGTTTCGTTATTATACTATTATATTATATCCCTCTCAAGAAGAACCATTGAAGCCTATCCCTTGTTCCCTTATATCTAATGATAATAACTCATAGCCAGATCATAAGATGAATAAATTAGCCAAGTACTTTGGTAGTTTTTATACGATTTACTTTGTATAAACCAATCCTTTTATTCTTGAATACGAGGGCTGCTACTTCAGTATCCAAAGTACAGATAGTTGTAAATGCTTTTATTACCTTCATATTTGTTAGACGAGACGTATGATGCACTTTTCTATACTTATTGTTGCACTTTTCATAGCACTTTTCCATTCTGATTGTTGTATACAAAACGTGCATTTTGTATCTACGCAAAAACTGGTATTTTGCGAACTTATTGTTTTACACAACTAAGGAACAAATCAAATTATTTTATTGAATATTTTTTGATTTGTTCTTTTTTCAAGTAGTCACACTACTAAATTATAAATTGAAATAGATATCATACACGAAAGAAAAATCGACAAGGCCCACTGGTGGCCGAGCCGGGAATCGAACCCGAGTCTTCAGCTTACGCGGCTAACGTCTTTACCACTAGATCACCCGCCCTGGATTGTTTTACAGTCAAATTTTCATGTAATATCTTACAAATGCACGTCAAACTGTCTCTAAGAGACTTCTCTATTATGACATTTATGACGATCTTGCATTATGAGGTCGCACACAGCATTTATACTTTGTGGGATAACAGCTGATTTTGAGCTTTTTTTTAATTGATCCGTATACTAATAATAATAGCACTAGACCCTACTCATAGTGTTGTGTTCCTGTCGTTGAGTAAGGCTGCCAGAGCTCAACGAGGGTGCGGTGTGCTGATGACGGGAGGACTTACGGAACTAACTTGTTCCGTCTATTGTCCTTTGAGTCGTCGGCAACCCGAACCCTCCTTAGAACTTGTACATTCCTTTTTGCTGTGTACTTAACACAGCAAAAGGTAGTGTACAAGTTTCTAATAGGGTGGCAACGCGCTTGTGACACTGTTTGAGTTGCAGGCGTCCATAGGTTACGGTGACCGCTTTACATCAGGCGGGCCGTATGCTTGTTTGCCACCGACGTAGTATAAAAAAAATACATACGATGACCACGTTCAAACTTATTAAACCGTCGATACATATTGATATTCGATGGGACTTCCTCCCCTAAAGTCGAAAAAATCCGATCCATGCGATATTTATGAGTAAACCCGAGGCGAAAATCGTAAAAAACATCATACGAAAAATTTCACAAGCAAATCCGTTGAAGATGAAACAAACATTTTGAAAAATGAAGCTACAATGTGAAACCGACTGATAGATATATGAAACAAACTGTATTCCACTTGCAAAGAGTTCTATTTTTTATTTTTTGTATAAACATATTCAATAAGTGGTCCATTCTGGAAACATAAGTAGCAGCCCTCGTATAAGTATCTAGGCACTCATCATCCATCTCTAGTCAAATCCTAACGAAAAATATCGAACAGGCAGATGATTTCAACTTAAACAAATTACAGGTTTGATATTAGTCTACGAAATATTTCACCAGTTATTTATAAAATAAAGTTATTTAACACTCAAACTTTTAACTAGTAACGCAATCATAGCTATTAAAATCTCGTAAAGAAATAAAATAAGTCTAGATTAATGTGCCTTATTTACAAAGAAAACTTTGTTATTTGATGTTTAATTTTCATTTATCACTGTCATAAGGTAATGGCGCCTATTAACGTGGTACTTAAGGAAGATTTCAAAAGATACCAAAAAATTAAGGGTATCAATGCTCATTAACGACCACAAATATTTTTTTATGGAAGAGTATTTATTGAACTATTAGTTTTGAAGAGTTTTAGGATCATTTTAGTTTATTATATGTCATAAAATGATTATTGAAGCCAACATACCTAAATTTTCTATTACCGTGGTAATGAACAGGCTGCAGTTCTATTAACGCGAATTGAGATTTCATTACCGAGGGTATGAATGACAGTGTTTTTCTGCCATCGGTAAATAGAAACCCATCTCAAAATTCGGAGCTTAATACCGACGGTTGAATATACAAATTATGACAAATACCTATACTATCCTCCTTTATGAATACCCACAGAAGACTCAGTTTCACCTAAGAAATCTGTACTTACGGTACACTAAATGTCATATTTTGATACAAGACTAATATGTCACTCGGTAATAGATACTTGTATAGGAGCCCATTACCGACCCAAACAAATATTGCATAGATCGGTAATAGATTCTTATATATTCTATTACCGAGGGTTATCTGATCGTACCATCGGTAATAGGCATAAATTGGAGTATTATAAAATCTAATTCCGACCCATAAAAACAAAGTCATACAGATGTATTTTCATTACAAATGAAAATAAAATATTGCAACCTTATATTAAAACCAAGTTTACATAACTGGTAAGTAAGCATCAGACTTTATGTCAATGTTTAAAAAAATTGACAAATTAACGGTTTTCATAGAAACTACGAAATCAGTCATGAAGTTTTTGCTAAAAATTAAGGTTTTGTTGAATAATTTTCATACCGCGTAAATAGTTCTTTGATAGCGTGAATAGATCAAGATTGAAACAACTGTAAGACATTATATAACTGATCACATATACTTAAAATAAAGCAAAAAGAACTAATATCACTACTTTAACTATTACTGTGGTATACCACAGTAATAGAATCTACTCACGAAATGGCGCCTATCACCGCTTTTAATTTCCACTTTAAACACATTTCCAGGCTAAACAATACGTAAAAAGTACTCAGAAGTCATGTAGAAAACTATGAACAATAATTTGAAATGCATAACTTTCACCTGTTTGCCATAATTATTACGTAAACTACTAAATGAGATTGGAGTTCACTTAGGTTTAGCGTCACACGTCAGTATGACACAACCTCTTCTCGCGGCCCCGTGGCAAAAACTGTCAAATAGCGAGCGTCTTCTTTCATTCACACTCTCTATCGCCTATATGTGCGTTAGTCAACTAAACAGGCTTCCTTTGTGTGAGTAACTTTTTTTAAGAAATTGGTCGGTTTGCCTATAAAATGCGTATTTGCAAATGCGGCGGTAATGGACGTCGATTTCGATACCCGCGTTGATAGCCGCCGTTACCTTATTTAATGACACCTTTTTCATAACAAGTCATAAAGCTGATTGAGCACACATTTTGAGTAAATATGTAGATCTTTAATGTTATTTTTTAACTTAAAATATACAGGGTGTTTCAATGAACGTAATACAAAACATGTTATTCAAACTCGTCTACCTATTGCTAAAACACTACATTAGGTTGCATGTTGTTAAACGAATTAATAATCATTGGTATCATTAAATAAATAAATAAATAAATAAATAATAAATATTATAGGACATTCTTACACAGATTGACTGAGGCCCACGGTAAGCTCAAGAAGGCTTGTGTTGTGGGTACTCAGACAACGATATATATAATATATAAATACTTATATACATAGAAAACATCCATGACTCAGGAACAAATATCTGTGTTCATCACACAAATAAATGCCCTTACCGGGATTCGAACCCGGGACCGCGGCGCAGCAGGCAGGGTCGCTACCGACTGCGCCAGACCGGTTGTCAGATCATTGTTTTTCTAAATCCTGTTATTTTGTCCACAACATGGTTACCCTACCTAGGTTGTTAAGAGAAAATAGTTCGAACCTAGTTTTGTAGTATAAACTCACCTTTTTGGTTATCTAGACTGACATTTTATGAATAAAATGCATTCTGACATGTTAAGTATATCTGTCACAATAATCAACACCTTGGTAACTGATAACATACCTACAACTGACACAGAAAGACATGCCATGACGTCACAATTAATGGGTGACCACATTTCCAGAATTGGATTTATTTATTTTGTTAGAAAATTAGCAAAATTTAATTACGTAGAATTTTAAGATCTGAATAAGTGCAATATATTCTTCATCGGTAAAACGTATTGTATTACGTTCTTTGAAACAGCCTGTATACGTAGTACATACGTCCGGTGTGTATACCTACTTATATGTATGTGATCTTCTCCATAATATTCAAAAATAAAATTATATTTTCGGGTACCTTAACTTAAGCGTTTATAATATATTTTTTTTACAAATGAAACTATTTTTGCTTATTTAACATATCTAATGCAACAAATTACTTCAATATCATTATATTGGTACACGTATAAGTACCTAAGCCATGACATTTTATTCGAACTCAATATAGGATGAGTAAAACAGGAAAATGTTAACATAAGTCAACTCTGATTCAAAGTGACGTAGACACGCAAGCAGGCACTCTTGAGTCATGGCTGGTTAATTCTAATGGACCGTCTGACTCGTTTCGTATTTTATTCCTTTACTCTCGGAAAATTTACTAGGCAGTCTATTCAAATGTGGTTCATTAGGATTATTAGAGACAATAGACAAAATGGCGCCTTCAGCAAGAACGCGTTCAACTTACGGTAGGGCCGTACCGCGCGGCTGCGTTCGTGTCTCGCAAATGGTCTCGTCGGAAGATCAGCGCTGACCTCCGGGTCTGCATTATGCTGAGACGGGACCATTTCGTGATAAACTTACCCATCCCTTGTAACATTTGTAGTTTTTAGTCATACTTTATGCATAATGTGTAGTTTTTAATTTTATTACGAATAAATATTTTGATTATGATTATGATTAGGATGTTTGTTTTTTTTGCAAACGCAACCGGAATCAATTCTTAGTCCTTACAGTTCCTTGTCTAGTTGGTCTTTTACTTATTTTTAGGTCGCTTGCTGCTCACCTACGTAAGGTTATAGATAGCATTTTTACACTGCGAAATTGGTTAAATATGACCAAATTTAGTAAACAATATTCGTGGTAGATAATAACAAAACGAGCAAAAACTTTTTCATATCTTAGAATTAGATCTACATGTATATTCTAGGAAAAAAACTATCCTTTTTTTTTTCTTGTTCTATGTTGCATTTGTAATTGTGTGTTATTGCAGCATTCAAATAAAGCTTTTATCTATCTATCTATCTATCTATCAGTTATTGACTCCCTACTTTTTTGGCTTACACGTGTTTCACGATAATTTGAGCATTTACTCATATAACCCTACTACATTATCGGTTGTTCCTGTCACTTGTCACTCACTTATAACGACCCCATAATGTTCTACTTCCCCCCACGTTCGAAGGTCACAGTGCCAAGGTTCAGCACGAGGAAACAATGATAACCTTTTTGATTTAAGCCACGCTATCTTTTCTCTTTTAATTTCTTCATTCACAGATTTTTTGGGACGTGAAAAAAGTAAAAGTAAAGTTTATTAGTAATTTACTTAAGTAATAATGATGGCTTTAAATATAAAAGGGTCATACTCGTATGTGTACAATTTCTTGGAAGATTCCGCATGTAGCGATACTTTTGTTTTATTCTAAATGAACTTTTAAGGCATATAATTTATTTCATTTTCTCGTACCTATTTTTAAGGTAATTCCACCGGGAGAGCGTGAATGGGCAGAGCGGAGAGGGAATTGAAATTTGTATAGCGAATTTTAAATTCTCGCCCAGCGCATGTTTGGTGGAAATAGTAAAGATTGCTTTAGACTTTCAGTTAGTCACTATAATTATTAACCCTAAAAAGCACTAAATTTATCAATGAAATCAATCAAATCACCTCAATAAGTTACCTACCTAACCCTCCCTTTGTTGCAACTTACAAGATTCTACATTGTCCACAACTTTAGATAACATAATTTAACCCTCGCATGCCTGCGTGGTACGTCCTGAATACTGAGTGATGAAGGTTATCAATGTAAGGAGTAGGTACGTGCCCTTTTTGATCCTCAGGTAAATTTATAATCCCGTCTTTGGACAAAAATAACCTTTTCAGTACAGATGGTCGTTTTTTTACGCACTAGTTCGAGAAGTGGTTCATTATATGCCAGGGGCCCGTTTCTCGAAAGGTACAAGCCTTGTATTACAAGTGTGTTTCCATGACAACCCATACGATTTGACAGTTCCCGCACTTGTAATACAAGGCTTGTACCTTTCGAGAAACGGGCCCCTGGTCGAAACTTCGGAGGCTCATCTGTACTGAAAAACGTCGTACAAAACACGTGCGAAAAGGATATACGCCGTCATAGCAAACATGTTTCCTTAGTAAAATCAGTAGCTACTGTTATTTTCATATTTTTGCCAAATTTCTATAGTACGTAGGTATTTAATTAGTTGGGTTAGGTAGAGTTTACTTTTCTGTCGGATCGAAATGTCAATCATTGTCGTTACTTGGCGATTGAAACGCAACTGGCCCTGGCCCCGCAGCCAAATGTCATTTCTGCGATGCGAAACGCCGCAGAAATGTAGTCTGGCTCTGTCGCGCCAATACGCTTGAGCGATAGGGATAGATAGCTACGAATGAGATATTATCGTGAGCGTTTCATGAGCGTTTGTGCACTTGGTTACGCACAGTCGTTACGCTGGTTTCGCTACGAAGCGTTTGTAACGTTGACTGTTGGATGGCAGATTGCCAGGAAAAAAATCAGACCACACAGGCTTTCAAATGCTTTTTGGAACTCGATAACTTGCTTTGACGAAGCCTGCGTTGTGGGATTTGCCTGTCGCGAGATTGTTCTTTTTTTTATAAATCTGACCCATATACTTTTCCGTAGTTGGGTAAAAAAAGCCTCACAAAACAATGCTATAATAATGTATACTACCGGTAGTTGTAACGCAAACACCTCTAAGTCTTATCACTCGTAGTTACAGCCTTTTACTATGTTGCTGCACTTAGTGAGCTCACTGTTTGCCGGATCGATGCCGCAAATATTGGCGAAGAAGTTCCTGCCACGTGCAGTGGTGCACATGTCTTAGCGTTGACATTAAGGCTGATATAGTGTAGCTTCACGCGAAGCAAGTACCATTCTAAGGCACGTGTTAGTACTACTTTAACTAAAATCAAAGAGGATCGAGTATTATAGAGAGTTACTGTCAAAGTAAAATGTGTAATCACAGTGCACAGACTGCCATCTCTCGACACAGGCTTAAAACTTTTGAACCTCAGTTTTGACAATTTGGCTCAATTATTCATAGCTTGATATGTATTAAAATGTCAAATATTAATATTAGCGCCATCTAGCCGAGCGTCCCCAAAGGTGTAGGTATATCTAGGTCACCGTACCTTTATCTGTATGGTTTTGAGGTACGTTCTTTTCTTAGACTGTATCTGTCTATACGGAGTTACGTATGTCTTTGGAATTAGTCAGCAAATTGTATTTTTTTCCACAGGAACGATTGCAACCTCTACTTTCTACAGTAGGTGCGCAGCGTGAGTAACATGGGACATATCGTCACTACTTTTAAAAAAACTTGTATCTTCGTCTGTCAATGAAAAGAAAATTGTAGTAAGTATGTATGGAATGCATATAGACTTACTGCGTTTTAACTTTGAGGAACAGCGTGAGATACGAGATTTTTTAAAGTAGTGACGATATTGCCAGGCCAATAATAGCAGGTATATGTTGAGGGATTAGTAGTACAAATTGGTAAGTATACTGGCTATACATATTTAAATAAGAACACACGATATGTTTCTAATTCTCTAGTCTCTCTAGAACACATTTACTGTTATCGATAAAACTACTACATTTTACTAGTGTACCTATTATGTAAATGAACCAGGTGCCGTAGCCGAATGGCATTTCTGCGACGCTCACGAGACGAAACGCTCGTAGATATCTATCTCTATCGCTCGTGCGTATTGGCGTGACAGAGCCAGACTACCTTTCGCGGCGTTTCCTTTTCGTTTCGCGTCGCAGAAATACCATTCGGCTACGGCACTTGGACAGTCAGGACAATAAATCAAGTTTAGAGGTAAAGTTGTAACGGCCGAAGTGAGAGCTAAATTTGTAGGACCGTATCTGGGCTTGAATACAAAGTGTAACATTTCATGCAAATTGAGGAAACTGTCGGGATTGCAGCGTAGTAAATGTCATTTATCATTTTACTAGTGTTATCCGGTTTTAGGCGCGTAGGTATAAGGTATAAAAACGACGTATATGCTTAATTAAGTATACACGTACAGTCAACCAATTGGAACCCTAGGCCACTATACCCATGTACACAGTATGATTTATAAAGTCACTATGACATAGGTTTACTTGTACCATTTTAGTGTATTTATGAATAAAGCATTTATTCATTCATTAACATAAGAAAGTAGCAAAGGTTGTGCTTTGAGAATCTTAAATACATAATACATTCTGCTTCTTGAAGGACTGAGTCACCGTAAGTCCGTTTTCACATTATCCGATCCGACATCGGATGTCGGAAGGATTTCAATGGAAAAAATTCAAGATGGCGCCTGTAATGTATGGGATATCGGTCCTACATCCGATATCGGATCGGATAATGTGAAAACGCACTAAGGGAAACACCTCAGTATGTCGCTCCACAACTTAAATTTTCCGGGCATATATATACATTATAATATATATATATATATATATATATATATATATATATATATATATATATATATATATATATATATATATATATATATATATATATATATATATATTTCATTAGGAAACCGGGAAGTAAGTAAAATGTAACTTGCAATATCTTTTTATTACAGTGTATGGAACAAGTTTTCACTTCTTTTTATTTATTTATTTATTTAATCTTTCTTGCACAATAATAAAAAGAAGTATAAATGGCGGAATTAATGCCTTAAGGCATTCTCTACCAGTCAACCATAAGGCAAAACAGAAATTCGCGAATATGGGTGCAGTAAGAAATAGTTATTTGTTATATATACAAAGGCAAAGTTGTATTTTAACACCGAGTGTGAAATTGAAAAACGAGCAAGTGAAAGGATTCTATACTTTAACCAAGAGCGAAGGGAGTGGTTCGAGAATAGAATCCTGAACTTGCGAGTTTTTTAAACACGAGAAGTATAATACATTTGCACCCGAGTGTAACACAAAACTTTTCCCCTCACTATAGCGAGGAAACTACAACGCAAAAAATGCGTTTATCACTGCTTCCCAGTAGTTCCACAGTTGGTAAATCATCTTTATTACTAGATTCACCTACTTTTATCAATTTTAAAGCAGTTAATATGACTTTATTCAAGGTCAAATTAATTTACCCACTAGTGGATAAAATGCGTTTTTACCCGCTGGTATTAAAGGACAAAACACGTGTTTCCGAGCTAGTGAGGGGAAAAATAATTCAGAGAGCATGACAACTAGGTATAGGCAGTTTACGACAATTATTAACACTATTATTTACAATCCAATCAATATAAGTAATATATATAATATAATACATAGCATATCATATCAATACATATGTACTTCTACACAAATATATAATACAAATATACATACATATAATATTTCATAGATATTATGCATATGCGCGAAGGAGACCTAATTTACTTGAAATAATGTATTTTTTTCCAAACAATAGTTACAAAATAGTCACCAGCTTGAAGCAAATAAATAAAGGTGCACTAAGCAATCTAAATCTCCTTTTCATACTACATAAGCAAACGAATACATTGTAAACACGGCACAGACATATTGTCTATAAAACTAAAGTTCCTTGCCCCTGGTAATCCCATCACGTGAATATATATAATAAAAACTATTTTCCGACTCACAAAGTTGAATAAACAAAGCTAAAATCTGCCGTAAGCCTTGAAGTTATCAAAAGAAAATATTAATTTCGGTAAGAATAAAAATATTTGATAACTTAGTTAGTTTAGTACATGTTATCGTCTAAAATTCTAAATAGTAGTATAGACAAGTAATAATGAAGTATTTTTTAGATTAGTTAAAACTAAAACCTGCAAAATTTTAAAGATTTGTGAAGATGAAGACAGCTGCTGGCAGTACTTAAGCCAGTAACAATAACGTAATATGTAGTACGTTACGATACAAGTGCGGAAAAGAATAAGTTTGAAACGAGTGGCGATATATCGAAACACGTCCAGAGGGAGTGTTTTAAATCAACACAAGTTACGAATTTCCTTTTCGCACTTACGACATTTTTCATTACTTACATTTATATGGCTGTTGAAATATCAACATCATAAGAAATGTAGTACTTTGCGAACTAGTGCGGAACTAAAGCACCAATATCTGGGCGACCGAGCCTTGTTCGGTTCTATTTTATTATATCACGTCTGATAAGAAAACTCATATTAAATACAAATAATTCTTTTTTGTTTCAGGCCGGGATTCGAAACCCTGACATGATCGTCATATAAATAAATATACAGAGTGGGGCCTGTAACAAAGGCGAAGAATTGAACTGTAGGCTATTCTCCTTATACTGATCAACATTTGTTCAGTGACTTTTAAAAATTATGAAGTCTTTTTAATTTTTCATACAAAATAAATATTAGCTTCAATGTACGCCATTATTGTTGTCATTGACGGTGTCTGTCACACTTTAGACTTAACAGAATTCGCAATACATTACCTCTTAGAAAAAACTTTCAAGGGTGATAAAAATCAAAATACAAGTTATTTTTAAAAGTCGCCGAACAAATGTTGATCAGTATAAGGAGAATAGCCTAGAGTTCAATTCTTCGCCTTTGTTACAGGCCCCACTCGTATACACATAAATAAATAAATATTCAAGAATTGCTCGTTTATTGGTATTAGATACGTATTGTTAACGCTATATCCTTACAGAATAATGAAAAACAGAAAAGTAATACAATTCTATAGTACTTATACCTACTTACGTAATTACCAGCTCCCAAAGTTTTATCTCATAATAAACTTAAATGACTTAACTTTACAAATTCTCTTATTCAGATGTTATTTGTAAGAAGAAGCCGTAAAAGTTTTAGTAGGTACTCTTAGTAACCTGAACGCGAAATTCTTAACTTTATGTCCAAGGTTTCGAACTTCAACTGAATTAGTATTTTCGTAGAGAATATTAGATGTAGAATAACTTCGAACCTCTCTGATACTATCGATTCTACTATCATTTTATAAAGACTATAAAATCAGATTTAAGCAAACATAAGAAACACTGATGCAGGTAGGTAGGTAAACATAATATTATATTTTTTGACTATACATTTATTATTTAATGCCTACTGTTGACATGTTCATTAATTTTCAATTATTTTATTTTCCACTTAATGGTTATCAATAATATGTTTATTTTCTGGCGACATTGTTTCTATGGAAAATATTTTAATAGAATTTTGTTTTGTGTCATCATCATTGTCTTGATAATGATGATGTGATGTGCATAAGTAGGTACCTATCTTTTATTACAGTGTTTTATTTTTATCAAGTAGGTAGTATAAGTCGATGTTTTAACAGTATATGTCGTGGTGATTCAATCCAGGAAATAGGAAAAAATTACGAAAGTCTGTACTGTTATTCAAAAATCTCAACTGCGCTTCATATTGATGACGTTCCATGCTTAAAGGGCTCCGGGCCCAAAGGGTATGCTTTATGCGCAACTATTGGAACTTCGGATGGAAATAATCGTATTTATCTTGACGCACAAGGAAACTTTACGCATAGAAATCCACCTTGAAGCTCTATCTTTACAATCTTTCATATTAATATTAAGCTCGTCCTTTAACCCTTAAATTGCCACTCTATGACCGCGCAGGATTTTTATAATGAAAATTGGTGTTTTGGGTTCAGTTAGGGTAGATTAAGGGGAAAATGTGTGAAAAAAAACATGAAAAAATTGGAAATGGTTTTTTTGAAGCGTCACTTATAAATGACATTGCCAACTACTGCTTAACATAAAGACGTCACTTTGGACGGACATTGCCAACTACACATACACATTGCTAACATAGAAAAATAAAACGTAAACTTAATAAGTTACACTCAACATTGTCCGAAACTACACGTGCTACCTCTTTTTGTCCGGCGCAATATCCCTAACGTATCCCTTCATGACGTAGATCATGAAAAATGCTCAAAACTATGTTGACTGTCCGGATCTGCTGTCAAGCTTGAAGTTTCCACTTCATAGTCCCCTCACGCCTTGTGTCTCGCACTAAACGAATATTCCATATCCTCGCCACTAATACTAACTTCAGAAAAAAATCCTTTATTATAAGAGCCACTAAATATTTCAATCAAATTTGATTTGATCATGACCCCATCGATCTGATCTCTGACAGTTTTACATCAGTACGCAAACTACTGACCCAAGACTTCACCCACTGTTAACTCTCAAATAACACTATAAACAAGTTACTGCTTTTTTTCTTCCTTTTATTGTTTGCTCTCAATCATTGTTTGAACTCATATATAGATGTATTGTATGTATTACATAATCTTTAAATAAATTACACAATTTTCTGTAATTTTGCACGCATGTACTTTGCCCAGTTTCTATCTGTGGAAACTTGTTATTGGCTGGTTGATTCTATGTTATAAGCCTAATAGTAACTTTATCTGTGAGTTTTCCTAATAAATAAAATAAAAATATAGTCCAGGCAAAAATAAACAGGTACCTACACTTCTAGGAGAAGAAGGTTTACTGCTGCAGTCGTCTCTAAAAAACTTTCTAGCTAAGATTCTCATTTTTTCTTCGTTGTCTGATTCTTAATCGGAGTCTTTAGAAGCTGGAGGTGGTAGAAGAGCTATTATCCTCTTTGACCTCAAACGTTGCCCAGCCATATTGTTGTAAAAATGCAACTAATGTTAACAATACACAAAAAAATATTCGTTTAGAAAAGTTGGCAATGTCCGTTACAAGTGACAAATGGAAAAAACACAATATTTAGTACTAACTGGCAGTGTCACTTTAAAGTGACATATATTATAACTTCAAAAATAATAATGAAATGTTTGTCATTTATTCACAATAATGACACTAAATAGTAACTTAATTACTATTTCAATAAAATTCAGTGAAAAATACGCACAAATTACTAAAATATTTACATAACAACGACATTTGTCACAAGCGCAAAAAGACCTCACGGTTGTAATTTTTAAACTAAGTATTTTTTTCAAATTTTGATAAGATAAAGCGATGCGAAAGTGCGTAAAAATAAAAGGGATAGACGCTAGACCGTATGGATCACGCCACCTGCGCCAGAGTGCCTAGGAATCTGAGTTAGCCTAGACTTTATAGGACGTCATTTAAAACGGACAAAAACAATTTAAGGGTAACATCCTTTTACGCTGCACATGCAAGCGCCTGCACAAAACAGATGAGCAAAGATTTCCCATTACGACACGCAGCTGTAGCTTATCACGCGCTGGCAGGCGCTTCGCAATGAACTAAAAAGAGTAAAAAGGTTCGCCTCGCACGTCTTGGTATTATACAGAGTGTAACAAAAATGGTGGTGATCCGTTTAAGGGCGTACTCAGTATCGTATTCTTATCAGTAGGCCTAGCACATGATGGCCGCGGGAGTATGTCGCCGCGAGATAGATGACACGTCTTTGTCTAATTGTATTAATGACATAAGGACAGGTAGTCTATCTCGCGGCGACATACTCCCGCGGCCATCATGTGCTAGGCCTGCAGGAAAAGGTAGAAGAAATTTTTTTTTTCGCTAAAAAAATTTTCACTTTTGTATGAGCCGGGCCGCGCGAATCGGTCGAATCTCCATACAAAGATAAAAAAAATTTTTGCAAAAAAAAATTTTTATCTTACTTTTTCCTGATGAGAATACGATACTGAATACGCCCTTAAACGGATCACCACCATTTTTGTTACACCCTGTATGAAATATGCTGGCTGGTTATGTAGTATTTATAACTAGAGTTTGACTGCTACTTAGAATAAAAGATCTTCAGAAAATATTTTAATTTGTATTTTTTAGTAGTCACAACCACCATTATTTTATACGGACAAAAATATTTACGATGTTGAGCACAAAATGAATTATGTATTTTAGCGCCCTTATTTTGTGCTTGCACTATTTTATTTTTTGTAATGCCTAGAATAGTCTACAAATCTTGATTATTTAACCTCCTGGTTATAAAATTGACTAGCTTAAAATTTTACTCCGAAAGTCAGAGTCCAAATCTCAAAATTTAATTTGTCTTGGACGGTATACAAATAGAGGTATATAGAATAAATGTACATATACTTCCATAGAAACTTCATGCAACGGTCTGCGATTAATGAAATCTAGTTAACCTATTTCCCTAAAGAGTCAAGAGAACAAAGCACAATTTAAAGGTCTTGCTTTTGACAATTTGAAGAGCTTTAAACCAGTTTCCCCAGAGATATGTATTCCCAAATGCTTTTACTCTTAACCGTCTCTGATACAACCGAGCTGCAAACCTATTGTTTTCCATGCTAGCGAACATGAGCGTTATTCTGATGGTCTACCAAGAAGAAGCGAACTGGTGAAAGAATGAAGTTTCTACTTAAGCAGGACATATCGTCAATTTTATTTCAGGCACGCAATCATATGTCGTCATCCTCCTTGCGTTATCCCGGCATTTGCCGCGGCTCATGGGAGCCTGGGGTCCGCTGTGACAACTAATCCCAAGATTTGGCGTAGGCACTAGTTTTACGAAAGCGACTGCCATCTAACCTTCCAACCCAAAGGGTAACTAGGCCTTATTGGAATAAGTCCGGTTTCCTCACGATGTTTTGCTTCACCGAAAAGCGACTGGCAGATATCAAATGACATTTCGCACATATGTTTTGAAAAACTCATTGGTACGAGCCGGGGGTTCGAACCTGCGACGTGCGGATCGTAAGTCGCACGCTCTTACCGCTAGGCCAATCAGCGCTTCTGCACGCAATCATATGTATCGGATGAAATTGATTCTACATACACCGTGTTTGTTTTGTTTTCCGTTAAATTCGGAACGTCGTTAGACTCATATTATTAAATTAATAATTAATAATTAATTATTTTTAATTTAATAATATGAGTGAAGATCGTGTTAGTTTAAATCAATATGTCGTTAGACTCACTAACGGCAACCTCTTGGTACTAACAGCAACACGCTTAACCTAACAATCGTTATACTTTATGCCTTTGTAAAAAGGATTACAACACAAGGATGTACGTACAGCTATAACAGGTTGTCGATTGTATTTAAGTATCGCTTTTTGTTCAATTATACAAAAATAGGTATTCCGTTTATTATTATTTGTTAACACAGGCAGCTTAAAGCTGATGTTACGTGCACGTCAATGTCCTGATGCACTTGTGTTTTGTCCATTCAATAAATATTTGTCGAGTATGTTTTTAAAAGAGTTCACTGATTACGGTTTCGGGCAAATGAAAATGAAAATGAAATATTTATTTTTCAAGTAGGCATATTACAATGCGCATATGAACGTCAAATAAAACTACGCCTCCTCTAAACCCTACGCCTCATCCTCGAGAAGATTTCAGTCCCCCCTCAGTTGGGAGGGGGGTATCCACTATGGGACCGGCAAGAAACATACTCTCCACACTCTCACTCACTCTCACTACGCGGTTAGATAAGAAGTGACCTCTAGGGTTGCTACTACTCTGTGTCCGTGTCAACTTCAGGGAATGTCCTCTCAATCTGTCACACACACTCCGAGTGAAAATGTCACTTAATGAAGTACATTATAATGTCCTGAGATTATTTTGTGCGTTTCTATCAAGTCGCCGCGTTGTCTTCGTTGCTCCAAGGTTGTTAGACCCAATTCTTTTAACCTGTCTTCGTAAGGTTGGTTGGGAAGAGATGGTACCAGTTTTGTTGCCCATCTTTGGATTTTTTCAATCAGGCTAATATCTTTTCGAAAATATGGATTCCAAATTTGGAACGCATACCTATTCCAGCAATGGTCTTACGTATGTCTTATAGATTGTAATAAAGAGCTTCTTGTTCTTATAGCGAAAGGCTTTTCTAATCATGAATAACATAGAGTTGGCCTTTTCGGTAAGCTGTAAAATGTGTTCTTCCCATTTTAAGTTAAGAGTACATTCCCTAAATATGGACTACCATAAGGATTTAATGAAATAAAACGCAGAACTTTGAAGTTAGACAAGCGTAATTAAAGTCAATCAGTCGAGAAACTATCTAGTGATTATATCTTATGCTAAAATTGCATCCAAAAAGCAAATCCTCTAAGAATATTTTTGTTTTTATAAAATGTGTCAAAATTGAGTGCTACAAAAGAAGAGCTTAATATGGACTACTGGGTATTTAATTCGGACTGGGGGTACAAAATATGGACCACGATACTTTTAGTGTGATATAAGCACAACTTTGCAAAAATATGTGAGGAACTTGTTAATGTAAATAGTCTTAAATGAGAAATAAATATGTTTTTTTAACCCCTCATAATATGGACCACTAGACCATATTTGAAACCTCACCACTGGTCCATAATAAGAACCAGTGGCATTTGAACGTTAAACATTTTTCAAAGATTATAGGTATGACGTGCAGTTACACATTAAATCAAGAACATTTACTAACAAATCTACGTTTCTAAAATATTGAGATTCAAGAATAAGCGACCGTAAATAAAGCAGTAATAATCTTACAAAACTCACCCAAAAATTACATCAAATGTGCTTATAATTTCAAAATGGCGATCACTGACACGAGCGGACATGTAGCTTCGCTGCAATCGACTGGCGGAGCGGGGCGACGCCAGGGCATCGAATGCTACTAACTTCACTACGATAACAGCGACATCTAGCGAATAATTGCCATAGTCCATATTATGTGACTAGTCCATATTTAGGGAATTTACTCTATTAGTTATAGTGACTACAAGATCTCGCTGAGAAGCAACTCTCTCCAAACTTTTAGAGTCAATAAGAGTTTCATACATAACTAATAATTATTAAATAACTTAAGAATTAATAACCTTAACAATACTTCAAGCGAAACCAAATGTAATTCCAAGGCCGTGTTCTATGAAAAACTGGATTCGCGTGGCCTCGCGCCACCAACATGAACAACAAATACAAGATTTGCTCTGAACTCCAGGAGATAAGAGCGAACAAGCACAATAACTTGCTTTCCCGCCCTCCATTTGTTTTCTTTCCACAGCTTCAGAGGGATAAGGAGCACACAGTTATCTTACCGATTTTTAACCGACTTAAAAAAAGGAGGAGGTTCTCAATTCGACTGAACGATTTTTTTTTGTATGTATGTTACTCGATATCTCCGACAATCGTGGACCGATTTTCAAAATTTTTTTTTTGATCGATCAGGTATAACCCCGAGATGGTCCCATTGGCACCAAGTCGGGGTCTGATGATGGGATCTTGGAGAAATCGAGGTAACTCTTCAAATGTTATAGGCACATGTAATGTTTTTAGTGTATTTTTCAAAGGTACACCAGTATTTACGCCTGATCGTAATAATTTTATGTGGCTGAGCTGATGATGGAAGGTCAACTCAACAATAATTGATTTGGCTTTTTAGTTTCTCTGTGTTGTAACACGCTTATTTTTGAAGGCGATTTTATTTTATTTTTAAAAGTTTATATTGTGGAAAAATCAGGTTAGATACCTTTCGTAAGCTTTTGTAGCTATCACTCTTCTATAGTGGTGCGACAGAGATAGACTGCGTTTCGATCGTTAAGTACTTAGCGTCAACGATTGTCAGTTCGGCTAGGCCGACTATACCTAATGTTATTTTCTTTCAGGATTGTTTTTCTTGTAAATAATGATGCGGAAAGTAGCAGTGTCTTCGTACTCTTAAAAGGTCGGCCACGTAGAATTCAGTCCATACCCGTCAGGCGAGTGTCGTCAAGTTATTTCTCATTATATAAAACCGACCAAGAGCGTCTCGGGCCACGCTCAGTGTAGGATTCCGTAGTTTCCCGTATTTTTCTCAAAAACTACTAAACCTATCAAGTTCAAAACAATTTTCCTAGAAAGTCTTTATAAAGTTCTACTTTTGTGATTTTTTCATATTTTTTAACATAATTATGGTTCAATAGTTAGAGGGGGGACACTTTTTTTCCTTTAGGAGCGATTATTTCCGAAAATATTAATATTATCAAAAAACTAATTTTTGAAACCCTATTCATTTTTAAATACCTATCTAACAATATATCACACGTTGGGGTGGGAATGAAAAACAAATCTGTCCCCACTTTACATGTAGGGGGGGGGGTTACCCTAATAAAACATTTTTTTCCATTTTTTATTTTTGCACTTTGTCGGCGTGATTGATATACATATTGGTACCAAATTTCAGCTTTCTAGTGCTAACGGTCACTGAGATTATCCGCGGACGGACGGACGGCCAGACATGGCGAAACTATAAGGGTTCCTAGATGACTACGGAACCTAAAAAGGTTGATTTCATGTGTCTACTTTTGTGTCTATACTATATTTATAGACGCATCAATAAGCATCACTAATATTGAACGAATTATCTAGGGTGCATAGGTGTATTTTCGAAAGTCGTCTAATTTCGAAAGTCACTTAAAAATCACCATTATTTCCATCGATCAATATTCCCCTCTCGAGATTACCAAAGCATTTCTGTCATTCGGAATTACGCCGTGTCTTGCGTGGGCGACGGTCGCGCGACCGTCGCCGTCGCGTCTCATACTTCCATATCGATAAGGTTTGATTTCGTATGCGTCGCATCGCCGTCGCGCGACCATCGCGCGACCGTCGCCCACGCTAGCCACGGCGTTACTCCAATGCACCTTACCTTTTTATTTTCATTTCGAAATGTACCTACACAGCTGAGTTTTGCAGAGGCTAACAAAAATGTAGTAAATGCATGAATATTCAACAGCAGTCGTTGCATGTTACAACCTCACACGCGATTAAACAATATGGTTATAGCCATAGCAGCGAGGTCGATGAATGAGCTGTGTCATAACAATGATCATTTGGATCTGCACCTAATGAAACCCGCATTAGTAAAGAACCTTTTAGTATCTAGTTTCTTTGCTCCCCCGCCAGCAACTTTTTTAATAAGTTTAATATGTATCAAACCAATACCTCATTATTTTTCCGTGGCATGTCCTGACGCTGCTATCTCATTAATCTCTGATTGTTTTGTGCTAGCCTGTAAATTACCTTCGCATCCTATCTGTGGAAACCTATAATTGACTTTTCAGATACACATTTTTGCTAACTTAGTTTTAGATATTTAAGCTGTTGGTTTTCCGAATAAAATAAAATAAATATGTGGGATATGGGTTAAATTGTGGTGTAGGCGAGAGGCTGGCAACCTGTCACTGCAATGCCACAGTTTCGTTTTCTTTTAACCTCTTATTTGCCAAGAGTGGCCCTGAAGCTTTAGTAGTTTCGTGTGCTCTGCCTACCCCTTTATGGGATACAGGCGTGATTGTATGTATGTATGTATGTAATAAAATAAAATAATAATATAACAGCAAAAATGTGTACGTACCTACCTCTCGACTACCGTTTATTTTTTAAAACTAAAAAAACACACTTTAATGGCAATCGAACTAAAAAGGCAATCGAAAAAAAGAGTAAGTAAAAAATATTTTTAGAGTATAAGGGCCACTTGCACTAACGAAAATGGAAGGTTAACCTGAGGGTTAACTCACCATTTTATATGGAATTTGACAAGCACTCTAACCCTGAGTTAAGTGGTTGGCGTAAGTGGGCCTAAAGGAGTTTGTATTACTGAAATATGAAATACAACAATCAATTATACAGGGTGGGGCCTGTAACAAAAGCGAAAAATTAAACTGTAGGCTAAACTCCTTAAATGACCAACATTTCTTCAGCGACTTTTAAAAATTATGAAGTCTTTAATTTTTAATACAAAATAAGTATTAGCTATTATTGTTGGCATTGACGTTGTCTTTTTTTATACTACGTCGATGGCAAACAAGCATACGGTCCGCCTGACGGAAAGCGGTCACCGTAACCTATGAACGCCTGCAACTCAAGGAGTGTCACATGCGCGTTGCCAACCCAACCTAAGTGTTAAGTACACAGCAAAAAAGAGTGTACAAGTTCCAAGGAGGGTTCGAGTTGCCGACGACTCAAAAACAATAAACGGAACAAATTAATTCCGTAGATCCTTCCGTCACCAGCACACCGCACCCTCGTTGAGCTCTGGCAGCCTTATTTCAATTTCAATTTCAATTTCAATGATTTATTTGCAGAAAAAGGATTACTTACTCACCGGCAGGAACACAACACTATGAGTAGGGTCTAGTGCTATTTGGCTGCGGTCTTGTAAGGCGGAGGTACTTCCCCAGTAGGGCTCTGCTCTAGATTCAAGCGAGATGATATCCGCTGTGCTGTGCCCTACCACACAAAGCGGAATATCTATATATCTATCATTCGCTATGCCCTACCTCCTACTAAACTGTCTGTCACACTTTAGACTTCACAGAATTCGCAATACCTACATTATCTCTTAGGAAAAACTTTCAAGGCTGATAAAAATCAAATTACAAGTTCTTTTTAAAAGTTGCTGAACAAATGTATAAGGAGAATAGTCTACAGTAAATTTTTTGCTTTTGTTACAGGGCCCGGTGAGTCAGGGACAGTCAAAACGACGAGGTCACTCCGAGAAGCCTGTGGAGACACCAGGAGGATCCTGCGCTTCTGGGCGGAGTTAGGCTGGCTAGACCCCTAGCTGGCAAATACAGCACGCACAATGGCCTCTATCTTTGAGGCTAAGTGCGGAAATCGGAGCCCATAACCATAACCATAACCAGGGCCCGGTGAGACATTAACATAAAGTCAAAGAAAATGAAATAGCGGCTGGTCAGTACGTACGTTATCTATTCTCGGATTAGCAAAGGAATGTTCTGGTTTTGATTATGTTCTTAAGTTAACAAACCTGCAAATGGAACTTGTTCTCCACATCATGAGGCCCAAGGCCGAGAGCCAAGCCCATGTAAGCTACCGTGAGCGCCGCAGACATAGCCAGTGCTATGGAGCGGGCTATGGGCATCATTGTGTGCACCATCTGTAACAAAATTAATATAATATTGTTAGTATTTTTAGGGTACCGTACCTCAAAAAGGAAAAACGGAACCCTTATAGGATCATTCGTCCGCTGTCACAGCCAATTTTCTCCGAAACTACTGAACCGATTAACTTGAAATTTGGCACGCATATGCAAACCTGTGACCCAAAGACGGACATGTAATTTAAATTAAGAAAATTTAATTATAGGGGCCACTTTTGGGGTGTAAAAGTGAAAATTAAAAATAAAAGTTAAATATATAAAAATAGTTTTCAATCTATAGATTACAGGAAAACCTATTACACAAACAGAGTATTTAAGCTCGTGTAGGCGAACGCGTAACATGCTTGTATGAGTGAGATAAGAAAAGTTGACTGCACGGGTATCATGGTCGCGCGATAGACGATAAAATATCAGGCCGTCCCTATCGCACTATTAGTAAGTGCGATAGGGACGGCCAGATGTTTTATCTCCAAGAAAAACTTTTCTGGAATTGGCAAATCTAATAGTTATCAATCAATGACCTTAGTCTATGAGGCCTTTGTGCAAATTTTCAGCTTTTTATGAATCAACATCTTCAGCCCGCGCATTAGGTTTGAAGTTTTGAAAATCTCATACAGACCTGAAAATTCAACTTTCTGGTAAAGAAACATTTCGGCAGTACTATATATGTTTATTATATATTATATGTTATTGATACTTACATATCATTATAAGAAAATACCAAAAATTGTGAAAGTAGCGTTAAAAATCGCCAATTTCAGTATTTTAGAGGCTATTTTGGCCAATGTACTGAAACTAGGCGAACTTAGGCGATTGTTGACGCTATTTTCGCAACTGTTTATGAGTGGTTTTCTCGTGGTTTTCCACTCTTTTTTCCTGGGGCAGCCATTTTGTTACGATTTTTGACCAGCATCGAGCGATTGTGATTGTGACGTTTGCTTTACCCTGATATCCACACTTCAGTCAGACACAAGGCTCTCAAACACATAAAGGTTAACCGTTCGTTTGTTGCAACGGGAAATAGGTTATACTAAATTCATGTTGCAAAGCCAGAGGGAGACTGGTTTTCTCTGCGAATTATCCATACTGTCGCTGTCAGATACATCTACAGACTTAAGAAAACAATAGTACATTACGAAACTAGTGCGAAAAAAAGGAAGTTTGAAACGAGTGGTGATAAATTAAAACACGACCTAAGGGAGTGTTTTAAATCGTCACGAGTTACGAATTTTCTTTTCGCACGTGTATCTTACGACGTTTTTCAGTACAGATGACCCTCCGAAGTTTCGACTTGGCATATAATGAACCACTTCTCGCACTAGTGCGTAAAATAAGGATCATCAGCACGGGAAGCATGGTCGCGCGATAGACGATAAAATAGCAGGCCGTCCCTATCGCACTATTTGTAAGTGCGATAGAGACGGCCTGATATTTTATCGTCTATCGCGCAACCATGCTTCCCGTGCTGTACTGAAAATATATTTTTTCAGTATAGATGGTGTTTTTTTTACGCACTAGTGCGAGAAGTTGTTCATTATATGCCAGGTCGAAACTTCAGAGTGCCATCTGTACTGAAAAACGTCGTACGATACACGTGCGAAAAGGAAATTCGTAACTCGTGTCGATTTAAAACACTCCCTTCGGTCGTGTTTTAATTTATCGCCACTCGTTTCGAACTTCCTTTTTTACGCACTTGTATCGTAATGTACTAATCTGTACAGTCTTCTTCTCATACTCGTAGCAGAATCGTATTTCGGAAATTTTTGTTCACATGTGTCAATACAACTGAACACTTACATTACCTACAAAGTAAGAGTATCAGGAGATCGGCTACTTTTCACAATGAAATCCTACTAATATTATAAATGGGAAAGTGTGTGTGTCTGTTTGTTTGTCCGTCTTTCACGGCAAAACGGAGCGACGAATTGACGTGATTTTTTAAGTGGATATAGTTGAAGGGATGGAAAGTGACATAGGCTACTTTTTGTCTCTTTCTAACGCGAGCGAAGCCGCGGGCAAAAGCTAGTAATTATATATTACTACTAAAATACTCCCAAATTGACCGCTTGCTCTGTACCCATTAAAGATGCGAGAAAACGTAGTTAACTAATATACTTGAAACAACATACATATGTATATTATAAGATACTAAATTACTAACTACCTTTTTCCCGCGGCTTCGTCCGCGTACTAAAATTAATCTTATTCAAACGTTGAACTTTTGGGCCCTCATTTTACCCCCTTAGGATGTGAATTTTGAAAAATCCTTTCTTAGTGCTCCTTTACACCTTATAATGAACCTACGTGCCAAATTTGGAATCTCTAGGACCAGCTGTTCCGGCTGTGCGTTTATATGTCAGTCAGTCAGTCAGTCAACAGTCAGTTCCTTCTTTTATATATTGAGATCATTCATTCATTAATCAAGTTTCAAAAGTTTTAATGTCGTCACCCTATCTTAAAGAATGAAAATCTCAAATACGTTTTACAATAATATCATTGTTCTCTCTTGAGACTTTAAAAACCTATTATCATACGCATGATAACGCGTAATTAGGCCATTAGCATACTTCTAAAGCCTCATTTGTAATCTCAACCAAAAAAATACGTGGTGTAACTCATTATTTGCTCTTTGTTTTAAAGCTAGGGATCGCAAACCGCGATGCGAGACCGTTTCTTTTATTTTTCCATTAATATTTTAGTTAGTTTCTAGAATGCTGTGTTTTAGCGTTTTTATTTTACACTTTATTAACGAACATGTTGGTGTTGAAATAGCGTTTTTTTTAACACGATCACAATACAAATAATTATTAAGTACCATCCTTCGTAATAAACATGATCGCCATAAATTTTATGAATGTTATTCATATCTTGCACAGTAGATAACAAACAGTAAATTATGTGTGTAAAGACTATCCCCCTTATTCAGAAACGTGCTCTAAAGTTTTCAAGCCGATAAAGTTCGTTTGTCCCTTTCCGACGTATCGGTGTGATAAAAACTTTTTAACAAAAAATAAAACCGCCTTCAAAAATAAGCGCGTTACAAAACACGGAGAAACTAAAAAGCCAAAAATAATAAACCTTTCAATTCAGATTTCTTATCGTATTGCAATAAGCTAAACATCCAAATTATAAAGAAATCAATTATTTTTTTGGTCGGTACCAGACCTGTTCGTCGCCTTGCTATTGCCTGTTTGCCCCACCCAACCATATACAGGCTGGTACCGACTCCAAAAATAATTGATTTGTTTATAATTTGGATGTTTAGCTTATTGCAATACGATAAGAAATCTGAATTGAAAGGTTTATTATTTTTGGCTTTTTAGTTTCTCCGTGTTTTGTAACGCGCTTATTTTTGAAGGCGGTTTTATTTTTTGTTAAAAAGTTTATTTATTTGTTGATTTTTAGTGGTTCCTAGTGATATTATATGTATCAGTCCGAATACATGTACAGTAGTGAAAGAATTATCCTTAAACTCCTAACCATTGAGGAGTTGACCTACCATCATCAGCTCAGCCACATAAAATTATTACCATCAGACGTAAATACTGGTGTACCTTTGAAAAATAGACTAAAAACATTACATGTGCCTATAACATTTGAAGAGTTCCCTCGATTTCTCCAGGATCCCATCATCAGACCCTGACTTGGTGCCAATGGGACCATCTCGGGGTTATACCGGTTCGATCAAAAAAAAAATTTTGAAAATCGGTCCACGATTCTCGGAGATATCGAATAACATACATACAAAAAAAAAATAAAAAAAAAAATAAAAAAAAAACATTCAGTCGAATTGAGAACCTCCTCCTTTTTTGAAGTCGGTTAAAAAAGGACAAACGAACTTTATCGGCTTGATAACTATAGAGCAAGTACGTTTATGAATAAGGGGGTATACATATATAATAGTAGAGAATAAACGCCAACCATTGTATTCTATTACTCTCTCTCAGCACAGACTCTACAAGATTATGCTGGAAAAAATCCCAGCCACCCACGACGCAGAAGATTGAAAATAATTACATTCTAACAACGCGGTCGAATAAAAACAGCTGAATATCCAACCTTTCGAACGTTGTTCCTACAATCGCTTACCAAATGAAGACGAAGCAAATGTTGCAACTGGCCAGTATAAGACAGCTTTGTAGTTACATACAAAATCTATAGAGTTTAAAGATAAAGTTACACTGGTTTTAGCAAATTGTCGCAAGCAAAGGGAAACATGCCAATTTGTATCCAGCCAGTGAAAATAAAAACAGTCGTTGAAAAAGAAATGCATTCCAAATTCAATTTGCAACGTTCGCTTGTGCATACGTTAGAAACGTGGCTAGCCGCAGAACTAGAATGAACCTTGTTAAAAAAACCGGCAAAGTGAGAGTTGGACTCGCCCACCGAGGATTTTTACAAACTTTATTTCGAAATAGTTAACATGCGTAGCGGGTCACAACTGGATGAGACTAGCCCAGGGGGCCGATTTTTGAGTCTCACGCGTTCGAATTCAGAAAATTGTCACTGAAAATAATAAGTAAGTCACCGTTTTCAATCGGTATTTTAGTGACAAAATCCCATAATATGCGAGATTCAAAAATCGCCCCCAGGACCGGGAAAAGTGGCGTACTAGAAGAGAGGCCAATGCTCAGCAGTGGGCGATATGATTATGATGATGATGATGCGTAGCAAATAGATAGTGTGGTAATGCAGTCAGTATTTTTGGGACTTTTGCACCGGGCACATGTCGTCTTAGGGATTAATGGAAGCGTGTAGGTATTGCTAGGATTTTGGACAAAGCTTGTTGCGGATTTTATTATGTACACTTTTGACGAAGTTTGGACGAAGTTTATTGCGGATGCTTCTTGTACCTATGCTGATGCTTTTGACGAAGCCTGCGCTGTGGATTTGGATGATGTTTTGTATGTTTTGGATATGAAATTAATGCTTATTTACATTATCTCATGTTAATCGATATCCGAATAAAACCTTTCAATGTTTTTAACAAACATAATAAGTACATATACCTATGTAGTTTGACCTTATTGCGATTTCCGTTAATCGTTAACCGTTAATTTAGTGAAACTATGGAAAAGCGTGTAAATGAGACCCATGAGTAAAAAATAGATAGCGTTTTTACCAAACATAGCTAAAACTTATTGCAATTTCTAAATTAAATTCCGAACACAAACCAATTAATAAAGAATAGCGTCGGCAAAGAAAATTGAAACAAGTATCGTTTGCGACACCACTGTCTTTAATCTAAAACAGACGTCAGTTAGTACGACGCTTGTATGGAGTTACGTTCTTTTTGTTATACGTGGAAATAAAGTGTAAAGTAGTTGTGGAAGTTGCAGTTGACAAGGAGGTTATTGTAACCGCTCGAGGAGTCAAACGTCAAACAGTAACCAATAAAATAAGAGAACTTCCATACATATATTACATTCAGTAATTGGGCGACCGAGCTTCGCTCGGTTCTATTTTATTATACTACGTCTTTAGATTAAATAAAAACTCATATAAATACAAAAAAAAAATCTGGTCTGGATTCGAAACTCTGACATGACACCTGCGATATGCCTGCGAATATCAGACCGACCGACCCTCTTACGGCGGAGCTACGCGACGCCGATGCGCGGATGACGAAATTAGCGACCATATTTTGCGTTTACTACTAAAAAGCGCATGAAAACTCGAAAATTCGTCAAAAATAAATAAATAATGACTGATTTCGAGGTCACGATATACTGGCTCTCGACAAACTCCGAAGTTTCGAGTCCTTCGTGTTGTTCTTAAAGAATAGCTACAACACAAGGACGGGAAATTATTTCAAGTATGAAATTGCTTCAAGAGGTGTGTTTGTGAAGTTACTTATGAAATGAAGTTTAAGTATTTTTTATTATTGAGTTAAGTTTTTTTTTACAAGACAAATAGTTAAACAGAATTAGAATAGTTAACAGAGTTAGTGTTACGCCGTGGCTTGCGTGGGCGACGCCGCGCGATGGTCGCGCGACGGCGATGCGACGCGTACGGAATCAAACCTTATCGATATGGAAGTATGAGACGCGACGGCGACGGTCGCGACCGTCGCCCACGCAAGACACGGCGTTAGAGTGAACAGGCATCTTCTGGGCGAGCTCTCACTCTATCGTAGGCCACGTCTTTGCCTTTGACTAGTCTGTGGCCAAGAGTAAGCCCATTTCTAATAATAAAAAAAAGTATGCAATGTCACAGTTTCGTTTTCTTTCAACCCCTTATTTGCCAAGAGTGGCACTAAAGCTTTAGTAGTTTCATGTGTTCTGCCTACCTCTTTATGGGATACAGGCGTGATTGTATGTATGTATGTAAAAAAAAGTATGCGGCAGTTTTATCAGTTTATTTGGTCTGAAGCATGAAGTAACCCGATATGGGATGGTCAGAATGAGTTGCACCATAAGGCTTGCTTTTGCACGTCATTTTTTGATACCGGAACCCTAATAATACGTCTTGTAAAATTATAAAAAATGCAAATGGATGTCACACTGTTGTGATAGATACATATATACACGTTCGAAACACCTAATTCTTGTAAAGCGTGTATACAGCTTCCTCGTAGTAACGGGCGTTCTCGATCATCGTTAAAAATTCAGCGGATTTTCCCGGCCTATCTCGTGGGGAACATCAATAATATAAGATAAGCATAATCAGTTGGGGAAATACTATCTTAGCTATCATTTTACTTATTACTTGTGGATATACACCGGAAACTTTGACTGTATCAATTTATTATTGAAACGAATCATTCGTTTCTGCGTGAATAAGGCAAATCTTCAATTAACGATTTACAAATGAACACACATGAACATGCTGGAAAGTGCACTTTCCGCTCGTACGTCGAAGGTCTAACTTTTTATATTTTGCTCTTATTTACTGCTCAATATTGTAAAATACTCATACACGTACGAATAACTTATTCACAACTTTATCGACACTTGTTGCCAATAAAATTAGCAATTTTTGCTATTTTTCGCACATGCGTAGATTTTATTAGTTAAATTTCAATTTCACCTTGTTTTTGCAAAACAATATTTAGGCATTCTTCATAGAGCCTGTTACATGAAGTTGAAAGGGGTAACAAATGGACCGCGCCGGCAAACTCAAGGGCGGAAAATTGAAAAATAAATCCCGCCAATCGTACTACACCAGCCGGCCTAGCCAAAGTGATAACTCCTCGACGCTACGTGACGTGGCGATCGAAACTCAATCTGCAGGCCTATGATGCTTGCAATTTTATCACTAATCTACGTGGATAAAGCAACCGTTACGTTTTGGAAAGTAGGTATGTCAGTGTGAGAGTGATATATGTCTTAATCCACGTTGATCAATGATAAAATTGCAAGCATGATAGCCCCGCTGGCCAAAGTATAATAAATAGTACTATCTCTCGGTTACCTCATAGTAACCGCCTGTCAAACACGCGACCAGTCGACCTGGTACGTGTTCGCATACATGAGCTTAGACTGTGTGCGTAGGAACGCGCCTCTTTCATATATTTGATCACCAGTGTCTGAGGTGTAATCTGGCTCTGTCTCGCCACCATAGAAGAGCGATAGAGAGAACTAGCTACAATACACTTACAAAGCGTATACAATTGTGATATTGGCTAGGTTCCCAGGGTTGTTAGTGAGTTATTATGGGCAACTTACTTAGATATTTTTGGGTACGAAAAGGTTTTGTTTTTTTTTTTTTTTTTTACTACAATTTGCCTAGTGCTCATTTTTCTTACGAGCCTACAATATTTTTCCGAGATACAATCCAATTTTTACTACTCTAGGAATTGAATCATGAAAATCTTTTCTGTTTCATTTCAATAATCTGTTACGAATCTAAAGGTTTATGTTGTGCATGTGTTCATTTACTATAAATTTGTATTTAAAAAATAAAAATATACAAAGTTTTAATTGTTATTTGAAATGCCATTCCATGAGAATAAACAACTCCATCATTTGAAAATTGAAACAGTTACGAAATAATGATTTTATTGAAAAATAAATTCAAATTAAAACACGATTCTACGAAAAAAGCTTTATTGCATAAATGTTTTGATGTCGTTTGGTTAATTGAAAATGCGCGGTGGATTATTTTTTATGAAATATTACCTGAATTCGGTAACCAGAATTAATAAAAAAACTTTAATAGTAGAATATTTGGTAATGAAAAGAGAAATATTGTGAAGAAAGAGATATGTATTGCGAGAGCCTTTTTTTAGGGTTCCGTAGTCAACTAGGAACCCTTATAGTTTCGTCATGTCTGTCTGTCCGTCCGTCCGTCCGTCCGCGGATAATCTCAGTAACCGTTAGCACTAGAAAGCTGAAATTTGGTACCAATATGTATATCAATCACGCCAACAAAGTGCAAAAATAAAAAATGGAAAAAAATGTTTCATTAGGGTACCCCCCCTACATGTAAAGTGGGGGCTGATATTTTTTTCATTCCAACCCCAACGTGTGATATATTGTTGGATAGGTATTTAAAAATGAATAAGGGTTTACACAGATCGTTTTTTGATAATATTAATATTTTCGGAAATAATCGCTCCTAAAGCAAAAAAAGTGCGTCCCCCCCCCCTCAAACTTTTGAACCATATGTTTAAAAAATATGAAAAAATCACATAAGTAGAACTTTATAAAGACTTTCTAGGAAAATTGTTTTGAACTTGATAAATTCAGTAGTTTTTGAGAAAAATACGGAAAACTACGGAACCCTACACTGAGCGTGACCCGACACGCTCTTGGCCGGTTTTAATTTAAACATTATATCAAAATGCATTCCATATTACTACACAGATTTCCTTCTAATCGACACTTCCTGCCTCGCACAGCTAAACTGTGGAATTATGGAATACCTCATAAAAAAATATTAAGTAGGTATTCAATATTTTAGTGCAATAAAATTAAAAAATAAACTTATCGAGTCAGCACAGCCACTCCGAGCATAGCCCTAGTTTTATTGCTTTATTTGCATTATAATTCCACATTTAGTTGAAGTTAAATTATAAACAAAAACAAATATCAACACACACAAACTTTGATGCCAAGAAAAGCAATATTAAATTAGCAGCGTTCGTGTTAATCCATTTATCCCACTTGGGACCATTCTCTGATGAAAAATAAGAATTGTTCTATCCCGCAAGGTGCGATCTCTCACTGCTAGTGTAGGTCATAGTCAAACCTGTTATTATTTTATTCATACTAATTTTCATTTGATTTCATCAAATCAGGGTTGCCGAAAGTACATCTACCGTATTGTCTAAGTGGTGTTATCCTAGCATAGTATCAACATACATTATATACCTACGTATAGGCTAGAAGCAACATAATTGGCGCCCAACGTGGATCATTACAATGAGCAGAAGATGAAAAATTATATTTTATTTTCTAAATTAATTAAATTATTCGAAGGAAATTGAGTAAAAGCAACTTATTTAGCGATTTTCGCCGCTCGCCTTCTAATACGCCTTATTTTTCTTGTTTATGTTTTCTCGAATTATATTGAATGTTTTCAATGAATAGCTAAGATTTATAAGCAATACTGCTTGAACTACCTCGAAATGTGAATATATAATTAAATTCTAGTTAGTCCTTTATTTAAGGCACCTCATTTCCTTCAAAAGGGCTCAAGCCAGTTCTGCTTGTAATTATACTCAGTACGCTTAGCGGCCGGAATATTTTAATTAAAAGGCCTATTTTCTATAGACAAACTCACTATATAGTGTAAGCATGATAGGTATTCCTTGGATCAGTGGTAGACATTCTATTGTTAGGATTCAATCTACACTGGATTTGGATTATACATTTTAGTTATAATAAGTAGTATCGACGATCAAAGTATCGTTGGGTTCATGCTGTTTAAGCCATAGAAGTAGAATGACAAAGAAGAATTATCAAAATATCAAAAGTGAGACCAAAACCAGGAGTACTAAATTCAGATTTTCAAAACAAGTTCGACAAAAAAAATCTTCGTCCATTATTATTTAACCAGTTTCACTTTTTTATTTCAATTCTAAAGTCTCGTCTTACAAATATTTTCTACTTCGTCACACAAATGAAATGTTCATATTAATAATATGTGCTGACTTAATTCCTTTTGGTGTAAGTCATACTCGTTTAGTTAAGTAATACCTATTACCGCTAAGTAAGCCACTAGGAGTAAAATGGTATTTTCATTCGCTATCTGAACTTATCTTTATGTAGGAAACGTCTTTCTGCACTTTACTTAGCTACTTACAGCTAAGTCTTTACACACACAAGCATAAGCCTTAACACACAAGCACCACAGAGCTTACAAATATACTTATAAGTTAGTTTACCGGAACGGCAGCGTAGGTCTACGTTAATGTGAATACATACGGTATTCAAGTTAATGTTTATGTTAAAATACTTACTTTATTATATTATATTATATTACGTGAGAAATACTTACTTGTTGTTTACTTCAGACTTTTACCGACATTGATTTGTATGACCACGGCGGTCGGTAAATGGTCTATCAGGCAGAAGTTGTAGAGAAGTTCTAGGAAAAACTTATACCCTAACTTGCTTAACCTAGGTTTTAAAGTAGGTACTTCGGGGTTTACAGTGACATATGTGACCAGTGGATACTCCATGTAATAATACAAACATGGGAAAATATCGATTAGTTAAATTTCCGCAAGTCGAAATTGCCCCCTTGTACCTTTGACTTTTACGTGATTTAACAACTTATATATTAGGTATATATTATAAACTGGCCAGTGATTGACCTTAGTCGCACCTGATGGAAAGTGACGACAAGGCCGAAGTTGTAGCTCACTGGTTCAATAACTTGAATACACCCAGATTGTATTCGGCCGGGAATACAGACGAGGGAATATTTTCGAGTATTTTAAGTACCGAGGCAAATCGTTCAAAAATAAATTCATGCTTATACGATTTGAATTAAGTATATCAAATTAAATACTTTTCTCAAACATGGTATGAAATATTGATGTTATGTGCCTTATAATTGGCAGCGAAGTATGACCTTGCAGGTGCGGCTAGGACGATTGATAGATAATGGAATTTCATACAAACCTTGCAGGCCAAGGCCGGCAAAGTCCTCTTTTTTAATTTCCAAACACAGATAATTGTGACATAACATCCAGGTATTTAGCCAATTAAAAAAAAACGTACCGACTGCAACTGGTACGGGCCCTAGACAATATTTGATTTTGGGTGCGTTTTCATACAAAAAAAATTTTTTCGTTTTTTTTTTAATTTTTTTTTAACTTTTTGTTTTTTTATAAGGACTGTATCGTTAATTATAGGGACACAACAAACCTCGTCTAAATGTTGACATGTGCATAATTTTGTATTATTATGGTCCGAGAGTATGATCTGAAGGTATTGGTAAGTACTATTTGATATAAGAAGGTCTGATATTTTTTTTATTTTAGGGACTTTATGGTACTTTCATTAAGGTCTAGCAAATACATTTCGGACAACCCCTAATCTGGCTTAATTTGAGAATATCTCAAAGACTTTTTGTACGATTTCGACAAACAAAGGTTAATATGCTGCCAAAATATATTTTTTAAGGGTCCTCTTCATGGTTGTTCAATTGGGTACTTGCAGAATAAATGCGGTGAATTTATATAATTAAAAAAAACGCATTTTTGAGCAACGTTCCGGTTTGCCGTAAATTTTTGATACAAGCAGGATGAGAGAAATAGATAAAAAAATTAGGCATAGGCCAATGTCTAATAGACATTCATGGTATTTGAACAGTGCCTAAACCAGATCGATATAAACAGTGTATGATAGTTAAATTCGACATCAAAGTCGGAGTTAACGTAAGCACCATGCCACATTCTCTAAATGGCCGCCATACACAGATCATGAACTTTATTTTTTTAAATAACAGTGGCTAGACTATGTCTAGATATTCTGCTTTGTGGATCATGTGTCGTTGAGGTTCGCACTGTACAATTTTTTTTCGCAATTGTGTCGTCTTGTACGCTCTTTGTGAATTTTCTAGTAGCATTTGTCCGAAATCGTAATTGGTACTCGGGAGGATTAAGTCAATGCTGTCTAAACCACATGCTTTACGTCGAGTTTCTAGGACAAAATGCGTATCTTATTATGTGCCTTATTAAAGCCCATGTCTTGTTATAAGAAAAAAATATAACAGCAAATAAATACGGCTACTCAAAGTTGTCCCCATATTTAACGATACAGTCCTTAAGCGTATACGGGGAATCAAAGGGGAACGAAAATTCGATTATTTTTGCGCTACGACGCACCGTTTAGGAGATACAGCCATCCAAAGTTACTATTTTCAGTAGACTTTATACAATACAATACAATACAAATCCACTTTATTGCACAACCTCAGAAATTTACATAGGAACACACACATTACAATAAATTTTATTACAGAGGTAAACAACAGGCGGCCTTATCGCTAAAGAGCGATCTCTTCCAGGCAAACTTTATTTATTTCATACCATGTTTGAGAAAAGCACTATACATACCTCGGCGGGAAATGGGGTTGCCCGCCTCAGACCTATCCGGCCTCGCTTCGCTCGGCCGTCTATATGTCTTCGGCCGGCAACCCCCTTTGTCCCGGCCTCTGTAGTAATGTACTATACCGTAATTACAATGAAACGAAACTCGCACGCGTGTTTTTGAACCATGCAAATGGACTGCGAAGAATTCAAACTTCAATAAAAAAAAAACAATGGGAAAACAATCGTTCATTTTCTTCTTTATTAGATACATTGGCCATCACAATGTCTGTCGGACCAGAAAACGCTCGGTTCGTGTTCAGCTATTAATGTGACAGGCTGTCAGGTAGGTAAACATTCACGCATTCTGAACAGGGTACGTAGACGAATGGCACAAATGCTCACGAAACGCTCAGGAAACGAAACGCTCGTAGATATCTATCCTATTGCGTATTGGAGCGACAGAGAGAGATTACCTTTCGCGGCGTTTCGATTTCGTTTCACGTCGCAGAAGAGCATTTCTTTTTTTTGCCACTTTTATGAAGTGTGATATTTTTGAAAAAAAAATATGCTATTTCTACTCAGAATTACTAGCCTTTTCAATCCTAGTAGTTAAAAAAATTGTCCCATACGATTTTTTTTTATTTTGTTACCGTTCTCCGTACATTTTGTATGGGGTAACAAAAGGGGAAAGTAACAAAAATGTATGGAAATTCTGGGACACTTTTTGTCTCCCAGTGAGATTGAAAGTACTCGTGATTCTGAGTACAATTGACGTAAAATTCCCTAAAACAATAAAAAAAAATTGATGGCAAAAAAAAAATGTTCAGAAATGCCATTCGGCTACAGCACTAGGAACGTGAATTTCTGTAGGCCTTGAATAAGTAACAATCCTTGACGATACGTAGCGATCGAAACGATGTCTGTCTCTGTCACGCAACAGGCCCCGTAGCCGAATGGCATTTCTGCGACGCGAAACGCCACGCCACCGAAACGCCGCAGAAATGTAGTCTGGCACTTTCGCGCCAATACGCAAAAGCGATCGGGATAGATAGCTACGAAAGAGATATTAACGCGCGCGTTTCGTGAGCGTTTGTGCATTCGGCTACGCACACAGAAAAGCTATCTACGATACACTGACGAAGCGTTGTGACGTTGGCTAGGGTACCCTGATTACTGTTTGGCATTGAATAATAAATATTATTTGAAATACATACATACATACAATCACGCCTGTGTCCCATGAAGGGGTAGACAGAGCACATGAAACTACTCAGGTTTCAGTGCCACTCTTGGCAAATAAGGGGTTGAAAGAAAACGAAACTGAAATTGCAGTGACAGGTTGCCAGCCTCTCGCCTACGCCACAATTTAACCCCTATCCCACAGTCGCCTTCTACGACACCCACGGGAAGAAAGGGGGTGGTAAAATTCTTAAACCGTCAGCACACGGGCAAATAATTGTGTGTTAATCCAAGAAATTTATTATTTATCAACACAAATAAACCTTACTTGCCTTATTAATTGTCCCAGATGTTTTTATGAGTTCATACTTTTGCTACTTACTACTCACGATTAGTGGTAAACCTATGAACTTTCAATAAACATTGATCTTTTTTTTTTAAATTATAAATCGGCTTACTCTTGGCCACGTTATGGCTTAAACAGACCAGATGTGAGGGCCAGACACACTTCTCCGTATGACACACTTGCCCGTATTGACCTTATACCTAACAATATTTTGACGACCGGTCTGGCGCAGTCGGTAGTGACCCTGCCTGCTGCGCCGCAGTCCCGGGTTCGAATCCCGGTAAGGGCATTTATTAGTGTGATGAGCACAGATGGATGTTTTCTATGTATATAAGTATTTATATATTATATATATCGTTGTCTGAGTACCCACAACACAAGCTTTCTGAGCTTACCGTGGGCCTCACTCAGTCAATCTGTGTAAGAATGTCCAATAATATTTATGTATTAAAAAAAAAAATATATATATATATATATATTTTTATTCAGCCTTCGGATGACTAGATGAGAGTTGCCAATTTTTTCCCAGCGAATCAGCATTTAGAGGGGCGATACGGCCTTCCTTAACAATCATAACCTAGTTTTCTCAAATTAGTTTACGTCAAATTTACAATTAGTCTCAATTTAGATTGGACTGGTAAAGTAACTCTTTTATAGCTGACTGTTCTTTTTCTCCACGGGCAACTAATACTCATCGAGAAAGTTCTAAAAAACCTAAACAATGTTAGTTAGCATTGTTTCATCACCCTTCTTCGCCCTCGCTGAGCATAGGCCTCTCTTCTAGTACGCCACTTGTCCCGGTCCTGAGCTAGTCTCATCCAGTTTTAACCCGCAATTTTCTGGATTTGACACATTACAGATCGGTATAATATCTCAGTTAGATCTTACTCACATCTTAGAAACATAATTCGAATACGACAGCTAATCAACCGCAACACATCCGTAAACAGTAAACCCATAACTCAGATTTCCTAATTCTTAACGCCAAACCGCACCCAATATGTTCTTATTCCAGCCTAATCCGGATAATAACCGGATGAATGTCGCCGTCGCCGAGCCGTCCGGAATTCCCGGATAACAGGCGCCAGGCTCTCAAGGGATTTGGCTCTTAAAGTTCATTTACACGGTGCGAGCGTATGCGAGTTTCATCACATTGCGGTTTGATTGGCGTGTTGAATAGGGATGACGACTACATAAAAAAATTACATTCTGTTTAGTCCGTCAGTTAGATCGTCCAATAATACTGAACACATATTTTTCGCTTTTTCTAATTAATGAAAAAATACTAAGATATAGAGCATCAAAGTTCCGGAGTGGAGGCTTGTGACGTCACTTCTAAGTAAAAATTGTACCTTAGGCGTGACGTCACGCGAAACTTTAACGCACTGTGCCGTCGTCATTTTTCGTTTACGAGAAAAAAGAAAAAATACGCGTCTAATATTCTTTGATAATCTGATTAACGGACTAATTAGTTTTTTTTAGTCGTCCCGCCTATTGTATGTAGCCTTAACGGCCCAGCCACGACATTGGTCTAAGCGCGACTCACAGTGGTGAGCGGCAGCCATACGTGCGAATGAAAAGTCCCATCGCTGAGTCTCGCTCCAATGTATGGCCGCCGCTCACCGCTATAGCGCTTAGATCAATGTCGTGGCTGAGGCGTAACAGTCCGCAATGTAACAAAAATCGGATGAGAGTTCGCGGATCATCTGCATAAATGAGCTTTAGGGCCCATAATACAAGGCGCGCAAACTCGCGTACGATTTTATAGCCGGTCAAGCAAACCTTATTTATAAAGTTCTACATTTTTTTCATAAAACATAAAAAGTTAGAGGGGGGGACGCACTTTTTTTCCTTTCGGTGTGAAATTCAAATTCTCTATGGGACGATAAACATTCGCTTCGCCCATACATTTTTCAAATTTAGCGCCTTTTTCAGTCACATTATTTTCTTAACTTTCTATAGTTACATTGTGGATAATGGCGGTGTTATTTCTAATTCATCTGGCCTATCAAATGCCTCAATGCAATAAAACTCGAATGCTAAATCCCGCACCGTGTAAACCAGCCCTTAGGCTCTTAAGGGATTCGTGAGTATTTGCGATTTATTTATTGGTTGTTTGGGTTTACCTGAAAAGTTAAGCCTTGGAGATTTACACAATTATAGTTCGCGGCTCTTGAGGTAATGGTGAAGTGGAGATGTAAAGTAGGGTTTTGATGGTAAGGAAATATAAAATATAAAGCATAAATTATACCTTTACCCTTTCCCGCTTTTGGACTTGACGTAGTTTTATTCGAATATTCCGCATAAGATCATCGTGTTCAATGCAAGGGGTTAAGGATTTCTATTGGTAAAAACTTTATTGCACAAAAGAACAACTTAATGTACAAAAGGCGAACTTAATGCCATGAGGCATTCTCTACCAGTCAACCTTTGGGCAAAGCAGAAAAGATTGTAGGCGGTGCATTAAGAGACCAATTTTGAAATATCAATCAAAACCATATAGACATATAATATATTAACGTATATAGGTACAATTACATACTATTTATATTCGTAATCATTTCATTTTGAAATACAGCTACTTAAGAAGATTGAATCAACAACCTATATTGCTAGGGTATCCCATTCTGGTGCAGCTGGCAACAACGCTAGTACTCACCATTATGAGCGCGAAGAGCGGCAATAGGCTTAAATTTAAAGCTGCCTTCGTTGAAATTCACCGTTGTGCATACAGTACTAAAAGCTTCAGGTTGGAGTGCATACAGTACTAAAAGATGTGTGCAGCTGGGGTGCATACAGTACTAAAAGATGTTATAGGTACAAATATACTGTTTTTAGTTTATTTTAGCAATTGTACAATTAGAATAATAGTTTTGAACATGATAGTATGTAGATATTCGAGAGTACTAGGATAAAATTTGTTTAGATACCATATTGTGCAACACACCTCAATGATAAATAAAAATTAAGTATTTAAGTGTACTAGGTATATGACTATGACTAACATGTGTCGAGACTGTCAAGATAGAACCATTAACCTTTTGACCGCCACGGACGGCCACGGTGGTCACCGGAAATTCTTGCCAAGGACGCCAACGATACGGACATACGGACGGATAATTTCGCTCATATATTCGCGAATTCGCAATGCAATTCTGTTGCGATTGTGCCTGGGAGACGGAATACTCCGTCATCATCTTGCGTTTAAGGGTTAAGATCGTATTCCGGATTGAAAATCGTTCTGCATTCAAGGACTCTCAGGTATGAAAAAAAAAAAAACTTACGCACGAGCGGGTTAGTGAAGAGCACCCCCAGAATTCGGGCAAACTTTGTAAATGTTCTTTAGTACAGCATTCCTCACCTATATTTCATTCAGCAGCATTCATTCCTTACCTATATTTTACCGATTACTAAACAACGAAGCCGTGAAATAACGGATGGACAAACTTTGAGACATTTATCACCGCTTAAAGTAGAGCCAAATATTATTAACATGACTGTACTGTTGGTCATTACCGAACGAAAAACGTTAGAAGACGTTAATAACAGACGTTTTAATTACCCACGTGAGTTGAATTTTCATAAAAGGTGTACCAAAATGCGAATGTTTCTATGCAACCTGCTATTGAATCAGAAGAAAAGTTAGCACCCGTATCGACGAATCTTAATTAGTAGAGAGGAACTCCGGGGTTATGCAATCTGGCCAAGTTTTTAAACAGTAAGGCATTTATTAAAAGCCTCAATAGGGATGATAGATGTATGAATGTATGCCTCAATTATCTTCGATATGCGGATAACATCGTCATCTTCAAAGAAGCACATGTTTCCCGTCAGATGCTGGAGGAACTGTATGCCGTCGGTGAGTGTTGGGTTAAAGTAGTTAAACATATATGTACAAATTGAAAGTTACGGCAAGGACAGGCTTATCCAAAGCTCCATATTTCAGCCTTTATAATAAGTAACAGAGGACAAGTTATCCGGAACAACAAATAAAGCTTGGGTTAAGGAATGCCATAAACGACTAACGGAGGTAAGTCATAATAACAAAATCATCCAATGGACCAAAGGACACAGTGGATCTCGAGATGATGATGCGGCCTACGAGCTGGCCAGGCAGCTGGGGTCGACTGCCGATTCTCCCGATGCCCTTCAGCAAGGTATGCTTAATAGGAAACTATACACAACATACTGGCAAAACCAGATCAAATGCTGCAGTCAAACAAGCCGAGCCTAGCATCAATGGAAAACTCACACAGACGCTCCTTCAACTAGGGAAAGTTATTTAACAAACATATTTTCATAACAGATGCTATGAACATTCCCCTGTGACGAGGGTGCCTCTCACCTGGTGATGGAGTGAGCAGAGTGGCTCCATACAGGAAAAAAACATCTCGGATCCCCGAGAGACCTCTCCAAAGTTCTCCTACTCAGCATTAAAGGTCTAATAGGATTTCTCGAGGAGATAAGCTGGCAGGACTAGCTAAATCCCCCACATCACGCAAAATAGGCACAAAACGTCGGGTTGTGGCGAACCATAACACAATACAGAGACTTGGGTCGGCCTCGCTGCCGGCGGAGATCACACGGAGGACTTGGATGCTTTTTGTAGGCTAAAGGACGTATTAAGGGCAAGGATACCAGTCACTGAAGATCAACATGGTTGATCAGTGTGTAACTATAGAATTGTAGGTATTCGAGAGACTAAAATGTGTAACTGGGTACTTCCCACCGTGGCATAAGCTTGCGAGACGTGGACACTAACAATGTACTAAATGAAGAGGATAAAAGTTGCATATAGAGCACAACACGTTCGGTATGTCTTTCTACGATGGAAGCGAAATGAGATGATGCTGATGCGGCGACGGGCCAGAGTTATAGAGATCGCATTGCTTCTCTAAAATGGGCTTGGGCCGGGCCAGGGCACGTAAGTCGTTATTGAAGGTGGAATATGCGTGTATTGTTTTGGAAACATCGCTCAGAAACAAGACCTGTTATAAAAGTTAGGAAAATTAGAAGAAAATTAATCTGTTACCTGTGATTGTCTTGAAGGCTTGATATTGGTGGTATTGGCTCTACAATCTACATTAGCGGTAATAAGTAATATATTTATATGCTTAAATTAAGGTTTATTCGGTAGGTACCTATATCACGTTGTTTAGTAGTCGGATACTTCATAGATATGCCTTATTAATGCATTATAGTGCATTTCTCAAGACTATTTTTCTTTTGGGGTGTGTTCTTCACCTTTTGTATGCAAGGATTATTTTAACTAAATATAAGTTTTCTCGAATACGGATCAGAGTTTCTGCATTCGAGGCTTAACTTTTAAACGCCAAATAGTGAAAAAGAATATGACGTTCCCCGGACACCAGACAGACGTGGATCGCGATTATTTGAGCAAAATTAGGCGTTAAGAAGGCCCGCACGGGTCCCCAATGTAATTGGCAAAACTGATGGCCGTGGTTGGCGTCCTTAGGAAGCATTTCCAGCGACGGCCATATCCGCCCATGGTGGTCAAAAGGTTAATGTGATGAGATAGGACCTCAACTATGTCTAGTTTATTTATTTTGTATTATCTCGGTTGGTTGGCGCTGCATCACTAAAGAAATTTTATACAAATAATCAAATATCTAAAACTGTACTTTACCTATGACATATTTTATTATATTCTTAAAGCTAATGGATTTCGGATACTATAATGTTCAGTTCTTTTCTTAATTTGTAAGTACAATTGCAGAAATATACTAAAAACAGCATATTAGTAATCTACAACTTCGACCTGAAGCTTTTAGTACTGTATGCACAACGGTGAATTTCAACGAAGACAGAATTAAAATTAAGCCTCTATGTGTTTGTGTAAATTAAGTCTGTATCTTTTATACATCAAATTAAAGGTGATTAATGGCACTATTTTTCTGCATTTAAATAATAATTAGAATATGCAAGGTATTTTGTAGAAATATGATTTTTGACAAAAAGTCTTAGAAAAAAAGATATTTTTTTTATATTTTTCGTTAATTACTAACTAATGGTTGAATTTATCGAAACAATGAATATGACAAGTATTTGAGTACACAAAAAGACCCTTCGTTTAAAAAAAACAAAAATGAAATCGGACCAATGCTTCTGGAGTTATGGTCGATTTTTTAAAACTCAATATCCGCCATCTTGGATTGGCGGCCATTTTGTTTAGCTACCATTTTGAGATGGCAATCATGGTTTTTTAACATCCTTATAAGCCTACCTAACTGCTGTAAAAAGGAAACTTAGTACCCCCAAATTATACCGACTTCTTCACTGGCCCATGGACTAAATGGCGCATGTGATGCGTGGCCATTCGCGTGCATGCATCCAGACAACCCGTCACTAGCACAGACCCGGAGAGAGCCAATGCCTTCCATTCTGCAGGGTTAGCACATGATTGCCGCGAGAGTATGTCGCCGCGAGATAGACTACCCGTCCTTATGTCATTAATACAGAAAGACGGTTGATCTATCTCGCGGCGAAATACTCTCGCGGCAATCATGAGCTAGGCCTACTGATGCAGCTGGCAACAACGCTGGTACTCACCAGTATGAGGGCGAAGAGCGGCAACGGCGCATGGTGTGTGGCCATTAACGTGCCTGCACCCAGACACGCTGTTACCAGCACAGACCCGGAGAGAGCCAGCGCCTCCCACTCTGGTGCAGCTGGCAACAACGCCATAGCCAGCACGATGGATAGCACGAAGAGGATGACGGAGAGGGTCGCCAGGGAATGAACTTGTTGAGGAAGTTCCTGGAACAAGTAGTTGTTTGTTTAATAAATATGACCTTGAAAATTAACATCCTAAGAAAGAACGCGCGCATTGATCGCACGTCTCATAGGTACCTAAATATTTACTTTAATTTTTAGGGTTCCGTAGTCAACTAGGAACCCTTATAGTTTCGCCATGTCTGTCTGTCCGTCCGTCCGTCCGTCCGTCCGTCCGTCCGTCCGTCCGTCCGTCCGTCCGCGGATAATCTCAGTAACCGTAAGCACTAGAAAGCTGAAATTTGGTACAAATATGTATATCAATCACGCCAACAAAGTGCAAAAATAAAAAATGGAAAAAAATGTTTTATTAGGGTACCCCCCTACACGTAAAGTGGGGGCTGATATTTTTTTTCATTCCAACCCCAACGTGTGATATATTGTTGGATAGGTATTTAAAAATGAACAAGGGTTTACTAAGATGGTTTTTTGATAATATTAATATTTTTGGAAATAATCGCTCCTAAAGGAAAAAAAAAGTGCGTCCCCCCCCTCTAACTTTTGAACCATATGTTTAAAAAATATGAAAAAAATCACAAAAGTAGAACTTTATAAAGACTTTCTAGGAAAATTGTTTTGAACTTGATGGGTTTAGTAGTGTTTGAGAAAAATACGAAAAACTACGGAACCCTACACTGAGCGTGGCCCGACACGCTCTTGGCCGGTTTTTTTATAATGAGGCGAATACGTAGCCTACGATGGAGCCAGCTTGCCTGAAAGGTGCCGGTTCACCTTTTATGTGACCGTTGCTTGCAGATTCGAATATTGCAATAGGATAAAGCTCGATTCCAACAATGTATAGAATTATTGCGAAAAGATTTGCCTTCATATTGTTCGGAAACGTACGAACGTGTCATGCTATTTCAGTGAGTCTCAGTACAGGATGTACAGATGTAGTGAGAAAAGGGTTTCCTTCGGAAACGTTCGTATTTGTCATGCTAGTACAGTCAATGTCAGTACATCTTGTATTGACACTGACTGAAATAGCATGACACGTTCGTACGTTTCCGTAACAATACGAAGGCAAATCTTTTGGCACTACATCTGCACTCTAAAAAATGAAGACCAACTAAGAGCAGTTTTCTCTTAGTTGACGTTAAGTTAATCACTACAATTACGATCTTATATAATTTAAATAAAGCTGATTACTAAAAACAACAAGGGAATGTATGATTGAACTAATAACTTAGGTGTTTTGTTATTCCTAACCATTGTACACCTTGAATCAATTATTAACTTGTTAGGCATGACTATGTAACATAGGTTGATTCAATCCTTAGTTGAACTTACTAAGGTAATTTAGTTAGCATAATTATTTTTCATGGAATTATTGAACAAAATCTTAATCGATTCAGTTACGTTGCAAAAGTAAGAGCAATCAAAATTACTTTATTTGATTTGTCTAAGATCTTATCAGGCTCGTATGGAATCAAGATGCTTGACTACGACTATCAAAATATTGATAGGAGCAACCAAATTTTTTTTAGAGTGTGTACTGACATTAAGGCCCACTTGCACCAACCACTTAACTCAGGGTTAGTGGGCTGTCATCTGTCAAATTCCATATAAAATGGTATTCCATATTGTCGTTGGTGCAAGTGGTCCTAACTGAACTAGCATAACAAATACGAACGTTTCCGGAAAAATACGAAAAACCCTTTTCGCACTAAATCTGTAACAATGCTTATCTTATAAGATATTACACCAGTTAGTGATATTTCTTTATTTAGAAGCGTCACTTTTGACCCAGAACACTTTCGGTCTGACATATTAGCACCATTCGAATCAGACCGAACGTTTTTTACTATAAAACCTAAGTCCAGATAAAGATGAAACATTTTAAATTAAATTTTCCATAAACTAACCTTTTAATTACACAAAAATCCTTTAAGATAACGAAAAACAAGTTTGTAAAATATTGTAGCCTGCTTTTTCCTCTCCGCAATTAATTAAATAAGCAATTAATTTTTAATCCTAGATCTAGGTTTTATTTAATCCGCACTGTTGCTATGCTCAGTCCCGAGGCAGCGCTTTAAGAAATCATTAACTAATTAATGGTTTACCTCCCTTGGGCAGAAAAATATCGTAGTTAAACTCTTTCTTTGCCAAGTTACAGCTGCAGCTCTGCGTCATAATAATCCGTGTAAACTAAGGGTAAGATTAAATGAATTGAAAATATATATTTATGTGTCCCGCCGAGATTCTTACCTGGGCACGTAGCCATATGTACAAACGCTCACGATAATATCTGTTTCGTAGCTATCTCTATCGCTTATTGCGTCATGGCGCGACAGAGTTCACCTTAGTTAAAAAGGGCGTAAGGAAAAGAGAATCTTTAAGAAGATACGATTTTCTTTTACTGAAGATGTCTCACTAAAGGTCAAAGCTTGATTGCTAACCTTTTGAAACCTTACATAATTGATAGTGATTGTGAGGAGATGAGTGTAGAAAGGTTGAGGTAACAAACACTTTTTTTTAATACTTAATTATAAAACAATTATATCATCTGATTATTGAGATTACACATTAGAACATTACGATACAATACGATTACGATGAAATAGTATATTAAAATACACGTGCGGAAAAGAGAAAGATACTTTCATGCTCTCCAGTAAGATTTCTTTTTAACCCCCGACGCAAAAACGACGGGGTGTTATAAGTTTGACGTGTCTGTCTGAGCGTGTGTCTGTCTGTCTGTCTGTCTGTCTGTCTGTCTATCTGTCTATCTGTCTATCTGTCTATCTATCTATTCGACGTGTCTGTCTGTGTGTGTGTCTGTCTGTGACATCGTGGCTCCCGAACGGATAACCCGATTTGGATTTAGTTTTTTGTCCGAATGCTGAGTACGTCGAGAGTGTTCTTAGCCATGTTTCATGAAAATGGGTCTACTATGTCGCGGTCCGTTTTTTCAAAATTTTAATTTTTTACATTTCCATTTCAGTTCTTTACATATAGTGCTCTTCGCAAATACTATTTTAATAAAATCTATTTACGATCGACCACTTCGAGGTCTTCGACAGATCCTTCTCCATCTGACTGTGTCTTAACACACCTCGGACACTGGCGATCAAATATATGAAAGAGGCGCGTTCCTAGCACACATTCTAAACTCGTGTAGGTGAACGCGTACCATGCTTGTATGAGTGAGATATGACAGGTAGACTGTTCGCGTTCTTGACAGGTGGTAACTGTGAGGTAACCGAGAGCGGTTGGGCCGAACTTTCAGTGGGGAGCAGGAGTAGCCGTACTGTACGATAGTACTCTTTATTATACTGTGGTCTTGGTCTAATGTCTTGGTATAAATTAGGAAACTTTGTCAATAACAAGAATTATATTCATAAAAGAGGCCTTTTTGCAGAAAATATGGGAAAACTTTTGCATTGAAATGTTTTAGTTGTCATAAAATCTTTCACGATTTCTAAGTCAGATATGTTTTACAAGGGGGAAAAGTTCGTTTTTAACTGCTCGTAGCGATATTGATACCCGAGTAAGCGAACAATTATTTAACCACAAGGGTTATAAGGCACACCGAAGGTTAATAGTTATTTGTTATACAAGGGGGCAAAGTTGTATTTTAACGCCGAGTGTAGAATTGAAAGACGAGCAAGTGGAAGGATTCTATAGTTGAACCACGAGCGAAGCGAGTGGTTCGAGAATAGAATCCTGAACTTGCGAGTTTTTTAATACACGAGAAGTAAAATACATTTGCACCCGAGTGTAACACAAAACTTTTCCCCTCACTATAGCGAGGAAACTACAACGCAAAAAATACGTTTATCACTGCTTTCAGTAGTTCCACAGGTGGTAAATCGTCTTAATTACTAGATTCACCCACTTTTATCAATTTTAAAGCTGTTAATTTGACTTTATTCAAGGTCAAATTACTTTACCCACTAGTGGATAAAATGCGTTTTTACCCGCTGGTATTAAAGGACAAAACACGTGTTTCCGAGCTAGTGAGGGGAAAACTAATTTTGCCCCCTAGCTTTCACCACGCCAACACGCAGAAAATACCTATTCGAAATATCAAACTAAATAATAGTACATTACGATACAAGTGCGAAAAAAGGAAGTTCGAAACGAGTGGCGATAAATTAAAACACGACCGAAGGGAGGAAGGCCATTTGTATTGAAAATCGTACGATACACGTGCGAAAAGGAAATTCGTAACTCGTGTCGATTTAAAAGACTCCCTTTGGTCGTGTTTTAATTTATCGCCACTCATTTCGTACTTCCTTTTTACGCACTTGTATCGTAATGTATTAATTCGAAAAATCAAACTAAATAAAATATTTTTTTAATACAGTCGCTCAAAAAGTGCCCGTTTTTTGTTGTATTTTACGCACTAGTGCAGTATCCGTAAGTATGCGTTCCATTTTACGACTACTTACCGAGCTGTTTTAATATTAGTATATTTTACTGAGACGGAATAAAACTATAAAAATACTATTAAGTGATTAATGTTTAAAACATTGATATTTCATATATGTAAATTTTATTTTTAGTCATACTAAACATAATTTATAATAGTACATTACGATACGAATTTCCTTTTCGCACGCGTATCGTACGACGTTTTTCAGTACAGATGAGCCTCCGGTTTCGACCTGGCATATAATGAACAACTTCTCGAACTAGTGCGTAAAAAAACGACCATCTGTACTGAAAAATTGTTTATACTTTGAAAAAGTGGCTCATAATAAGTCGTGTAAACAACGTGAAATGGAACGAAACGCGTCGTCTGTAATTTAAAGTAGTGGCGTCTTACCAATGTTACCAACTTATTGCAAGCACGTTCAAAAACCTTAATATGTTACGCGATTTGTCATAATAATTTTATGTTTTTTGCAATACTTCAAGGCATAAATGGTCGAATGAATTGAAATGTAGGTGTATATTAAACAATCGTCCCAAATCGTAAATGTTTATGTTTTTTATGGCACACAATGAAATAAATAAATTGTGTTGGATGGATAGCAAAATCGAAAATATGAACGCAAGTTTAAAAGCTTCAAAGCTTGAATTGTCAAAAAATGCGTCAATGTCACTGCGAAAATTGGGATTTCGGATTGTTTTATTTCGTTGTAGTAGTGTTTTTTCGCAACTTTATTAAAAACGTCGTTCGTCACACGTGCGAGAATGTCATTCTTCACTCGTCTCGAGTTTTGCCACTTGCGTGCCGCTCGTGGCAGAATGTCTCGGGGCTCGTGAAGTAATGACATACTTCTCGCACTTATAACGAAATGTAAATAATTATTTGAATGTCAATTTTACCAGCCAGCTTCAGACATCATGTATTTTTTTTATGAAATGATTTTGCACTCTTGTGGATGAAATACAACCACCACCACCAACAGCTGGTGTGGTAAAATAGTACATTACGATACAAGTGCGTAAAAAAGGAAGTTCGAAACGAGTGGCGATAAATTGGCGACACGAGTTACGAATTTCTTTTTCGCACGTGTATCGTACGATTTTTTCAGTACAGATGGCCCTCCGAAGTTTCAACCTGACATATAATGAACCACTTCTCGCACTAGTGCGTAAAAAAACACCATCTGCACTGAAAAATAAATTATTTATTGTAATTCCAAATACATGCAGGTACTAGCTTAGTTATCAATCATAAATTATCTATTTACAACATTTTGTTATACGCTGCAGGTGTTTCCATAGGATAAATATGTATTTAAGCAGCAACTAAACTTATCCGAGTAAATAATTGTAAAACTAATATTGGTGATAATTCAGTGAGTAGGCACAAATATTATCTGCAATATTATCATAACAATGTTGTTATAATGTGGTTCTCTTGTTAACTGTCATGCACGATACTAATGATTTACAATGATGATGATAAAAGAGATAGTGTGCATAGAAAACACTTATTTTCCCTTGTACAGAATTTCGATTACCATAGGCCACTTAAGTTATATGTATAAGTCTAGTTTTGATTAATTATTCACAAAAAAAAATCTCATGGCACTCGTTACATAAACTGTATTTACGTTGCTTGAGACCCATTATAATTATTCACTGTACTTCATATAATTTGTTATGTGCAAAAAGTCTTTACTACATACAACTACTACTACTACTTATAAATTATGTGTTTCAACATTTTGGGTCAACACAGCTGCCATAAGCTGGTAGCCTAGCGGTAAGTACGTGTGACTTTCGTTCCGGAGGTCGCGGGTTCGAACCCCGGCTCACATCAATTAGTTTTTCGGAATTTATGTGCGAAATGTCATTTGATATTTGCCAGTCGCTTTTCAGTGAAGGAAAACATCGTGAGGAAACCGAACTAATTACAATAAGGTCTAGTTGGAAAGTCAGATGGCAGTCGCTTTAGTAAAAACTAGTGCGCTCCAAATCTTGGGATTAGTTGTCAAAGCGGACCCCAGGCTCCCATGAGCCGTGGCAAATGCCGGGATAACGCAAGGAGGATGATGACAGCTGCCATAAGCTGAAAGTACTACGCGTAACGTAACTTAGGGCCACTTGCACCAACGAAAATGGAGGGTTAACCCGAAGGTTAACCCACCATTTTATAAAGAATTGGACAGATGACAGCCCACTAACCCTGAGTTAAGTGGTTGGTGCAAGTGGGCTTTAAAATATTAGCTTACTTATATATTTACATATACCAATAACCTGTAAATATATATCATTCCAATAACAAGACCAAAAGTGAACCCTTTTTTAGGGTTCCGTAGTCAACTAGGAACCCTTATAGTTTCGATCAACATTTGTTCCGTCCGTCTTTCCGCGGATAAAGTAACCGTATGAAAGCTTTAAATTTTTAATTTTTATCAATCACGCCAACAAAGTAAATATTAAAAAAAGGTTTTATTAGTACGCCATTATTGTTGTCATTGATATTTGTTTGTTCCAACCCTAACGTGTGATATATTGTTGGATAGGTATATATATAACGTTTTTTGATAATATTAATATTTTCAGAAATAATCGCTCAAAAGGAAAAAAAAAGTCAAAATACAAGTTAACTTTTGAACCATATCGTTTAACAAATGTTGAAAAAAATCACAAAAGTAGAACTATATAAAGACTTTCTAGGTTCAATTGTTTTGAACTTGATAGGTTCAGTGGTATATCATTCCAATAGCGTGACCAAACACGCTCTTGGCCTTTTTTTTCTAGGAAAATAACACAATAATGAGTGTCAAAACAGGTAAAACAGGCAGGCTAGTTATGTTTAATTATTTAGAAGCGGCAAAAGTATATTTAAGAATGTTTCTGAACCCGTCTCAGAATCAGGCCTCTCTAACAAATTATTAATATCATTATACTTGTTTTATACCTTCGTTATCTATACTAAATGCACAGCCATATTTCTAGATAGATAATCGGTCATTAGTTCTAAACACGTCACAACGGATCACAAATACTAAATATTAAATATTTCGTATGTGTTATGTTAGTTGATAGTTGCCCAATATTTAGTATCAATATTTTTCCCATCTCGGTCAAACATCCGTTTAGGGTGACCTTCTAAATAAAGTTGTATAAGGTACAGCGGGGCAAATCTCAACTGGGGGACAGTTGTAACTAATCCATTTTTCCATTATTACACTATAATGTTGAGTTCTACATGTATCCACTGAACACTCCTACCATAATATAACCGGTGGACACTATTCAATAATCCAAACATTGTAAAACATTGAAAAATGGACCCGTTACATGCCCGCTGTGCCTTAAGTTGTATAAATTGGTATGCCATGTGTTTAGCGGGAGGAATAAACAAATCTTCAGATAGAAACTAGTGTAAAACTAAATGCACATTCTTCTCGTTTAAACTTTAATTAAAACTCAATTGAACCTAGGTTAAAAGAATGTAATTGCACTGCTGCAATCTAAAGAAACATTGAGAAACGTGACTGCATCGTATTAGCTAGTAACACATTCAAGGCACGCACAGAGGATATATTATAGTGCAAAACTCTAGGGTGCCTTTTCCACCATTTGTAAAATATTTACAATCTACACGTGTTTAATATCCACTAATAACCACTAATTAACTAGTTAAACATGTTCCGCACAGTTCTTAATTATAACGGGCAAAGTTGAAGGCACGAAACCTCAGGCACCTCCCCCTACTAGACTAGATGGTGCACTGAGAGAAAAAACAACCAATTTTCATGTTCGTTCAACAAGTTTTTTGGTTAAAATAGCGCCTACGTGCTCTTTGGTTGTAAACAAGTTAGATTTTGTTAAATAAATAAATATTAAAGGACATCTTTACACGATTGACTGAGCCCCACGGTAAGCTCAAGAAGGCTTGTGCTGTGGGTACTTACTCAGACAACGATATACATAATAATTATACAAATACTTATGTATACACATAGGAAACATCCATGACTCAGGAACAAATGTCTGTGCTCATCACACAAACAAATGCCCTTACCGGGATTCGAACCCAGGACCGCGGCGTAGCAGGCAGGGTCACTACCAACTAGGCCAATCCGGTCGTCGGTTAAGTGTAACTAGTACATTCTACAAGTTTCATTTTATTTGAATCAATATTTTATTTGAATCAACAAGTCGATTTTATAAAAGCAACATGACTCATATTGTTTTAAACATATGTTTGGCTGATTCAATCAAATATCTTTTAACAAGTTTGACCTTGTTGTTCGAACAAATTCGACTTGTATCATCAACATTGTGATTTATTCCGTTTACTAAAATACTTTTGTTTCAAACGGATAAACCCGCAACAAGTCGAACTTGTTAAATTCATAATGCAAATTTCTCTCAGTGTGTGCTCAAATTACTGCACCCATGCGATTAAAACTAAACTAAAATCCATAAACCTACGGACCAAATTGACAGGCAAGTGTGAACAAATGTTGCCACAGTTTGGCCAGTGTCGTTCTTATCGATATTAAAATTATTATTACACCGTAGGTTTAAGGCGCGCCCAGACGGGACAATCAAATTGGCAATTTGAACTTTTAATCAATATACCAACTTTTTCTGTGATTTCGACAGATCAAAAGGTCTGTAGACCCCTAATTAGATATAAAATGTTAATTTCAAACCAGCAACAATGTAAATGAAATTTATATAGTTATTTTTATGATAGTTTATTGAATCTTTACAAATGAATTATTACAATTATTGTGTTTACTTTTGAATAGTCCCAACAATAAAGAACCTGAACTTGAAAAAAAAAAATTGTCAATCTTTATAAGAAAAAAAAAGCGGGTATATTGAGAAATAGTTGATCGTTGTTTACGAATTACTTTTATGTATCAAACGATATACGTTGTCATTACTGTTACGAGTTTTTATTGATATTGTTACGTGATATTATGGATTCGCAAGATTCGGGACCAAAACCATGTTCATCAAAATGTTCGCCTCCGACAAAAAGGAGAAAAAGATCTATTAGTGAAACTGAAAAAGATATGGTTCATCGAGTTTTCGTTTATGTTTATAAGGAAAACAAAGAACAAGATCAGTTTACTTCGCCTCTGAAACCCGGTCCAAAATTAACGTTCAAAGACAAGGTGGACGAATTTACTTTTGCGGCAATACGTCGAAAAGTGCATATGTTTTTTGAAAAAAATGAGGCTCCGACTGTTTCAAAGGTAAATTGTATTGCGATTTTCGATTATTTCCGTTAAGTTTGTTATACATGTAATATAAGTAGTCTGTGTAATGTTTATGAAAAAAACAATAGTTTAAAGACACTTCATGTATTATTATAAAAACAGTATTCACATTTAGTACTGACTGTGATCACAGTCAGTCGCGCTCTGTATAGATTATTTAGAAGTTCCTCAGTTCATTCCAAACATGAATAACAAAATCTGCACTCACTGTCACTGACAGTTTATTGACACTACATTAAATAGTATTGGAACATTCATAATAGCCTGTACTTGCGTTTCGTTACACGCATTTGGAAACAATCAAACACTATTACCCCCCACAGACGGGAGACAGAACTGTTTTGTCTCCGTCGCTCGGTCTATGGGCTAGTATGAAGGTGCGCACACGAGGCGACGCAACTTTTCATACAAATACGAAAGTCGCCGAGCAACTGTTGCCTCCGTGTGCGCGGAGCCTTACAGTCTGACAACCCAAGTAGTCCGACAGAAGAATATTTTTTTTAATTTATATGACTCCCGTTTTTTCGCTCTGAAATATAATTTTAAAAATATTCCACCATCAGATTGTGGTTGTTAGACTATAGCTAAATTTTTATTTTATAACATACTTACATTACATATTATCTACTTTGTCATTTTTAGGTTCTTGAGGTTGTGAACGATGATGAAGATTTACCTAATTTTCATTAAGTAATATGAGAAGAATTCTTATACATCTCAATTTTAAATATTTAAAAAAATCAAGACGGAGCATGCTGATTGATAGGGATGATATCATCGCATGGCGTCGAAAGTATTTGCAACAAATCAAAGATTTTCGACGCGGTGGTGTTCACATCTATTACCAGGACGAAACTTGGTTAAATGAGGGGCAAACACTAAGTAAGGCCTGGGTAGACCTGAATATACAAACACCTCGGCAGGCATTTTTAGAAGGCCTAACCACGGGTCTCAAAGCTCCAACTGGAAAAGGCCGCCGCTTAATCATATCTCATATGGGTAGTGACGAAGGATTTGTAAACGATGGATTGCTGATGTTTGTATCCAAGTCAGGTAAGGAAGACTATCATCAGGATATGAATGGCGATTGTTTCGAGGAATGGTTTAGAGGTATCCTGCCAAAGTTGAAACCGTCGTCCGTTATTGTTATGGATAATGCCCCTTACCACTCGAGGAAAAAAGATACATTTCCCACTATGAATTGGAATAAACAGAAAATAGTGGAATGGATGGTAAATAAAAATTTGAGCTTTCCTGCAACTGCAACTAAATTGGACATGATTACAATTGCATCACCCCTGAAAAATGAGTCAGAACAATTTGTAATCGATGAAATGGCACGTGAAAAAGGACACCGAATTTTGCGGCTACCGCCGTACCATTGCGAGCTCAACCCTATTGAGCTTATATGGGCACAGGCAAAAGGATATGTGGCTAGGAATAATAAAACGTTCAAAATGGAGGAGGTGAAAAATTTATTTATCCGGGGACTGGAAACCATTACAGCCGAAAGATGGAAAGATTGTGTAAATCACATAATAAAAACCGAGGACAAAATGTTACAACTCGACCATTTAGTGGACAATGTCTCGGATCGTTTTATTATAAATGTGACTGATGATGATGATGATGATGAAGATGACGAAATAACGGAGCCTGGGAATGAATAATATTTTATAATAAAGACTAGTTATCGTCGGACAACATATTTTTTTTACCTACTGGTTCTGATAGCTTTTTATGCTATAAAACTAGTGGGTAAAAGCATTTTATCCATCCACTACCTCGAAAACCGAACAAACCAAAATGTTTACCTTTTATTTAAAGATTAAAACTGCACGAGGCCATGCGCTTGGCGAGGAACAGACGCCTATGAAGGGATCTAGTCTTCAACAGAATGACATGATGTCACGGTCTTCAGCATTGAGGGAACGCTAAAGAAAAAGATATCTCTAACAGTCTTTAGTTGTATTACTGAAGTTAAAAGTATACAAGGTTACCGAACTGTAAAAAACAACAGTTTTAGCACGATACGATAGTACTCTTTATTATACTGTGGTTTTAGTACTTCGTGATATCCCTCAAAATCGATAAAATAAGTAATATACCTCGTTCGTTTACACTTTATACATTGAAATAGATGGCACGAGCGGGCGTGTGGTCTAGTGGTAAAGACGCCGCGTAAGCTGAATACCCGGGTTCGATTCCCGGCTCGGCCACCAGTGGGCCTTGCCGTTTTTTCTTTCGTGTATGATATCTCTTTCAATTTATAATTTTTATATAGTAGTGTGACTACTTGAAAAAAAGAACAAATATTATAAAATAATTTGATTTGTTCCCTAGTCGTTTACACTTTAATTAAATCCTAATTGAAGTTGAAAGAAAATTGCAATGTCGAGTCGAGAAAGCTACGTGGCTACGTCGACGTAGCAATAACATTCGTAGCACGCGCGTGGGATATCGTAGCAAAGCTTTAAGCCAAGTTGATTTAAAGTGAACATACATGATGAGAGAAGGCCTTTTCGGTGGTGATTTACAACATCCATCATCCTCTTTGCGCTATCCCGGCATTTGCCACGGCTCAGCCTGGGGTCCGCTTTGACAACTAAGTCCAAGATTTGGCGTACGCACAAGCTATACGAAAGCGACTGCCATGTGACCTTACAACCCGAATGTTAACTTGATCATAATCTTTTCGAAAAACGTCAAAATTACTAATGTCTAGAGTCATACCGAGTCATAAACGCTAAGCTTCGCAAGTATTTAGACAATCACGCCGGACCTAATCTTATACCTTTATATGAGCAATTCTTGTATATTTATTTATTTATTTATACATATATATCGACAATATCGGAAACGGCTCTAACGATTTTCAGGGGTGAAAAATCGATCTAGTTTAGCCTTAGAAACCGGAAAACACGAATTTTCGAGTTTTCATGCGTTTTTCTTTTGTGTTAGTAAACGCAAAATATGATCGTTAATTTCACCGTCCGCGCATCGGCTAGGCGTAGCTCAGCCGTAAGATTTCGGTCTAATGTTCGCAGGCACATCGCAGGTGTCAGGGTTTCGAATCCCGGCCAGAAATAAAGTTTTTTTTTTGTATTTTTTTTTTTATCTAAAGACGTGATATAATAAAATAAAACCGTGCTTGATATTGTTTTATAAAACGTCAAAGTTCTATTCATTAGTTTTACTTTACTCACTTTCCCATCTTATTGTACATTTCAGCAAAAATGCTTTAATTAATCCTAAAAAGAATTGTAAACCTTGTCTTAATCTCAACTATTTCGCCCACCCAAGCAAAATTAGACTAAGCATGATTTTGTACCTTTTTATCTCTAGAAAGAAAGATAAACAAAAACTAATTAAACTAACAAAATATTAATTAACGGATAACGTTAAAAGCATACCTACCTACCTACTACGAGAATATTAATAATGAATTCCTATATTTCTGACGTAAGATTGTCGTCTGCAGCTGATGGGTTCTGATTCGGATTTAATAAGGGAAATTGCAATAAATATTACCTGTAGAATTATTTCATGACGCAAAGGCAACCAAAATAAATATGGAATTATTATATAACAAATACAACAAGCACCTACTTAGGTACCTACTTTTCATATACCAGCGGTGTATATTGGGTTTTATTTGCTTTCCCTTATAGCATATCGTGCGAGTTTAAATCCTGTACCTCGCTCATAAAGCACACATTACTCCGAACGAAATAACATACGATCGTTACCTACGGTGGCACTGTGTGTGATATTTGCGCGTTTCTGTTTGATGGAAACGGCTGTAGATAAAATAAGGTTCAATTTTCAATACCAAATACTTATAGTTATGATAGGCTCCTTCTTAGCTCTGGTGTAACACAGGCAAACGCTGCTTTTTAGGGTTCCGTAGTCAACTAGGAACCCTTATAGTTTCGCCATGTCTGTCTGTCCGTCCGTCCGTCCGTCCGCGGATAATCTCAGTAACCGTTAGCACTAGAAAGCTGAAATTTGGTCCCAATATGTATATCAATCAACAGAGTGCAAAAATAAAAAATGGAAAAACAAATATTAGAGTACCCCCCCTACATGTAAAGTGGGGCTGATAATATTTTTCATTCCAACCCCAACGTGTGATATATTGTTGGATAGGTATTTAAGAATGAATAAAGGGTTTACTAAGATTGCTTTTTGATAATATTAATATTTTAATATAACGGAAATAATCGCTCCTAAAGAAAAAAAAAGTGCGTCCCCCCCCTAGAGGGGAAAGTTAGAACTTTTGAACCACAAGTTTCCTAGAAAGTCTTTACAAAGTAGAACTTTGTAAAGACTTTCTAGGAAAATTGTTTTGAACTTGATAGGTTCAGTAGTTTTTGAGAAACATATGGAAAACTTCGGAACCCTACACTGAGCGTGGCCCGACACGCTCTTGGCCGGTTTTTTTTATCGGACTTGTCTTGATGAGTACCCGAAGTCTAGCTGATGCTGAACCCTGGCTGCACCTAGGGGAACTCGGGTTTAGTGTAATACAGGCAAACGCTGATTTCGTCATCGGACTTGTCTTGATGAGTACTCGAGTGAGCAGTACCCGAAGTCCAGCTGATGCTGAACCCTGGCTGTACCTAGGGGAACTCAGGTTTAGTGTAACACAGGCAAACGCTGGTTTCGACATCGGACTTGTCTTGATGAGTACTCGAGTGAGCAGTACCCGAAGTACAGCTGATGCTGAACCCTGGCTGCACCTAGGGGAACTCGGGTTTAGTGTAACACAGGCAAACGCTGTTTTCGTCATCGGACTTGTCTTGATGAGTACTCGAGTGAGCAGTACCCGAAGTCCAGCTGATGCTGAACCCTGGCTGCATCTAGGGGAACTCGGGTTTAGTGTAACACAGGCAAACGCTGTTTTCATCATCGGACTTGTCTTGATGAGTACTCGAGTGAGCAGTACCCAAAGTCCAGCTGATGCTGAACCCTGGCTGCACCTATGGGAACTCGGGTTTAGTGTAACACAGGCAAATACTGTTTTCGTCATCGGACTTGTCTTGATGAGTACTCGAGTGAGCAGTACCCGAAGTCCAGTTGATGCTGAACCCTGACTGCACCTAGGGGAAATCGGGTTTAGTGTAACACAGGCAAACGCTGTTTTCGTCATCGGACTTGTCCTGATCAGTACTCGAGTGAGCAACACCCAAAGTCCAGCTCATGCAGAACCCTGGCTGCACCTAGGGGAACTCGGGTTTAGTGTAACACAGGCAAACGCTGTTTTCGTCATCGGACTTGTCTTGATGACTACTCGAGTGAGCAATACCCAAAGTCCAGCTGCTGCACCTAGGGGAACTCGGGTTTAGTGTAACACAGGCAAACGCTGTTTTCGTCATCGGACTTGTCTTGATGAGTACTTGAGTGAGCAGTACCCGAAGTGTAGCTGATGCTGAACTCTGTTTGCACCTAGGGGAACTCGGGTTTAGTGTAACACAGGCAAACGCTGTTTTCGTCATTGGACTTGTCTTAATGAGTATTTGGGTGAGCTGTACCCGAGATAGAGCTGATGCTGAAACCTGGCTGTACCTAGGGGAACTCGGGTTTGGTGTAACATAGGCAAACTCTGTTTGCGTCATCGGACTTGTCTTGACGAGGACTTGGGTGCGCAATAGCCAAGACAGCGTTGTAGCTGAGCCCTGGCGGTATCTAGGGCAACTCTGGTTTCGGTGCATTATAATATAGAAATATTTCATGCAATGTCAAGTTAGGCATAAAACATAATATTAACTGAACAAAAATCCTACCAGAAGTGAATATTAACATCAAGTAGTTAGAACAAATTTATTAATTTGCCATACATAAAACACTTTATTTATGTCTAAAAAAATACGTATGTATATCCATTTGAATATCAAAATTAAGTACAGTCGATTTCACTAATAGTAACACAGGGAATAAAGAGAATACTGGAGTTCCAAGCGTCCATAGACTGCGGTAACTATTTTCTGTTTCAAACGATCTTCATAGAATTCACAACAATCAACAGAAATAGTTTGACAGATTCTATGGTACTACTCAACTCAACCAAGTAGCAGTCATAAAGACGAGTCTAAGATATTTTACACGAAACATACTATGAACAGAAAACAGCGTTTATTTATATTGCACCGAACCTGAGTTCCCCTAGGTACCACCAGGTCTCAGCTACAGCACTGGCTTGGGTACTGCGCACCCAAGTCCTCATAAAGGCAGGGCCTATAACGGAAACCGGGTTTGTCTATGTTGCACCAAACCTAAGTTCCCCTAGGTACAGCCAGAGTTCAATATCAGCTTTACCAGTACTCATCAAGACAAGTCCGCTGACAAAAACAGCGTTTACCTATGTTGCACGAAACCCGAGTTCCCCTAGGAATAGACAGGGTTCAGCATCAGCTCTACCTTCGTTACTGCTCACTCAAGTACTCGTCAAGACAAATCCGATGACGAAAACAGCGTTTGCCTATGTTGCACGAAACCCGAGTTCCCCTAGGAATAGCCAGGGTTCAGCATCAGCTCTACCCTGGTTACTGCTCACTCAAGTACTCATCAAAACAAGTCCGATGACGAAAACAGCGCTTGCCTATGTTACACCAAACCCGCGTTCCCCTGGGAAAAGCCAGGGTTCAGCATCAGCTCTACCTTGGTTACTGCTCACTCAAGTACTCATCAAGATAAGTCCGATGACGAAAACAGCGTTTGCTTATGTTGCACGAAACCCGAGTTCCCTTAGGAATAGCCAGGGTTCAGCATCAGCTCTACCTTGGTTACTGCTCACTCAAGTACTCATCAAGACAAGTCCGATGACGAAAACAGCGCTTGCCTATGTTACTCCAAACCCGCGTTCCCCTAGGAATATTCAGGGTTCAGCATCAGCTCTACCTTGGTTACTGCTCACACAAGTACTCACCAAGACAAGTCCGGTGAAGAAAACAGCGCTTGCCTATGTTACTCCAAACCCGCGTTCCCCTGGGAAAAGCCAGGGTTCAGCATCAGCTCTACCTTGGTTACTGCTCACTCAAGTACTCACCAAGACAAGGCCGGTGAAGAAAACAGCGCTTGCCTATGTTACTCCAAACCCGCGTTCCCCTGGGAAAAGCCAGGGTTCAGCATCAGCTCTACCTTGGTTACTGCTCACTCAAGTACTCATCAATACAAGTCCGATGAAGAAAACAGCGTTTGCCTATGTTGCACGAAACCCGAGTTCCCTTAGGAGTAGCCAGGGTTCAGCATCAGCTCTACCTTGGTTACTGCTCACACAAGTACTCATCAAGACAAGTCCGATGACGAAAACAGCGCTTGCCTATGTTACTCCAAACCCGCGTTCCCCTAGGAATAGCCAGGGTTCAGCATCAGCTCTACCTTGGTTACTGCTCACTCAAGTACTCATCAAAACAAGTCCGATGACGAAAACAGCGCTTGCCTATGTTAAACCAAACCCGCGTTCCCCTGGGAAAAGCCAGGGTTCAGCATCAGCTCTATCTTAGGAACTGCTCACCCAATTAACTCATCAAGGCGAGTTGGATGACGAAAACGGCTTGTTTTTATGTTGGCAATTAACGTTTTCAATGTGTAATGTTAATGGTTAATTGTATTGATTTTCGGCCAACACTGTATATTTACATGCATACATACATATTTACATAATTATATTCATACATACATACCTACATACATTCATACATACCTACATACATTCATACGTACGAACGTACATACTGATCTATGGGCGACGATGATCATTTACCATCAGGCGATCCATCACTTCCTTGTCTCCCAGTTCATTAAAAATAATTTCTAGCCGTGTTCTACTTTTATCCAACGAAAACATGTTTCGTTGCAAAATTAAAAATGGGGCGCATAGTGCGGAGTGGCAACAGCGCATTTTCCTTCCTGTTCTTACAATAGCTTAGATTCATAATCCTGTCTCTTTTACGCAAGGCTCGACTACGCTTTAACAAAAGGGAAAGCCTTATAAATAGCGCTTAAAATAAGGGTAACCCTTATTAAAGGCTTGCAAGCCGTATCGGATAGCGCTAAGCCAATGCACAGGGCTAGCTTTATTGTTTTGCTTAGTTTTTTGTAAGGGCTAGTCAAATGAATGGGCTTGCAGTTCGAAAGGGAGAGTCTCTCGATTGGGTCGTCCTTACGTTAGGGATTCCCAATGAAAGGTTTGTAGCGCGGAAGGGGTTGTCCGGTCCCTGCTTGCGACAGCAATGCCGGAGCACATGCTGAGTCGGCGCATTTTCGCAATAAAATTGTGTCATGATAAAAAAAATCTAAATAGGCTACTTGACCCTTTTTTAAATTTTGTCTTATATTATTACTTACTGTCCAATTAACCGAAACAAAATTCACTATATTTTCTTATGACTTAAAAACCGCAAAAAATATTTTTAAAGAATACTTTTACGTAATCAGGCAAAAATAACATCTATCACTAAACTTCACACCAGCCATGCTTCTTAACGCTCTCGATAAAGAATAGAAAACATAGCATAAAAACGATCCAACAATTTTCAATTAGAAAGAGCAATAACATCAGATTGCGACAGCGCGATAATTAGAAACAGTGAAAACATGGACGCTAAAGGGATTCCAATATTCTGTGACCACTTTACGGGTTTGTACCTAGCCAACGTCACAATCGCTTACGCTTTGTAAGCGTTTCGTATCTGTCCTAACCGCTCTTATATAGTGGAGCGACAGAGAAAAGATTGCGTTTCATAGCGTCAACGATGGTCGTTTCAGCTACGCTGCAACAACTAGAATAAAGTCTCAGTAGGCTTTTTTAGGGTTCCGTAGTCAACTAGGAACCCTTATAGTTTCGCCATGTCTGTCTGTCCGTCCGTCCGCGGATAATCTCAGTAACCGTCAGCACTAGAAAGCTGAAATTTGGTACCAATATGTATATCATTCACGCCAACAAAGTGCAAAAATAAAAAATGGAAAAAAATGTTTTATTAGGGTACCCCCCCTACATGTAAAGTGGGGGCTGATTTTTTTTTTTCATTCCAACCCCAACGTGTGATATTTTGTTGGATAGGTATTTAAAAACGAATAAGGGTTTACTAAGATCGTTTTTTGATAATATTAATATTTTCGGAAATAATCGCTCCTAAAGGAAAAAAAAGTGCGTCCCCCCCCTCTAACTTTTGAACCATATGTTTAAAAAATTTGATAGGTTCAGTAGTTTTTGAGAAAAATACGGAAAACTACGGAACCCTACACTGAGCGTGGCCCGACACGCTCTTGGCCGGTTTTTATATAAATATGTAATAGAAAAGACTGTAAGGATTTGATAATTATCATTTCTGAAGCTACGGCCGGCGCAAATGGTTAGGAAATGATGATGATCAATTCCTAACAGTATTTTCTAACACATTGAGAATGCAAGGAAAGTCCGCGTATTAAAAAAAAACCTTATAGCACAAAAATGGCTGACGGACCGAAATAGGTAATATGCAGACATTAAACGTCGAGACGAACTCTAGATTATCCCAAAGTTTCATCCTTGAGAATCTGAGGAAGGTCTGGCGGCCCCGGGCTCTGTCCATTTTACCTTTTATGTATTTGTACAGAGATTGAAATAAACGATATTTCAATGTTTATTCACGGACTTCACAGTAGGTACCTAAATGTGAGTGTGCACGGCAAACGTCCCACTCTGTCGATTGCTATAAAGCCGCCTTGTTAGTTTATTCATATAAGGATACAAGTAAATCTCGCCATAATGCATGGTAACCGACAAAGTGGGACGTTTTACTAAACGCACTCACAAATATTCGTAGGTAACCAGGTCAACCGGAACAAATGTAACCATGGGGTATTGCTTCTATTTCTCGTAACCGATTTGTCGGAACGTCCAATGATGATACATTTTATTTCCAAGGATATTGTCACATATTGAAGGGACCTTTTTCGATTTACGATGTTCAAAAAGAACATTTTTATATTAAAGGAAAAAATGGAATCGTTAGCAGACGTTTCTGCTTAATAAAAATTAATTTAGTATGGGTTAGCACATTGTTACTGGTGAATTCTCAATATAACTTGAGACTCCAGTGCCGTTACAAGATGTAATAGTCTGTCGGTAGATGGCGCTAGACGTCACCCCAAGACGTGTGTACAAAAGGAAAGGCATGGAAAGATTTGCGAAGTCCGGCGTGGCTTCCGTAGCTCAATTGGTAAGAGCATTGCACGGATTGCAAAAATGGTGCGGGTTCAAGTCCCGCCGGAAGCGTAAATTTTTCCATTTTTTCCTTTAATATAAAAATGTTTAGAATCGTTAGCAGACGTTTCTGCTTAATAAAAATTGATCAAAAAGAACTCTAATAAAAGGGTTAAATTAAACACGCCTATCATGTCTTATCGAGGTTATATTATATTTTATACTATGTTTGAGAAAAGCACTATACATACCTGGACGGGAAATATGGGGTTGCCTGCCTCAGACCTATCAGACCTCGCTTCGCTAGTCCGTCTATATATTTTCGACCGGCAACCCCTTTCCCGGCCTCTGTAGTAATGTAACATTACACAATTCGATGTAATTTAATCATAGCTTTCAATAATAAATATATCAAGGGAGGGAAATGCGCCCCTTATAAGCTTTAATAAGAACCCCGAGAACCCTTACGTACTGTCAACAAAGGCGAATAAACGTCATTGGACTGTCCAAGTCGGATGTTATGGCCCTTTCAGACCACTCGAGCCGCACATTACCCGCATTAGGGTCAAACGCCATGTCTCCGGCAACTTTATCGGATTACTGCAGGCACCAAGCCTGCGACCAGATATATCAGACTAGTCAAATATTAGAATACTTAGATAGTTAATATTTTTCTTCTGTAATTTCCTACACCCTTAGGAATTCCAGCTGAAAAAAAGGCGTTAACTTTTAATAATCCCCTAGAAATGTAATATTCATATTTGATTTGTCATTTCACTAGTGAAAGGAAATACACCACGCCTATTTTTTTTTGTCTACTCGTTGACTTTAATCTGTCAATAGGACACCACATTTCAGTGTTAGATAGTCTTTGACACTTAGTCAACTATAATATTTCATTACAGTTCACTTTTAGTTAACTGTAATAATTTCAAAAATAGAACTTCATACAAGTTCTTTAGTAATTTGTGATACCTGGCAAATTTTTCTGCATCTGAAACACGTTTTTTTTATCTATCGCGTTATCGATCAATCAGAGACGGTTATTACAAACAATTGGTTGCCAGGTAATTAGATGTTGATACAACGGTGAACGACGCTATTAACATTAATTTTAACTTGAATGATGGTATTTTTCGTCCATAGATGATGAAGATGATGACTCATAGAAAAAGTATTGTATACAATAGTGATATAATTAAGCTTTTCACTCTCGTACCGTACTATTAGGCCACTCAGCAAGCTTCGTGGCCTAAACATGGTACTCGACTGTAAAGCTTTGCATTATATCACGATTGTATAATAGTACATTACGATACAAGTGCGTAAAAAAGGAAGTTCGAAACGAGTGGCGATAAATTAAAACACGACCGAAGGGAGTGTTTTAAATTGACACGAGTTACGAATTTCCTTTTTGCACGTGTATCGTACGACGTTTTTCAGTACAGATGAGCCTCGGAACGTTATCGTGAAAACCACGGCGAAAAACATACCCAAATACATATTTTAACATACAATCATAACACTCAAAAAAAAATACAGCTAAATATCAGTATTTTCTTTTACAATCGGCTTCCTTTTACAAACTATTTCCTCCATCAATCAGTTGCAATCTCTCATGTCTGCCATACGAGACAGTTTAATCCGATACCCTTTGCCCAGCACACATAATAGGATTAGGTCTAAGGTCACTGCAGATCGTGTTAAGTCTCCGTCCCACACAATTATGGTTTATGAGATTACTCCCGAAGTATCATGCTTTTGGCAGATAGCACAGACTAGCCAGTTGGTAGTGATACGCTCGGTTTTAGTGTCTTGTGAACTACGAATTTATCTGTTATAAAACAAATCGATGAAGAAATTATCAAAATAATATACTGAGTAGGTCTGAAGTTCCGTCGTAAACGAGACGATAAATATAAAAACCCTTAGGTAATTCAATAACACTGTTAGATTTTCAGACTTTTTCTTTGACCATAAGCTTCCTTTTACAAACTATTTCCTTCATCAATCAGTTGCAATCTCTCAATGTCTGTCCTGTCATACCAGACAGTTTAATACGATACCCTTTGCCCAGCTCATATAATAGGATTAGGTCTAAGGTCACTGCAGATCGTGTTAAGTCTCCGTCCCGCACAATTATGGTTTATGAGATTACTACCGAAGTATCATGCTTTTTGCATATATAGTACAGAATAGCCACTTAGTAATGATACGCGCGATTTGAATAGAAAATAATAGCTTTATGTATTAGACACATTCATAGTCAGTTGAATACAATCAATTGAGACCGGGTAAATTCTGTAATTGTTTTATTGATTTAGCAGCAGGGGGCCGATTTTTGAATCTCACGGCGTTCGAATTCAAAAAATTGTCACTGAAAATAGTAGGCAATTCACCGTTTTCAACCGGTATTTTAGTGACAGTGAGACTCAAAAATCGGCCCCCAGTATCAATATAATTTTATGAGTTATTTTTGTGGATTTTGATTCGTTTTTTAAACATATCTATTGAAATATTTGCACAAGTTTTTATAATCGAATGATAAAGTAAAAAATTAAATGTTCTTACTTATAAGTACCAAACAAAAAAAAAAGATAAAAATGCATACCGATTTCATTCTGTACAATTTTAATTGTTCTTATTATTTAGTTTAGCGATTGAAAACCGCTCAGTTTGACTTTCACCAAGTAGTCTGTTCTCTTTGATCCCGCTGACGGCTTAGTGGCGTTTATTTAGTTAACATGAGGCTTAGGTCCGGAAAGCTCTTGATGAAATTTAATACCTAAGCAGGCTAACCCGCTGATGCGCGTAGGAGTAGTGGGATTATAAATTCTGTATCTAATTAAAGCATCTCACAAACTGCGTGGTATCATAAATTAAATATAACAAGATCATACCATCCCATACATTAAAATGCGACCGCCTAAGACCGCGCTTACACTCCACCACACATAGATGGCGCCACAAAAAAAATGTCTTGTTGCTTTCATTTATACTTGTAGATGGCGTTAAGTGTCACTTTTGAGTCAAAAGTTTTGACATAGATTTACGGCTTGGAATTGACACAATGCCAATCTACAAATAATCGGTGGCAACAAGGTATTTTTTGTGGCGCCATCTATGTGTGGTGGAGTGTAAGCGCGTTCGTAGGCGGTCGCATTTTAATGTATGGGATGGTATGATCTTGTTATATTTAATTTATGGTGGTATTAAGTCTTAAACATGCAACGAATTAGGCTCGCGGTGAGTTGATTAAGATGTATACGTAGATATAAAAGCTAAGGCACTGGTCTTACCAAAAGCGAGTAAGCTATGAGCTATCGGCTATAGAAACGAACAAAAGATAGTCGCTCCCGTGTAAATGAAAGAGACAACGAGCGATTTATAGTTCATGCTCTGCGACGAACTATAACTCGCTCGCGCTATCATCGCGTCTCTTCGAACTAGGGCTGCAAAAAAACGGTTCTTTTTTCTGGCTTAAAAAAAACATGAAAAAAAAACCTTGAAAAAAAAACAGTTTTTTTCTGGAGTATGTTTTTTTTCTAAAGTACGAAATCTCAAAATTTGCAAAGCAGTTAATACTTTTATACGGTTTTTTAGACTTAATGTCAACTATTAAACGAATTTAATCAAATAACTTTAATTTCTGGTCTTATAAAAGTAACATTTACGAAATCTGTAGTTGGTAGTTATCACTATTTACTGTTGGCAACACCACCGCCTCTCCACGCTGCACGCAGCATCGGGGATTCCTCAATAAACGTTTGTATACTGAATGTTAATCGAATTAAAATGTATGTTTTGTTATTGAAACAAGTTACAAGTCACGAAAAACCGGTATTATCGAATTATTTGTTCATCTGAAAAAAAAAACATATTTAGAAAAAAAACCATGGTGCTCGGTTTTTTTCATGTTTTTTTTTTCATAATTCTGAAAAAAACATTTGGTTTTTTTTCTATTTGCAACCCTACTTCGAACCCCGAACCACAATTCACAATGACATTGACACTAAACTTGACACTGACAATAGGCTAGTTTCCTCTACTAGTCAAATCAGCTTCTTTTTATGAACTGTCAAAACGATTCGCTAACATGGAATTACTATGAAATACTGAGGAGTGACGTCACGGTCAATTCATTTACTTCATAATTATGTTCCTCTTTGACTTATTAAATAGAAATTATGTTTAAAAATAACTACTGTCCATATTTTTCTTGTAATTATGTGGTGCTTTATTTCGTGCACTGCATAAAATATTTTATTTTAAGTATAGGAAACTAGCCTATTCTGTGCCTATTTCTGGGTAACTATTAGTTAACATTAAATAAATGTTCACAGAAATCGCGAAGCGTCTGGTTGAGGTAACTGGTGACCGAAGAGCTGGCGACTTCCTCGCACAACGTATCAGCATTGCGATACGGCGAGGAAATGTCGCCAGTATCCTTGGTACAATGCCTCAAGGGCCTATTTTAGACATTATCTAGCTTTTAAGTTTAGTCTTAGTTTGTTATTATTATGTAAATATGTTCATGTAAATAAAGAATTTTATCAATGTAATATACCTACAAAGAAAATTACCAATGCCTCCAAGTGTTCCAAGTTGGATTCGAACCAGCGTACTCCGTTAACCGGACAGTTGTTTTTTATAACATAGTTACTCAGCGTCAATATTTCCTTCTTGAACATGAACAGGCAACGAACAACAAAGTGTCACTGTCGGGTGGCAATTGTCACTATTGTGAAGTAGGCCACAGGCTTCCATGACCAATTGCCTCCAGGGCGATACATCGTATATTATATAGATTAACGGACATGAATAGTCAACCCTCAATGAAAGTCAGCTGGCGCTTTGTTGGTGTATTAAAAAATGGCAGCCTGAAACAGGTACAAAATATTGTATATTCAGTCATCGCCTCCCGTTTCCTACTTTGTCAGGTGATAATTTAGACGCTATTATGAACAATTAATAAAAATCGTCAGCTGTCTGCATCGCGGAAGAGCAAGAGAGACTTGCGTAACTACAGTTCACTAAGTAGCGTAAGCAATTGTCTCCGGTCTCTGGTTAGATAGTTAAAAGCCATTGTTAGAAAACTCATAACATTCGAATTCAGAGAAATATGGACTAGCCAATAGGCCTAATTTCTCATCGAGATTGGTAGATCAGCCGGCGTATCATGCTTCTAATTTTATCACTTATCCACGTGGATAAGACATCTGTCACGCTTTAGCAAGTATGGCAGTGTGAGAGTGACAGATCAGACAGATGTCTTATCCACGTGGATAAGTGATAAAATTGGAAGCATGGTACGCCGGCTGATGAAAGACGCTTCTCCAAATTAGTCGTATCCGAAGCTAAGAGGATGATAACACGGAGATAAATACAAGACTTATTTACATTAATTATATTATATACCATAATACATGCATCTATATTATTCCCAGCTAATTCCAAAAGCCGCAAGCCGCCTCTAACGAATTTAATACACTAGTTTACTGTTAATAAACATCACTTAGGGGAAGTTGGTTAGAGCTTTAGTATGTGGAGTTTGGTAATTAGGTAAATTAATAAGCGTTTAACCCTTTGAACGGCACGGCTACTTTTCCCAGTGCGTTATCGTAAACCTTGGAGGAATGTCCGAAGGATGCGCGCGTGTGATGAAGACTTTGGCGGTTAAAAGATTAAATGCCTAATAAAATACGCCACATAGGTACTTAGAGGCTTACCTCTAAGTTTTGCCTTAGCAAAAGTGTATAAAATTAGATTGTTATCTTAGCTGGGGCCCATTTCTCAAAACTGAAAGTTACAAGTTACAAGTGGAAGTCTCTTTCCAACTTGTCACATTAGACATTGACAACCACTTGTAAATTGTAACTTGTAGCTTCGAGAAATGGGCCCCTGGGGCCCGTTTCTCGAAAGGTACAAGCCTTGTATTACAAGTGCGCGAACTGTCAAATCGTATGGGTTGTCATGGAAACACACTTGTAATACAAGGCTTGTACCTTTCGAGAAACGGGCCCCGGTCTTTGTCTCATAATAAAATGGAGCACACCATGCTTGGCACTAAACTTCTAGACCGAGTGAGTAATGTCGAGATCTGACGCCGCACCAAGGTGCGAGCATCATTTCCAAGCTCAAATGCAATTGAGCGGGACATGCTGCATGCACAGTGATGGCAGCTATGATACAAACAGATCAATCACACGCAGTATCTCGCAAGCTGCGACTATACAGTTACTTACATCAGCATGGAATCCTCCATGCACACAGCGCTCAGCAACATGAGCGTAAATGTGAGCGTCACACACAGCGCAGACACGAACAGCGCGTGTTTGAGCCGCATGCATAGATTTATATATTACTAGCTTTTACCCGCGGCTTCGCCCGCGTAATAAAAGTATTCATTAAGATTTTCATTTGGATCCGTAGGGACCGTAGGTTTCTCTGTAGGTATATTTATCTACGATTATTTCGATTGCACATAATACTTTTGCTTGCAATGATTGTAGAAATATTACACATCGACCACAGCGTAGGTAATTCTATATACGCTGGGGAAACCTTTATAAACATCCCACATAGCCCGTATTTCGACACTATGATCGGTGGGTAAAAAGTACTTTTTTCTATTATCCCTTACAATTTTTTACATTTTGCTTATACTTATCGCAAACGTAATCTTCAAGCAAGCAAACAACGATCGTCTTAGAGCACATTGATTGTAAGAGACCGCCGACCGATTATCCGTATCCCTCTAACGATACCCATATTATCCGTATCCGTATCCGTATCGCTATCGCTAACGCTAACGCTATCGCTATCGCTATCGCTATCGCTATCCCTATCGCTATCCCTATCGCTATCCCTATTGCTATCCCTATTGCTATCCCTATCGCTTTCCCTATCGCTATCCCTATCGCTATCCCTGTCCCTATCCCTATCCCTTATCAAGATGTTTAATGATATAACACTTTAAGTTCTCGCGCTTTGTACACATATTTAAAGTCACATACAGGTCGAACGCTATTAATTAACATTATTTTTACCTTTTTTCCCAACGTTTCGGCCAGGTTGCACTGGCCGTGGTCGCGGAAGACTGATGTCCCAGCAAAATGTCACCGGAGATGTAAACAACACAAAACTACCCGATATTAATTTATATAAATGTTCGGGGTAGACAAATAAATATAATCTACCCGCTTTTAGTTAATGTTTATTTCCCACCATGTTTATTTTAAAGGTAAAAATATAATGTTAATTAATCGCGTTCGACCTGTATGTGACTTTAAATATATGTTTAATGATTTCTTATCAAGTGCTAAAATATAAAGTTTCATGGTTTTATCATTTAAAATTAAGAAATCCCATACAAACTTTCAACCTCTTTTTCAACCCCTTCATCCCTTTTTTTCGAAATAAAAAGTAGCCTATGTTCTGTCTCAGGGTCTAAAGATTGTCTGTTCCAAATTTCATCAAAATCGGTTGCGTGGTTTAAGCGGGAAAGCGTAACAGACAGACAGACAGACAGACAGACAGAGTTACTTTCGCATTTATAATATTAGTATGGATTAAGCTAGATTGAGTTGTTAGGCCAAAAAGTGTGTCCACATGAGAGGGTAAAGTTGGGGCTGGTGTCCCTCTCGCACTTATAGCCACTGTCAAAATTATTCGAATGAAGTCATCACTGTCATTATTTGGGGATACCAGTCAATATTCAAAGTTACTACCAAATCTACTAATACCGAATTAAAGTTTTTTTTTAATTGCGCAAATTGGTTTTATGGCTTCATAATAATGACTTACCAATTCGTTACAAGGTATTTATATCCTTGCCTCGATATAATACAAAAATAATTTAAGAAGTTTATAGACTTAGTTATCATATAGGTAAAAATACTACTACTATAGTAATCTCTTTAACACTGGTCACACGTTCGAGAGGGACACCAGCCCCAACTTTGACCCTCTCATGTGGACACACTTTTACTAGTCTGATAAGAACGCCTTTCTGCGCCGGTGATAAAGTTCAATTTAGTATGGCAAAAAAAGTGTGAGCTCAGTCCCTATTGAAAGTCCATGTCGAAGTCCATACCGGCGGTAAAGCGCTTAAAGCTGTGATAATACAGTTACTTACATCAGCATGGAGGATGCACACAGCGCTCAGCAACATCAGCGTGAATGTGAGCGTCACACACAGCGCAGACACGAACAGCGCGTGTTTGAGCCGCATACAGTACCGGTGGTACAGCGCTTCAAGCTGTGATGATACAGTTACTTACATCAGCATGGAGGATGCACACAGCGCTCAGCAACATGAGCGTGAATGTGAGCGTCACACACAGCGCAGACACGAACAGCGCGTGTTTGAGCCGCACGCAGTACCGGCGGTACAGCGCTTCGAGTTCAAGTTCTGTGCCTTCCTCTTCTGTGGACAATGAAATACGTGTTAGAAAGACCCCCACGAAACAAAATGTTATTAGTAAGTAGGGCCCACTGCCCCCTCTCATTTAGCGTTTGAACGTCGACGTCTCATTAACGCCCGCTTTATTGTGACGTTGACGTTCGAAAAATGCCACCCCGTTGCGTCGGCGTTGTTAAAAAACGGCTAATTGCCTTAATTACTATCCTTGTGCGCATAAGTAAGAGATAGACCTCACTGCCCAAACCATAGTCTTATTATGACATTTATTCCAAGTGCGTAATGTTTTTATTGGACTAGTACAGCGATATTGTAAAAATGATTTGAAATAAAGTAGGATATACGAGTTGGTAGACAAAACAAATACCTATTTAAACTTTACCTAATAGACATAATTACAAATGAAAATTTAAAAGTTAAATTAAATTTATTGTCAAATTAAAGTTTTACAATTATTACAGAAAATAGGTAGGTACAAATAGATATAGCCTAAAAATAAAACTTATTGGTAATAGGTAAATTACTAATTGGTAATAAGAGCTGTGGTAATTGTGATGTGAAGTTAGAAATTACTTTTCAATCAAATTACACAACTGTTAATTATTCTGTTAGGTGTCCTATTTCAGGTTTCAAACCTACGCCCTAAGTATTCAGACACCTAGTTAATAACTATAAAGCTAGTTGTCAAAGTCAATATTCATTTGTGTCCATATTCCTACGTATCGGTCCAAGGTCAAGGGTAAAACAATTAAGTTTGAATTTGCTTGAAAGCTGTTTTATGTTTCACTATCACTATCAACCAAAGAGGATCAACTATTAAAGAGAGTTACTGTCAAAGTTAAGTATGTAATCACAGTACATAGACTGCCATCTCTCGACACAAGCTTAAAACTTTTAAACCTCAGTTTTGACAATTTGGTCCATATTCTTAAGCTTGATATGTGTTAAAATGTCAAATATTAATATAAGCGCCATCTAGCCGAGCGTCCCTCAAAGGTGTAACGCCATCTAAGCCACCGTACCTTTTTTTCTATGGCTTTGAGGTACGTTTTTAGGGTTCCGTAGTCAACTAGGAACCCTTATAGTTTCGCCATGTCTGTCTGTCCGTCCGTCCGTCCGTCCGCGGATAATCTCAGTAACCGTTGGCACTAGAAAGCTGAAATTTGGTACCAATATGTATATCAATCACGCCAACAAAGTGCAAAAATAAAAAATGGAAAAAAAAGTTTTATTAGGGTACCCCCCCTACATGTAAAGTGGGGGCTGATATTTTTTTTCCTTCCAACCCCAACGTGTGATATATTGTTGGATAGGTATTTAAAAATGAATAAGGGTTTACTAAGATCGTTTTTTGATAATATTAATATTTTCGGAAATAATCGCTCCTAAAGAAAAAAAAAGTGCGTCCCCCCTCTAACTTTTGAACCATAAGTTTAAAAAATATGAAAAAAATCACAAAAGTAGAACTTTATAAAGACTTTCTAGGAAAATTGTTTTGAACTTGATAGGTTTAGTAGTTTTTGAGAAAAATACGGAAAACTACGGAACCCTACACAGCGTGGCCCGACACGCTCTTGGCCGGTTTTTTTCTTAGACTTTATCCGTCTATACGTTGTGTTCGCGATAAACTCAAAAACTACTGAATTTTCATGCTATTTTCAGCTATGAATATAGTGATATTTGAGGTAGGGTATGTATATAATTCCCATACATCCATTCAAAATAATGTGTGTGTCTGTTTGTTTGTTTGTTTGACGAATTAGCGGGATTTTTTAAGTGGGCATAGTTGAATGAATGAAATTTAACGCGAGCGAAGCCGCGGGCAAAAGGTAGTACAATAACAATATTCAGATTTCTTTTGTAATCCGAATAAAAAATACTATCGTGTCATTTTTCCATCGTGAAAAGTTAAGATTCCAATAGAAGATTTCTGGAACTTTCTTATCCCCTGGGATGGCAAATCTGCGCGACCCTTTTAGCTCCAGAGGCCTATGCTGTAAGAATTTTGATTGAGGCGAATTATTTTCATGTAAAACAGGTATCAGCAGCGGCTGGTCCATTCAAGCCGATTCCCACCGGCTTTCTTTAAATTGATTACTAGTAAAGTACCTATTAATGTTAAGGTAAAGTTTCTTTTTGCTCAGTGTTGCCTAGCAGAAATTTTCACCAGCCGCCACTGACAGGTATATTTATGAGAATGTAGAATAGAAAATAGGCGAGTTGAAAGCGAGGCAAATTGGAGTAAAAGCTCGGCCACACATGCGCGTTTTGGGAGCGTAGGCGGAGCGTTAGCGGACCGTTATCGGAGTGTTAGCGGAGCGCAATGATAGCGGTGCGCCGGACGAACGCTGGCGTTGCGCGCAGCGGACGCCGGCGGGAACTAACGAGCACGGATTGCGAGCGGAATAAAAGAGACTAAGAGAGACATAAATAGCTATTCTACTCAGTCTTCAATCAGCACCATGTTACAGTACGATTAACATCACTTAACGATTCGGGTTTATATCTATCTTGCTCACACTTATGCGATCACGATAAGAGCCGAAGCCGAAGCCGAAGCTCACGATAGGTAAATGCCGAATCGTTAACTGATTTTAATCGCACTGTACTGCTTTTCTCTCCAGTAGGTAAAATAATGAAGGTTTGAAACCAGCTGGCTATCAGTAGGTAGTACTTATACATTGTCGTAAAAACCGGCCAAGAGCGTGTCGGGCTACGCTCAGTGTAGGGTTCCGTAGTTTTCTCAAAAACTACTGAACCTATCAAGTTCAAAATAATTTTCCTAGAAAGTCTTTATAAAGTTCTACTTTTGTGATTTTTTTCATATTTTTTAAACATATGGTTCAAAAGTTAGAGGGGGGGACCCACTTTTTTTCATTTAGGAGCGATTATTTCCGAAAATAATAATATTATCAAAAAACGATCTTAGTAAACCCTTATTCATTTTTAAATACCTATCCAACAATATATCACACGTTGGGGTTGGAATGAAAAAAAAATCAGCCCCCACTTTACATGTAGGGGGGGTACCCTAATAAAACATTTTTTTCCATTTTTTATTTTTGCACTTTGTTGGCGTGATTGATATACATATTGGTACCAAATTTCAGCTTTCTAGTGCTAACGGTTACTGAAATTATCCGCGGACGGACGGACGGACGGACGGACGGACGGACGGACGGACGGACGGACGGACGGATGGACGGATGGACGGACAGACAGACATGGCGAAACTATAAGGGTTCCTAGTTGACTACGGAACCCTAAAAAGTGGTGCCATGATGACGTCACATGCCCGTTATCTTCTACAATATTTGATTATTACGATTTGCATAAAGACTTCGAACCAATCTGTACAGGCTTGAATTACTTAATCAATTAATTTATTTAAACTTTATTGCACAATAATAAAAAACCGGCCAAGAGCGTGTCGGGCCACGCTCAGTGTAGGGTTCTGTAGTTTTTCGTATTTTTCTCAGAAACTACTGAACCTATCAAGTTCAAAATAATTTTCCTAGAAAGTCTTTACAAAGTTCTACTTTGGTGATTTTTTTCATATTTTTTAAACATATGATCAAAAGTTAGAGTTAGAGGGACGCACTTTTTTTTCCTTTAGGAGCGATTATTTCCGAATATATTAATATTATCAAAAAACAATCTTAGTAAACCCTTATTCATTTTTAAATACCTATCCAACAATATATCACACGTTGGGGTTTGAATGAAAAAAAATATCAGCTCCTACTTTACATGTAGGGGGGGTACCCTAATAAAACATTTTTTTCCATTTTTTATTTTTGCACTTTGTTGGCGTGATTGATATACATATTGGTACCAAATTTCAGCTTTCTAGTGCTCACAGTTACTAAGATTATCCGCGGACGGACGGACGGACGGACGGACGGACGGACGGACGGACGGACGGACGGACGACAGACATGGCGAAACTATAAGGGTTCCTAGTTGACTACGGAACCCTAAAAATGTACAAATGGCGGACTTAATGTCTAATATAATGGCTACCAGTCAACCATCGGGCTAAACAGAGACAAGTAAAAATGGTGCACGAATAATGAAAAATAACAAAAAATAGGATTTATCGAAAACAACTGAACTACTTTAATCTTCAGACTCATCAAAAAATACCTCGAGAGAGAAATAGGTCCTCAGCCTGTAAGTTCAAAGGCTGTAAATGAAATTACTAAACCACTTCTGATAATTGCCTAGGCCTTAACCAAACCACATCTCGGACACTGGCGATCAAATATATGAAAGAAGCGTGTTCCTACGCACACAGTCTTACGGCTCAGCCACGACATTGGTCTAAGCGCGGCAGCGGTGAGCGGCGGCCATACATTGGAGCGAGACACAGCGATGGGACTTTTCATTCGCACGTATGGCTGCCGCTCACCGCTGTCGCGCTTAGACCAATGTCGTGGCTGGGCCGTTAAACTCGTATAGGGGCATTTTTTTTAAATTGAGACCCAAAGTTAGTGATAGTTTTTAACAAAATTTTAACTCAATGTCAGTTTTGTAACGACAATTAAGCATGAAATTTCAATAAAAATATTGCGCTTGTGTTAATTACGTAAACTATAAGCAATAATCTACATTTAGAACATGAAAAAAGTTGGTTTTTAGACATATTTTATTTTTAATTGTGTTCAAAAAATGACATCGAGTTAATTTTTGTTAACAACTCACTAATTTTGGGTCCCAAATGTTCCAATTTCTGGAAATACCCATAGCCATCAGCGGGAAGCAGGGAGTGACTATACTGTACGACATTACTCATTATTATACTGTTCCCATTTAGGTCCTTAGCTTGTAGACAAAGACTAAGTGACGAAATTACTAATCCACTTCAGATAATTGCCTAGGCCTTAACCAAACTCTCATCCAAATTGAAATAATGCAAACAGATAACCGAGAGTTTGGCCAATGCTATCAAAGACAAACAGATTTCACCAGAATTTAAATTACTTTACCCCTTTAATGCATCAAGGTTGTAAGTCTACTCTTCCTTATACTATGATTGGACTTTGTCGTATTGAAAATACGACTTGTCAGTTTAATCGGTAGCCAGCTAAGCCGAAAAGTTTTTAAGCCTTTTCGCTTAAGAAATCCTTTCTATTGAAGGCGAAATTTATACAAATTGAATTTATAAAAGAAACCTTATGGAGGCAGGAGACAGGCTAATTTCAATGGTTTTCTTAAGGAATAAAATCAAGATAACAAACTACAATAAGTAATGCTGATTTTCTTAATAGTTAGTCAAAAGCCTCAATCATGAAAATATTCAGTACCGGTTATACCGGATGTATCCAGCCAGGCAAGCACGGTCGCGTGATAAATGATATAACGTCAGGTCATCCTTTTCGCACAATTTGTAAGTGTGATAGACATACTGATGCGAGAGTTTATCCAACTAGAGTGTTACGCCCGCAGTACATGATAAGTTAATTAAAACTGGCCAAAATTATTATTGGGAACATCTGTAGTTATTATATCAACTGTTGATGGAGAGCTGTTATGCAGTAACAAAAAAAAGAAGATGCAACATATAATATTAGCGTCTATAAGAATTAACTTTTCTTACAAACTTTACCTTAAGTACTTACTTTAAAGTTTATTCTGTGTTATTTTTTTAATAAAGTCTTCTAAAATATTGGTCAGTTTGTGAAGTATAAGGCAGGTACTTATAAAACAGAAGCAGCTTCTTTGGAGTAAAGTTAGGCACAATATATTGTAAACAAACGTAAACTCATTCACTTTCTAAGTTAAGTAATACGACTTTGACTTAGGCACAGGCAGCCCATGGTAACCGTACAGTTTCAGTTGATAAGCAAATTCGAACATACATTGACATAAGAATGGTATTTGATTGAAATAAACATACTTAATGCCGAATTTAAAAGATTAAAATCACGTATTACCTGTAGCAAAAGAAAAAGTAGCTAGAACTGAATAATAATAAAAAACCGGCCAAGAGCGTGTCGGGCCCCGCTCAGTGTAGGGTTCCGTAGTTTTCCGTATTTTTCTCAAAAACTACTAAACCTATCAAGTTGAAAACAATTTTCCTAGAAAGTCATTATAAAGTTCAACTTTTGTGATTTTTTTTATATTTTTTAAACATATGGTTCAAAAGTTAGAGTGGGGGGGACACTTTTTTTTCCTTTAGGAGCGATTATTTCCGAAAATATTAATATTATCACAAAACGATTTTAGTAAACCCTTAATTCATTTTTAAATACCTATCCAACAATATATCACACGTTGGGGTGGAATGAAAAAAAAATCAGTCCCCACTTTACATGTAGGGGGGGTACCCCAACAAAACATTTTTTTTTCACTTTTTGTTTTACCGCTTTGTCAGCGTGATTGATATACATATTGGTACCAAATTTCAGCTTTATAGTGCTAACGGTCACTGAGATTATCCGCGGACGGACAGACAGACATGGCGAAACTAATATATAAGGGTTCCTAGTTGACTACGGAACCCTAAAAAGGTACATGAAAGTAAATTCTATAAATATACAATTAATAGTATAAAATGAGAGGACAAAATCAGCAGATGCTTCGGCCCTCAGCGCCCACCAAGGGTCCTTCACTAAAGGACTTACACAATGCCGAGGGCCTACATTGTCTCTTGTTATAGATCCCCTGTTAGGCTCGGCTTGACCTGTCACTAATTGAGAGAATATAAACCTTGCAGAGGTCGTTGTTAGGAAGATTAAGAACATAACCTTTGTTTTTCCAAAAATCCTTTCTTATAAATCAGGATTTTGTTAGGCTCAGACTCTGATTCTAGTCTAAGCCCGCTTTTTTAAATATTCGAATAGACAAACGGTTACAGTTAATATCAAACTTTGTGTTCTATAGGTACTAAAGCTGGCTACGTACACGGTATGACTTATTTTAGTCTGGGAGCCCAAGAGAAGAGTGGATATTTGTGAGTGGATATACTCAAGATTATTATTTATTTGACCCAAAATGACAACAATATTCCACACAATCTTATTTGTTGATTCAAGGGTTAAATTTCATTACCTATTTTTAAGTACTACCTTTTAGTGCGTTTGCATATTATCCGATCCGATATCGCATGCAGGACCGATATCCCATACATGTAAGCCACCATCTTCCTAATTCCTCCCGACATCGGATCGGATAATGTGAAAACGCACTTACTTACAGTCAATGAGATTTATGAAACTTAATCGTAAACTAGAACGTTCCTTTGCTAATCCGCGAATTGATAACGTGCAAGTCAATCAGTGTTAACCTGCAAAACTTAAACTTAAACTGTTTATGAAACTTGCAAAGTTTGCTGCTTCCCTCTGTATACAGGCTGAAATCTGGGTCGTGATCCAAACCTATTGGTCCTAAGTCGGTAATTAATTGTGAGTTTACGTATAAAGTCCGTTTTTAATTAATTTCAGCTATTTATTAATTAAACAACATTTTCCATACCCCAGTTTTAAACTTAAATTGTGGTCACCTTACAATTCATAATGAAACCTCTTTAACGAACAACTGATTAGATGAAAAATAAATGTCAACCATCACTGTTATGACAAAGTCAAAACATTGAAATAAATAAAATTATTAAAAGATCAGAAATTGAGCAGTAAAAATGCCTGCGGCATATCCGTTTTCCAACATTGAGCGGTCGGACATGGTAAGGTTTTATTACCAAACAAATCGTGCGACGACTGCTCGAGATTTATTTCACCAACGCTATCCTGATTTGCCCATCCCAAGCCGGAGATTGATTTCCACAATGGTTCAAAATCTGCGGAATTATGGACAATTTACTGTGCCGAATCATGCCCAAGCAAGAGGCGGTGACAGGCCACGACAACGACGATATGCGGACAACCTTGACGAACAAATTTTAAGGTACTTCAATCAGGATCCACGAAGAAGCACTCGGCAAGCCGCTAGACGATTTAACGTAAGTCAATACTTTGTGTGGCGTCTTCTCAACGCAACCGGGTTGCACCCATTCCATTTCAAACCGGTACAGGATCTTTCACCTTTAGATTTTGGTTCAAGAATGGCCATGTGTAACTGGATTTTAGAGAACCAAGAAACTAACATTCTTTGGACCGACGAAAGCACATTTACTCGTATCGGGCTATTCAACATTCATAATGAACATTACTGGAGCGCTGAAAACCCACATTTAACTAGAAGGAATGCATACCAAGTGAGATTTAGTTTAAATGTATGGGCGGGAATTGTGAACGATGTTGTTATCGGGCCCTACTTCATAGAAGGGAGATTAAATGGTGCTAAGTACCTCGATATGTTGAGAGAAGTGGTACCTGAATTACTGGAAGAAGTGCCGGTAAATTACTTGAATAACATGTATTACCAACACGATGGTGCTCCGGCTCATTTTGAACACCGAGTACGTGATTACCTTGATGAACAGTTCCCAGGGCGCTGGATCGGCCGCGGCGGACCTGTGGCATGGCCTCCTCGCAGTCCCGACCTGACGCCCCTAGATTTTTTTCTCTGGGGTGAAATTAAAAGATTGGTCTACGAACAAGAGTCTAATACAATCGATGAACTTCGTCAGCGAATTGTTGCCGCATTTGAAAATGTGAAAATGAATCGGTTCGCTCTTGGCAGATTGAAAGATAACCTTAGGCGACGAGCAGACTTGTGCCGTCAGCAAGGCGGGTCACACTTCGAACAGCTCCTGAAGTATGTTTAGGCTACGTGTTGTAATGTTTCTGACCGGTGATTGTTTTTTATTTAAACACTTGTGTAGTGTCCCGGTGATTGTTATTATTTTAATAAATCATTTAAATGTTTTGGAACTTTTTAATTGATTTTAATACTAAACGTAAACTAAAAGATCAGTGTTTCAAAGTAAAAGATCACTTTTTATAAATCGTAGGTAATCTACCACTTCGTTCTTTCCTAGATGGTTGTCTTGTTAAGTGCGTAGGGTGACCATGATACTAAAGTAGAAAATTATGTTGTATTTTTTTTTGTACTAGCGGAAAATTTATTGATTTAGGCACTCTAATCTGCAGCGTTGCATTCCTAATTAAGTAGCAAGTCTTGTTTTAGTTTGGTGCTACACGACCCCGATGTCACCCTGTATTTCTATTCTAAGCAGCATATCTCCATCGCATTCCTAAGGTAGGTACTTATCTCATTTCTCTTCTAGATATATACCACTTAGTTTACAAAAGTCATACTCAGTATAGTTCGTGCTATCCACAAAGTCGCGCAGGTTCGTCAAATTTAAGTCTAGGCGGAAGTCTTCATGAATGACACGGGTATACAAATTCTATGGCGGTTAGAACCTTTTGGTATTGAGTGTGGGGGTGTGGGTGTCAGGTGTTCAGTTGTTTGTTCCAAACAAATGTTAGTAGCGTTGTACATTATAATTAGTCCGTGTGGTTAAGTAAGATATACGTTGCCATAAGGGTTCATACAAACTGTATGGCGGTAAAATAGGTACCTACATAAGTGTACAGTCGCCATCAGAAATATCGGAGCGGTCAAGGTGCTCACAAATATCTGAACACACTTCTATTGTCAAGGCAATAAGGGGTGTTCAGATATTTTTGCACGCCCCGGCCGCTCAGATATATCTGATGGTGACTGTACCTACTTACGCTTGTATATATTAAAATCGTGGACCGATTTTCATGAAACATGGCTAAGAACACTCCCGACTAACTCAGCTTTCAAACAAAAAAAAATCTAAATCGGTTCATCCGTTCGGGAGCTACGATGCCACAGACAGACATACACACAGACAGACAGACAGACAGACAGACAAACAGACTTATAACACTCCGTCGTTTTTGCATCGGGGGTTAAAAAGGGGTAAATAGAACTTTGAACAGCAGTGTGACATACGGACGGGATTTTTTCAAAGTACTGACGGTATGATTGAAGTAAGTAATAAATGTTTATAATATAATGTACATAACTATATCTATAAGGTACATTAGGGTAATTCCGAAAGTCGTCTCATTTCAAAGGTCGTATAAAAACCACCATTATTTCCATCATATCAAGATTGGTTTCAAAATTACCCGAGCATTTCGGTGATACGAAATTACCCTAATGAAAATAACTGAAGCTAATAAACTTGTGAATAATGAGATTAATCAGTTTAAATAAGATGTAGTCAAAACATTTTGAATTACGTCAATGAACGTTAATTTAAACTTGATATCGTATAAAATTACAATTCAACGTAAAATCTGATACAATATTGTAAATTTTGTACTGCCAAAAGTTTCATAACTTTTGTAGGTGTACGGGTGTAAGTTACAATAAGGTGTATTCGGGTAATGCCGTTAATCGGATAATTCCGACATTCAAATGATAATCACCCGTGATTCCATATAGTAATAAGGGTCCCTTTTCGGAATTTACTGACGGTTTTTAACGTTCGGAATTACCCGAGTACACCTTAGTACATTACGAGGGGCATTTTCAGAATTTGGTTCCCCCCAATTAGCATAAGCCGTTAACAAAAATTAACTCGCTGTCAGTTTTGTGACGACAATTAAGCATAAAATGTCTATAAATTTACTTTTCCACAGTTTCGTTTTCTTTTAACCCCTTATTTGCCAAGAGTGGCCCTGAAGCTTTAGTAGTTTCATGTGCTCTGCCTACCCCTTTATGGGATACAGGCGTGATTGTATGTATGTATGTATGTATGTAAATTTACTTTTTTCACATTGTGATTATTGTGAATGTAGATTATCGCTTAAAGTTTATGTAACTAACACAAAAACAATATTTTTATTGAAACTTCATGTTTAAGGCCCCATTTAGACGGTACGAGAACTCGCATACGAGTTTTATTACATTGCGGTATTTGATGGCTGTGCAAAATAAATCTAACCTCAACAGCCCGCAATGTAACTAAAATCGCATGCGAGTTCGCACGCCGTCTAAATCAGGCCTAATTATCGTCACAAAACTGACAGTGACTTAATTTTTGTTAACAACTTACGCTAATTGGAGTGTCCAAAATTTTGAAAATGCCCCGATATAAGTGCGAAAAAGAGGAAGTTCGAAACGAGAGCCGATAAATTAAAACACAACCGAAGGGAGTGCTTCAAATCGACGAGAGTTACGACTTCCTCTTTTCCGCACTCGTATCGTAAATCGTAATATACTATTTCAGTATTATTATCGTAATATACATGGTGCCTTTTTTACACACTAGTGTGGGAAATGGTTCATTTCTTGTCAGGTCGAAACTTAAAAGGGCCAACGGTACTGAAAAACGCCGTACGATACACGTGCGAAAGGGAAACTCGCTTTTTCGCACTTGTATCATAAGGTACTATTGTCTGCCAACGTCCATCATCATTCATAATTCTCTTGCCCTTATCCCAGTCACTTGGGGTCGGCGCAACATGTCTTTCTCTTCCATACATCTCTGTCACTCGTCATCTCATCATTAACTTGTTTTAGTTCCATATCATGTCTCACACAGTCCATCTCGGTTTTCCTCTCCCGTTACTTCCACCACCTTCCACATTCATTCGTAATATATTTTTCGTTACATGCCTTTCATCCCTCCGCATTACATGTCCATTACTATAAATGCCAACGTCCATTACTATAAATAACATCAATTCATCTTGCCTGATTTAATTTATCGCCCGTACACGGCTAACACACTGTATGCTTTAAGTCCGACATAAAAATATAATAAAACATTGAATAAAATCCTCAAAATCAACACAATTCAATAAAGTATATAGAAACAAAATAAACCAAACAATACCGAATCAACAAGTAACATCGTGTGTCCAACTAATAAGTTTACGAACTCGATCGAAATGAAATTTGTCGGCAGAAAATACAATAACGAAAATATATAACTCTGGGTATGTAGCCAAATGCACGAACGCTCACGATAATATCTGTTTCCTAGCTATCTATCTCTAATATCTTTATCGCTCTTGCGTATTGGGGCCATTTTTTTTTTCAAAGTTGTCCACCCCACTTTTTTTGGATTTGGAAATTTTTATGTGGTTTCCTTTCCACTCAGAATCGCAAGCTCTTTCAATCCTAATAGGAGAAAAAAGTGTCCCATGGTTTTTTTAGGTATTTAAAAATGAATAAGGGTTTACTAAGATCGTTTTTTGATAATATTAATATTTTCAATTCCGTTACCATTTTTCATACATTTTGTATGGTGGTAACGGAATGGAAGGTCTGAAAAATGGACGGTCTGAAAAATGTATGGATATCATGGGACATTTTTTTTCCTATCAGGATCGAAAGACTTCGCGATTCTGATTATGAATCGCGTAAAAAGTACCCATGCTACAAAATAACTTTGAAAAAAATGTCCCCTGGCGCGACAGAGCCAAACTGCATTTCTTCAGCGTCTGTCGTCGACGATTGCCAATGCCATTTGGCTACGCCTGCTGAACGACGAGACAACGGTCAAGGTCTAATAGGCATTATTTCGTAGCGGTTATCGCGGGTATTTGGCTTTTTGGTAACATGTACCTAACTTAGGTTTTGGACGTGAAGTTTCCTAATAAACCTAATTATGTGAATTCCGGATGGACATGGGACATATGGAATGACAGAATTACAATTAAACTCAAATCTATTATTTTGTGGTTCGACACTAACAGATATACCTACGTTGTTAATTTGGCATGTTCGTATATGACAATAAAATCAATTTCGATTTAGACAATGCCACTTTTAGATGTTCTTCCAGCTAGACAGTTTTGTCACACCTCGGACACTGGCGACCAAATATATGAATGAGGCGCGTTCCTAGCACACAGTCTAAGCTCGTGTAGGTGAACGCGTACTATGCTTGTATGAGTGAGATATGACAGGTTGACTGTTCGCGTTTTTGACAGGCGGTAACTGTGAGGTAGCCGAGAGGGGGTGGGCGGCACTTTCAGCGGGGAGCGGGAGTGGCCCTACTTTACGATAGTAGTCTTTATTATACTGTGGTTTTGTTGAAGAAAATTATCACCAAATTTCGTTTTCTCTCAATCCAATATTTTTAACAGTTGCGCAGATGCAGTCATGTGTTCTGCCTACCCCGTTTGGTAATACGGATGCGAGTGTATGTATTTATGTAGAATCTTTTAAAGAAACATTTCCAGCTCTATTGTATCCGTTGCTTGATATAGGGTTCTTAATATCAGAACAGAACAACAATGCACTCATAACTCATAATGCACACCAATCATATGCAAACAGCGTTGCACTATTACCTTCTAAACATTATGGCTTTTAATACCGAGTGGTATGGTTTCTTTTACCTGTAATTATTATTTTTATTGTGACATATATGGACGATACAATGCCCTATTCTCATCATGGGACCTCATAATTATACTGAAGAGATAAACAATCTTAGATTCGGGACGAAAATAAACTGAATAAATATGAAGAATAAAATCAAAATCAAAGTCCCTATTTAGTGTAATAAGTTCATGAGCAAATCAGTTTGTATTATAGTGAATTTGAAAAAAGATACTAACAAAGATAATGAATATACGAGTATGTTACTCATAGAGAAGGTTATGGTCAAAGTTTTTTTAAATCTTTATTTAAGAGCTTGTCACCGAAGTGAACATGTCGCTCCGTAAAAATAAACATACTATTTTATAGTCTTACAATTAACTTATTCTATTAAAAATAGCGTTACGCACAAGCTTATTACAGTTAAAATATTTAGAACATCAGTTAGACTCATATTTTTTTCTTGGCATGACTTCGAATTGTTAAAAATAAGTCATTATCTATCCGACTATCAACAGCATATTATTTATTTCTTGGTGATTCCGAGGTACCTAAGTGGTCTTATAAGATTTTATTTGTCTTGGGTAACAAGTCTATCTCTTGTGTTCATCGATTCGTTTTCGTCGTGTTCAATTCAGTTATTACTAGATGAAACAGCTAACTACAGAACCGACGAATGAATACATCTTACAATGGGCTCCAATTAACTATGTACTTAACTATGTATACAGACGTAATTAAATGTAATTGATTTAACGTACCTACTTAATTTTCTCACGATTAACGTTACTGCTAGTATGATATAGGTATATTAGGGCCACTTGCACCAACGAAAACGGAGAGTTAACCCGAGGGTTAACCCACCATTTTGTATGGAATTTGACAGATGACAGCCCACTAACCATGAGTTAAGTGGTTGGTGCAAGTGGGCCTAAGGAGTATATATTCGGAATCTTTTGAGTTTTCGTTTTGATACACGAGTGATTTCCTCACCTATATTCTTAGGGAATATATGAATAAATTTTCGCAATCGCTAGCGAATATTTCACTATCAAACACATTGTCAGGGCACTCTACATAGAAAATTCCTAGAATTATAATTATACCTACTTGAAACAAGACTAGAACACACTAACCTAACCACAAAAGTAAAATTTTCGAAAAATGGATCGATTTTCATGAAACATGGGGGCCGATTTTTTAATCTCGGCCATTCGATTTCGTGAAATTCGTTCAATAATATCTCCACTACTAGCGATTTAAATTCTACTAACAGAATCGAAAATTGAGTGGTCATTACCACTAGTTTTGAAATTACTAGCCGTCCTTTTTCATTACGTCGTTTTTCACAGACTTTCGAACGGCGAATACGTGCGAAATTCAAAAATCGATCCCATAGCTAAGAACACTCCCGACTAATTCACCTTTCAAACAAAAAAAAATCTAAATCGGTTCATCCGTTCGGGAGCTACAATGCCACAGACACGCACACAAACAGACAGACACGTCAAACGTATACTTAACACCCCGTTTTTTTGTGTCGGGTGTTAATAAAACCGCCTTCAAAAATAAGCGCGTTACAAAACACGGAGAAACTAAAAAGCCAAAAATAATAAACCTTTCAATTCAGATTTCTTATCGTATTGCAATAAGCTAAACATCCAAATTATAAACAAATCAATTATTTTTGTAGTCGGTACCAGACCTGTTCGTCGCCTTGCTATTGCCTGTTTGCCCCACCCAACCATACACAGGCTGGTACCGACTCCAAAAATAATTGATTTGTTTATAATTTGGATGTTTAGCTTATTGCAATACGATAAGAAATCTGAATTGAAAGGTTTATTATTTTTGGCTTTTTAGTTTCTCCGTGTTTTGTAACGCGCTTATTTTTGAAGGCGGTTTTATTTTTTGTTAAAAAGTTTATTTATTTGTTGATTTTTAGTGGTTCCTAGTGATATTATATGTATCAGTCCGAATACATGTACAGTAGTGAAAGAATTATCCTTTAACTCCTAACCATTGAGGAGTTGACCTTCCATCATCAGCTCAGTTGATTTTTAGTGGTTCCTAGTGATATTATATGTATCAGTCCGAATACATGTACAGTAGTGAAAGAATTATCCTTAAACTCCTAACCATTGAGGAGTTGACCTTCCATCATCAGCTCAGTTGATTTTTAGTGGTTCCTAGTGTTATTATATGTATCAGTCCGAATACATGTACAGTAGTGAAAGAATTATCCTTTAACTCCTAACCATTGAGGAGTTGACCTTCCATCATCAGCTCAGTTGATTTTTAGTGGTTCCTAGTGATATTATATGTATCAGTCCGAATACATATACAGTAGTGAAAGAATTATCCTTAAACTCCTAACCATTGAGGAGTTGACCTTCCATCATCAGCTCAGCCACATAAAATTATTACCATCAGACGTAAATACTGGTGTACCTTTGAAAAATAGACTAAAAACATTACATGTGCCTATAACATTTGAAGAGTTCCCTCGATTTCTCCAGGATTCCATCATCAGACCCTGACTTGGTGCCAATGGGACCATCTCGGGGTTATACCGGTTCGATCAAAAAAAAAATTTTGAAAATCGGTCCACGATTCTCGGAGATATCGAGTAACATACATACAAAAAAATAATAAAAAAAAAAAACATTCAGTCGAATTGAGAACCTCCTCCTTTTTTGAAGTCGGTTAAAAAGGGTTGATATTTTTATTCTTTTCCATAAAATCGTGTTTTTCATAAAAAATTGACGGGCCTTCATCAATATTGTAGGTACGTAGGTACCCTATGTCACAGAGTTTTACAACCATTGCCGTACGCTCTTATCCTATATCTTTTACAACTTTCAATTTGGCCCAAACCCCAATACTCTTAAGGACAAGTAGTAAAAATCTGAGTCTTACAAAATCTTCATTTTGTCGAACCCGGGAGCGTGTGACCTTCAAACTCTTGATTAAATCTTTTGTGTTTCATGCTTTGCAGCAGCAATTGGCAGCATTACGAGGTAACATTTATTTATCTACCCCTTAGTATAATGCTATATTATTTTAGATAAAACGGAATTGAGGTTGAGGTCAAATTAAATCAGTAACCTAGCTAAACCCAATCCTCGCTTATTAGAGAACTTTTCTTGGTCCGTAAACTAGCCATTAACAAGCGTTGTTTGACTTGTTTGAATAACATTTCTTTAGAAAATCTGTGTGTCACATGTGTATATTTGATTTAGTTAAATTAGAACCTAAACCTTAAGACGATACGGTAGGGGTCAATTCTCCATACAAACGCTCTCGACTATTTCCTCCCTGGTTTTTGAAGATAGAGCAATGATTTTTTCAACACAGATTGTTATTATTTTTATCTGTGTCGGACCGTTTTGATTTTTTTTGATATTCTGCTTTTTAAAGATTCTAGAGCAAATCAAAAATTTCTAAAAACGGCCTTTTTCACTGTGGCGCAAAAAAAGGTGTGATACTCAAAATTGGTAACAATTAACCAAAAAAGCTAAACGGTCCGGCATAGATTATTTCATTGTTATTCAGATTCTCAAATTTCGTTCCGATTGATTAAGTTTTGAAGGAGGAAAGAGTCGAGAGCGGAACCTCGATTTTAAAGATTTTTTTGAAATATCTTTTGACTGAGTTGTTCTTAATGGACAATTTTTTTTCGATAAATCTAGTTAATAACACTTGTATATTTAATTAAAATTCCTAAGAGTTTTGAATGATTCACGGTTATTTTCATTAGACTTATATTGACCGGGATATAGACCGTGATTACCTTTTTGATTTTTGTCGAGCTCCCGATATTTCGACGCAGTTGCATGCATCATGATCACGGAAAACTGACGAAGGCGGGTGGATGTTAAAGTTGTATAGACAGCGCGCGATCTACCCTCCTTCGCGCGCGTCGGCTGCGTTCACTTTCAGCGTTACCACTGGTCGCGTTCACACTCGATGGTCTGTCCAAACACACTACACTCACAGTGTCACTACGTTTGTTCAATTCTGACTTCACCGGTTTAGCTCCGGTCCGGTCTGGCTTTACCGGTTTACCGTACGTAAAGGGAGTGACAGATAAGATCTCTAAAATACTAAACAATTACTCTGTAAAAACTATCTTCACCCCACACAGGAAAATTGCACAGTTCTTGCGGTCACCTAAGGACAATTTTCCTCTGAAAAAACCTGGTGTGTACAAAGTTGAGTGCAGTTGTGGCAGTTCGTACATAGGGCAGACCAAGCGCACTATTGCCTGCAGAATTAAAGAACACATTGCTGCAGTCAAAAAGAACGATACTCGCAAGTCTGCTATTGCTCAACATCTCATTGAGTCGGGTGCAAATCATTGGATCGAGTTGCATAGTCCTAAGGTAATTTCGACGGAACGCCACTACATACCGAGATTGGTAAGAGAAGCCATTGAGATTCACAAATATAAAAATTTCAATCGTGAGGATGGCTTCAAACTATCTAATGTATGGAATCCAGTGATTTGTTTGTGTAAAAAACCGGTGAAGTCAGAATTGAACAAACGTAGTGACACTGTGAGTGTAGTGTGTTTGGACAGACCATCGAGTGTGAACGCGACCAGTGGTAACGCTGAAAGTGAACGCAGCCGACGCGCGCGAAGGAGGGTAGATCGCGCGCTGTCTATACAACTTTAACATCCACCCGCCTTCGTCAGTTTTCCGTGATCATGATGCATGCAACTGCGTCGAAATATCGGGAGCTCGACAAAAATCAAAAAGGTAATCACGGTCTATATCCCGGTCAATATAAGTCTAATAAAATTCCTAAGTTGAAAGGGGGGCTCCTTTCCATTTTAGCATTTTCGCTACCGTATCCTCTTAAGAATTGTTGCCCTCAGATGTCACCTCCTGTCCAACCTTACTTGCATAAAAAATCTAGATATTCACTTCTGAAATTCACCCGTGAGACATAAGGAACTACCAAAGAACATACTACGAAATATACTTCCAAAGACCAAAGGTAAACATTTTTTCACTCAGCGCCGGTTTTCAATTATTATTATTCAAAAGCAGTGTATGTCACTGTACATAACGAGGCATTATATAGCAGTCTTCCTAAAATACCGCAGATTATTCTACCATTTTATTTCCGAACATTGAATTTAACTTTTTGAAAAGTGAAAAACTGAAACGACTAAATATGCTCTTACAGGTTGATGTCACAACAGGTTCCATTGACCTATATGGTGAAAAAATTCATTGACAACTTGACTGTAGTTAAAATAAAATAATTATTTTATTTTTATACCATGCACGAAATAAAGCATCAGATAATTATAAGAAAAACATAGACAGAAGTTATTTTTAAATCCAATTTCTATTTAATAAGTCAGTTAGAAATATATATAAAGTAACTGAATTCAAGTCGTTCAAATTCGTTTTGACTGTTCTTAAAAAGAAGATGATTTGACTAGGAGGCAAGTAGCCTATTATATTGTAGGTTATGGTGGCTCAAATATATGTGAGGAGTGGACCCAGGCAGCAATTTTCCCCATTTAAATTTATTCTACGCCAGTAGATAAACCTTACTCATATGTCATAATACTCGTAACCCCTCCCCGTAGTTAATTGTCCGAGGAGTGGTCCGCGGGGCAAATAAACTGTCGCACGCGACGCCATCGTGATGACAAGTAATGGACACTCGTACACAAGAGAGCAATGATACAGGTTCACTTTTCACATGAGGGATTTACTTCTTACGTTTGTTTTGTTTGTGTTGTTGTTTTGTTTTGTGTGTGTTTAGTATGTGCAACTAAGCAAAGCTTGTATTGGGTGCTAGGCGAAGATATACATACCTATACTTATATGTGACGGTATCTGGGTAGAGGGATCTTATTGTCGGTGGCGCTTACGTCCCGCGGCGTCGTATCGTATTTGTATACAAACATTGTAAATATTATTAACGCCGTAAGCGTAGATAGCGTCACATATAAGTATGTATATCGTCGCCTATTACCCATAATACAAGCTTTGCATAGTTAGGCGTGGTTTGGCGCTAGGTTGATTTTTTTTATGGGATAGGAGGCAAACGAGCAGACAGGTCGCCTGATGGTGAGCGATCACTGCCACCCATGGACACCAGAAACACCAGAGGTTGATTTGTGTAAGGTGTCCCCCAATATTTATGTATTGTGTGTATTTTTTTTTTATTCTACGTCAATGGCAAACACCATAGCCTATGGCCTATGTCTATGACCATGACATAGATGAGCTCTGACAATGTTACTCACCGGCAGAAAAAAAAACCGGCAGAAAAAAAACAAGAGTAGGCTTAGCTATTCTCGCTTTAGTTTTGTATTCCACCGTTTGATTGAACAGTCACAATAATCGATCTTGGTCAGTTTTTCTTTCATGTATGTAATTTATTAGAGTTTTAATTTTGATCAGCCTTTTGTCTACGGGCCTTGACAGTGAAAAGGACGGGATCAAACACCGGATCGTACTAATGAAATTGAAATTGGTTTCTTACCAGTTGAAATTTGTAAAGAAAAACATTTATTTATTTAAACTTTATTGCACAATATAAAAAAAGTACAAATGGCGGACTTAATGCCAGATGGCATTCTCTACCAGTCAACCATGGGCTAAACCGAAAGATTAAGTAGGTGCAGGGTCCTGTATAGTTAGCGTGTAATGGAAAAGAATTTGATACAAACAATATCCATATATGCTACATTTAAATTTGATAAAAAAAAACATTGTGAGGAAAACGGACTAATCTCCAGGGGAAATCTTCAAAGCTAAGATAAGACAAATTCTTGGTATTAGCCTGTCAATGAACTTTGGTGTTTTCTTTTCTAATGAACACAAGTTAAATTATAATCTATTGAAAATATTTCAACTTGTGCTGTCTTAAAGTAGTCACACTACTATGTATATAAATTAAAACCGAAATAAATTACACATATGAAAGAAAAAGTGACCAAGTCCTCTGGTGCCTGAGGCTGGAACCGAACCAGCGTACTTTCCAATCGCGGGAAATGCCTCTTAATCCGCTCGGCCACCCAGGTCACAGCTGTCGAGGTCGAAATTATCTCTCATATGAGTAATCTATACAAGGACTCGTAGCGCCCTCTGTCCATCCCTAGGGCAGAACGGTATGGTTCTTGCCCCCCATGTAAACCAAACTCAGGTTGGTATATTTTTATAGGTATACCTCAACTAGCATTTACTGAATACTCTTATATTGGGTCAATACCCAGTACACACTACCTACATAAATATTATACTAAGTTGGATTCTGTAGGTACCTTCTAAGGTCATAAGTAGTAGATACCTATTGATTTTTCTTTTGTAGCAAAATGAGAACAAATTAACATTAACTGAAACAGATAAACCCAACAATATAAGGTACTTTTGTTGACAAGTCTCGTACGTTACAAACTAAAATCATAAACTCAAATTGAGATGCGACAACAAGAAAACTAGTGCAAATCGTCCCCAAGCGGACACGATCAAACCACAAAACATTCAGTCGTATTAAACAAATATACTCCTTAATCCTTTGTGTTGAGATCAGTTTAGGGTTTAGAATCCGCAAAAATATGTTGGGAAGATGCCAAATCTGTTCCAAGGCCAATGACCGGGCACAGTGTAAGATAAGAAACAGTGTTGCAAATGAGCAACAAGTTTGACAAGGAAGGTTAGGAATAATTGTGAGTTTACTGGTACATGGATTCATTCGAGACGTTTAGTAATGTGACAGATAGACGGACAGCAGCTATAACAAAGCCTGTGGATTTTTTTTTTAACTTAATGTAAATTATTTTCTCCAGCGACAAACCGCAGAAACGTAGCTTGGCTCTGTCACGCCAATACGCAAGAGCGATAGAGATAGATAGCTACGAAAGAGATATTACGTGAGCGTTTCGTGAGCGTTTGTGCATTCGGCTACGCATACTGAGACACCAGCTCCTTCAACGCCTAACTACCCCGATCCACCGAACTCTGCCCTTCCTTGTTTGCAGGCTTGTCAGGATGCAGACATGGCAGCTATAATGTCGTTCAAGAACAGTTCGGCTGGGGGTTTGGCTGGATTAAGGCCTCAGCACCTTAAGGATCTCATACCCAGCTTGTCAACCTCATGCTTGCCGGTAAACTTTGTGCAGAGATAGTCTCAACCCTGTACGCCTAGTCTTCACGCTCTGAGCAAAAAGGACGGCAGTACGGACGGTCAACTTTCCGGACGCTTGCTTCAAAAGTCGCTTGCAAAAGTGTCGCCAACGACCTGGAGTCCATGTTTCAGCCGACTCAATTGAGTTTCGGCTCCAAGAGTGGTTGGGAGCCGGCAGTCCATGCTTGCTGAACTTTTTAACACCATTCCGAGGACCAAGTCCTTTTAAAAGTAGACATCAGCAACGCTTTTAACTCGGTAGACAGTGATGGCGCCATGTTGACAGAGGTGCAGAGGAATATTCCGTTTGTTATCTTAAACTTGATGTAGGTATCTAATCAGAAGTACTGCAGGCAGAGGCAAGTTCCAAAAAACCGGCCAAGAGCGTGTCGGGACACGTTCAGTGTAGGGTTCCGTAGTTTCCCATATTTTTTCAAAAACTGTTCAACCTATCAAGTTAAAAATAATTTACCTAGAAATTCTTTATAAACTTCTACTTTAGTGATTTTTTTTCATATTTTTTAAACTTATGGTTCAAAAGTTAGAGGAGGGGGGACAAATTTTTTTTTACTTTTGGAGCGATTATCTTTAAAAATAATGTATTGACAATATCAAAAAAAGATTTCAGTGAACCTCTATTCATTTTTAAATACCTATCCAACAATATATCACACGTTAGGGTTAAAATAAAAAAAACACTCCCCACTTTACGGGGAGGTACCCTAACAAAGCATTTTAGGGAAACCCACCTAAAACTTTTTTTTCCGCTTTTTATTTTACCACTTTGTCAGCGTGATTGATATACATATGTATACTGGTACCAAATTTCAGCTTTCTAGTACTAATGGTCAATGAGATTATCCGCGGTTGGATGGACGGACAGATATGGCGAAACTATAAGGGTTCCTAGTTGACTACGGAACCCTAAAAAAACCGAATGATGACGAAAAATAAATACGGAAGCCAACGGTAGTTTATCACCCGTACTGTCCAGGAAGTATCCACTGCGCTGTACCGAGATCAAGTATTTTCACCTTGACTAACAATCGTTGTCACTCGCCAGTAAAAAGGCGAGACTGATTACTCGATCACTCATACCCAATCCTACAATGTCCTAATGTAACTTGACCTTAAAATACCTAATAAATACGAATAAATATAGGTCTTCTTATGATGGTTGATAGCTTGGACTCGTGAAATTCAAGATACGGGTAGGAGAAGGTCAGTTGTATTCTTATTACAGGGAACATTTTAATTAAATTTCATCAACTGATGAGCATGTGACATTGTCAGCGATATGATTGGCTGTATCAGTGATCTGCTTCAGATATCCGAGTTTCGGCAAGTTTCCAAAAATTTGTTTATTTCTAGGAAACTTTGCAAAAGGAATCGCAATGAAGATGCTGGTTCTTGATTCGAAATATATGCGAATTCCAGTAAATAGCATTTACCTAATGAACACAGTTACCACAGATATCTGTTATGACCTGAAAATTCCACGAGTCCAGAGTTCATATCATTAAGCCAATAAATAACTCCTTTATTTCTTAATACAAAATGTTTTTTGAACCCACGACACAAAAACGACGGGGTGTTATAAGTTTGACGTGTCTGTCTGTTTGTCTGTCTGTCTGTGTCTGTGGCATCGTAGCTCCCGAACGGATGAACCAATTTAGATTTCGTTTCTTTTTTGTTTGAATGCTGAATTAGAAGTGTTCTTAGTCATGTTTCATGAAAATCCACTATGTCGGGGGTTTTTAATTTTTTTTCATCACATTTGCTGTTTAAAGGTATCATTACGTCTACGTGTACTGAAGCATAATGTACTATTTTATTCCCAAGGGAATAATGGATTTAGTTTTAAAAATTAATACAATCCGTACAATACTTCAGGCAAAGGATGTTTCAATCTGCCAAGGATTTTTATTGCACAACAAAAATTTGACTATTAAGCTATAAAATATATTATACGGTATGAAAAATGCATTTTATTTATGTTTTACAATTATTTCAGTGTGTTTTGCATTTATATCGTAAAATTTAACTCTGATAAATTTACAATCTGTTATAATTTACAATCTGACAATTACTCTCTACTCGCGCTTGACCGCGGGCGTACGCGAGGCACCCACCGTTGCCTAGCAACGGAGAGTACAACATAAAAATAAGTAGAATTTTAGTTCAATTATTATGATTTATATGCTTTTTTGAACGTTGCATTTAATTTATATGCAGTATTTTCGTGTTTGTTTTCGTTCAAAAAGTGTTTGTTATCAAAAACAATGGATTCAATATGAATAATCTGATGTAGATCAAGATACACTACTGGTCGCAACGCCGCCGGTTGAAGGTTTTGCCTTATGACTGCTTCCTCTGTATTTTTCTCTCAAATGTGATGAAAAACATTGTGTGTAACTCGGGGAGTATGAATATTACTAACTCGAGTCTTTAAATCGCTCCGGCAAGCCGTCGCGATTTAACTTACTCTCGTTAGTAATATTCAACTTCCTCCCCTTGTTGCACAATGTACTATTATTTATTTTGTGGTTAGGTTTTTATGTTTATGGTGCAATTATGTGGCACAATCTATCCTTATTAATAAAGTATCAAAGAGCGACAAGTAACATGACTGTTTAGGCATTTATTTAAATTAGATTTTTAAAAATGACAAAAATATTTGCAAGTGCCAGTTTTCTAATGAAATTTACTTTTCAAGTGAAAATAGAGCCAATAAATACAACAAAAATCGATTTTTACTTAGGTACACTCATCTCTTCGGAGAGGGGAAGGAAATAACGCGAGCATTGCTCTTGACTGGAAACCGCATAATGCAAGTCGTGGCCCCGGGCGCCCTGTCCACTCATGGAAGCGGTCCGTCGAAAATGAGCTACGGGCGGCTGGGTTGAGCTGGAGCGAGGCCACGAGGGTCGCTGAAGATAGGAAGGCGTGGCGCGAACTCGTGAAGGCCCTTTGTACCTCTGGGGTGCCTTTTCCTTCCCCGTGTTACGAGTAGGTACACGTGTATTAGATAGATTTTTTTTCTACGTTCGGAACTACCCATAACACGAGTACTCTTGAGCTTGTTGTCGGGCTTAGTCGATTTGTGTACGAATGTCCTTATAATATTATGTCCTTATATACATATAAGTCCTTAGCTCATGTACCTACCCTTAGTTTCATCTTACGACATTTTGCTCAACATCTTGTATACCTTTTACGAGTGACCCAAGGAGCCGTTTTCCGATAATTTAAGCAGGGCTGTCCAATTTTATTTGACGTCAACGATTTAAGGTTTGTATTCATATTAAACATTTTTTCCATACACAGTTTATAAACATTGTCTCAAAAACTGTATGTTGTTCATTACGAAAAATTGTTTAGTAACCATATAAATAAATAAATAAATAAATATTGTAGGACATTCTTACACAGATTGACTGAGTCCCACGGTAAGCTCAAGAAGGCTTATGTTGTGGGTACTCAGACAACGATATATACAATATACAAATACTGATATACATAGAAAACTCATCACACAAATAAATGCCTTTACCGGCATTCGAACCCGGGACCGCGGCTTAGCAGGCAGGGTCACTACCCTCTAGGCCAGACCGGTCTTCATAAAAGGATTGAACCATGTTTCGAAACATAATGTTTTATAGTGAATAAGCACCTCTAGGTACAGGTTGAATGCCGGATCCCGCTAGGTGATTTTGTAGTCGCTTTCCTCTACAAACCGGAGAAACGCAGAGGTCTGCTACGAGTGTAGCGATATGAATGCATTGACAATTAATGTACGCTAGAACATCTAGCATGATTTTTAGAATACTACGTACTCTATGGCGCAAACGCCATGGGAAATGTATTTAACTTTTGGTTCTAATAAGGTAACCGACATCCGGAAAATAGCGGGTCACAACTAGGTGAGATTAGACCACAGATGTCATATATACCATAGATCAAGCAAACGTATCTACTTAGCGTGTCAAATGAACTCAGTGAAATCCACTGAGTTGTCCGTCTTTACTCGCAGCTTGCAGCTTTCGGGCGTCAATTTTTGTAAGTTGAAGTCAACCAAAACATAAAAAATAAGCACGTTACAAAACACGGAGAAACTAAAAAGCCAAAAATAATAAACCTTTCAATTCAGATTTCTTATCGTATTGAAATAAGCTAAACATCCAAATTATAAACAAATCAATTATTTTTGTAGTCGGTACCAGACCTGTTCGTCGCCTTGCTATTGCCTGTTTGCCCCACCCAACCATACACAGGCTGGTACCGACTCCAAAAATAATTGATTTGTTTATATTTGGATGTTTAGCTTATTTCAATACGATAAGAAATCTGAATTGAAAGGTTTATTATTTTTGGCTTTTTAGTTTCTCCGTGTTTTGTAACGCGCTTATTTTTGAAGGCGGTTTTATTTTTTGTTAAAAAGTTTATTTATTTGTTGATTTTTAGTGGTTCCTATTGATATTATACGTATCAGTCCGAATATATGTACAGTAGTGAAAGAATTATCCTTTAACTCCTAACCATTGAGGAGTTGACCTTCCATCATCAGCTCAGCCACATAAAATTATTACCATCAGACGTAAATACTGGTGTACCTTTGAAAAATAGACTAAAAACATTACATGTGCCTATAACATTTGAAGAGTTCCCTCGATTTCTCCAGGATCCCATCATCAGACCCTGACTTGGTGCCAATGGGACCATCTCGGGGTTATACCGGTTCGATCAAAAAAAAATTTTTGAAAATCGGTCCACGATTCTCGGAGATATCGAGTAACATACATACAAAAAAAAAAAAAAAAAAAAAAAAAAAAAAAAAAACATTCAGTCGAATTGAGAACCTCCTCCTTTTTTGAAGTCGGTTAAAAATGCCTCGTTACGTGATATTCAATTGCAACAACACAAAAATTATGAACAATCAAGAGCCTGAGACATGTTTAAAATTACAGGCAAGAATCAACTTCAGTACAAAATTTGACACGCTCGGCCCCTATACAAATATATGAATTTTTTTCTTCTGTCTAAATTAAGTTCTGTGGATTAGACCCATACCGGGAGAAGTGGCGTACTAGAAGAGAGGCCTATGGCCTATGCTCAGCAGTGGGCGATAAAGCGCTGACATGATGATGATGAACTTTTTGCCAGCGTTGTTGACTTTCTCTATACAATAAATTGAATTATCCGTGACATTTATTTTGTCGGTTAACGTATTCTAAAATGTCATAAACTCATGACTATGATCGATTACCACAAACGTATCATCTCAAATACATTACGGATGCGGTTTGGGAAAACCCTTAAGTAGGTAACTACATATAAATCTAACTAATGTCTTCTTTGTATACTAAGTATCTCTTTTTATATTATTAACTTTAGAAAAATCTTGTCTGAGTTAATAGGTTAATCCCCGTACGGTCTAAGAAAATGGTTTGGTTTTGGCACGTGTTTGTAAGAACAAAAGTTTGGCTTAATAAACCTCTAAGACGTATGATGATACTTATCACGGTCACGTCTGTTTTAATTCGCTTGTCTTTAACATAACAAGATAATTATTATAAACATGGTTCTAATATTATATTGAAATAAAAACTTGTATACTTACATTTTACGTGACAGGACTCCATAACCTAACCACAAAATTAAAATTTTGAAAAAACCCCCGACCGCGACATAGTGCACCGATTTTCATGAAACATGGCTAAGAACACTCCCGACTAACTCAGCTTTCAAACAAACAAAACTAAATCTAAATCGGTTCATCCGTTTGGGAGCTACGATGCCACAGACAGACAAGCACACAGACAGACAGACAGACAGACAGATAGACAGATAGACAGACAAACAGACAGACAGACATGTCAAACTTATAACACCCCGTCGTTTTTGCGTCGGGGGTTAAGAAAAGTCGGCGACCTAGAGATGCGGCAGATAGTGAACTTGCTGAAAACATGAAACTAATTTATAGAATTATTAAAAATGGCAAAATAATATTCAAAAAACTATCCATAAAACGGTATAACTTAAGTATGTTTGTTTGTATCATAATTATACCTCTACATATGTAATAACGACGTAACAAAACATAAACATACCTTCAACATCCTCCTCTTTATCTAAATCAGCCATTTCCATAAAAAAAATCAACAAAAACGCACAAAACTCATTATCTCAACTCACAACAAAACAAACCTAAAACTGCAACAACGCAATCACAAAACAAAAACAACGGGAATATTTCGCGACGCAACTTGCGAAGGATCGAGAGCGGCCGAGCACAACCTCCCCCGTCGACAACCAGAGCAGTACTAAAAGGAAAACATGAAAACCGTAGCCATTTTAGCGGGAAAATCTGCACTTCGTATTCCGAACGCGAGCGTTCGAATTTTCTTTTTTTATTTCTCATACATAGATGAAGGAAGTTTAACTAGCCAATTGTAATAAAAAAGTATTGGTATAAAAAGCAATAGCTGCCTAATAAAATTGCCGGCTCATTTTGGCTAGTTTACCCGACTTATTTATTGGGTCATTAAGGCAGATTGAGTTCGTTAAGCTTTTAGTGCCTAGATCACCTGTTGCGTGTTGAATTTTGCTAGGTAAAAATAGGTACCTATTTTATTTTGAGTTAGTCATCTGCAAAATGTTTTTAGAGACGGTATTAGTTAACGAAGAGCGACTTAGGGCCGGTTGCATCAAACCGCCTATCCCCGTTAAAGCATTCGTTAAATTTTATTAGTATGGGAAGTTCCGAAGACGTCTGCTGTGTGACGATGATGTGTCTGTCAAATGTGGTTGATGCAACTGGCCCTTAGGGACATTTTATTTGAAGACCGCTTTTACGCATAATTTTCCTAGAAGATTATTACTACCTACCACTACCACAGTGTCGTCCTAAAAAAATACTGTACAATACTACACACATTATTACACATTATACACATAGGCCGTTATTCCAATAACATGATCATGTCATGCACTATTTTCATCCAACAGCGTCGTATTTTGACCGGATTTTGCTGACCTTGTCAACGTCCCTCTGATCCGTGTTGACCTGTAGGTAAATTTACCCTCAAAGTCGTAGTATTCGGTCCGGTAACTTTCCACGTGTGGTAAACATTATATTCATAGGCAAATTCTTAGTTGCAATTTTTCGTTTTTACACATTTTCATAAATAAAGGGCAGAATCAAAAACGATTTAATACTGTACTGACAAAGCCCACACAAAACTGTAAACTATAATAATACGTATATAATATATAAAAAAGTAGATATAGAACAAAGAATATTAGAATAAAAAAACGTGCGATATTTTTTTTTAATTGGTACGGTAGAAGAACAGATAAATTTTTAGTCCCGAAAATATATAATGAAATAGAATGGTTAAGAGAGGGAAACAAATACATACATAGTTTAATGGAAGTAAAGAATAAATTTAAAAAAAACGCTTATAGATAACCTACCTTGATTGCAGCTACCAGGCAGTAATAGGAAGTTATTGTACCTATTGTTTGTCTCATGGGTACTTACTATAGTTATTATTTTGAAAAGCATGTTAGTCTCTTCGTGCCTTGAAACCCTCGCACAGCCCAGCCGCATATTTTACCTAACGTGTAGAGTTTGTGAAGTTCGGGGTTTGTAGAGTTAGAAGCTTGGCTCTACATGAGATCTGATATCTTTTTGTGGGGCCAGACCTGTTTGTGAGACCAAATGTTATTGGTGGGATAACTATATTACTGAGAGGACCGAAAATTCGTTGCAATATTCAAACAGAGATTGTAACCTACTAAATCTCTGTGACCTACAAAAACATATGACGCAATCAATTGTGACGTGTAATATGTAACAATATTATAAATAAATGAGTATGGGGCTGTCCATAAATTACGTCATCGATTTTTTCAGATTTTAGACCCCCCCCCCCCCCCTATAATCATCCTATCGTCATATCTTAATGACCCCCCCCCCTTCTCCCAAAATTGACGTCATTACCAGTTTGACAAAATAAAACATTGCAGATTTGAGAAAAATAGGGTATTATATGATTAAAACACTTGGTTATAGAATCATCTTTTATTATTTTTACTTTGGCAATAATCATTGATATAATATAACTACTTATAATATAATATAAATACATAGTATAAAACAAAGTCGCTTTCGCTGTCTGTCCCTATGTATGCTTAGATCTTTAAAACTACGCAACGGATTTTGATGCGGTTTTTTTAAATAGATAGACTGATTCTTAAAGAAGGTTTATATGTATAATGCATTTAAGTACCACGGGCGAAGCCGGGGCGGGCAGCTAGTATTATATGTAATATTATTGTTAGAGTATTTTATCTGTAGTTATTACTGTATTTGTGTACATCTATGTTGCATTACTTATGTATATTTATTATGAGTTATTTTAGTATTGTATGCGCCTTAGCCGCCTCTCACATTTGCAGTCTCACTTACTAGGTGTGCTGGAAGAAATTTCTTTTTAGAAATAATCTTTTTGTACGTGAAAAATATACTATAAATAAATAAATAAGAATGACGTCAATTTCGAAACACCCCCCCCCCCCCCCCATCTATCATTTACCGTCATCCGCAGACCAAACCCCCCCCCCCTAATTTAGAATGACGTAATTTATGGACGGCCCCTATGAGTATGAGTATGATGTTGGAAACGTATTAAATAAAAAGGAATAATTTCCTATAAATCCCTGTTTTCCTCTCAAATTGTTTGATCTTTCTAGCGCCCTTGGCATCTCCGTGTCTCATGTCTGTTCTTTGCGATACACGTTGCGATGTGCGAGATTTCAAAGCTTATATGAAGTACATAATATTGAGCTTTTGAACCTTGAAGCATCAAATATATCAATGTAGATGTGACATTAAAACATTTGGGTAAACACGCTTAATCCGGGACTTCAACGATAATTTCCATCACATGAAATTATGGTCAAATGATTTTCTTATTTCCTATAAAAAAAAAATTGGTGGAATTCTTTGTATGCCACGGCAATGACAAACAAGCATATGGTCCGTCTGATGGTAAACAGTTTCCGTGGTCTATGGAAGCCTGTAACGCCAGAGGTATTATGCGCGTTACGGACCCTAACACTTCGCTCCTCGTTGAGACCAGGCAGGCAAGTATGGTCGCGCGATGAATGATAAAACATCTGACCGTCCCTATCGCACTTACTAATAGTGCGATAGGGACGGCCTGATATTTTATCATTTATCGCGCGACCATACTTGCCTCACAGGCAGGCAATCATGCGATAGGGACGGCTAGCCGTTCAACCGTACTAGTATCCAGTAAAAATGACACAGCGTAATTTTTCACATGTGATTGTATTGTATCATTAGTTATGTTAGTAGGACGCTTAGAGACCTTATACACCTCTAAGATTTTTGTTTTCATTATATAGCGTAGTAATATAAAATTTATTTAAAGTATGATAGTACACTGACCCTTAGAGACCTTTACATCTCTAAGTCACGTTGAGCATGTAATTAGTTATGTATAGCTATACTAGGCATTGTTGCCCTCTTTAATGTCACCTACAAGCTTAATGTCGTGTTTCACTGTGTCGATTTTTCTTTTGTCAATTTGCTGTTAGCTTGAACATGTCATGCTCGCTTAAAAGTCTTTGCTTACGGTGGCGTGTTGATCGGGTCGCCACCTTCCCGAATGGAGGTTGAGGGAGGCGATGGCTGAGATACGCGTCATACTCGTGAACGGGTGCTGTTTGTGGAGACTGGTCTGTTCAAGCTTACCTGGGCCACATGTTTTGTTAGATTATTTAACTTTACTTTTGAGCGGATTGCGAGACACTACATTCGGTTCTTGTAAGAATTAAACTTAAGTAAGTAATGTCTTAAGGATGACACTAGAGACCATCACGTTGTCGTTTAATTTAGTTAATTTTAGCTTTTGGACACTTAGAGACTTTATACATCTCTGAGATTTTGATTATATTTTATTTTAAAATAGATTCCTTACTTTAATGACCTTGTTGTCGTTTGATTAAGTTAATGTTAGTTTTTTGGACACTTAGAGATCTTATACATCTCTGAGATTTTGATTATATTTTTAAACTTAATTTGTAACCTTGATTGGCCCTTATTTGTAAACTTGATTTGTTCTTTAATGATTGACAACTAGAGACTTGTACATCTCTTGAAATGTGTAATTTAGCTGTTCATTTTCTGTATTTTTTTTTTGTATTATTTGACAAAGGTTTTTACTTTTAAATATTTTAATTTTATAAAATTTGACTCTTGGAGACGCTATACATCTCCATGGATTATTTGATTAAGTATAATATTTTTACTTGTAATATTCAGTCTTTTACAACTATTGAAGTATTATAGATTTCTTTTATCTTTGTATCTGTTTGCACTTTCTTTATGTATTGATTATAGTTAGTAATAATATGACATTTAGAGACTTTATACATCTCTAATTCTATATCAGTGTATAGCTACTTTGCTTATGATTAATATTTTTAGTTAATATTTCTATTAATTTCATTTGTTTAACTTTAATGAATACTCTGTAATGTTGACATGTAAAAGTGCCCCCGTGGCCTATTTGCTGAATAAATGATTTTGTATTTTGTATTTTGTTAGATGTTTTATCATTTATCGCGCGACTATACTTACCTGGCTGGTTAAAGCCTCCGTCACACATAAAGCGTTTTGATAGCGTAGCGTTAGCGGAGCGCAATGATAGCGGTGCGCCGGCGGAACACTGGCGTTCCGCTCACAATCTGCGCGCATTCCGCTCGCAATCTGCGCTCGTTAGTTCCCGCCGGCGTCCGCTGGGCGCAACGCCAGCGTTCGTCCGGCGCACCGCTATCGTTGCGCTCCGCTAACGGTCCACTACCGCTCCGCCTACGCTATCAAAACGTGCATGTGTAGCCGAGCTTTAAGTGCGTTTCCACATTATCCGAGCTGATATCAGATGTCAAATCCTATATCCTATATATGAACGATTCCATCTTTAGCGTTTGCCTTTGACATGCTTCCTACATCCGACATCGGATCGGATAATGTGAAAACGTTCTAATGCTCTGCAGCCTGCTACCAAAAAGAGCCAGTAGACATGCAGTTTTCAAGGTTTCCCTACTCGCCCGTAATTTCATTAGCTTTGAACTACTAATCCCCTGTCTTTGTCTGAACCCCAAACTATCCTCATATCACATTTAATCAATATCCGTTCCGGTCAGTGGTTTTAAACTTGAATAGGTAACCGCTGTCTGTGCAGTTTCTTTCGTTTTTTATACTATGAAATATCTGGGAGACCGAATTTTGCTCTGAAAACTTATCAAACTCAAACAAGCGCGTTTTCCCAGAGATTATACTTAGTTTGAACGATTTTCGTCCCCAAAAACCGCTATGTAGCATAGTAATAGTTGGCAGAAATTACAACAACATCAAATTAGGTACGTAATTGCTCGTCTAAAAGTATAAGATTACAAGTATAAGAAGGAGAAATTTCAAATTGATGTGCCCCCAGCTATTTTATGACCCTTACCACATGAAAATAAAATATTCATCACCTTTCTTTATAAACATGGAAATACAAATTCCTTGACCGAACTAACCCTAGACAGCCGTTGTCCTTAGAGGAAGATGAGATAACCTGGACGTCGCAAAGGCCGACAACAGCAATTAAAAACAGGCTTGCAGGGGAGGTCGCCAAGAATAAAACAAAGTGGCTGCGAAGGTAATCGATAACATAAGATAAGATAATAAACTTTTTTCTGGGGACGGACATAGCAGCATCACAGACTAAGTTGCGTAAGATGTACTACATTTTTACAAGGCACTTGCCAAGAGGACAATTGTATCTATTAAGATACGAAAAACAGCAATTACAGATTGTTTTGGGAAGGAATAAAAAATAAATAAATATATAAATTCTGTATTCTGTATTCTGTATTCTGAACATGCTATGAACGGTCATATGACTATTTCCATACACAATATAAAGTTTTAATTTGCATTTTCAAACTGTCATCCTGAATATATAGGCTCACTAGCTTTTTCCCGCGGCTCCGCTCGCGTTAGAAAGAGACAAAGAGTAGCCTATGAGTATATCACTCTCCATTCCTTCAACTATCTCCACTTAAAAAATCACAATTCGTCGCTCCGTTTTGCCGTGAAAAACAGACAAACAAACAGACACACACACTTTCCCATTTATAATATTAGTATGGATATGTTTTATGGTACCTATGTATTAAGGACCCCAGCGCACTGATATTAGTCAGTGAGGTTTCATGTATTTATTGCTAAATCACTAGCGGAACAACTATTTACTGTTATATTTTGATAAACTTCTCATTCTCAACTATTCGTATCTAGTTCACACGGCATGGCTACTTTATATAAGTAAATATCTTTTAAAGTAAACAAACTTGACTAACAAACAAACTTGAACGTACATACCTTCGTTATTTTCATCCCAATTTCAGAACTGGTCAATCTCAGTCATCACAACACCTACTATTGACGATTCGGAGCAAAATATTACTTCACCTTCATCTATGAGCTCTTTGGACCACGCCACGTGTACCTTATTTTCAAATACGAGTAAGTATTTAGAGACTGATGATGGACAGTATCCTTCACAGGAAAATTGGATATAAAATAAACTAAGGTTGCATGGTAAATGGCAAAACTGTGTTGTAGATATAGGAATGACGTGGCGATTGAGGAAATGAGCGGACAATTTACCTGTGAGGTTGCTGGTTACCCGCCCCTCTAGCACAACTTGCCTTTTCACGCGCGAGTCCATACTTGAAGTCGCGCTTGATGTACTTATATGGACTCGCGCGCGACAAGGCAAGTTGTGCTAAAGGGTCAGGATGAGTTTTGCATACGTTATCACGTTACTCACTACTCTCACTAGCTATATTAGCCAGCACGGGTAGCATTGGTCGCGCGATAGACGATAAAATATCAGGCCGTCCCTATCGCACTATTGGTAAGTGCGATAGGGACGGCCAGATGTTTTATCATTTATCGCGCGACCATAATTGCCTGCCGGAACGTCACATAAAATGTATATATTGGTTCAAGTTTGTGACCGTTTGGGACGATAGTCACTTTTTCCATACAATGTCATTTTCTTTCATTTTATTTAACTTTATATAATTCAGTTGACACATTCGTGTTATACATGTAGTTCGCGTATTGACGTGGTATTTTAGTGATTAATAATATTGTATTTAGTATAAGTTACATATGAATCCACAAACCACAAAACTAACCAATAAACCACAAAACAACAGTATTCAGCATTGAAATAAGGATAGTGCGGGCAAGATTAGCATACTTTATTTGAAATAAAGTTTGAGTGGATAAAACTAGACTATTAAAGTAGTCTGGAGTTATCCGCATGGTCCTATGGGCTGGTAAATTTAATATTCTATACAGCTTTTATAATACTTTGGTGAATTAAAGTAAACTTATGTGATAAAAATCACTTTTTTTAAGGCTTTTTAAGGAAGGTTGACCGTCCCCACGCGCTGAGTACGGAAAAACCGTCTAGTGCTCGTTGACGCGTAATTTCATAAGTATCAAAATCGTGTTCATTGTTATATTCTGTAATAACAGGGAGTAATGTGATAGATATTAAAACAAATAACGTTGATATTTTCAACATATCAGCAAGACCGTCATATGTGCCGTAAATGAGGTTGATAACCTTCTTTTTTCAGGTCCAGATAAAAGCAAAGCCGAAACTTATAATTAATATTAACCTACAACACCCGTTTAAACTCGACTTATTTTCCATTAAGCCTAAAAAAGGGGGCCTTACTCTTGTATGCCGGTCTTTCCGACTAGGCACAATTTCGCATAATTCGGGACATAAAACAATAAATTGAACGCGTTTTAAGAGCATTAATTGTACTAGACAGGAAGAACGATTATTATATTAACACGTTACATACTGCTTCTATTTTATTTTAATTTTTTGCGTAACCTTGTTGAACTCGATGGTCGAGTTCGAAACACGAATCAAGTTTTTTGTTAACTAGTGTTCGTCCTAGGGATATATATTGAAGACCAATGGATTAAGGATGAAATCTGGTATACCTTCGGAGGTATAAGAAGTGATAGATATATAAGTACAAAAGTTATATTCAGTAGACGGTCTTTCTGGGTGTCTGGTCTTCACCACACTGACCTTACTATAATGATATTTATGATACATTATGTGTTCATGACGATACATTATAACGGTTTCAGGTTTAAAGTTAATGATGATAATAATGAACTTTCACATGATAGGTATATGTATGTGTAATTTTATGTCATGGTGAATAAATAGGTAGATACTTATTGGAAACTTAAGAACATGTAAGAATATACTGTTTAATATGACAGTGTCTCTCTAGTTTTATTATTAAAATTGTTTTTGAATAAATCAAATGCAATAAACGCACTGAAAGCCTACTTTCCTTTTTCCACGTACTTACGTACGTAAGGTACAATATGAATACATGAATCCCTTGATACAGGGTGTACACATTCCCGTATAAAGCGTGCTCAAAATAAGCAAAGTTCCGTTTTCAAACTCGATCTCACGGTATCGGATATTGATTAAATTTCTAACACTTCAAACTTCGATTATGCAGTAAATTAAATGACCTCAAAGTAATATTAACCTTAAAGTCCTCTACACTAGTGGTCAAGCTCAAACTCGAACATTGGTAGCTAGGGTAAAGGTGGCGATGTTGGTCTTTTCGATATTTCCAAGGATGGTTTCCCGATAAAGGAATTTGTATAATAACGCATACATACATAGCTGTATGTAAAAGGTTCTAGCATGTTTGTGGCACCTGGGGTATCTTGATCTCAACTATTCTATAAGTTTAATAATATCTCCCCTTAATAATATCTCGCCTCTTGTTATGTAGTCAGAGAGAGGACAAATACATGCAATTTAGCACTGATTGACTGTAAGGTATCTATTCGTGGATCAGCAATTCCCGTCAACTTTGTACAAAAATTAAGGGAAAAGTTAAATTTGTTTTTATTAATTCCTATTTTGTTACCAAGATTTTGTTGATTAATTGAGATTTAATAAGTTTTATTTCGTCATTAAGGTTCTCTAGTATCTATATTTTCTTAATTATAACAATTATCCTGTATATATCTTACGAAAGTCGAATTATATTACTAAATGTTGGTAACAAAATAGGATCAATTAAAATTTGCTGACGTGGCATTGTACAAAGTTGACGGGAATTGCTGGGATAAGCAAAGTAATTTTCTAGATTTTGTTTATGCAATCTGTTAGTTAAACACGCATAATGTCATAAATCATACCTACTACTTTTATTATATTAGCTTATGGTACCTAATGTACAGTGAGCTACGAAATTGCATGGAGGAATTATGAATGAATTCATTGATAAATTCGCCATGTACTTTTGCAGCTCACTGTACATATCGTCACTACTTTGAAAAAATCTCGTATCTCATGCTTCTCCTCAAAATTAAAACGCAGTAAGTCTATATGCATTCCATACATACTTACTACAATTTTATTTTCATTGACAGACGAAGATACAAGTTTTTTTAAAAGTAGTGACGATATAATGTAACAAGGTACTGCGGGGCAAATCTCGACTGGGGGGCCAATGTAACTGGTTAATTTTTTTCCATGTTTTACAATGTTTCAATTATTAAATTAAATAGTGTCCACCAGTTATGTATGGTAGGCGTGTTCAGTGGATACATGTAAACTCAACATCATAGTGTAATAATGGAAAAAATGGATCAGTTACAATGGCCCCCCAGTCGAGATTTGCCTCGCTGTACCTTATGTACCATTATTGTTAAATATTATACATAATATTGCTGTCCAAAGTGCATCATAATATCATTAGTGTTATTAATCCCAAGGAAGTGGAGATTTGCCAAAATGCATGTCATGGTAGCTATGTCACACGTACCTAACATTGTCGATGTCACGAGCTGTCAAAAAATTATGTGGTGTTAATATTAATTTAGTATTTATTTTTAGTTTAGTGACATCTTAATACCTACCGGTCTAAATAAATAGGTAAGTAGGTATTTAACACTTGCAGGTATTGAACAATATACAGTCAAGAGTAAAAATATAAATGGACAAAACTTGCTCAAAAATGTAATATGTCGACGAATTGCGAGCTATGGGACATATTTTGATAAATTTCGCAATCATCGCGAGTCTGGATCTTTCGCGCCACTACACTGTTCATTATTTGTGATGAACTGGTAGACCAATATCGTCCCACAACACAATATTGTCCCATTTGCCCCACAAACTAGCTATCTGTGGAGCCCCTTTTAAATTTCTTCGCAAACATTACTATTAAAATATAATATTTTGCACCAAACCACACAGTTTAAAATTAATCTGCACATTAAATCGTATTTATGAGTATTTTCCTAAACAGTGTTAAATATAGCTTGGTGTCTGCATCAGCCCACAGTATCCACGGATCCGCCATTAAACTTTTATGACGTCGTCAGTTTCGAGACGACCAATTATCAAGGTTTTATCGAGCGTTATAAAGTTGTAAATTTCTAATTGTTTATGAAATTAGATACAAAGTTATTAGACAAGATTATTTTTAAAGCTTATAAAACACGTTCGACTTATAAACTTCTAAAGTAATAAATAGGTTTTTAATTCTAAATAGATAGATAGGTATTTACTGTAAAATTTGTCGAGTTTTCGTGTAACTCAACGTCGAAAAAATTACGAAGCAAAGAAAAAATCTATGAAGATTATCTTTGGAAAATGGACCGAAACAATACGTAAAATGTCGAGCGTTTATTTATTATATATATATCTGCTATAAGTAACAGTAAGTACTTACATTTAAAACTTAACAATACTTACTGAGTTTATTCGACTTACATGTAAAATACAACCATTAATACTTCGTTGTTATTCAATGTTTTTTATTGTTATTTATATAATAAAAATCTCAATAAAGCGTTGTTCGTGTAATACGTCTCACTACGATGTACTGGTATACGTCGTCTAAAGCTATAATAAGGCCATGATAGCTATTATTTAACTCAATAATGCGGTAATATATCGCGGATATTTATCGCGTGATCTAGAGCCAACTAGCTCAATATTTTAAAACTATTTCGGACTTTGGATATTATTCTACTCGGTTATGGACACTCGGTTATTACCTACATGATATTTTAGAACATGAAAAATACTTACCTACTATGTCGGAACAGAAATCTTTTATTATATTTTTAACCGACTTCAAAAAAGGAGGTTCTCAATTCAATTAGTTTATAATTTGGATGTTTATATGTTTAGCTTTAATTAGGAAATCGAATCATCGTATTATTTTTTGCTTTTTAGTTTCTCCGTGTTTTCTGCCGCGCTTATTTATTGAAGGCGGTTTTATTTAAATAAAAAAGTTTTTCAGGGATTATTTCTTGGGGTTTTCTAACTAAACCATTCTCACTCGATCTTTTAAAACGATTTTTTTTCGATTATTACGTGTAGGTACATTATGTAGGTACCCTAAATGGTATAATTGAAAAATACAATGAATAAGAAATTACAATACATTAAGATTTGAATATTTGCCTATGAACATTTGGCGTAATTCCCTCGCCGCGTCTGTTTTTTTTTGTTCGAAATAAACTCAAAAACAACTGAACAGATTTTCACGCGGTTTTTACTTGTCAAGGGTTTTTGTGAATTAGTTGAACTACCCATGCAAAGCCGTGTCAAGTCGCTAGTTTATTACTAAAACGAGGAGAAATACGTCAAAAAAACATCACCGGAGCGTTTTACTGGCTCAGTGGACTGAAAAATAAACAACGTAGGCAACGGAGAGACTTGATTGACCTTTTGTGCCGTTTTCGATCAACGGGTACAGTTACTTCAAATATTGTATAAGTATGTTTGTCAGTACATTGAAAAAGCGCTGGTAGCCTAGCGGTAAGAGCGTGTGACTTTCAGTCCGGAGGTCGCGGGTTCGAACCCCGGCTCGTACCAATGAGTTTTTCGGAACTTACGAAATGTCATTTGATATTGTCCAGCCGCTTTTCGGTGAAGGAAAAATATCGTAAGGAAACTGGACTAATTCCAATAAGGCCCAGTTACCCTTTGAGTTGGAAGGTCAGATGGCAGTCGCTTTCGTAAACTAGTGCCCACGCCAAATCTTGTGATTAGTTGTGACAGCGGACCCCGGGCCCCCAAATGCCGGGGCCGCGGCAAATGCCGGGATAACGCAAGGAGGATGATAATGTTTGTCAGTACCTACATTATGGTGGGTTCCCGCACTAGTTCGCAAGTTACTGAAAAGTCAGCAACAGTGCGAAGAAGGAGGAATTCGTAGATCCTAATATACCTACCTATACTACTAGTCTATTATTGTGTGTTGTAACCATATATTACATAGGTAACGACGGTAAATTTTAAGAAAAGAAGTTTTTTATGCCTTTTTCAACTGCCTTCCAAATCTCAAAGGAAGGGGTTTTCAATTCGTCTGTATTTTTTTTTTTTTAATGTTTGTTCCTCGATATTATCTCCGTCGTTACTGGACCGATTTTGAATTTTTTTTTTTTGATTGAATGTATATGCATACAGATTGGTCCCGTTTTTCTCAGAACCCAGTTCTGATGATGGGATCCTGGAGAAATCGAGGGAACTCCTCAAATCTGAAAGGCATACATATGGTGATTTTTGTGTTTTTAAGGGAACAGCATGCATTCACGTACGGAACAGTGACTTGGTGCAGTGGAACTCCTGATGATGGTCAGAATGGAACTCCTCAAATCTGAACGGCATACTTATAGTGACTTTGGTATTTTTATAAGAACAGCATGCACTTACGTCCAGAACAGTGACATTTGGTGCAGTGGAACTGCTGATGATGGTCAGAATGGAACTCCTCAAATCTGAACGGCACACTTATAGTGACTTTGGTATTTTTATAAGAACAGCATGCACTTACGTCCAGAACAGTGACATTTGGTGCAGTGGAACTGCTGATGTAGAGTGAGCCGCCCCTGGTTAGAGTTCCGTTCTGATAATCATTCTCATCTGTAAGTACTTTTCAGAATCATCCAGATTTCAAAATTGGTTCAGAAATGACGGAGATATCGAATAACAAACATTAAAAAATATACAGACGAATTGATAACATAATCCAACATTTGAAAGTATTTATCACCAGAACCCCAAAGGAAGGCGGTTTTTTTTCTTAAAAATTATTGTAGGTACAGTCAACAACACAGCTGTGAATACAGACAAAGTGGCAAAAATATGTATATGTCGCAGGGAAATGGCCAAAACAGAGATTTGATCAAATCTCTAAGGGATTTGATCAAATTACGCAGGATGTCAAAATGGCGAATCCATTTCATCATTTCTCTAGAAAAATTCAGTCATTTGACTAAATCCCTGACTCTGTTTAGTGAGATCACAAAATCGGCCAATAGACACGCCAAGTTTTGTCATTTCACTAGATTTGTTTAGGGATTTTATAAAATACCTGAACCGCGACAGTGAGTTGACGAAACGAACTCAAAAAGTCAACTAGTTTTAACATTTCCCTAAACAAATTTAGGGAAATGATAAAGTCTCAACTGGTGATTTGATCAAATGTCTGAACTGGTTTCGTGAAATGACACAGCCACGAATCTAATATATCCAATTAGATTTATTAGACTCTTGCCTTTGTCACTTGATTTGATTGAATCCTTAACTAGATTAGTGAAATGGTAAAATTGAATCCGTTTTTAACAGTATTTGGTTTTCTATAAATAAGAAAAAAAAATAGAATAAGAGAAGAAACAAAGCTAAAAATGTTTCATTTTTAATTATTTTCATATTTATTAAAACATTTTGTCTTTTCACTGAACTTGTTTAGCGAAATGATAAAACTAGTTGACTTTATAAGCTCGTTTCATCAACTTACTGACGTGGTTCAGGGATTTTATTAAATCCCTAAACAAATCTAGTGAAATAACAAAACGTGGCGTGTCTATTGGTCGATTTTGTGATTTCACTAAACAAAGTCAGGGATTTAGTGAAATAACTGAAACTTTCTAGAGAAATGAAACAATGGATTCGCCATTTTGACATCCTGCGTGATTTGATCATATCCCTTAGTGATTTGATGAAATCTCTGTTTTGGCCATTTCCCTGCGACATATCTCTTCTCAGTCGTTCCCTCATGGCTGAGGATCGTGACCAACAGTGATTTCTCTCCACTTGACCCGGTCTAGGGCCATATGGACTGCCATCTGCATGGAACCACAAGCTTTCTTCACGGTCTCAGCCCACCTTAGCACATATACATAACTTTATTTCCTGTACATAAAGGTGAGCATACATATATTTGGCACTTTGTCTGTAGTCACAACTGTGTTGTTGACTGTACTTACAACATATTTTCCTTGTGTGTTGCTCAAATGAATGACCAAATTAGCAACAAAATTATAAACCTAAAGATGTCGCAATAAAAAATATTCCATTGTTGTCAATGTTATGAAAAATGCCTCAAAATACAATTATGAAAATGGCCATTAAATTTATTCTAAATGGCCACTCGGAGTAAATAGAGCTTTTTTGCTTTGTTCCGGTAAAAATATATTTACGGTACACCGAGTGGGGTTCTGAACAAGCTCGGTACTCGTTTAATTAATTATACAACAAATAAAAAACTGATTGAGTGCGAGTCCCCAAGTAACACACATTTGCTGTATAACAGCTGAATAAAGGCATTTTTTAACGCTTTAGGCTGTACTAAAGGTACATAAAGAGCTATGTAAAAGCTCTATAATAGCTAATACAGCTTAATACTCTTAAATGGGCACAAATTAGACAGCCTTAAGGGTACATAGTGCTTTAAAAGTGGTATAGGTATAAGGGTAAGGGTATAAGGGTGGCAAGATTTATAAGGGCTGAATATCGGCAGAATAAAAGAACACAAGTAGCCACTTACTCAGCAAAAGCGGTATAGCAGCAATGTAACAGGGGTATAAGGGTGGCATGAGTTATAAGGGCTGAATAGCGGCAGAATAAGAGAACACAAGTAGCCACTTACTCAGCTAAAGGGTCACATTATATACGTGATCTCATACATTTAGGTGAAATGCAAACAAATTTTTACTTATATTCTAGCTATTTGGTTGGAACTTTAGTGAGTGAAACCTTTATGGTGAATGGTTTATCTGTTGGTATTGGTAACTACGTTTTGTTTTGTATATCTTACGCAAATATGTTTGGGAATGAAAGTTTACTGACATTATATATACATATTTACTAACAAAATTTTAATGCGCCACGTAAATATTCAGTTTTTAATTAGTTACGATAAATAAAAAAGATCTGATGAAATATTTTTTTTGTGTTTTGGAGAGATTTATACAATACAAAGTCAGCATTAGGTATACTATAAATAAGATTTTCATTAATATTTCACCCCATGAAAGTTATATTTAAAAAGTTGAAAAAAATCTCACCCCGCCGGCGTTACGCCGCCGCCGACGATTTTTTCGAGGCGCGCCGCCGCCCGATTTTTTTCAAGCGGCGCGCATGTCTAGCACCTAGTATTTAACTGTTGGTTGGTTACTTAGTTATTTTAGTCCTCAAAGTTGTGATCATAGCTAATATAGAATATAGACATGATTGTACTGTATCATAGCGTACCTTACTCTTAGCTGCATGATAGAAATAAATACTTAAGTAAAAACCTTGTTATTTGCGACAATAAAATTATTTGCGACAATAAATAGACTTTTTCTAATTGTATTAATGACATAAGGACTAGTCTATCTCGCGGCGACATACTCCCGCGGCCATCATGTGCTAGGCCTGCAGGTGCCTTACACGCCCTTCTGTGTCAGACTGTCTGTAAAAAGTAAAAAGTGTCATTAAGCCTAGTGAACTGTAACTTTCATGTCAGATTAGTTCGGTCAGAACTTAACCGAGACCTTCGTCTATTTCGGACAGTCGCAGAAAAGCAATAAACCCATCGGCCAAATAAAAACGGGGACGCGTCAGCAAAACAGTCGGCGAAATTACTGAAACATTTTATTTTGAAATATAATAGGCTACTTGACCCTTTTTTAATGTCTATCTTATATTATTAATTACTGTTCAATTAACCGAAAAAAAAAATACTACCATATATCTTATTACGACTTGAAAACCGCAAAAAACATTTTTTAAAGTTATACTTTCACTTAATCAGGCTAAAACAACATTAGCCATGTTAATCTGTAGGTTGTCTATGCCTGACGTAAATCGAATCGAATACAACATTTTCTGATATTGAAGTATGAGGCATAAAGTTCATTATATCAGTGATTGACTCGACATGAAGTTAAGTTAGGTTCTATGACGTCACTACATGTCTGACAGCTTTTTCGGTGACCAAAGTTAAAAAAAAATATTACACGCATTTTTAATCAGAAAATACGTAGCCATCAACCACGTAGCCATTTTAATACCCAAAATCTATAAACATTGGTTTCTTATGTCAAATACTACAGGAAACAATAATTTCTTGTGCTAAATTCGATAAGAGTCTCTTAGTAGCCTATTATTTCAAAAGAAAGCGTAAATTTTGTGTAAAATAAAGCAGTCGTAATTTTGGCTTATGTTGCAGACTACACACCACATATTCAGGGCCCAAACAAACGAATAGGTATAGGACTAGCCACATGTAGACAAATATATATCTAGACTAGACTAAGTTTAGCTTAGACTTGCAACTGCGAGCTATTGAAAAAAAATATTTTTCCATTTTTTTATTTATTTCGCCTAAATCGCCGTCAGTGGCAAGGTCCCCTTTATAGGGATACTTATTCGTTGCGCATAATACTGGCCAGCCCTCTGGGGCCCATTTCTCGAAACTACAAGTTACAATTTACAAGCGGTAGTCAATGTCTAATATAACGTTGGAAAGAAACTTCCGCTTGTAATCATGTAATATTTGATCGCCAGTGTCCGAGGTGTGCCCGAAGTCTCTATTAGGTAATTCAATTACCTAGTTTCAAATAGTATCTCCACCGCTCATTACCGTACCGTTCGTCGCCGATCGCTCAGTATACAGTTTCGTTTATAATATTTTTTTTTTAATATTACGCACACCGTTGCTGACAGTACAGGAGGAATAAACATAACGCCACCTGTTGCTGAATACCGGCGCGTGTATCCGATTGCGATAAAGCTGTTAATGGTGTTATAAGAGTAATGGGCCGTGCGATAGTTGCCTCTACGCAAATTGACCAATAAACACGCAAATTGCCCAATATATGTATGATGACAACAGGATCAGTCGCGAAATGATCAATTTATTATTAAAACGCTACAGGAGCGAAAATGCTGAAATGGAAAGGATTTGGGAATTTTAGGTAAATATACTAGTGTTAATTTAATAACTAGATTAAAAAAAATGATTCATTCAGAACAACTCAGTTAAAAGATTCCGCTCTCGACTGTTTCCTCCTTCAATACTTAATCAATTGTTACGAAATTCGAGAATCCTAATAGCATATTTAATCTGTGTCGGAGCGTTTAGTTTTTTCGGCTAATTGTTACCAATTTTGAATACCATCACACCTTTTTTGCTCCATAATCAATAACATGCCGTTTTTGGATATGGGTTAAATTGTGGTGTAGGCGAGAGGCTGCATGGCAACCTGTCACTGCAATGCCACAGTTTCCTTTTCTTTTAACCCCTTATTTGCCAAGAGTGGCCCTGAAGCTTTAGTAGTTTCATGTACTCTGCCTACCCCTTTATGGGATACAGGCGTGATTGTATGTTGTTGTTGTTGTATGTTGACAATGTTGAAAAAATAATGACTATTTTCTTTTACTACAGGGAAGATGAAGACAGCTATTATTTTGAAATGAAGAAGATTAGTTAATACCTACTATTAGCAATATTTGTTTTTAATTTTTCATGATAAGTTTCGTATACAAAATTTGAAATAAAATTATTTTCTGTTTTATTTTTTGCTAAAATTATACTAAAATACAGTGGCGGTCAGCTAATTAGGGACACCGTTAATTAGTTTGTATGTATATCCAAAAGCCTGATTTCAATAACTTAACTTCGTTTCGTTAAGTGATAAATATTTATCGATAAGTCGATAAAACAGTTAGGTCAATCCCTTTGACAGTTTGATTTTTGCTATGAAGAATTCCGCTCTTTGGTGATAGAGTAAAGTTTTAGAAGTGTTAGAAAAGACAGACTATTATTGTTTTCCGCATGAAATCTCTTGACATCATAGAGGAATAAGTACCTAAGGGAAGAGTTGTAACTCCGTAGACAGTAAATGAGAGTTATTCGTATAGGTAGGCATAGTTAATCATATGGAGTTACAACTGAGCATTTCTTTTTTTTGCCAATAATTTATTTTTTTATTGTTTTAGGGAATTTTAGGTCAATTGTACTCAGAATCACGAGTACTTTCAATCTTACTGGGAGACAAAAAGTGTCCCAGAATTTCCATACATTTTTGTTACTTTCCTCTTGTGTTACCCCATACAAAATGTACGGAAAATAATAACAAAATAAGATAAAATCGTATGGGACTTTTTTTTAACTACTAGGATTGAAAAAGCTAGTAATTCTGAGTAGAAATAGCATTTTTTTTTTCAAAAATATCACACTTCATAAAAGTGGCGAAAAAAAAGAAATGCTCAACTCTTCCCTTACTTATTCCTCTATGCTTGACATGAAATTATACCACGCACCGATTGACACTCGTAGTATAACAGTCATAACGGGTACGAGTTTCCACTCCTCTGACTCCAACGACTGACGTGACGTCTTAATACTCTAAGTACAACTGGATTATGTGCAGAATGTCCACTTCGCTTCTGTCGCAAAGTGATTCAACAGATCATAGAATAACGCCGTGTCTTGCGTGGGCGACGGTCGCGCGATGGTCGCGCGATCGCGACGGCGATGCGACGCATACGAAATCAAACCTTATCGATATGGAAGTATGAGACGCGACGGCGACGGTCGCGCGACCGTCGCCCACGCAAGACACGGCGTAAGACTGAAGAAAGAAGATCTATCAAATATCAAAATTCTACAGGGTACGTCACTAAGTAACTAAATGCACTATCTCTATCGCTGTTTCTGTTGGCGCGACAGAGCCAGGCTGCGTTTGGATCAGCGTATACGTCAACGCTTGACATTTCGGCTAGGTAGGCCGGCAGGCCGTAAAATGGTACAGGAAGGCAATATAACCTACTTACTTACAATTTATAACCTTTATTCTTTTACTCAATAAGCACTTAACTACATTACACTCTTGATTTTAACTGTACTCGTGCTACCGGTATATAAACGTCTAAAGGGTAGACCATTCAATTTAATGTCATGTAATCGTATTATGCGTACAATCAACCAATTGGAACCCTAGGCCACTCTACAACCATGTAAAAATGACAAGTAGTAAGAGATTTCTTAAAATCCGATTTATAACGTCACTATGACATAGTTCTACAGTGGTTCCAATTGGTTGACTGTACGAGGTCTCACGATTGTTAGAACTGTTAGTAGGAGACTGGAAGGGTCCCATCTTGAAATGTAGGATTTTTATTATACTACGTCGGTGGCAAACAAGCATACGGTCCGCATGATGGAAAGCGGTCACCGTAACCTATGAACGCCTGCAACTCAAGGAGTACTCAAGGAGTAGTATTCGTACTTCAGAATGTACTACATGTACAAGTACCAAAGTATTTTCTATTAGCGACTCATCATCATTCCTTGCGCTATCGTTATCCCGGCATTCGCCACGGTTCAAGGGAGCATGGGATTCGCTTTGACTTTATTTATTTTCTATAGCGACTATAACCAAGAAATCGTTAAAAGATTTCATGTTGCTCAAGGCAGTTTCATTTTTCCCTAGAAATAAGCTATGAAAGAAAGCTCAGTAAGAAGTGGACTCTCTGCATGTTGATCCTGCGTGAAAGCAATTTCACAGATGCGTTCAGAAGGAAACGCAGATAACGCGACGTAGGGTTAGCATTTTGATTGCCTGCTTTGATTTTATGAGGACGAATATTGGTGGACTTATGTGTAGTTTGATAGCTGGACATGAATCACGGTGTGGGAGCACATTGGCTGTTATAAATGTTATATAACATTGTGTAACAGGGTCAGCGCGACATTACGCCATCCTTGTCACACAGTGTTAAACAATCAAGTGGGAATTTTTGGTAAGTAACCGTTTGTTTCAATACAAATGAAGAGGTAAATTGAGCCCTGCTGCTATCCGAAACATCAGAAAAAGGGTGAAATTAGTATTTTATACAATCGTGATATAATACAAAGCTTTTCAGTCGGGTACCATGTTTAGGCCACGAAGCTTTGCTGAGTGGCTAGTACGGTACGAAAGTGAAAAGATTAATTATATCACTATTGTATACAATACTTTTTCTATGTCATCATCTTCATCATCAATGGACGAACAATGTCATCATTGAAGTTAAAATTAATGTTAATAGCGTCGTTCACCGTTGTATCAACATCGAATTACCTGGCAACCAATTGTTTGTAATAACCGTCTCTGATTGGTCGATAACGCGATAGATAAAGAAACGTTTTTCAGATGCAGAAAAATTTGCCAGGTATCGCAAATTAGTAAAGAACTTGTATGAAGTTCTATTTTTTAAATTATTACAGTTAACTAAAAGTGAACTGTAATGAAATATTATAGTTGACTAAGTGTCAAAGAGTACTAACACTGAAAAGTCAGCACTTATAGTTTAGTCTGTGGTGTCCTAATTGACAGATTAAAGTCGACGAGTAGAAAAATATGTTTTGTAATGTTTTTACAATGTTTTTGTATTCGACCATTTGCAAGATAATTTAGATGCCCAAATAAGTTGTCAGTTGTTGGTAATTAACTTTTCAAATATTTCAATACAAGTAATCCGTAAAATAATTGGTGAATGCTTTTACTTTACGGAAAATACTATGAAACTGGAAGAACTTTATTACGGATATTTGTACAGTCAACAACACAGCTGTTAATACAGAAAACATACATACATACATACAATCACGCCTGTATCCGTAAAAATATAAAGCTTCAGGGCCACTCTTGGCAAATAAGGGGTTAGAAGAAAACGAAACTGTGGCATTGCAGTGAAAGGTTGCCAGCCTCTCGCCTAATGTCGCCTTCTACGACACCCACGGGAAGAAAGGTGACAAAATATGTATATACATATCTTAATGTATACATATTGTTGGCATTTTGTCTGTATTCACAGCTGCGTTGTTGACTGTACGTTTGGATATTCGATCCTCCTTCAATCGAAAACGGCAGAATGAATTTTGTTAATAACCTGAAAGCCATAATAATAGAAAGCCATAATATAACCCTATAAGGTGAGGCCATAACGGTTGAAGATACTTTGTATCTCGAATTTTAACCCCTAAGGAGAACAACGATAGTTGCATTTTACGAGGGTACGGATAGAAGCAGTAATGAATATTTGAAAAGCATAGTGTAACTGTACTCGAAGTATCAAGGTACTGAAGTATATAATGTTAGCAATGTACCTACATCAGAGCCTAGTCAAGAAAACAATGATGTCATACTAAATCCCTTATTCATAAACGATCACTAAAGTTATCAAGCCGATAAAGTACGTTTGTCCCTTTCATGCTTTTCCGACGTATTGATGTGATAGAAAAGGAAAAACAAACTTTATCGGCTCAATAACTTTAGTGAACGTTTATGAATAAGGGAGTAAATCTGTTGAAAACGAGGAGTAAATACCACTAGGTTCCAAATTTAAACCCTTTGATTTTCAAATAGTATTTCATGCAACAGGCGTTTAAAGGAGGTCAAAAAAGACGAGTGACGTGGGTAACAATTTGAGGGCGAAGCCGAAAATTGTTATTAAGACGCCACGAGTATTTTTTGGCTCAGTTAAACACCGTTGCATATAATAGTTTTTCTAAGACCATGCACTTAGTTTTTAATAGTTTTCTTGAATAACTTTCGTGAAATTCACACTGTTTCCTGTATTTTGACGCAAAGGTTTGCACTGTCAGCTCATCTGCCCAAAGCCATATCGTTATAACAATGCGTTGCCATGGTTACAGAGCCAAAAAATGCGTTTTCAGTTTTTTCGATACTACGCGTATGCGCGGAAAGCCGGCGGACACTGGCTTTGGGGAATAGACTTTTATGTAGGGTTTTAAAGATCTATGCACCACCCTGTAAATGACGACTAAGTTCGGGAGTAGAAAAAATGGCATTTCGCTGCTTTCCACAGACTTTTGAATGGTGAAATCGAGCGCTCTAATTTCAAAGATTGGTCCCTTGACACAGTGTTTAACGTTGTTTTTTGTCAAAACAATGTTTAGTTCTAAGTTTTATAAAACAATACGAATTGGTACGCTACTTTATATCAAGGATGATTAACTTATATAGGATGTACAAGAATCGTACCTCAATTTTTTGCGCCACCATATACTTATTAAATAAATACTATCGTAACTACACTGATGGTGATGATGCCAACAAATTTATTTTCTTCAAAACCTGTATTGACGTGATATCATGAAGCATAAAGCATAAAGAAGCATATATAGTCAGGTAGCGATAGCTTTTGAGGTTTCGAGAAGAAATTATTTGTATCTATATAAAAACAACGTGGTTGCCGATGTACATATGCATTTTGGGTCATTTTCATCCATGGGTTTAATGATATTTTAAAAATGTCTAATATTGGCCCTAAAACACCTAACAAAATATTAGAGTTGGTAAGTGAAGTCTTATACTATTCAGGACATTATTATATATATATTTTCTTAAAGTGTGTCACATTTTATCCATTGCTTATATATAAAAAATTTTTTTTTTAATAAAAACCCTGTCAAAGCCTGAAAAAAATTTCATGTTAATAAGTTGACGTCTATATTATTATAAAATGATATCAAGTCATCATTTTTAATTTGGGTCACTTTCATCCATGGGTTTTCAATATTTGGCAGAATAAAACGCAACGCAATAGAGTAGTATTTTAAATTTTTGCGCTGTGTGGCGCGCAACCGATAGCCAATCAGGTTGGCGCATGCCGCTGGCGCGACGCCGCGCTGTGACACGAGGCGTAGGTACCTACTTCTCGTGCGCAGTCATACATAATTTAAGATTGCCAGAGGGTCGGGCTTTGGCGGGATTCTCCCGATTTTTTTGTAAGTCTTCCCAATTAAAACTTATACATAGTAGGTAACCTTAAGAACTTTATTAAATTAGTAACGAAAACAGACCAATTATAAATGTCGAAAACACGTAAAGGTCTACTATCTAAAATAAACGAAGTAAACTAGCTAAACTATCGTAAATTTTTATTATGGTGCATTAGGGTAATTCCGAATGACAAAAATGCTCTGGTAATTCCGAAGAGGGAATCTTGATATGATGGAAATAATGGTGATTTTTATGTGACTTTCGTAATTAGACGACTTTCGGAATTACCCTAATGCACTATTATTTTACATTTCCCTACGAAATCCTCGAAACTCCAGAACCTTTTGTCCCGATATTGAAGTACCTAATTCGATCCGGCGCTCCTATTCATACACCGTGATTATATTATTGTAACTATTGATTTCAGTTTTTAGTTCCACAATACAGGGTGTAATTTTTATGACGGGAAATATTTATGGATGCAAATGGATACAAAACCCAAAAACAATAAATTGTAACTTGAATATTATTTCCTATATTTTCCTTAATTTTCATTTATAATGGACACGAAGCGCACGGCGGCATAATATATCTGTACACCTTATAAAACAAAGTCCCCCGCCGCGTGTGTCTCTGTGCGCGCGCGTGTGTGCAAACACAGGTGGTGAGACTGCGGTAGCCATTATTGTAATTATTCTCATTATATGGCATTAGTATCCTTTTTACAGATTTTCGACATTACCTCAATTGGTTTCAAATTTAACCCTACCTTAGAAAAATGGTAATCAAAATACGTATGTATTTTTTTTACTTACATTTATCTATCCATACTAATATTATAAATGCGAAAGTATGTCTGTTTGTTTCTCCGTCTTTCACGGAAAAACGGAGCGACGAATTGACGTGATTTTTTAAAGTGGAGATAGTTGAAAGGATGGAGAGTGACATAGGCTACTTTTTGTCTCTTTCTAACGCGAGCGACGCCGCGTGCAAAAGCTAGTGTAATATAAAGCTGCAACACGACTGACATTTTTCAAAAAACAGCCAGAAGGAGGTTCCGCCGGTGGCAGTGTTTGGTGTGGCCGTATAGAGGTTTGTCCTGCAACCCTGTAAAAATCCGACCGTCGGTCTACCTGTTCCAGGTAAAAAAATGTTGGACGGCCTGACCAAACGGCGGGAAATAGCCAAGGGGTGTTCGACCAAATGTCATAGAGGACCCTGGGTTGTTTTTGACGCTGCCATTTTTTTTTCAAAATGACCGTCTTTTTTAGACGATTTTTCAAGTTTGTCGTAGAGCACTCTAATTTTGGTCGTAGAATCTCCAAGCAGCCTTGATTAGAATGAAATAAAAAAAAATTGAAAAATGCGACAAATGTGAGAAAACTGGCTACTTTTGTTTTGTATGGCAACTTTTAAATCGTAAGAGATAGCCGGGGGTGCTCGACCAAATGTCATACAGATCTCGGAGTAGAAAAAAGTTGTATTAAAAAAAAATCAAAATGGCCGACTTTTTTTTAAATTTCAAAATGGTCCTAGCGCGCTGAGATTTGGCACACGAGTGGACGGCCGACGGATTAGTATTCAAAAAGAATATTATTGAAAAATTTCAAATGGCGGCCTTTGTGCGCAAATTGAAATTTGTATGGAAGATTTTTTTAATAACCATATCTCCGTAACGGTAGGAAAAAGGTCAAAAAGCTTGAACTACACAATTTCAAAATGACCGACTTTGATTTTGGGAAATTTGACTTTGTCCCCTCTCGCCGCCGTTTTTGACTTTTCCAAAAAAAAATTCTCATTCCTATTTTTGGCCCCCGTTTTTACCACGTGCCAAATTTTACCGCGCTCGGACCGAAGATAAAAAATAATAATTCAAAGTCGGCCATTTTGAAATTTTGTAAATGCCATTCGATGGACCTAAGATAACTGTACAACATTAGTTCAAGCACTTTAACCTTTTTCCTACCATAACGGAGCTATGGCGATTAAAAAAAACCTCCATACAAATTTCAATTGGCGTTCAAAGGCAGCCATTTTGAATTTTTAGAAATTTTCTTTTTGTATATTAATCTTGGGGCGGCTATCCACCCGTGTTGCGACGTACAGACTTGCAATTTTGAGTTTTAAGTATGTTATTATAGCTTACTAGACGACGAAAATTTCTGCGTTCCGGTCTTATCCAGAGGTTCTCAAATAGGGGCCTGAAAATGCGGCGAAATGGTTCCAGTAAAGGATGGTACGGCAGTGTTGGCTTCGTGCTCGACTTGGCGGGGTACTGCCGTGCCCCCAGATTAAATTATAAGATAGTTAAGTTTAATGAAAAGGTTTATCTATTTGTATTCTTTTGCAGCAGCGTCTCAGCGAATCACAATGAGTTGTCTTGCCTTCGGCCGACCAATCGTATTAGTCTCTCGTATCTAAGTAATATTTAACGAGAGCGGTGATAGGCCTGTTTAAAATTATGGATATATATTAAAATCATAGTTCAAAACGATGGTTTTTGCCATACCTTTAACAGGCTTTAACACTGGCGTGTTTATTTTTGATAGGGGATGATTTTATTATTTCATAGTATAATTCCTCAATAAGGAAATGATGTATCTATTATTTTCGAGATACCTACAGTATCAACCATTTCAAAAGCTTTAACTGTTGTTTTGTGAAAACTTTTTATATAGTACTTTGGAGACTAGTTTCGAAGTCGTGACAGTTTTCAGACGTCTGTGACTGGCATCGCCTCGGCCATTTTGTACAACCGCGTTAAGAGCAAACGTCACCCAGCGTAAAAATCAACAAAACAAATCATGCAGTGATATCATAAAGAGATACCCAAAAACGCTGGCTACGCTAACAGGACTCAGGGTTCAGCATGAGCTAAAGCTTAGGTACTACTTTCCCAAGCGCTTATCATGATGAGTCGTACCAAAACAGCGTGTCTTTATATAATCTCTATATTGTACCAAACCTGAGTTCTACTAGGTACAGCCGAGCCAGTGTCAGCTCAGTGTCAGCTCTATCTTGGATACTGCTCACCCACGAACTCACCGTGACGATTTCTTTAATTACGATGATAATTTGTTTGTTATTTTTCGAAATACATTAACTTTAATGACAATTGGCGTTCATTAATTTTTAATGGTTAATGACAATTAACCTTTTGACTGTGTAATTTTTGTTAATTACCGTTCGGCCAATACTCCTAGGCATTTCTTGCAGCCAATCAATAAATAATATCCTAAAACATCTGGACGACCGAGCTTCGCTCGGTTCTATTTTATTATATCACGTCTTTAGAAAAAAAAACTTATAAATACAAGAACAAAAAAAAAAAAAAAAAAATTTAAACTTAATTTCTGGCCGGGATTCGAAACCCTGACACCTGCAATCTGTCTGCGAACATTAGACCGACCTCGTACGACTGAGCTAAGCGCAGCCGATGTGCGCGGGGCGAAATTAACGACCATATTTAACGTTTACTAACGCGAAAGAAAAACTCATTAAAACTCCATAATTCGCCGTTTTCCGGGACCTAAGGCTACGCTAGATCGATTTTCCAACCCCGAGAACCCCTACATAACAAATTTCAGCGAAGCTAATCTTCGGGTGGCCGTCCACCCGTGTGACAAATCTCAGCGCGCTAGGACCATTTTGAAATTTTTCAAAAAAAAAAAGTCAGCCATATTGATTTTTTTAATGAAACTTTTTTCTACTTAAAACCCTGTATGACATTTGGTCGAGCAGCCCCGGCTATCTCTTACCGTTTAAAAGTTGCCATACAAAACAAAAGTGGCCAGTTTTCTCACATTTGTAGTATTTTTCAATTTCTTTTATTTCATTCCAATCAAGGCCTCTTGGAGATTCTACAACAAAAATTTGAGCACTCTACGACAAACTTGAAAAATCTTCAAAAAAAAGTCGGCCATTTTGAAAAAAAAAATGGCGGCGTCAAAAACTGCCCAGGGTCCTCTATGACATTTTGGTCGAGCACCTCCCGGCTATATCCGGAACCGGTAGACCGACGGTCGGATTTTTCCGGGGTCGCAAGATCAACCTCTATACTACCACAGCCACACCAAATACTGCCACCTGCAAAATCTCCTGGCTATTTTTGGAAAAATGTCAGTCGGGTTGCAGCTTTATATTATATAGAAAAATAGAATAGAATATAGAATTGATAAATAAATGAATATACAAGAATTGCTCATTTAAAAGTATATGATATTCTTAAAGAAAATATATAAGTTATATTTAACCAAATTAACATGCAAAGAATTAAGTTATTTTATTTCATCTTTGTTTAAACGACAGGTAGGATAGGATAAGATTGGCTTAATAGTAATTTGAGGAAAGATTTCGTTTAATTTTTATCTAAAAAACCGGCCAAGAGCGTGTCGGGCCACGCTCAGTGTAGGGTTCCGTAGTTTTTCGTATTTTTCTCAAAAACTACTGAACCTATCAAGTTCAAAACAATTTTCCTAGAAAGTCTTTATAAAAATTTTTTTTCATATTTTTTAAACATATGGTTCAAAAGTTAGAGGGGGGGGGACGCACTTTTTTTCCTTTAGGAGCGATTATTTCCGAAAATATTAATATTATCAAAAAACTATCTTAGTAAACCCTTATTCATTTTTAAATACCTATCCAACAATATATCACACGTTGGGGTTGGAATGAAAAAAAATATCAGCCCCCACTTTACATGTAGGGGGGTACCCTAATAAAACATTTTTTTCCATTTTTTATTTTTGCACTTTGTTGGCGTGATTGATATACATATTGGTACCAAATTTCAGCTTTCTAGTGCTTACGGTTACTGAGATTATCCGCGGACGGACGGACGGACGGACAGACAGACATGGCGAAACTATAAGGGTTCCTAGTTGACTACGGAACCCTAAAAACACTACGTGACGTCACGCGAGGCAAGTCCATTGGGCGTTTAGTGTTTTGTATTCGATATCAGTTATATGACTCCACCACGTTAAATATTGCCGGTTATAAAAAGTACATCCTGTATTTTGCTTTATAATCCTGTATTTTCTACATATAAATTCCTCACCATTTTACGATATAATATGATCTCGTACCAACGTCGATCCCCACATGTACTTCAAAATAAAATATGAATAATCGGCGGCGCGTGTGTTAGCTCATTGAATTATATATATTTTATGTATGTGGATTCATATTGAAAGATAAGCGCTCAGCTACCTGCATAGTGAGTGACACGCTTAAATATAAGTCTAAAGTACTTAGATGATAAATCGCATTATTTTATTTGGCAGTAGTAGTAGTAGATTCCACGATGTATACTAAATTTATTATTTATAAATTAAATTATTTACTGACGCATGTGGAAAATAGGTATATTAAGTTAAAATTGTTACTCTAGTAGTCTTATCAAATACAACCCTTTCAGGCTTAGATAATTTGTTCATGTTCCTATAAAAAATAAAAACAACAATATTTTGGGAAAATATGACTTTGGCCACTTCCAGGCTGCGAAACAGCGCCATCTAGTTTTCTACAAGATACTTTTAATAATGCTTCAATATTCATTCAAGTTTTGAATTATCATTAAATGTCTTAGACAGACAATTAAGGGTAGACGTACAAGGGTAAGATACTTACGTATAGGTATGTGTATCTTGCCCTTTAAGCCACATCTCATTGAGCCGCTATTATTAAAACCATAATATATGTAGCGTTCTATGCCTAAAGGATCCTTTCCCTATGCTTCACAATAAGGGCCGATTTATCAAAAAAAAGAACCATAAACACGCCTGTATTGCCAAACGGGGTAGGCAGAGCACATGAAACTGCTCAAGATTCAGTACTACTCTGGGCACTTGAGGATATTAAAGTAACATAAAATTTTGACATTGCAGCGTAAGGACCCTTTAGATATAGAGAGGCACATATTTAATCAAGGGTAGCCAAGGGTGCTATTTTAGGGCCGCCGTCAAAACATCTTCACACGTGTTAGTTGAAGGTAACCTTTGATGAGTATACATTATAAACTATTTTAATAATTACATCATGCGAGTAAAAGATAATTTTCACTGTAAGTATCCATTCCGATATACGATGTCGTTATACGATCGTCCGATATACGATCCGACGACGTTAATATTTAATATATTACCTACCTCCGTGTAATTAATATATCCGTATTCGGGCGCACTCACTTTATCCATAAAATAATGTTTCCATAACATCAGTTTCCATTATCAATTTATCAATTAACGTACAAGTATTCTCTTCTCTTCTCAGCACATTCGCGCCCACTGCTGAACATATACCTCTTTCATGGATTTCCATTCCGTTCTAAAATTCATTCGGTTCTGTGCCCGGTCGGCCCTGCCGTCCTTTTGATGTCGTCCGACCATCTGGCTCGTGGTTTCCCGTCACTTCGGCTTACCAGTCGAGGTCTCCATCGCAAATACTAAATAGGTGGTCCCATCTATCGTCATCTCTTTGACAGACATGGCTGTATTAACCTACACTAAGGGTAAACTCGCCTCATTCGGTGACACGCCTAATTCGGGGATACAAGCTTTGCAGCACTATTCCGAAAGACGATTTTTGGTGGTTTCACCGAATTAGGCGTGTCACCGAATGAGGCGGGTTTACCCTACCTACAGACGCATAACGCATGATGTTTAAAATCCCATTTATATCACTTCGCCTAATAAAACACGAAACTTTATCACTGTAATTAGACAGTATGGAATGACAAAACGAGTTGGCAGAGGTTGTCTTCCATGACTCATAAAACTAGCCATTATAATTATTGTGTCTAGACATGTGGTGTACCTAATTTGTATGAACCTTTGCTTTTAAGTTTGAAGATTATTATATTACTAGAAAATATAGAACTTACTAAAATTTCAAGTCATCAAACAAAATCTTGGTAACAAAATAGGATTTTTTTTTAACTTTTTCCTTAAGTTTTGTACAAACTATAAACTGTTGTTTTAGATAATTAGACGCTAGACTAAGAACTCTGTTTTATTTAATAACTTGCGACCCGCCCCGGCTTTGCACGGGTACTATACCTACATGTAAACCTTCCTCTAGAATCACTCTATCTATTTAAAAAAACCGCATCAAAATCCGTTGCGTAGTTTTAAAGATTTAAGCATACATAGGGACATAGGGACAGAGAAAGCGACTTTGTTTTATACTATGTAGTGAAGTGATGTAACTAGAGTAATACATAATCTAGATTTAAAGACCTCGCTGGTTACAATTAAAAGAAAATTGAACAAATCTGTTTCCTATCCAACGCCTTTACTGGTCGGGAGAGTTACGCCGTGGCTAGCGTGGGCGACGATCGCGCGATGGTCGCGCGACGGCGATGCGACGCATGCGAAATCAAACCTTATCGATATGGAAGTAGACGATGCGATGGCGACGGTCGCGCGACCGTCGCCCACGCAAGACACGGCGTTCACGTGTTTTGTTGGTCCAAAAAGAAAATTCTCGAATACTGGGTCGAACATAGACTAAACTAAACTATTAAGAGGGTACATTGGAATACATAGGTATGATTTTTGTATTTTATAACCCTTTGACCGTCAAGAACGCCTAAAGGCGTCGTGTGTTGTCGTGCCCACGACGCTATAGCAACGTCTAAAGTTGCTATGACGGACGCTGTAAAAGAAAAGCAATTGTCCTGCTGACAGATAAGTTTTATTTTCGTTATTTACTAGTAGAAGTATAAGTGTGTATACCACATTTTGAGGCTTTCAAAAGGTTAGTGAGGTTAAATATACACCTAATGGAAGAAATGGCGCTGCGTTATCAATTTTATCATTTGTCAATTATTTAATTTAGTCAATATAACGAATATAAAAATGGTCGTTAGCGGTACACTGACCTCAAGTAGGTAGTGTAGTACCTGATGTTGTTTACCAAATGTAAATACCTACCTAGTAAATGGACTGCTTGATAGATCCAAATGTAATTACATTAGTGCGTCAAACGTGTCACGTGCTAACAAAAAGCAACACCATTATGCTATTTACCATTACTTGGCGTAGTCATTTCCGAAGCCGTGCCTAAGAGGCCAATTCGGACATTGATAATTTGATATCAGTATGACATCTGTCAGTTATCATCATAGAACGAGCGTGAGGTACCGGCGACTACATGGCTTTATTGTACTTCTGTAAGTTTGTCTATCTTGCCTACTTTAATGTTCCTCTCATCTAATCTAAGGTTCGCTGGAAGAGATCCCTTATAGGGATAAGTTCGCCTTTGTACCTCTGTTCCTGTAAACTGTATATGAATCTGTTGTACACGATAAAGTGATTACTACTACTACTACTACTACATGGCTCATAGTTTTTTTAATATTATTAAACTAGGGTTTAACTATCCGAAAAGGATAAGTAGTCCGATACATTTTAAAAGGAACATCATGATTCCCTCAATCGCTTTAAAACTTCAGTTTTATAGGAATATTCTTTCTTTGCGGTACTATTACTTATCATATGAATACAAACGATATCAATGTTCCTTCGAATTGACTGATAAATTAAATTACCTCAGTATCGGGATAGGTTTAAAACCTACGCACATAGATGTTCGCTTTTTACATTTTGTTTTATCAATCCTATAGCGTATTTTTATTGGATATGAAGGCGTATTTGCACTGCGAATGCTAGCCTCCGGGGAATATTGTAATTGAAAACCACGCACTTTTTAGACCAGATGGAAAAATACTCAGTGTAGGCAATCTAGCTCGGTTTCGCTCTGATAGGTTTTACTCTGGGAGAATTGGACGTAGTGAAGCGAAAAGGATACATCCTGTATATAAAGTTAAAATTAATGACTACCTTTTAATAAAAAAAGTCCAAATTAAGAAAATTTTGTGAACTGAATTATTTTCCTTCATCGTAAGACGTAAGCACCGTTGCCATCAGATATATTATAATCGGAGTGGCCGGGGGTGTTCAAATCAAAATATCTGAACTGAACACGCCTTAACACCTTGACAATGAAGCTTCTAAGCACCTTGACCGCTGTGGGATTCTTCAAACGGTTACATTACTACAAAAAAATGTACATTTTCTGTGACTTATTCAAAAACCGTCCCTGTGTATCCGTGTGGTGACGGGTTAAGAATTTCACCACCCCCTTTCTTCCCGTGGGTGTCGTAGAAGGCGACTGTGGGATATGGGGTAAATTGTGGCGTAGGCGACAGGCTGGCAACCTATCACTGAAATGTCACAGTTTAGTTTTCTTTCAACCCCTTATTTGCCAAGAGTGGCACTGTAACTTTAGCAGTTTCATGTGCTCTGCCTACCCCTTTATGGGAAACGGGCGTGATTGTATGTTGTATGTATGTTATTCAAAAACGTCGAAATCTACCGAAAAACGTATTCAAAAACGTCGAAATCTTCCGGTAGGCGTCTACACGCTCAGAGCCAGATCTACAATTAAATATACTTAATTGTGTCGACATATCTCAACGTCTACTAAACTACATACAATGATTCACGTAACTCGTAGCTCCGGCAGTGAACTTGAATCAACTAGGGCCGAATAGCCTGGAAGCAGGCCAGCCGGCCTAGCCGAAACGACAATCGTTGAAGCTAGCCGCCGATCGAAAGGCAGTCTAGCTCTTTCGCGCCAATACGGAAGGACGATAGAGATAACTAGCTACGATTAAGATATTGTGGTGAGCAAGGTATTTGGCTACATAGGCTGTTCTATTTTCAACCGATGTCACCGAACCAATCGTGTTCGGGTGACATTTGGGATCTGTCGATGGTTCATTTGTTTATTTATCGGTTGCACTTTTTTTTAATTCGTGTTTTTCAAGATGAGAAAAAGTAAGTTTTAGAGCCGGACCAAAAAAAACTCTGTAATAACAGGTTATGGTCGGATTACTATAAAAGTCAAATGTATCTATCTATGAAAAGACTGGCTTCCACATTGTGTCGTGTCAACTTTTCGTTTTTTTTTCAGAATCAGCATATATTTTACAGTAATTAATGCTCAATGCGCGGCAATCAAAATGGGGAAGAATTTTGCGATTTTTGTGTCATTTTGTGTTTTAAAAAATAATCAAAAAATTCGATGATTCCAAAAATGATACAAGAAAGTTCTGTGATCCATTTTACATATATAATTATAAATCTTATTTCATAAAGTAAAAGTTACAGTACAAGTATAAATACATAGCTTGACAATAAAAAAAACAATCAGCGAATGCCGATACCGCCGCACCGTTCCAAAACAAACAAAAACAGATGAATTACTTACACGAGATACCTATTCATTAAATTTGAAAATCACAAAAGTGATTCTTGAAACGTCGCTGACAGCTGTCAACTAAAATAAAAGCGTTGACTTCTCTGTCAAATTTGACATGGTACGTATTAAATTTACACCTCAACTCAACACCGAATGTCATTCGACTCAAAGGTTATTAAATTTGCTTGCAACTTCAAACGCATAGGAAGATAGAACGTAGAACGCAACGTTTTATCTTATCTTATCTTAAATCTGCGGGGGGGCTTCCGGATACACTTCGACCCATCGGGATCTTTTGTGCAATTACCCCCTATGATCCTAAAGATCTTTCAGCTATCGCTCGACCATCTCCACGTATCGGATGATGAGGCTCATGGGTAGCTCTGAAGTCCTTTGGTACCAGGTAGCCTGCTCCAAAGTTCTTCATTCTTTGTCTGGCGAGGGCGTGACATTCACACATTAGATGTCTGACGGTCTCTTCCTCGCAACGTGTCAGAGTGGCGCTGATAGTTTTATGTTAGCGGCAGCCGTTGGAATTATATTGACTTCATAATATTGTAGGCCTAAATAGAAAAGCCCACAAAATGAGGGCAGCACCAATCGGGGTAGAATAAAAAATTAAAGGGTAACTATGTAAAATTATCTCATGTTGCTTAATTTTTGAATTCCTTACTTCAACGGTTTTAGACTATGAATGAATGGAAAAGAATACCCGCTAAGCAGTCAGAAGTAATTTTAAAACGTTGCTTTACAATCGAAATAATGTGAAATAAATTGAAGATGAAAAAGTTGAAGACTACGTGGGAAGCTACTCTTCATTACAAACCAATTAGTCGTGTAAATAAACAAATCAATGTCATTATTGAACATGAACGAAAATGTCACATTCACTTTAGCATTTGGCAAAGAAACTATATACCTACTTATATTTTTATACGAAAGGAAACTGTCAGAAATGTCAGTTGCAAGCTAATTATGGCGGAAATAGTTATTTATTTTTCCCCTCACTAGCTCGGAAACACGTGTCTTGTCCTGTAATACCAGCGGGTAAAACGCATTTTATCCACTAGTGGGTAAAGTAGTTTGATCTTGAATAAAGTCAAATTAACTGTTTTAAAATTAATAAAAGTATGTGAATCTAGTAATAAAGATGATTTACCACCTGTGGAACTACTGGAAGCAGTGATAAACGCATTTTATGTGTTGTAGTTGCCTCGCTATAGTGAGGGGAAAAGTTTTGTGTTACACTCGGGTGCAAATGTATTTTACTTCTCGTGTGTTAAAAAACTTGCAAGTTCAGGATTATATTCTCGAACCACTCGCTTCGCTCGTGGTTCAACTATAGAATCCTTTCACTTGCTCGTTTTTCAATTCCACACTCGGCGTTAAAATAACATTTCCCCTCACTTTGCCCTGTAATACCAGCGGGTAAAACGCATTTTATCCACTAGTATAACAAATAACTATTAATATACAAAACTCGACACGTGTTTCGCCTCTCTACGAGGCATCCTCAGGAGCTGATGTTGACGGTCCGAAGTCCCGCAACTGACTGATCGTCCCCAGAATGGTCGGCCATATTTATACTTTGTCCACCCCCCTACCAAGCAAGTTAGATGGAAAAATTCGTAATAACGGCGATGACGCAACATTCAACTGCTCATTAAGGATTAACCCCCTATTGTTGTACCTAATTATCTCCAACTGTTCTAGAACCCCCAAACGCAGCCCTTTCTCACATACATGTAAAACATCAAAAGAATGATTCTCTGATACAGTATGGTCACTCTCTATCAAATGCTTTGCAAAATTGGATCTCTCTGGATGGTTGTGCCTGTATGATGCCATATGCTCCTTATACCTAGTAGTGAAATTGCGGCCTGTTTGGCCCACGTACACTTTGTTACAAACATCACAGCTCAACTTATAAACCCCAGATTTTTTCCCCTTTCTCGATCCTATCTTTGCCGTTACAAAGCTTGGAGTGCAAAGTGTTATTTGTCCTAAAGGCCACAGGAATGCCGTTTGACTTCAAAATCTTATAAATGTCCTCTGACACTTTGCCAACATAAGTAATGCTCGCTTGACACCTCTTAACCGGTTCAGAAGGACGTGCCGCATACAACATATTGTTAACCATAACCATTCGCTTCTTTCTGATGATGCCATCAACGATTGATTTATCATAACCGTTCGAAACTGCCAAGTGGTAAATATTGTCCAATTCGGCTCGATAGTGTTCTTCAGAAAGAGGCACAGACAACATCCTATGCACATAACAGTGAAAAGCGGCCAACCTATGCTGCCAAGGGTGTGTAGAAGAAGCTGGTATAACTGTATCAGTATGTGTAGGCTTGCGGTAAATTTGAAATTGATGGCTATTATTAACTCTAGTAATGGTCAAATCTAGAAAATTCAATGACTTGTCTTGCTCTAGTTCCTTCTTAAACTTGATCTTTGGATGTTTACTATTAAGCTTAAGCCCAGTAACAAATTCATCCAGCAGGTCCATACTCCCCGTCCAACAAATAATCAAATCATCTACGTATCTGAAGTAATACAATATATTATCATTCCCTGCAATATGCTGGTTCTCAAAGTGGTCCATAAAGATATCCGCCATTAAAGGACTCAGTGGAGAACCCATGGCTAAACCATCACTTTGCAAATAATACTGTCCCCCGAATCTAAAATAATTATGTTTCATACATATAGCAGTTAGATCTATCAACTCATCTACCTCCCCTGGATGTAAACGTTGCTTTTCAAAAAGGTCCCTTAGAATATCCAAAGTCTCCCCATACGGCACATTCGTAAACAAACTATCTACATCCAACGAAAGCAAGACAGCATTATCTGGAATAATAATATCTTTGATCTTTTCTATTAACTGCAAACTATTCCTCAAACAAAACTTCGGCCGGAACTGAGACTTTTCTCTAATAATGTGATTCAACCTCTTAGCTAGATTATAAGTTGGTGCACCCAAATATGAGACCACTGGACGAACTGGAATGTTATCCTTATGAATCTTAGGTAGCCCATAAAGAATAGGAGCTCATGGATTCATTGGCACAACCATGCTCTTCTGATGTTCAGTTTCAAAAACAAACATAGAGTTTTTAATTGCCTGTCTCAGATCTTTCTGGAATCCTGGAGTTGGGTCTCTCTGCAAACTCGAAAAGCCATCACCTTGAATCAGATCAAGAACTTTCTGATTATAACTTCCTTTCTCCATAATAACAATGCAATTTCCTTTGTCTGCTTTCGAAACTACCAAATCATTTTCTCGCACTTTCTGTTGAATAGTTCTCAGTGCCAAACCATCAGAACTAAATCCACCACCCTGTGCCGGAACAGTACTCTTAATAACATTGGCCACCATGGTCTTGGTATCTAAATCACCACGGCCCCGCACTATCGCTACCTCTGAATCCACAGCCAAATTCTCTAACGTCCCCTGAGTTATTTTTGGCTGGAAATTATATTTCAACCCTTTTCCTAAAAGCTCTACTTCATTCTCCGAAAACTCCACATCAGTTAAATTTTTCACACGAGGATGGAAGTCATGGTGAGGTGTTGGTTCCGTTTCCTCCCCCTCAAAAACGAACTCGAACTCGACTCCGTTAACCTACGCAATTTGTCTAGCTGAGTAGTATACATCTCATGTGCAAGTTCAGAAGCAAAGTATCTCGCCTTTTGGTCTAGGATATCAAACTCGAGATTATGCAACTTAAATGAGAGTTCAGAATACAACACTTTAAGATGCAGTTTCAAATTATCTCTAACCGAAAACCAATGGCGAGATTCTTCGTTCAACCAAATTCTCTGAGCCCTACTAACAGCCAACTTAGCAGCCCTCGAATTGCTACTACAACGCAACTGGATGTAATTAGGCACAACGTTCAAACGCTTGCACTGTTGATTAAACCACACATTCTGGACAGCTGCACGATGTTGTTTGGTTAGTTTGACATAAAGTCGTGCCTGTTCGGCCACGCTAGCCGTTTTCAAATAATCGATGGAATCAGGCGTTACTTTGCGGAAATCCATGTTAATCGTAAACTAGAACTTTCCTTTGCTAATCCGCGAATAGATAACGTGCAAGTCAATCAGTGCTAACCTGTTATAATTACTTGCGTATTTTTTACATGCAATTAATTTTCCCACCCTCCCACCGCAAAAATAAAAATAAATACGCAAATAAATATAACAACCCACCACCAAATATACAAAACTCGACACGTGTTTCGCCTCTCTACGAGGCATCCTCAGGAGCTGATGTTGACGGTCCGAAGTCCCGCAACTGACTGATCGTCCCCAGAATGGTCGGCCATATTTATACTTTGTCCACCCCCCTACCAAGCAAGTTAGATGGAAAAATTCGTAATAACGGCGATGACGCAACATTCAACTGCTCATTAAGGATTAACCCCTATTGTTGTACCTAATTATCTCCAACTGTTCTAGAACCCCCAAACGCAGCCCTTTCTCACATACATGTAAAACATCAAAAGAATGATTCTCTGATACAGTATGGTCACTCTCTATCAAATGCTTTGCAAAATTGGATCTCTCTGGATGGTTGTGCCTGTATGATGCCATATGCTCCTTATACCTAGTAGTGAAATTGCGGCCCGTTTGGCCCACGTACACTTTGTTACAAACATCACAGCTCAACTTATAAACCCCAGATTTTTTCCCTTTCTCGATCCTATCTTTGCCGTTACAAAGCTTGGAGTGCAAAGTGTTATTTGTCCTAAAGGCCACAGGAATGCCGTTTGACTTCAAAATCTTATAAATGTCCTCTGACACTTTGCCAACATAAGTAATGCTCGCTTGACACCTCTTAACCGGTTCAGAAGGACGTGCCGCATACAACATATTGTTAACCATAACCATTCGCTTCTTTCTGATGATGCCATCAACGATTGATTTATCATAACCGTTCGAAACTGCCAAGTGGTAAATATTGTCCAATTCGGCTCGATAGTGTTCTTCAGAAAGAGGCACAGACAACATCCTATGCACATAACAGTGAAAAGCGGCCAACCTATGCTGCCAAGGGTGTGTAGAAGAAGCTGGTATAACTGTATCAGTATGTGTAGGCTTGCGGTAAATTTGAAATTGATGGCTATTATTAACTCTAGTAATGGTCAAATCTAGAAAATTCAATGACTTGTCTTGCTCTAGTTCCTTCTTAAACTTGATCTTTGGATGTTTACTATTAAGCCCAGTAACAAATTCATCCAGCAGGTCCATACTCCCCGTCCAACAAATAATCAAATCATCTACGTATCTGAAGTAATACAATATATTATCATTCCCTGCAATATGCTGGTTCTCAAAGTGGTCCATAAAGATATCCGCCATTAAAGGACTCAGTGGAGAACCCATGGCTAAACCATCACTTTGCAAATAATACTGTCCCCCGAATCTAAAATAATTATGTTTCATACATATAGCAGTTAGATCTATCAACTCATCTACCTCCCCTGGATGTAAACGTTGCTTTTCAAAAAGGTCCCTTAGAATATCCAAAGTCTCCCCATACGGCACATTCGTAAACAAACTATCTACATCCAACGAAAGCAAGACAGCATTATCTGGAATAATAATATCTTTGATCTTTTCTATTAACTGCAAACTATTCCTCAAACAAAACTTCGGCCGGAACTGAGACTTTTCTCTAATAATGTGATTCAACCTCTTAGCTAGATTATAAGTTGGTGCACCCAAATATGAGACCACTGGACGAACTGGAATGTTATCCTTATGAATCTTAGGTAGCCCATAAAGAATAGGAGCTCGTGGATTCATTGGCACAACCATGCTCTTCTGATGTTCAGTTTCAAAAACAAACATAGAGTTTTTAATTGCCTGTCTCAGATCTTTCTGGAATCCTGGAGTTGGGTCTCTCTGCAAACTCGAAAAGCCATCACCTTGAATCAGATCAAGAACTTTCTGATTATAACTTCCTTTCTCCATAATAACAATGCAATTTCCTTTGTCTGCTTTCGAAACTACCAAATCATTTTCTCGCACTTTCTGTTGAATAGTTCTCAGTGCCAAACCATCAGAACTCAATCCACCACCCTGTGCCGGAACAGTACTCTTAATAACATTGGCCACCATGGTCTTGGTATCTAAATCACCACGGCCCCGCACTATCGCTACCTCTGAATCCACAGCCAAATTCTCTAACGTCCCCTGAGTTATTTTTGGCTGGAAATTATATTTCAACCCTTTTCCTAAAAGCTCTACTTCATTCTCCGAAAACTCCACATCAGTTAAATTTTCCACACGAGGATGGAAGTCATGGTGAGGTGTTGGTTCCGTTTCCTCCCCCTCAAAAACGAACTCGAACTCGACTCCGTTAACCTACGCAATTTGTTTAGCTGAGTAGTATACATCTCATGTGCAAGTTCAGAAGCAAAGTATCTCGCCTTTTGGTCTAGGATATCAAACTCGAGATTATGCAACTTAAATGAGAGTTCAGAATACAACACTTTAAGATGCAGTTTCAAATTATCTCTAACCGAAAACCAATGGCGAGATTCTTCGTTCAACCAAATTCTCTGAGCCCTACTAACAGCCAACTTAGCAGCCCTCGAATTGCTACTACAACGCAACTGGATGTAATTAGGCACAACGTTCAAACGCTTGCACTGTTGATTAAACCACACATTCTGGACAGCTGCACGATGTTGTTTGGTTAGTTTGACATAAAGTCGTGCCTGTTCGGCCACGCTAGCCGTTTTCAAATAATCGATGGAATCAGGCGTTACTTTGCGGAAATCCATGTTAATCGTAAACTAGAACTTTCCTTTGCTAATCCGCGAATAGATAACGTGCAAGTCAATCAGTGCTAACCTGTTATAATTACTTGCGTATTTTTTACATGCAATTAATTTTCCCACCCTCCCACCGCAAAAATAAAAATAAATACGCAAATAAATATAACAACCCACCACCAAATATACAAAACTCGACACGTGTTTCGCCTCTCTACGAGGCATCCTCAGGAGCTGATGTTGACGGTCCGAAGTCCCGCAACTGACTGATCGTCCCCAGAATGGTCGGCCATATTTATACTTTGTCCACCCCCCTACCAAGCAAGTTAGATGGAAAAATTCGTAATAACGGCGATGACGCAACATTCAACTGCTCATTAAGGATTAACCCCTATTGTTGTACCTAATTATCTCCAACTGTTCTAGAACCCCCAAACGCAGCCCTTTCTCACATACATGTAAAACATCAAAAGAATGATTCTCTGATACAGTATGGTCACTCTCTATCAAATGCTTTGCAAAATTGGATCTCTCTGGATGGTTGTGCCTGTATGATGCCATATGCTCCTTATACCTAGTAGTGAAATTGCGGCCCGTTTGGCCCACGTACACTTTGTTACAAACATCACAGCTCAACTTATAAACCCCAGATTTTTTCCCTTTCTCGATCCTATCTTTGCCGTTACAAAGCTTGGAGTGCAAAGTGTTATTTGTCCTAAAGGCCACAGGAATGCCGTTTGACTTCAAAATCTTATAAATGTCCTCTGACACTTTGCCAACATAAGTAATGCTCGCTTGACACCTCTTAACCGGTTCAGAAGGACGTGCCGCATACAACATATTGTTAACCATAACCATTCGCTTCTTTCTGATGATGCCATCAACGATTGATTTATCATAACCGTTCGAAACTGCCAAGTGGTAAATATTGTCCAATTCGGCTCGATAGTGTTCTTCAGAAAGAGGCACAGACAACATCCTATGCACATAACAGTGAAAAGCGGCCAACCTATGCTGCCAAGGGTGTGTAGAAGAAGCTGGTATAACTGTATCAGTATGTGTAGGCTTGCGGTAAATTTGAAATTGATGGCTATTATTAACTCTAGTAATGGTCAAATCTAGAAAATTCAATGACTTGTCTTGCTCTAGTTCCTTCTTAAACTTGATCTTTGGATGTTTACTATTAAGCCCAGTAACAAATTCATCCAGCAGGTCCATACTCCCCGTCCAACAAATAATCAAATCATCTACGTATCTGAAGTAATACAATATATTATCATTCCCTGCAATATGCTGGTTCTCAAAGTGGTCCATAAAGATATCCGCCATTAAAGGACTCAGTGGAGAACCCATGGCTAAACCATCACTTTGCAAATAATACTGTCCCCCGAATCTAAAATAATTATGTTTCATACATATAGCAGTTAGATCTATCAACTCATCTACCTCCCTGGATGTAAACGTTGCTTTTCAAAAAGGTCCCTTAGAATATCCAAAGTCTCCCCATACGGCACATTCGTAAACAAACTATCTACATCCAACGAAAGCAAGACAGCATTATCTGGAATAATAATATCTTTGATCTTTTCTATTAACTGCAAACTATTCCTCAAACAAAACTTCGGCCGGAACTGAGACTTTTCTCTAATAATGTGATTCAACCTCTTAGCTAGATTATAAGTTGGTGCACCCAAATATGAGACCACTGGACGAACTGGAATGTTATCCTTATGAATCTTAGGTAGCCCATAAAGAATAGGAGCTCGTGGATTCATTGGCACAACCATGCTCTTCTGATGTTCAGTTTCAAAAACAAACATAGAGTTTTTAATTGCCTGTCTCAGATCTTTCTGGAATCCTGGAGTTGGGTCTCTCTGCAAACTCGAAAAGCCATCACCTTGAATCAGATCAAGAACTTTCTGATTATAACTTCCTTTCTCCATAATAACAATGCAATTTCCTTTGTCTGCTTTCGAAACTACCAAATCATTTTCTCGCACTTTCTGTTGAATAGTTCTCAGTGCCAAACCATCAGAACTAAATCCACCACCCTGTGCCGGAACAGTACTCTTAATAACATTGGCCACCATGGTCTTGGTATCTAAATCACCACGGCCCCGCACTATCGCTACCTCTGAATCCACAGCCAAATTCTCTAACGTCCCCTGAGTTATTTTTGGCTGGAAATTATATTTCAACCCTTTTCCTAAAAGCTCTACTTCATTCTCCGAAAACTCCACATCAGTTAAATTTTCACACGAGGATGGAAGTCATGGTGAAGTGTTGGTTCCGTTTCCCTCCCCTCAAAAACGAACTCGAACTCGACTCCGTTAACCTACGCAATTTGTTTAGCTGAGTAGTATACATCTCATGTGCAAGTTCAGAAGCAAAGTATCTCGCCTTTTGGTCTAGGATATCAAACTCGAGATTATGCAACTTAAATGAGAGTTCAGAATACAACACTTTAAGATGCAGTTTCAAATTATCTCTAACCGAAAACCAATGGCGAGATTCTTCGTTCAACCAAATTCTCTGAGCCCTACTAACAGCCAACTTAGCAGCCCTCGAATTGCTACTACAACGCAACTGGATGTAATTAGGCACAACGTTCAAACGCTTGCACTGTTGATTAAACCACACATTCTGGACAGCTGCACGATGTTGTTTGGTTAGTTTGACATAAAGTCGTGCCTGTTCGGCCACGCTAGCCGTTTTCAAATAATCGATGGAATCAGGCGTTACTTTGCGGAAATCCATGTTAATCGTAAACTAGAACTTTCCTTTGCTAATCCGCGAATAGATAACGTGCAAGTCAATCAGTGCTAACCTGTTATAATTACTTGCGTATTTTTTACATGCAATTAATTTTCCCACCCTCCCACCGCAAAAATAAAAATAAATACGCAAATAAATATAACAACCCACCACCAAATATACAAAACTCGACACGTGTTTCGCCTCTCTACGAGGCATCCTCAGGAGCTGATGTTGACGGTCCGAAGTCCCGCAACTGACTGATCGTCCCCAGAATGGTCGGCCATATTTATACTTTGTCCACCCCCTACCAAGCAAGTTAGATGGAAAAATTCGTAATAACGGCGATGACGCAACATTCAACTGCTCATTAAGGATTAACCCCCTATTGTTGTACCTAATTATCTCCAACTGTTCTAGAACCCCCAAACGCAGCCCTTTCTCACATACATGTAAAACATCAAAAGAATGATTCTCTGATACAGTATGGTCACTCTCTATCAAATGCTTTGCAAAATTGGATCTCTCTGGATGGTTGTGCCTGTATGATGCCATATGCTCCTTATACCTAGTAGTGAAATTGCGGCCCGTTTGGCCCACGTACACTTTGTTACAAACATCACAGCTCAACTTATAAACCCCAGATTTTTTCCCTTTCTCGATCCTATCTTTGCCGTTACAAAGCTTGAGTGCAAAGTGTTATTTGTCCTAAAGGCCACAGGAATGCCGTTTGACTTCAAAATCTTATAAATGTCCTCTGACACTTTGCCAACATAAGTAATGCTCGCTTGACACCTCTTAACCGGTTCAGAAGGACGTGCCGCATACAACATATTGTTAACCATAACCATTCGCTTCTTTCTGATGATGCCATCAACGATTGATTTATCATAACCGTTCGAAACTGCCAAGTGGTAAATATTGTCCAATTCGGCTCGATAGTGTTCTTCAGAATAAATCAATCGTTATGATAAATCAATCGTTGATGGCATCATCAGAAAGAAGCGAATGGTTATGGTTAACAATATGTTGTATGCGGCACGTCCTTCTGAACCGGTTAAGAGGTGTCAAGCGAGCATTACTTATGTTGGCAAAGTGTCAGAGGACATTTATAAGATTTTGAAGTCAAACGGCATTCCTGTGGCCTTTAGGACAAATAACACTTTGCACTCCAAGCTTTGTAACGGCAAAGATAGGATCGAGAAAGGGAAAAAATCTGGGGTTTATAAGTTGAGCTGTGATGTTTGTAACAAAGTGTACGTGGGCCAAACGGGCCGCAATTTCACTACTAGGTATAAGGAGCATATGGCATCATACAGGCACAACCATCCAGAGAGATCCAATTTTGCAAAGCATTTGATAGAGAGTGACCATACTGTATCAGAGAATCATTCTTTTGATGTTTTACATGTATGTGAGAAAGGGCTGCGTTTGGGGGTTCTAGAACAGTTGGAGATAATTAGGTACAACAATAGGGGGTTAATCCTTAATGAGCAGTTGAATGTTGCGTCATCGCCGTTATTACGAATTTTTCCATCTAACTTGCTTGGTAGGGGGGTGGACAAAGTATAAATATGGCCGACCATTCTGGGGACGATCAGTCAGTTGCGGGACTTCGGACCGTCAACATCAGCTCCTGAGGATGCCTCGTAGAGAGGCGAAACACGTGTCGAGTTTTGTATATTTGGTGGTGGGTTGTTATATTTATTTGCGTATTTATTTTTATTTTTGCGGTGGGAGGGTGGGAAAATTAATTGCATGTAAAAAATACGCAAGTAATTATAACAGGTTAGCACTGATTGACTTGCACGTTATCTATTCGCGGATTAGCAAAGGAAAGTTCTAGTTTACGATTAACATGGATTTCCGCAAAGTAACGCCTGATTCCATCGATTATTTGAAAACGGCTAGCGTGGCCGAACAGGCACGACTTTATGTCAAACTAACCAAACAACATCGTGCAGCTGTCCAGAATGTGTGGTTTAATCAACAGTGCAAGCGTTTGAACGTTGTGCCTAATTACATCCAGTTGCGTTGTAGTAGCAATTCGAGGGCTGCTAAGTTGGCTGTTAGTAGGGCTCAGAGAATTTGGTTGAACGAAGAATCTCGCCATTGGTTTTCGGTTAGAGATAATTTGAAACTGCATCTTAAAGTGTTGTATTCTGAACTCTCATTTAAGTTGCATAATCTCGAGTTTGATATCCTAGACCAAAAGGCGAGATACTTTGCTTCTGAACTTGCACATGAGATGTATACTACTCAGCTAAACAAATTGCGTAGGTTAACGGAGTCGAGTTCGAGTTCGTTTTTGAGGGGGAGGGAAACGGAACCAACACTTCACCATGACTTCCATCCTCGTGTGGAAAATTTAACTGATGTGGAGTTTTCGGAGAATGAAGTAGAGCTTTTAGGAAAAGGGTTGAAATATAATTTCCAGCCAAAAATAACTCAGGGGACGTTAGAGAATTTGGCTGTGGATTCAGAGGTAGCGATAGTGCGGGGCCGTGGTGATTTAGATACCAAGACCATGGTGGCCAATGTTATTAAGAGTACTGTTCCGGCACAGGGTGGTGGATTTAGTTCTGATGGTTTGGCACTGAGAACTATTCAACAGAAAGTGCGAGAAAATGATTTGGTAGTTTCGAAAGCAGACAAAGGAAATTGCATTGTTATTATGGAGAAAGGAAGTTATAATCAGAAAGTTCTTGATCTGATTCAAGGTGATGGCTTTTCGAGTTTGCAGAGAGACCCAACTCCAGGATTCCAGAAAGATCTGAGACAGGCAATTAAAAACTCTATGTTTGTTTTTGAAACTGAACATCAGAAGAGCATGGTTGTGCCAATGAATCCACGAGCTCCTATTCTTTATGGGCTACCTAAGATTCATAAGGATAACATTCCAGTTCGTCCAGTGGTCTCATATTTGGGTGCACCAACTTATAATCTAGCTAAGAGGTTGAATCACATTATTAGAGAAAAGTCTCAGTTCCGGCCGAAGTTTTGTTTGAGGAATAGTTTGCAGTTAATAGAAAAGATCAAAGATATTATTATTCCAGATAATGCTGTCTTGCTTTCGTTGGATGTAGATAGTTTGTTTACGAATGTGCCGTATGGGGAGACTTTGGATATTCTAAGGACCTTTTTGAAAAGCAACGTTTACATCCAGGGGAGGTAGATGAGTTGATAGATCTAACTGCTATATGTATGAAACATAATTATTTTAGATTCGGGGGACAGTATTATTTGCAAAGTGATGGTTTAGCCATGGGTTCTCCACTGAGTCCTTTAATGGCGGATATCTTTATGGACCACTTTGAGAACCAGCATATTGCAGGGAATGATAATATATTGTATTACTTCAGATACGTAGATGATTTGATTATTTGTTGGACGGGGAGTATGGACCTGCTGGATGAATTTGTTACTGGGCTTAATAGTAAACATCCAAAGATCAAGTTTAAGAAGGAACTAGAGCAAGACAAGTCATTGAATTTTCTAGATTTGACCATTACTAGAGTTAATAATAGCCATCAATTTCAAATTTACCGCAAGCCTACACATACTGATACAGTTATACCAGCTTCTTCTACACACCCTTGGCAGCATAGGTTGGCCGCTTTTCACTGTTATGTGCATAGGATGTTGTCTGTGCCTCTTTCTGAAGAACACTATCGAGCCGAATTGGACAATATTTACCACTTGGCAGTTTCGAACGGTTATGATAAATCAATCGTTGATGGCATCATCAGAAAGAAGCGAATGGTTATGGTTAACAATATGTTGTATGCGGCACGTCCTTCTGAACCGGTTAAGAGGTGTCAAGCGAGCATTACTTATGTTGGCAAAGTGTCAGAGGACATTTATAAGATTTTGAAGTCAAACGGCATTCCTGTGGCCTTTAGGACAAATAACACTTTGCACTCCAAGCTTTGTAACGGCAAAGATAGGATCGAGAAAGGGAAAAAATCTGGGGTTTATAAGTTGAGCTGTGATGTTTGTAACAAAGTGTACGTGGGCCAAACGGGCCGCAATTTCACTACTAGGTATAAGGAGCATATGGCATCATACAGGCACAACCATCCAGAGAGATCCAATTTTGCAAAGCATTTGATAGAGAGTGACCATACTGTATCAGAGAATCATTCTTTTGATGTTTTACATGTATGTGAGAAAGGGCTGCGTTTGGGGGTTCTAGAACAGTTGGAGATAATTAGGTACAACAATAGGGGGTTAATCCTTAATGAGCAGTTGAATGTTGCGTCATCGCCGTTATTACGAATTTTTCCATCTAACTTGCTTGGTAGGGGGGTGGACAAAGTATAAATATGGCCGACCATTCTGGGGACGATCAGTCAGTTGCGGGACTTCGGACCGTCAACATCAGCTCCTGAGGATGCCTCGTAGAGAGGCGAAACACGTGTCGAGTTTTGTATATTTGGTGGTGGGTTGTTATATTTATTTGCGTATTTATTTTTATTTTTGCGGTGGGAGGGTGGGAAAATTAATTGCATGTAAAAAATACGCAAGTAATTATAACAGGTTAGCACTGATTGACTTGCACGTTATCTATTCGCGGATTAGCAAAGGAAAGTTCTAGTTTACGATTAACATGAACGGAGTCGAGTTCGAGTTCGTTTTTGAGGGGAGGGAAACGGAACCAACACCTCACCATGACTTCCATCCTCGTGTGAAAAATTTAACTGATGTGGAGTTTTCGGAGAATGAAGTAGAGCTTTTAGGAAAAGGGTTGAAATATAATTTCCAGCCAAAAATAACTCAGGGGACGTTAGAGAATTTGGCTGTGGATTCAGAGGTAGCGATAGTGCGGGGCCGTGGTGATTTAGATACCAAGACCATGGTGGCCAATGTTATTAAGAGTACTGTTCCGGCACAGGGTGGTGGATTTAGTTCTGATGGTTTGGCACTGAGAACTATTCAACAGAAAGTGCGAGAAAATGATTTGGTAGTTTCGAAAGCAGACAAAGGAAATTGCATTGTTATTATGGAGAAAGGAAGTTATAATCAGAAAGTTCTTGATCTGATTCAAGGTGATGGCTTTTCGAGTTTGCAGAGAGACCCAACTCCAGGATTCCAGAAAGATCTGAGACAGGCAATTAAAAACTCTATGTTTGTTTTTGAAACTGAACATCAGAAGAGCATGGTTGTGCCAATGAATCCACGAGCTCCTATTCTTTATGGGCTACCTAAGATTCATAAGGATAACATTCCAGTTCGTCCAGTGGTCTCATATTTGGGTGCACCAACTTATAATCTAGCTAAGAGGTTGAATCACATTATTAGAGAAAAGTCTCAGTTCCGGCCGAAGTTTTGTTTGAGGAATAGTTTGCAGTTAATAGAAAAGATCAAAGATATTATTATTCCAGATAATGCTGTCTTGCTTTCGTTGGATGTAGATAGTTTGTTTACGAATGTGCCGTATGGGGAGACTTTGGATATTCTAAGGGACCTTTTTGAAAAGCAACGTTTACATCCAGGGGAGGTAGATGAGTTGATAGATCTAACTGCTATATGTATGAAACATAATTATTTTAGATTCGGGGGACAGTATTATTTGCAAAGTGATGGTTTAGCCATGGGTTCTCCACTGAGTCCTTTAATGGCGGATATCTTTATGGACCACTTTGAGAACCAGCATATTGCAGGGAATGATAATATATTGTATTACTTCAGATACGTAGATGATTTGATTATTTGTTGGACGGGGAGTATGGACCTGCTGGATGAATTTGTTACTGGGCTTAATAGTAAACATCCAAAGATCAAGTTTAAGAAGGAACTAGAGCAAGACAAGTCATTGAATTTTCTAGATTTGACCATTACTAGAGTTAATAATAGCCATCAATTTCAAATTTACCGCAAGCCTACACATACTGATACAGTTATACCAGCTTCTTCTACACACCCTTGGCAGCATAGGTTGGCCGCTTTTCACTGTTATGTGCATAGGATGTTGTCTGTGCCTCTTTCTGAAGAACACTATCGAGCCGAATTGGACAATATTTACCACTTGGCAGTTTCGAACGGTTATGATAAATCAATCGTTGATGGCATCATCAGAAAGAAGCGAATGGTTATGGTTAACAATATGTTGTATGCGGCACGTCCTTCTGAACCGGTTAAGAGGTGTCAAGCGAGCATTACTTATGTTGGCAAAGTGTCAGAGGACATTTATAAGATTTTGAAGTCAAACGGCATTCCTGTGGCCTTTAGGACAAATAACACTTTGCACTCCAAGCTTTGTAACGGCAAAGATAGGATCGAGAAAGGGAAAAAATCTGGGGTTTATAAGTTGAGCTGTGATGTTTGTAACAAAGTGTACGTGGGCCAAACGGGCCGCAATTTCACTACTAGGTATAAGGAGCATATGGCATCATACAGGCACAACCATCCAGAGAGATCCAATTTTGCAAAGCATTTGATAGAGAGTGACCATACTGTATCAGAGAATCATTCTTTTGATGTTTTACATGTATGTGAGAAAGGGCTGCGTTTGGGGGTTCTAGAACAGTTGGAGATAATTAGGTACAACAATAGGGGTTAATCCTTAATGAGCAGTTGAATGTTGCGTCATCGCCGTTATTACGAATTTTTCCATCTAACTTGCTTGGTAGGGGGGTGGACAAAGTATAAATATGGCCGACCATTCTGGGGACGATCAGTCAGTTGCGGGACTTCGGACCGTCAACATCAGCTCCTGAGGATGCCTCGTAGAGAGGCGAAACACGTGTCGAGTTTTGTATATTTGGTGGTGGGTTGTTATATTTATTTGCGTATTTATTTTTATTTTTGCGGTGGGAGGGTGGGAAAATTAATTGCATGTAAAAAATACGCAAGTAATTATAACAGGTTAGCACTGATTGACTTGCACGTTATCTATTCGCGGATTAGCAAAGGAAAGTTCTAGTTTACGATTAACATGGATTTCCGCAAAGTAACGCCTGATTCCATCGATTATTTGAAAACGGCTAGCGTGGCCGAACAGGCACGACTTTATGTCAAACTAACCAAACAACATCGTGCAGCTGTCCAGAATGTGTGGTTTAATCAACAGTGCAAGCGTTTGAACGTTGTGCCTAATTACATCCAGTTGCGTTGTAGTAGCAATTCGAGGGCTGCTAAGTTGGCTGTTAGTAGGGCTCAGAGAATTTGGTTGAACGAAGAATCTCGCCATTGGTTTTCGGTTAGAGATAATTTGAAACTGCATCTTAAAGTGTTGTATTCTGAACTCTCATTTAAGTTGCATAATCTCGAGTTTGATATCCTAGACCAAAAGGCGAGATACTTTGCTTCTGAACTTGCACATGAGATGTATACTACTCAGCTAAACAAATTGCGTAGGTTAACGGAGTCGAGTTCGAGTTCGTTTTTGAGGGGAGGGAAACGGAACCAACACCTCACCATGACTTCCATCCTCGTGTGAAAAATTTAACTGATGTGGAGTTTTCGGAGAATGAAGTAGAGCTTTTAGGAAAAGGGTTGAAATATAATTTCCAGCCAAAAATAACTCAGGGGACGTTAGAGAATTTGGCTGTGGATTCAGAGGTAGCGATAGTGCGGGGCCGTGGTGATTTAGATACCAAGACCATGGTGGCCAATGTTATTAAGAGTACTGTTCCGGCACAGGGTGGTGGATTTAGTTCTGATGGTTTGGCACTGAGAACTATTCAACAGAAAGTGCGAGAAAATGATTTGGTAGTTTCGAAAGCAGACAAAGGAAATTGCATTGTTATTATGGAGAAAGGAAGTTATAATCAGAAAGTTCTTGATCTGATTCAAGGTGATGGCTTTTCGAGTTTGCAGAGAGACCCAACTCCAGGATTCCAGAAAGATCTGAGACAGGCAATTAAAAACTCTATGTTTGTTTTTGAAACTGAACATCAGAAGAGCATGGTTGTGCCAATGAATCCACGAGCTCCTATTCTTTATGGGCTACCTAAGATTCATAAGGATAACATTCCAGTTCGTCCAGTGGTCTCATATTTGGGTGCACCAACTTATAATCTAGCTAAGAGGTTGAATCACATTATTAGAGAAAAGTCTCAGTTCCGGCCGAAGTTTTGTTTGAGGAATAGTTTGCAGTTAATAGAAAAGATCAAAGATATTATTATTCCAGATAATGCTGTCTTGCTTTCGTTGGATGTAGATAGTTTGTTTACGAATGTGCCGTATGGGGAGACTTTGGATATTCTAAGGGACCTTTTTGAAAAGCAACGTTTACATCCAGGGGAGGTAGATGAGTTGATAGATCTAACTGCTATATGTATGAAACATAATTATTTTAGATTCGGGGGACAGTATTATTTGCAAAGTGATGGTTTAGCCATGGGTTCTCCACTGAGTCCTTTAATGGCGGATATCTTTATGGACCACTTTGAGAACCAGCATATTGCAGGGAATGATAATATATTGTATTACTTCAGATACGTAGATGATTTGATTATTTGTTGGACGGGGAGTATGGACCTGCTGGATGAATTTGTTACTGGGCTTAATAGTAAACATCCAAAGATCAAGTTTAAGAAGGAACTAGAGCAAGACAAGTCATTGAATTTTCTAGATTTGACCATTACTAGAGTTAATAATAGCCATCAATTTCAAATTTACCGCAAGCCTACACATACTGATACAGTTATACCAGCTTCTTCTACACACCCTTGGCAGCATAGGTTGGCCGCTTTTCACTGTTATGTGCATAGGATGTTGTCTGTGCCTCTTTCTGAAGAACACTATCGAGCCGAATTGGACAATATTTACCACTTGGCAGTTTCGAACGGTTATGATAAATCAATCGTTGATGGCATCATCAGAAAGAAGCGAATGGTTATGGTTAACAATATGTTGTATGCGGCACGTCCTTCTGAACCGGTTAAGAGGTGTCAAGCGAGCATTACTTATGTTGGCAAAGTGTCAGAGGACATTTATAAGATTTTGGAGTCAAACGGCATTCCTGTGGCCTTTAGGACAAATAACACTTTGCACTCCAAGCTTTGTAACGGCAAAGATAGGATCGAGAAAGGGAAAAAATCTGGGGTTTATAAGTTGAGCTGTGATGTTTGTAACAAAGTGTACGTGGGCCAAACGGGCCGCAATTTTACACTCGGGTGCAAATGTATTTTACTTCTCGTGTGTTAAAAAACTTGCAAGTTCAGGATTATATTCTCGAACCACTCGCTTCGCTCGTGGTTCAACTATAGAATCCTTTCACTTGCTCGTTTTTCAATTCCACACTCGGCGTTAAAATACAACTTTGCCCCCTTGTATAACAAATAACTATTACTTCTCGTGTTAAAATACAACTCCACACTCGGCGTTAAAATACAACTTTGCCCCCTTGTATAACAAATAACTATTGTTTTACCAGGAGGAAAAGATGTTATTTAACCGCAAATTACCAATATTGGACTATAGGGAACTTTTGCATCGAAGCACTTACTAGAGTCAAAAATGACAAACATTTTCCGTGATGATTTTCGCTATCGAGTACTAACTTGTAAAACTTCAATTACCGAAGGATTAATAGTTAGTTAGTTACCCACTTTTATCAATTTTAAAGCAGAAAATTTGACTATATTCAGGGTATTTTATCCACTAGAGCATAAAATGCGTTTCTACGCGGATTAAAGAATAAAACACGTGTTCCCGAGCTAGTGGGGGAAAATAATATTTTACCCACTAAAATAAAATGTTACTCAAAAAAAAAAAAACAATACAATACAATGTTATCAAATCTCGACTGGGGGGCAAATGTAACTAGTCCATTTTTTCCATGTTTTACAATGTTTGCATTATTAAATAGAGTGTCCATCGGTTCTATATGGTAGGCGTGTTCAGTGGATACATGTAGATTTCAACAGCATAGTGTAATAATGGAAAAAATGGACTAGTTACAATTGCCCCCCAGTCGAGATTTGCCCCGCTGTACCTTACAGGTACCGTAGACCTAAGATATCATATCAGGCCCAGATATTTTCAAATATTTCATCCGCTTTATTAAGAGCCCAAACAAACGAATTAAAACGGATGGCAATGGCGCCAATGACAAAAATCGTGTGTGTAAGATTTCAATGCTGGCACGGTGCCCGAATGTCAGCTGTTCATACGCTTTCCTGACATTTCCTACAGGTTCCTCATATTTTTATGGATGACCTAGCGATAATAATTGTTACGCACTGGCATCTAAAGTATACTTGTAAGACCTTTAGAAAATTTTATATCAAAAATTTACTGTGTAATTAATGTACCTAATCGTTTAAACTGTAGTATAATGTGAGTAAATATTAGATCATTTTCACACACCAATCAGACGGCCTAGCACAACGGGCACTTTCGCCCGCAAGTCCATACCTACTTGAAGTCTGGCTTGATGTATGGGTTCGCGCGCGACAACGCAAGTTGTGCTAAACCGCCTGGGGCCCGTTTCTCGAAAGGTACAAGCCTTGTATTACAAGTGCGCGAACTGTCAAATCGTATGGGTTGTCATAGAAACACACTTGTAATACAAGGCTTGTACCTTTCGAGAAACGGGCCCCTGATATCAGTGTGCGTAGCCGAATGCACAAACGTTCACGAAACGCTCACGTTAATATCTCTTTCGTAGCTATCTATGCGCGACAGAGCCAGAATACAATTCGGCGGCGTTTCGATTGCGTTTCGTTTCGCAGAAATGCCATTCGGCTACTATACGGGGCCAGATGTAGGGCTCAATTCAACATTGCTGACAGTCGCTTCAGAATCATACTTAGTAAGTATGTCGTAATATCGAATCCTAAATTTGATACTGTGTGCGTGGGTCCGATATCAGTGTAATTCAGTGCCTGCTTCGAACCTTAATATACCTCAAACGTCTATCACATATCCGACTCATAATAAATGTATAATATGTATTAAGGTATCTAGAACTCGCTTCTGGCGATTAAAGTTCGTCGTTTAACATTAATTTCATTGCATTTAAAAATACGCAAATATGTACCTAATATACTCTGTACGTTTAGTACAAAATTGACCCTCAAAACGAAATTAGGTTAAAGATAGGTCGCTCAGTGACAGGTCCGCTTAGTTGGTCGAAAAATGTTGTAAATACCCGAAAATGTACATGTTTCATTATACCAAAGACATAATTATGTAACTCCGTATAGACGGATAAAGTCCAAGAAAAAAAGTACCTCAAAGCCCTAGAGAAAAAGGTACGGTGGCCTAGATGACGTTACACCTTTGGGGAACGCTCGGCTAGATGGCGCTAATATTAATATTTGACATTTTAACACATATCAAGCTAACAATATGGGCCAAATTGTCAAAACTGAGGTTCAAAAGTTTTAAGCTTGTGTCGAGAGATGGCAGTCTATGCACTGTGATTACACATTTTACTTTGACAGTAACTCTCTCTATGATACTCAATCCTCTTTGATTATACTTATAATATGCTCCCATGCTTATATAGTAAAGATCATAAGTGGATTAACGGGTTAACTCAGATCTCTCTCTCTCTCTCTCTCTTCTTCCGACCTTCGACCTTATCCTATTTTTATTTGGGGTCGGCTCTCCTAATCAATTTTCTCCAGTCATATCTGTTCATGTTTGTTATTATACGTTATCTATTCGCGACTTAGCAACATAATCTTTTTGATTTTGACTGTACAAAGTTCAGGTTCTCGCCAGCTTCGCACAAGCTTCGCAACCTTGTATATCCAAGGGGTAAGGAGCTAAGTCCAAAACTAACATTTAATTAAACTAATTCTTGTTTAAATTAAACTACAGCTAGTATTCGCAGTGCAATTCCCGAGATGTAAACCGTGAAATTGCCACTGTTATGTTTTGTATTATGACTTTTATGCTCCGTACTGTGAAATGAACGGGTAACATGTTTCTAGAAACATATATACATGTTATAAATAATATTGTGTTGTAGTACCTACCTATAGAATGTAACACATTCATATTAAACTACCTTTTGCCCGCGGCTTCGCTCGCGTTAGAAAGAGACAAAAAGTAGCCTATGTCACTGTCACTCTCCATCCCTTCAATTATCTCCACTTAAAAATTCACGCCAATTCGTCGTTTTGCGCGTTTTGCCGTGAAAGACGAACAAACAAACGGACACACACACACTCTCCCATTTATAATATTAGTATGGATTATATAGTACTAGCTTTTGTCCGCGGCTTCTCTCGCTTTAGAAAGAGACAAAAGTAGCCTATGTCACTCTTCATCCCTTCAACTATCTCCACTTAAAAAATCACGTCAATTCGTCACTCCGTTTTGCCGTGGAAAACGGACAAACAAACCGACACACACACTTTCCCATTTATAATATTAGTATGGATTATAGTATGAAAGTATTATGGATCATATTATGTTATAAGTACCTATAGAACGAAACATACATATTATATTGTTAACATTTTTAAGTAAGGTTTACATTAGCTATTAAGACGATACGGTAGGGGTCAATTCTCCATACAAACGCTCAAACTATTTCCTCCCTGGTTTTTGAAGATGAAATGATTTTTTCAACACAGATTGTTATTATATTTATCTGTGTCGGACCGTTTCGATTTTTTTGATATTCTGCTTTTTAAAGATTCTAGAGCCAATCAAAAAATTCCAAAAACGGCCTTTTTCATTGTGGCGCAAAAAAAGGTGTGATACTCAAGATTGGTAACAATGAACCAAAAAAGCTAAACCGTCCGACATAGATTATTTCATGTAAATAATAAAAGACTATTAAATATATAAATCAAAGGATTGTTATTCAGATTCTCAAATTTATTCTGATTGATTAAGTTTTGAAGGAGGAAAGAGTCGAGAGCGGAACCTCGATTTTAAAGATTTTTTGAAATATCTTTTGACTGAGTTGTTCTTAATGGACAATTTTTTTGGATAAATCTAGTTAATAACATACATTTATATTTAACTAAAATTTCCAAGTTGAAAGGGGGGCTCCTTTCCATTTTAGCATTTTCGTTACCGTATCCTCTTAACTTTCGTATGTAACCTTGGCGTACCTAACAGTGTTTTTGTTTATCATTATGACTTACCTACACCAAAGAGGATAGAATATTATAGAGAGTTACTGTCGAAGTAAAATGTGTAATCACAGTGCATAGACTGCCATCTCTTGACACAGGCTTAAAACTTTTGAACCTCAGTTTCGACAATTTGGCCCATATTCTTAGCTTGATATGTTGTCAAATGTCAAATATTAATATTAGCGCCATCTAGCTGAGCGTACCCCAAAGGTGTAATGCCATCTAGGCCAGCGTACCTTTTTCTGTATGGTACTGAGGTACGTTTTTTTCTTAGACTATCTGTCTATACGGAGTTATATATGTCTTTGCCTACACGAAGCTTTACCTAAACTGGTTAAGGGTGGTATTAGAATGTACGTATGTCCTAGACTAGAATGTTCGGCTAATTAATCAATAGTTAAATAATTGCGCAATACAAATTAGTACAGTGACATCAACATTACATCTATTATAGATGATGTATATTCCATACTTGAATTTGAGCTATTGTTTTCAACATTATGTAAGTCAGTAAAACTTTTGAAAGTTTCTTTTTTTTTTTTATGGGATAGGAGGCAAACGAGCAGACAGGTCGCCTGATGGTAAGCGATCACCGCCGCCCATGGACACCCGAAACACCAGAGGTGTTGGAGGTGCGTTGGGTGTACGCTCTTTTCTTGAAGATTTGAAGGTCGTATCGGTCCGGAAATACCGCAGGCGACAATTCATTCCATCCATTTTTATGCTTTTTTTAAGCTTGTAAGTAAGCTTATATTTCCTTTCGCCTGTCCCGTTGTTTGTAATCAATTTTAAATGGAGGGCTCAAGCGTCAGTAGAAACACTTAATAGTATAAGGACATCTGCGTTTTAGGTTTACAGCACCCACTAGTTTTGAATATTTCCAGTAGCATGTTCAGCGGGATTCACTGCATATTCCAAGCCTGTCTGTTTGGATACAGTCACTGTCAGTGTCGCGCCTTTGAAGTGCGCGATAGCCATCAAACGTTGACGTTTACGAGATCCAGTCTTGGACCGGTGAGAGTAAACAGGACACTGTGTTGAAACATTTATCAATTGGTTAATGTACCTAGCGTGAAAACACTTATTCATTGTAAATAATGTTTAATAACCAACTCACACACTGGCCTCATTGTTTACGGGGACACTATGATATGGCAGGTGGTTAAAATATTTAAAAATGTTATTAGTAGCTGCCGCCTAGCCGAAATGACAATCTTTGACGCGCTAGTCGCCGATCAAAACGCAGTCTCACGCTGCCGCGCCAATACGGAAGACCGATAGAAATAGCTACGATAAAGGTGGTTCATTCGTTTAGGGTCAGTGCGTTTTCACATTATCCAATACGATATCGGATGTAGGAAGGATTTCAAAGGAAAAAAATCAAAGGTGGCGGCGTAAATATATGGGATATCGGTCCGCCATCCGATATCGGATCGGATAATGTGAAAACGCTGCGGAAAATTTCGAGTCACTTCTAGATGAGATTAGCTCAGGAGGGTCCACGTGGCGTACTAAAGAGCAAGCTCAGCAGGGTTAGCACATGATTGCCGCGAGAGTATGTTGCCGCGCCGTCTATGTCGCGGCGACATACTCTCGCGGCTATCATGTGCTAGGCCTACAGCACTCTTAGAAGTGGGCGATAAAGGGCTAATATGGTGACGATGATGATCAGGAAGAGTTAGGTGTATAATTTGTTAAAATTTTGTATAACTCGTGTATGTAGGGCGGGTCTTGAGTACTAAATTATGTACAGTGATTAATGTGTTGGAGGTTTGGCCTTTTGTACTTGTGTTTCTTGCGCCGTTTGTACTGTATGCCTACCATCTCCAATTCTCCCTCAATTGCTCAAAGGTTAACTGGAAGAGATCCCTTAAAGGGATAAGTTCGCCTTTGTACTTATAATAAGCTCTTTTTCCTGTGTGTTGTACTATTTTCTGGTACAATAAAGTGTTTTACTACTACTACTACTAAACTTGACATTGACACAAATAAGTAGGTGAAGGTTTTACGGTCGGGTTCCTTGCGCTATAAAAGGACTAGCCTTTTCCCGCGGCTTCGCCCGCGTAGTAATCTATTTTCCCATACCAACTTTAGACCCCCATTTCACCCCCTTAAATAGGAGGTGAATTTTGAAAAATACTTTCTTAGGGCTCCTCTACACCTTTTAAGGAACTTACGTCAGTTTCTTCTTTTATATATTTAGACTACGTAAGTAGGTAAAATAATACTTCATGGTCTAAATCAATCGGAAACAAGACATGAGCTTCAAATTGTCATTTTACGCATATAGATTGAGTGAGTACGTTGCCAGTTCAGTCCACACTCGTTCTGTTTATATATCTCAGACCTGGATTTTTCTGTATTTTTAAAAATAAAACCGCCTTCAAAAATAAGCGCGTTACAAAACACGGAGAAACTAAAAAGCCAAAAATAACAAACCTTTGAATTCAGATTTCTTATCAGATTGCAATAATCTAAACATCCAAATTATAAACAAATCAATTATTTTTGAAGGCGGGGCCAGCCTGCGTATGGTTGGGAGGGGCAAACAGTTCTGGTACCGACTTCAAAAATAATTGATTTGTTTATAATTTGGATGTTTAGATTATTGCAATCTGATAAGAAATCTGAATTCAAAGGTTTGTTATTTTTGGCTTTTTAGTTTCTCCGTGTTTTGTAACGCGCTTATTTTTGAAGGCGGTTTTATTTTTTGTTATTACACGTATATTCTTAAGAGACAGAGTAAGGCCAGGAAATTGGATAACAACAACAATAAGGGACTCGTGGAACGTGGAACCATAGTGGATTTTGATACATTTCAACATTTAACTTCAAAATAACGAGAGTTCAAGAGGTTGGTGGGTATGATATTTCTTTTTAAATTTGTAAACTGAATAAAATCATTCTGCAAAACTACGCAATGCAATGCAAACAGAATCCCAGCCACAAGCACCCAGTAACAACTTCAAAATGTTATTCTACAAATTATACAATGATCACCCTCATTCCAAAAGCGAAACATTTTTTTCAATCCAAGCCAGAGACACAAGCTCGCTCAATGAATTATTAAATGGCGGGAATTGCGACCCTGCTTCTATAATTCATGCGTTTGGCCGTTTATATTCGGCCAGTGATATACTCACACCAATTCAAACGTGCACACACGTCTGAATGATACCCGAAAGATGTCATTCAGTCATCGTGCATCTCGCCCGCGCAAGTAGAGCTACAAGCAAGCACGAGCGAAATGCACGATATCCGAATGACATACTTCAGATGTCATAATACCAGAGAGTTAGGATTGCCTGACTGTGGGTGTACTGGCAACTAAAAGATGGTTATTAAAAAGTTTTAAAAATAAGAGTGATCTATGGATGACATTGATATGGAATGGGACATTGACAGTAAAAACCGGCCAAGAGCGTGTCGGGCCACGCTCAGTGTAGAATTCCGTAGTTTTCCATATTTTTCTCAAAAACTACTAAACCTATCAAGTTCAAAACAATTTTCCTAGAAAGTCTTTATAAAGTTCTACTTTTGTGATTTTTTTCATATTTTTAGGGTTCCGTAGTCAACTAGGAACCCTTATAGCTTCGCCATGTCTGTCTTGTCCGTCCGTCCGTCCGTCCGCGGATAATCTCAGTAACCGTAAGCACTAGAAAGCTGAAATGTGGTACCAATATGTATATCAATCACGCCAACAAAGTGCAAAAATAAAAAATGGAAAAAAATGTTTTATTAGGGTACCCCCCCTACATGTAAAGTGGGGGCTGATATTTTTTTTCATTCCAACCCCAACGTGTGATATATTTTTGGATAGGTATTGAAAAATGAATAAGGGTTTACTAAGATCGTTATTTTATTATATTAATATTTTCGGAAATAATCGCTCCTAAAGGAAAAAAAAGTGCGTCCCCCCCTCTAACTTTTGAACCATATGTTCAAAAAATATGAAAAAAATCACAAAAGTAGAACTTTATAAAGACTTTCTAGGAAAATTGTTTTGAACTTGATAGGTTCAGTAGTTTTTGAGAAAAATACGAAAAACTACGGAACCCTACACTGAGCGTGGCCCGACACGCTCTTGGCCGGTTTTTAAACATATGGTTCAAAAGTTAGAGGGGGGGGACGCACTTTTTTTCCTTTTTGAGCGATTATTTCCGAAAATATTAATATTGTCAAAAAACGATCTTAGCAAACCCTTATTCATTTTTAAATACCTATCCAACAATATATTACACGTTGGGGTTGGAATGAAAAAAAATATCAGCCCCCACTTTACATGTAGGGGGGGTACCCTAATAAAACATTTTTTTTCCATTTTTTATTTTTGGACTTTGTTGGCGTGATTGATATACATATTGGTACCAAATTTCAGCTTTCTAGTGCTAACGGTTACTAAGATTATCCGCGGACGGACGGACTGACGGACGGACGGACAGACAGACATGGCGAAACTATAAGGGTTCCTAGTTGACTACGGAACCCTAAAAATGGGTATCGCGTTACGGTTACTTTTAATTTTTAACTAACACGGAGCTTGTACATACATACATACATACATATAATCACGCCTGTATCCCATAAAGGGGTAGGCAGAGCACATGAACTACTAAGTTTCAGTGCCACTCTTGGCAAAAAGGGGTTGAAAGAAATCCAAATTGTGACATTGCAGTGACAGGTTGCCAGCCTCTCGCCTACGCCACAATTTAACCCATATCCCACAGTCGACTTGACGGAGCTTGTGGAATTGACTAATACGATAGGATTTTTATTTTTAGCAATATATTGTAGGAATAAAAAACAACATGCGACAGCGATATGGCAGTTCTTGCAGGGGCGTGTATGGACGAGCTACGAAATAGCCTACAGATTAAAGGCCTAAAGGCTTCTACAGATTTTACAATTTTTGCATCAAATGGCGTTCGGTTTCTATTTATAATTAATCGTTTTGTCTCCGCTGTATGTTTTGCTGAAGTGTGACAATGAAGAGTATTCTATTTTAATATGTCACCGATACTTGCAATGTAAAACTTAACTTAAATAAAGATGTATTTTAAACAATATGATTAAAACTTAGTTTTACTTCCACCACGCACGCAAGACATAAATGGTAAAACTTTCCAAAACACCAAAATTTAAACACATGTTCCACTTTTATTGAATATTTAATGAAATCCCTGAAACTTCGCCAAGCCGTGGAAAAGTTAATTTATACTAAAATCCTAAGATTCATTCAAATTATTCATTAGAGGCCTGGCGATTATTAAATTTACAAGTATAATTACTCCTTAGCCTTTCTAGGGTTTTAATTGGCGACATTTTGTAGAATTTATGAACTTATTTATATTTCTCCAAGGTTTACGGCGGGTATTTAGAGATGACTAATATATCTATTTCCGCATGACGTATTTCAGTGGTCAAATTTTCCATGGAAAAGCTTTCATGCTTGGTTAGCTGAAGCGCGAAAATTGCTGTTGTGTTGAACTTCATTAAATATTACATGAATTTAGGGAAGTTAGGATATACTTATCTTGTTGCAGAATATACCAGTCAGGTTAATCCAAATACTTACCTCACTTTACCTAATAAAAAATCATGCAGATTCACCTAAAAAGAAGCTTTATTTTTAACCGACTTCAAAAAAGGAGGAGGTTCTCAATTCGACTGAATGTTTTTTTTTTTTTTTTTTTTTTTGTATGTATGTTACTCGATATCTCCGAGAATCGTGGACCGATTTTCAAAATTTTTTTTTTGATCGAACGGGTATAACCCCGAGATGGTCCCATTGGCACCAAGTCAGGGTCTGATGATGGGATCTTGGAGAAATCGAGGGAACTCTTCAAATGTTATAGGCACATGTAATGTTTTTAGTGTATTTTTCAAAGGTACACCAGTATTTACGCCTGACGGTAGTAATTTTATGTGGCTGAGCTGATGATGGAAGGTCAACTCCTCAATGGTTAGGAGTTAAAGGATAATTCTTTCACTACTGTACATATATTCGGACTGATACATATAATATCACTAGGAACCACTAAAAATCAACAAATAAATAAACTTTTTAACAAAAAATAAAACCGCCTTCAAAAATAAGCGCGTTACAAAACACGGAGAAACTAAAAAGCAAAAAATAATAAACCTTTGAATTCAGATTTCTTATCGTATTGCAATAATCTAAACATCCAAATTATAAACAAATCAATTATTTTTGGAGTCGGTACCAGCCTGTATATGGTTGGGTGGGTCAAACAGGCAATAACAAGGCGACGAACAGGTCTGGTACCGACTACAAAAATAATTGATTTGTTTATAATTTGGATGTTTAGATTATTGCAATACGATAAGAAATCTGAATTCAAAGGTTTATTATTTTTTGCTTTTTAGTTTCTCCGTGTTTTGTAACGCGCTTATTTTTGAAGGCGGTTTTATCATACTCTTTAGAATTATGTTATTCTACTACTCGTAGAGTTGCCTGCCGCTACCTTTAATGCTTTCCTGCCCCTCTAGCACAACTTGCCTTGTCGCGCGCGAGTCCATAGTTAGAGTCGCGCTTGATGTATGGACTCGCGCGCGACAAGAATAGTTGTGCTAAAGGGCTGAACTTTTCTACTTTATATGTACAATTATAATAAAGTACGAGTATTATACCTACCACACGCTGTCCTACATATAACGACAGAGATACTTTTTTTCTGTAACCATAGACAAAACAAACGACATTCAAGAATCTGTTTTTTTTCAGCCAGCGTTATTGTCACGGAACGGTGTATCCTGCCATTCATGCCGTGTTATAAAGAACGCTGTAATCAAGAGTTATTTTTATTTAACAGCCCGCTTCCAACATAGTACTTACGAATATAATAATATGTTATCATTTCCTACGGCTTTCGTCTAAATGGCAATTTCTCGGAAAATGAAGATTTATTGGTTGGCGTACGGGCGGTATTTAGTTGTGGCTTTGCCTTGGATAAAATATCTACTAAACTAACGAGCAATTAAAAACGACCTTCGGAATATCGGTAAGTAACGTTTTTACTATAACATATTTATTCCTTTTACCTTCATTTTTCTCCACTGGATTTTCCCCATCGGCCATGATAGTAACTGAAACACTGTCATACACAAATCACTGGATTTTATTAGGTCACTCACTTAAAATTGTCGCTAAATCGACCTTGTCACGCATCTCCTTACACGAAAACACTGAATAAATATTTGAAAGTACTCATATTTTACGTTTTATTCCCGATTTAATTTACGAATTAGATATGTTCGCCAAAAAAAGAACCTTTTCGAAAAAGTTACAAGTCGTTCGCGGCAATATTTTCGCGCCAACGCGCGTTTATTTTTTAAAAGTCCGACACACACGACCCGATGCTACAGACGTTGGTCCAACACTGTTCTATTTTAGTTGATCGTACAAAATGAAAATATATTCGCACGTGCAATTAAGCGGGAATATTATTGTTTGTATACATCGCTCGCAATTGCACGGAACGAGTTTGATTTATTTTGGTTTGGTCTGGATCTCTTTTAATTGCCAAGCGAAATCGTAATTTTTGTAACAGTCGGAATGCAGCGCATTTTTCGTTATTTTTAGTTTTTCTAAAGTTAAACTTTTAATAGATTTCAAAATAATGTACCTAACGGTTGCCTTTGTAACGACGTGCAGTGGTTAACCGATCATTTGTAATTTTACCATAACCATGAATCAGAGAAATACTTCAAACAAAATGATCTTAAAAATGCTAACACGCAAAACAATGTTTATTTTGTTTGAATAATGGGCAGCGTTGGCTTTCTTTTTTGCTGAACATCTGTATGATGACTGCTGAATTATTTTTGAAGAGACATTTCATGCAGCAAATGTTTAAAATTTTTCACCACACCAACTGATAAAGGCTTTCTTTGCTATTCGAAAACAGATAGCAAAATTGCAATTTATCCACAACAGTGCAAAGTAATTTCATAAAAATTTTTACTAAACTTGATGTGTAAAGCTGGGCGTTGGAATTCACGCATAAATGATGATTTTGAATCGTAAACGTTAAATGAATTGAAGTATTTTATTTATTTTGATGTTTAACAGTTGATATTTTCATAGTGTTAGTGTGGTGAAAAATTTTGTGTTTCACTCGGTGGCAAAGTTTGTTTAACCTTCGTGCCTTGATACCCTCGCAACGCTCAAGATTCCACTTTTTGAACCACTCGCTACGCTCGCGTATTATTGGAACGTGCTGTTAAACAACAACTTTGTCCCCTTGTAAAACAAGTAACTATAGGCAAAACCAAAATCGTAGACAAAACAGTACCTACCATTGTTTACGAGGGAGATAGGCCTTATGTAGGAAGTTATAGTACTTGTGCAACTTGGGAAGTTGAATACTGCTAACGAGAGTAAGTTAAATCGCGCGGCTTGCCGGAGCGATTTCAAGACTCGAGTTTTCAATATTCTTACGCCCGTGTGTAACTCGACACAATGTTTTTCATTACACTTGCGGTATAAAAAATATTCAAAAAGAAAAAAAAAGTTAAATACGGTGCTAGAAATTTCTTAACACCATAGGAGAACGATTTTTCTATAACTCCCGCTCCGCCTGCGTACAATCAGTGCAATAGCATATTATTTAGGGTGCGAGTGTGATGAAAAATATTATGATGATGATGATATGGATAATACAATCTAAAAACAATTGTAATACGAGTGCTAGGTTAATAATAGTAAGTCGTAGTAAGTTCATATTAAAATCGTGGCGTAAAGGAAAAAAAATTAGGACACATTTTTTTTATCATCGGGATCGTATCAGCTCATGATTCTGAGAAGAATGAGCCTAACACGTCCGGATCTGGTAAAATTCGATATTCGAGATTTATTTTGAAAAACACCCAGGTACCACTGCAAATATCAAGACAAGTATAAACTATGAGTGCCTATAAGTTGTAAGCAGCAGGGTCCATCGTATTTTTTTCTTTTTCATTTTCCATGCAATTTTCTAAAAAGTATTGCGATAAAATTAACGCCCTCCATAATCCCCATAGAAAAGAAGGTTTTTATGATCCCCCGGTTGACTATAAAGAACAGGACACGTATACTCGTAAAAAAATTACTGTGGGCCGTAACGTTAAGATATAATATACAGAAATATTTGGGAAACAATGCGGTGGGCAGTGAGTAAATGAAAAATAGTACATTACGATACTAGTGCGAAAACAAGGAACGTGTCGATTTAAAACACTCCCTTCGGTCGTGTTTTAATTTATCGCCACTCGTTTCGAACTTCCTTTTCGCACGTGTATAGTACGACGTTTTTCAGTACAGATAGAGATGGGTAGGGGTGAGTAAATACTGAGTATTTACCCGTAATTTACTCAAAGCACCGAGTAAATACTCGTATTTACTCATTTGGGTGAGTAGAAACTGTTGCCTAAAAATAATTTAAAAAATGAGATTTAAGTACTTAGTCGTGTTTATTTTAACTGTGTGGACATGTTTAAATGAGATTTATATTATTAGAAGCTTATGGGAGTCTTAGTTTGTCGAAAAAGAGGTAATCATTGTGAGAAAAAAATAGTGATAATGTTTAGTTAGCAGTTTTGTTTTTAAAAAGCTGGTATTTACAGCAAAAGTATGAGACTTAAATTAAATTGATGTTCTAGATAATGGCATGACGTTCGGAAGTGATTGTTAATGTGGCACTTACGACCTTTTATTAAGGGTTTTCTAAAGAAAACTCAAAAATGGCTCAGCTGATGACGTTTAAAGTACTAGTTTTGTATTTTGTATTATATGGGCAATAATTTAATGGTTTCTGGATATTTTTCCTACAGCGAATTCGAAAGTTATAAAGGTATAAACATTATTTCGGCCTTAATTATCGTTTTATTCCAAAACTGTTCATATTATTTGAAAACTTTTTTAGAAACATTCAATTAATTTTTAAAGACCTATCAGATGATACACTAGTAATTTCTGAATTTTATTTTTGTGAAAAATAGTTACATGTATGGAGAGCACGTCTTTAAAATAAAATTCATATAAATTTCATTACTTAATTTAGTAGCCGATAACAAAATACACCAATATTTCTAATTTGTATTTCCATTTCAGCACGCTAAATAGTTTATACCCACCAATTTGAGTAAAAACGAGTAAATACGGGTATTTTGAGTAAATACTGAGTATTTACTCGATATTTAAAGTACAGATGAGCCTCCGAAGTTTCGACCTGGCATATAATGAACCATTTCTCGCACTGGTACGTAAAAAAGACACCATCTGAACTGAAAAATATATCTCCTAAGATTTTCAGTTGGTTACTTTTTACTAATTAGCCTTTATTTAACTTGCCTTGTTAGTATGTTAGTTTGGGTCAAAACGAATTTTCCTGTATGTTTTTAACCCCCAACGCAAAAACGACGGGGTGTTATAAGTTTGACGTGTCTGTCTGTCTCTTTGTCAGTGTGTGTGTCTGTTTGTGGTATCGTAGCTCCCGAACGGATGAACCAATATAGATTTTTTTCTGAAAGCTGATTTAGTCGGGAGTATTCTCAGGTATGTTTGATGGAAATCGGTCCACTATATCGGGGTTTATTTCAAAATTTAAATTTTGTGGTTAGGTTACTCGAAAACTTCTTCGAAGCTTGTACATACGTCTATAAGTCCTATACCTAAACAAGGGATTTCAATATTTTTTAATAAGGATAGTTTGTTACAGTGCCTATGTTCGAAAAGAAAAAACAAAATTCTACATCTCTCGTTTTAACGTTCGCACAGAACCATTGAGAACACACGGTCAGGTGTCTAAAATAAAACCATGTCCTTTGCAAAGGTCCACCAATACAAACTTACATCAGGATGTCCTGACTGTTCTGAAATGATACTGACAGCATTATTCCGTGATCCCAACCTATGTAACATAGATCTCCTGTTACTGTTACCCGTTTCGTAAACGAATTTGGATCTCCCACTTACCTATTATACTTATACTTCGGCTAGGCCGCAGACTATACTTAGGCACAGGGAATGATTGGATAACAAGCCAAGCTAAGACACAGGATGCTTCAAGCAATTTTGTATGCAGAACCACTTTGTCGTTTGTTAATAAATCAATTGTCTAGGTCGAGGATATAAAGAGCTTTGTTTGGAATTATTCGTAAAAATAATAGTAAACTAGTACATCTTCTATGTACAATACAATGTGTATACTAATAGGCTAATTGACCCTTTGTTAAAGTCTGTCAGGGTGGCTAGCCGAATGGCACAATCGCTCACGAAACGCTCACGAAACGAAGCGCTAGTAGATCTCTATCTCTATCGCGCTTGCGTATTGACAGAGCCAGCGGCGTATCGTTTTCGTTTGGCGTCGGAGAAATGCCATTCGGCTACGGGGCCAGGGTGGCTAGCCGAATGGCACAATCGCTCACGAAACGGTCACGAAACGAAGCGCTAGTAGATATCTATCTCTATCGCGCTTGCGTATTGGCGCGACAGAGCCAGCGGCGTATCGCTATTAAATGGCATTTCTCCGACGCCAAACGAAATAATAAAATATTACTTACCATATTTTATTATGATCTAAAATCAGACAGACTTTATAAAAAATATTTTAACAGTATTAACCGTATAATCATTTATAATTATTTGTTTTGTCAGGCTTTTTTCTGAAAAATAAAGAGTATTCAATCATCTATAAAATATTACCATATTTTATTATGATCAAAAACAGTATTTCTAAAGTATATGTAATCAGAAAACTCCTATCTGCGCATCAGGTCATTCTACTCGAAAACAACATTTTTGACTTTTTAAGTATGAAAGCATAAAGTTCAATATGTCAGTGATTGTTTTGACATGCAGTAAGGTTCGAATTATGACGTCACTGCATCGCTGACAGCGTTTTCGGTGGCCAAAGTAAATAATAATTTTTAAGAAAAAAAAACCGCCTTCCTTTGGGGTTCTGGTGATAAATACTTTCAAATGTTGGATTATGTTATCAATTCGTCTGTATATTTTTTAATGTTTGTTATTCGATATCTCCGTCTTTTCTGAACCAATTTTGAAATTTGGATGATTCTGAAGTACTTACAGATGAGAATGATTATCAGAACGGAACTCTAACCAGGGGCGGCTCACTCTTCATCAGCAGTTCCACTGCACCAAATGTCACTGTTCTGGACGTAAGTGCATGCTGTTCTTATAAAAATACCAAAGTCACTATAAGTGTGCCGTTCAGATTAGAGGAGTTCCGTTCTGACCATCATCAGCAGTTCCACTGCACCAAATGTCACTGTTCTGGACGTAAGTGCATGCTGTTCTTATAAAAATACCAAAGTCACTATAAGTGTGCCGTTCAGATTTGAGGAGTTCCATTCTGACCATCATCAGGAGTTCCACTGCACCAAATGTCACTGTTCCGTACGTAAATGCATGCTGTTCCTTTAAAAAAACAAAAATCACCATATGTATGGCTTTCAGATTTGAGGAGTTCCCTCGATTTCTCCAGGATCCCATCATCAGAACTGGGTTCTGAGAAAAATGGGACCAATGTATGCATATACATGCAAACAAAAAAAATTTCAAAATCGGTCCAGAAGAGAGAGAGATTGAGAAGATGAGATTTGGAAGGCGGTTAAAAAATACACACATTTTAAACCGAAAATACGTAGTCATCATACACTTTTAATACCCAAAATCTATAAATATTGTTTTTTTTTATGTCAAATACTACAGAATACAATAATTTATTGTGCCAAATTCGATATGAGTTTAGTAGCCTGTACATGATGTAAATCGGGTGCAGGTACTTATACCGAAAAAGAGATGGTGCGACGACTTTGGACACATTTTATCCGAATTGGCAGGAAAGTCCAAGCGACAGGGTTGAAAATGTAGACCATCAAATCTTGATAGAAAATAGCGTGATTAGATTGATTTGTTTTGTTAATTGAAAGTTTAGAACGTTTTTTGTAAAAACGCTGAAGCTGTTTTAAGCTTTATCTACCCGTGTACTACCTACCACTTTCAAATATAAGTAGGTAAATAAACTCATTCTCATTACACACTAAAAGTAATTCTAAATTCTTACTTCCTTACTAATGAAGGTCATAATCGTTTCTAATTAATTCATGCATCGCATGCGTTGAGGTAACAAAAACTGAAAAGCCTTTCTAACCTGGAACAGGTACACGACTCATGTGGCTCACTAAATAATCAGGCGAGGTGGCATTCCACCTCGCTTCATTAAGCAGTAAATCCCTTTATTCTAGCGTCGCCCGAATATTTAAGCTAGGAACATACTACGCGGACGTCCGTCGTAAATCGACCGCGACCGCGACCGATCAATTTGCACGGAACAAACATCATCCAGCGAGCCAGATTTCGATCGGACGTCCGTATTACGCTCAAGGCTTTAAATCGTCCGCGTCCGTCGACCGATAGTTTGCACGGTTATGTGTATTTCCATTGTCCAGATTCCCGTCCGCGGTCGATTTACGACGGACGTCCGCGTAGTATGTTCCTAGCTTTAATGGCTTCACGTGTTGCTGAAAATGCCCGCCTACTGTCAGACGGGCCATAGACAAATAAATAAAAAAATAAAACTGTATAATCTGGCAATCATTTTTAGTAGAAAAAGGCGCGAAATCTAATTTATACATAGTCGGTTCTTTCGCGCCTATTTTTTTTATTCGTGTTTTTATGTCCCCTTCTGCCTATGGTTGCGTTCACAGCGCCTATTCCTGAAATCTATTCGTACCTCATCATATTCCTGATGCCAGCGAGATTACTATTTGCTAGACAGATAGGTATTTATTAGGAATAATAATACTAATGAATTCTGGCTTGCCTGTGTTACGGTTAATGGGTTACCAAAAGTGAAAACCTTTTTTTTTTCAACCACTTACATAATAATTATCTACATGGCTCATTGGTGTCAGCGCTTGGCGCACTAAATAATCAGGCGAGGTGGAATGAAGCAGTAAATGCCTTCATTCTGGCAGCGCAGCGCCCGAATATTTCATGGCTTCACGTGTTGCTGAATATCCGCGTCTACTGCGCAGTCGACTGCCATAGAAACTTTAATTTAATAAATAACGTTAGATTGTTAAAAATCAAATGTGTGTACTATTCTCAATGGACTAACCCCCAAAACCTAGGAGTTAGGCACTAATCGTATAAAAAAAAAAACTTTTTTTTTTGGTTCTTACCTTTTTAGGTGTTGTTTCTCCTGTAATTATGAGATGGGCTGTAGCGCCTATAGCCTGGTTGTCCAATATTTCTGGATCCAGGTTTATAACATTGAGTAATTATTACTTCGTATAGAGGAGCTATAGCAAACAACGAACGTGTCACAGCCTGTAAGCTGAAGGCGGGGCGAGGGGGCGGGGTGTGAACCAATGGCCTGCTTCCGTAACGTCGCAAGCGCTACGATTTTACTCGGCGCTTACGACCTTTCGGTCGCGATGATGAGCCCTGCATAGAGTGCATAGATTAGAAGTCGTAGTATAGAAGTGACATGGGTTGACATGGGCATTTTTTAAATTTATGACTCTCAATTAGCGTGAGTTGTTAACAAAAAACATAAATCGCTGTTAGTTTTGTAATGATAATCAAGCTTGAAATCTGTATTTAAAACTTTTTTCACGTTCTAAATTTAGATTATAGCTTAGTATAATTCACGATGTTTTTATTGAAATTCCATGCTTAATTATCGTTGCAAAACTGACAACGATTTAACTTTTTTTTAACAACTGTGAGTCCCAATTTTTTTAAATGCCCACATTTTTTAAAGCTGCATACGGACTGAGCGTACATGTGTACACGTAGCCGCAACTGGATATTAGTTATTTATGTGACATTTGCATAATGGTAGGCATTAAAACATGAGTGTTGTTTTTGTTGTGTTAATAAGATAACATGAGTGTTTTAATGCCTAATTATGTATAGTCGCACACATAACTTTATCTACATCCATGTATGTATGGGCGCGGGTTTATCGTCCCATAGAAAATTTGAATTTTGCGCGTTTTTATACTCTCATAATTTGCTTGACCGTCTACCTACCCAAATTCATTCAGGCATGTTAGGTACTGCACTTACATTTACATACTCACATGAAATTCGACACGCGTATTGAGAATCTGTTATAGACCGACATGTCGGAAAACTGCAATTCTGACAATAATAATTAAATAACCTTTTTTGCGTCGATAAATGTATATAATTTAATGTATGATAGGAAACTTGAACTAACTTGCGATATTGTCACGTCTGCTTTTGTTGCATTTTTTACTCTTTGGTTTCAACGAAACATGGCCGCCGCAACATGGCGCTTCGGCATGAGTTTATATTGATACATTTTTTAAAAAGTAAGCGTGTTTAAACAAAAATGCAGTAAACCTACGTATGAAAAGTCACTCCTTGGCTATTGTTACATTTTCCTGAGTTTGTACAGTACCTCACTACACATGACGGCATTATTTAGACGAAATATTTTTCATTGCGATACGTCAAACTACCACAGCCGTTCGGCACAGACTAAGCGCGTTTGTGCTGATCAGCTCTAAGTGTTGTTACACAAAATCAAGTTGAGGTGCCCTCTCTAGTTAACATAATTACTCAAAGGTTTATAAACTACCAGCACTTGACCACCTTGATAACTTGATCAACAAGAATGCCACTACTAGTTTTCGCACAACACTTGAGTCGATTGCTCGTAATCGTCTGGAATAAAAAATTAAGACAATAATTGTCTTTATCAGAAGCTTTTAATGCAAGCTGTGGATAATGTTAAATTTTGAAGTATTGTCTCTTTTTTTATTTCTCACAGGAAACAATATGTTTTACATGGGCTTTATATATTTATCACAGGAAATAATAGGTATGTTTTAGGTACATGGGAATTAAGAAGTTTCAAATTTATCCCATTCGAGATCACAGACCTATCATTTCATCCTACTTCTATGTTCGAAATACATATTTTCACATATGTCACAGTTTCGTTTTCTTTCAACCCCTTATTTGCCAAGAGTGGCACTGAAACCTGAGTAGTTTCATGTGCTCTGCCTACCCCTTCATGGGACACAGGCGTGATTGTATGTATGTATACATATTTTGCAAGTTTCAGAGAGCACATCTATACGAAAAAAACCGGCCAAGTGCGAGTCGGACTCGCCCACGGAGGGTTCCGTACAAACTTTCTTTCAAACTACCTAGTAAAAATAATCTCATATTTTCATATAACTCTAATGACTTGACTAGAAGACAAAAGTATAGGCACTAATGAGTATTATAGTGTATAGCGCCATCTCCTGGTCAATTTGCGCGACCTGGTTTTTCAGGGATAATTCTTTATAATGTTAACCGATTTAAACAGTTTTTACTTTATTGGACAGAAGATGGTTTACGTAACATCTCGTATTAATTTGAAGTACGATATACATCCGCAAGGGTGGGTAAATTGAAAGTAAAAATCTGAAAAGTTTTTTGTGAATTAAAAAAAAAGTATTCAAAATACAAACACGATTATATTTTTCCTGTAATATATAGCATAAAACCAATGTTTACTAAAATTTTCATAATTTTTCGTTGGTAAACTTCGGAGATAAGGGGGGGACGGTATTTTTTTTTACATTTTCCTTCAAAATTCTTTTTTTTTCCACAACAAAAAAATTATAAAAAATAGCTTATTTACGTTCAATTTCAGCTCTTTCCAACGATACCCCACTTGATCTAGTAACTTGAAATTTACAGTTTGCCCCCCTTTCATTTTAGCCATTTTCTACAATTAAAATTAATATATTAAAAAAAATTATACTTTCTATTTGTAGAGGTTTACAATGTTCACAATTATTCCAAATTTCAAGTTGATAGCATTAGTAGCTCTCGAGATATTTAGGAATGTGACAGACGGACAGACAGACGGACAGAGTCGCACCATAAGGGTTCCTGTTGTACCTTTTTGGTACGGAACCCTAAAAATCAAGATTGGTTGAATTGTATAGACAAGTCGTTTACTCGTATTAGACCCACGCTTTCCATTTTAGTGGCATCCGTAAAACACATGCTCGCTATCTGAGCTCTTGAATAAGGCATTTAATTCCAAATTGTACTAGGTATTTATACTACGTAGTAGCACTTACCTGTAACTTTATAGCTCGTACACACTGAGCATATTCTTTAATATTATAATTAAAACGCATAATATACCTAACACTGTCTTTCATTCATCATTAGTTTTTGCTAGAAAAAAACACACTCACGAAATAATTAGCGGATTGATGGTTACCTACATTTTATCCATTTATATTGCAAATTAAGTTCTTAAGAGAATTTATCGTTAGTATTGTAATGTAACAATTTTTCATTGCTTTTAAAAAATACCTTTTAACTTTTTTTACTTGCATCGGTCACTGTCAGAATGACGTCAAATAAAAAAGCAGAATACCTAATTATATTTGTGCAAAGCAGGTTTAATTACGGCACATATTATAAGGTGCCTACGAATCAAGTAGGTACGTACGAATAACTATAATAAAATTCATGATTATAATCTTCAGGCAAATTTATGGCATTTATAAACCTAGTAAGGCATCATCCGTAGCCAAAGTGCCTGAAACGGGACGGAACAATATAGTTATTTGTTTTACAAGGGGGCAAAGTTGTTGTTTAACCGCACGGGCCAATATGTATTGATCCCGAGCAAGCGAAAGAATCCAATATTGAACCGCGAGTGTAGCGAGTGATTCAAAAATCAGACTCTTGAGCGTTGGGAGGGTATCAAGGCACGAAGGTTAAACAAACTTTGCCACCGAGTGAAACACAAAATTTTTCACCACACCAACACTATGAAAATATGAACAGTAAAACATCAAAATAAATAATAGTTATTTGTTTTACAAGGGGGCAAAGTAGTTGTTTAACCGCACGTGCCAATATTGATACCTGAGCAAGCGAAAGATTCCAATATTGAACCGCGAGCGAGCGAGTGGTTCAAAAAGTGGAATCTTGAGCGTTGCGAGGGTATCAAGGCACGAAGGTTAAACAAACTTTGTCACCGAGTGAAACACAAAATTTTTCACTGACTATAAAACATCAAAATAAATCAAATCCATCAATTTATTCAATATTAATGATTCAAAATCATCATTTATAGGTAAAATCTAGCAGCCAGATTAAGACATCGAGTTAAAATTTGTATGAAATTACTTTGCTCCCTTGTGGATAAAATGCAATTTTGCTATCTGTTTTCGAATAGCAAAGAAAGCCTTTACCAGTTGGTGTGGTGAAAAGTACTTTAATTTATTTAACATTTATGATTCAAAATCATCATTCGTGCGTAAATTCCAACACCCAGCTTTAGACATCAAGTTAAAATTTGTATGAAATTACTTTGCACTCTTGTGGATAAAATGCAATTTTGCTATCAGGTTTCGAATAGCAAAGAACGTCTTTATCAGTTGGTGTGGTGAAATAGTTATTTGTCATACAAGGGGGCAAAGTTGTATTTTAACGCCGAGTGTGGATATGAAAAACGAGCAAGTGAAAGGATTCCATAGTTGAACCACGAGCGAAGCGAGTGGTTCGAGAATAGAATCCTGAACTTGTGAGTTTTTTAACACACGAGAAGTAAAATACATTTGCACCCGAGTGTAACACAAAACATTTCCCCCCACTATAGCGAGGAAACTACAACGCAAAAAATGCGTTTAAGTATCACTGCTTCCAGTAGTTCCACAGGTCGTAAATCATCTTTATTGCTAGATTCACCTACTTTTAACAATTTTAAAGCAGTTATTTTGACTTTATTCAAGGTCAAATTACTTTACCCACTAGTGGATAAAATGCGTTTTTACCCGCTGGTAAATATTAAAGGACAAAACACGTGTTTCCGAGCTAGTGAGGGGAAAATGTATTTTTGCACAATTACTACCTACCTACCGGTACTTACTAGCTAAGTAAAGTACAAATAGCTTTGTAAGTACCTACAGATTTTAGTATTTTATGAAGCTACGGAATCAAAGAATAATTACAGTACTTTAGATTACTAAGTATAAAATAAAATAGAAGACTTTAGTCCGTTTTCACATTATCCGATCCGATATCGGATGTCGGAAGGAATTCAATAAAAAAAACCGGCCAAGAGCGTGTCGGGCCACGCTCAGTGTAGTGTTCCGTAGTTTTCCGTATTTTTCTATTATAAGGGATATTTCCAGGTTGATGATGAAAACTATTACTTGTAACACTTTTACTTTATTCGTTAATTACAAACATAATAACAACCAATTTACAATAAATATTTCAAGACTTCTTCACTGCAACTCGTCTGTACTCGAACTGGCCCCCGTCACTGCATGTCCGCCATTTTTATAACAATCCAAGATGGCGGAAACCAGTGACTAGTGACTAGATGAGTCAATTGATATTCTTTAATACTTTCATCATAAATAACAGTAAGATAAATCAAAATATAGGGCATTAATAAATAATTACTCTTACAGCTCGGCCATCCTGTTCGAGGCGAGACCCTTCGCCAAAGCTTAATGTGAAATAATTCAAAAGAAAGCCAATACCAGTTTATACAACAAAAAAAAATGTAGTATAATATGCATTTCAAATAATTCTTAAACAATAGAAATACAAAACATATAGCACTTCATACCAATACATACCTTTACCACATAATTACGATATGCTATAAGACTAATATTAGCAAAATATTATTTATTCATGGAAGAGTAATTCTCAATTTTAATAAAACTATAACTTACGTATACTAAAAATGGATTTTTAAATATTTCCATAAACCTTATCAAGTGTAAAGAAAGTGCATGAATCAGACATAGGCCTGTGAAAAATAAATATATGAATAAGATTTACTTCGATACAATTAAATTAATGAGATCCAATTAAATTCATTACATTTCAGTAAACAATGCAACACTTCACTTCACACTTCACTCGCGAAACATAAGCAAAAAGAACATATTTACACGATTTTATGATATCACCACCTCCTCACATGATTGAATGGAATTCCCGTGCCGCTACGGGCTTCGGCAACACGATGTACCCGTCCGCCGCAATAGCATCATGGGCCACCCAAGCTCTGTCAGCCTGAATAGTGCTGCCGCAGCTGCTCATCACGGACGCCGGATATTGCGCCGCCAGACGCAAGCTCACATACCATGCCAGCATTTGAGGACTCAGTCGACGATCGAAACAGAGGTATCTTTACCCTGACCCTCTCTCCTGGGCACTCCTGGGTCGGAAGTGAATCTACACCCCGACCCTCTCACCTGGGCACTCCTGGGTGGTAAATGAATACCAGACCCTGGCCCTTTCACCTGGACGCTCCTGGGTCCTTGATCTGAAACTTGTAACACTTTCTTTAGGAACATAAGACTTCGACTGTCTTCGAAATTATGGTAAAATGATTATGGTTCGGTAATCAATTCAATAAGTCATAATGTATTGATAATCGTTATGATTAATTAAATTATTGTCGTCACCTATTAATATATCGCTATACTGAGTAAAATTATATTAAAGATTTTTCAGATTTGTAGTATACACATTTACAGAATCTTACAAATGACCTGTCAATAAAATATCGTGCCTAGTTATTTATTTACCATTTGTAACGTATACATATTATATTACACAACCATTTAAGCCCAATCGCAAGTACACGACTACGGTGTACTTCTTTATTTTTTTTTTATCCTGTTATTATTCCTCTTTATTTCTTTCAAATCTTAGGCTAGGCTATTTATAATATAATATACACATAAGGCAAGTACATATTTTCTTTTCACGAAAAGCTATTGCGAATGAAAGACAATGAAGATTATTAATGCTGGCTCTCTGCATTTTAAATTGTAAATTTTCAATTTATTTCTTTTATCTATGAAAGGGGAACTTAACGTTAGTAACGATTTTATTTTAAATCTGATAGGTCTCTTCAGAACCGATAAAAAGTGTAAGTACCTACTTCAGTTTTAGTATGTACCTAATATTTTACCAACTAAACCTGCTAGGTAATAAGTTTTACATGTTAATAAAATTTATTTTAACTTCGGATCCGAACACAATAATAATAGTCTCTTTTTTGTTACTTTATTTTTGATCACCTAAGACTATAAAACATGTAAAGAACTGGATACAGGTAGCCAAAAGAGAAATATGTAATTATTGCTGTACTGCTTTATCCAATCAAAAGTCGCAAATAATATACATTCTTATAGGCACAATAATTTATATTGTACTTTTATTTTAACGTTTCATGTAAAGTCGCCGTCAATAGAATTTGTGAACAATGTAAACAAACCTTGTAGTCAAAATGTCTTTATTTTCCATTATAATTCATTAGATACTGGCTAAATCCATGTGTTATTTAATCAATTCATATCACATTATGATCCTCAACCTTTAAAATAATAAAATTGTGCTAGAATATTGATATTTTATAGAACGGTTTGTTTACATTGTTGACAATTTCTATTGACGGCGATTTTATTTATAAAGATTGAAATTAAAGTCATTCACGTTCATCAACGTGCTTAAAAGTTATGCACGTACATCCACGCGCTTTAAATCTCGCACGTCCATCCACGTGCTCTAAATCTCGCACGTCCATCCGCGTGCGTCAACCAGTTATTCCACAAGATACGATACATTGTGCCATACCCTGGCTCAATTCATTATTTTGTACGGGGGTCAAAATACCCGAGTTTACGCGTATACTGTGACTACGCATTTTGTGACTACAGCACGTGACTACATATGACTCTACATACGACTCTACACACGACTCTACACACGACTCTACACACGACTCTACACACGACTCTACACACGACTCTACACACGACTCTACACACGACTCTACACACGACTCTACACACGACTCTACACACGACTCTACACACGACTCTACACACGACTCTACACACGACTCTACACACGACTCTACACACGACTCTACACACGACTCTACACACGACTCTACACACGACTCTACACACGACTCTACACACGACTCTACACACGACTCTACACACGACTCTACACACGACTCTACACACGACTCTACACACGACTCTACACACGACTCTACACACGACTCTACACACGACTCTACACACGACTCTACACACGACTCTACACACGACTCTACACACGACTCTACACACTCTACACACGACTCTACACACGACTCTACACACGACTCTACACACGACTCTACACACGACTCTACACACGACTCTACACACGACTCTACACACGACTCTACACACGACTCTACACACGACTCTACACACGACTCTACACACGACTCTACACACGACTCTACACACGACTCTACACACGACTCTACACACGACTCTACACACGACTCTACACACGACTCTACACACGACTCTACACACGACTCTACACACGACTCTACACACGACTCTACACACGACTCTACACACGACTCTACACACGACTCTACACACGACTCTACACACGACTCTACACACGACTCTACACACGACTCTACACACGACTCTACACACGACTCTACACACGACTCTACACACGACTCTACACACGACTCTACACACGACTCTACACACGACTCTACACACGACTCTACACACGACTCTACACACGACTCTACACACGACTCTACACACGACTCTACACACGACTCTACACACGACTCTACACACGACTCTACACACGACTCTACACACGACTCTACACACGGCTCTACACACGGCTCTACATACGGCTCTACATACGGCTCTACATACGGCTCTACATACGGCTCTACATACGGCTCTACATACGGCTCTACATACGGCTCTACATACGGCTCTACATACGGCTCTACATACGGCTCTACATATGGCTCTACATATGACTCTACATATGACTCTACATAAGACTCTACATATGACTCTACATATGACTCTACATATGACTCTACATATGACTCTACATATGACTCTACATATGACTCTACATATGACTACATGTGACCGTCACCCATGTCATGTCACATGCACCATAATATATAATCATAATAATTACAATTACCGAGCGTTTAGCGATAACTAATTAGTAATGAGTTTCTACCCACTAGATTTATTTAAAATAAAATAAAAACTTTTTTGTGTAATGTGTAATTGTGTACACTGTATGCTTAATCTTAGTTTTGTGAAATGTAAATTTTTTCATGAAGTGAATTATGTAATTCTTTATGAGAAATAAAGTTCTTTAAACCTAATAATTATCAAGATTGAATCGTTATTGTTATTAAAGAAGCAAACAAATATTACTGAATAATTATTAGTCTGAAACATGTCTTCAATGATATTTATTCACACCATATATGTAATTTTTCGATTTCCCATCGAATTCTCATCCATGATCACCATGGTAACATGCGAAGCATTACATTTTATACGTTACATTGATTAAATACTTCTGCCATCACTGGCCATTATAAAATAGTATTTATATATGTTGTAGCATACCGTCAACAATCAAAATTAGATCAATCAGTCCAATTCGTGAAATAAAACGTTGGACACTACAACACAGTTCAGTTTTATGGTCATTAGTAAAAAAAACTCAAAACTTTAAAACGCTAAACATTTTTATAACGAGTTATAAAATATCCGAAGATGATTTAAGATACAACATACTCTCCATTATTCATACCAGAGGTTGGCAACCTTATTATTAAAGTTTATTTATTTAAATTCAGTACTTAACAGAATTGAACTACCCACAAATTGCACAACTTCGATTTTAACGGTTAATATAATGTTATATTCACTGTTAAATATTTATTTGCCAATAAACAGGAATCGTTTTGGTATATACTAGAATACTATGATCAAAATCATACTTAACGCATTAAATATCAAAATTAAGAACTAAGAACAAAATTATAATTCTCAGTTTAAATTGAGATCAACTTTTCATAAGTATACATAATTTTTACCAATCTTGTGTTACCGGACACGAGGAATTAAAGTATTGAAGTACTTTATGAGAACATGTTTTACACAGCGTATTTAATTCAGTATGAATTTTTAATTGTATATCTGATCTGTATAACCTTACAAGCTCGAATATGTATTATTATATTATAATAACAGAATACAACAGCAGTTTAAATCTAGACGTAAAGATTTAAACCATGACAATTGCCTCGTTGGAATAAATTACACCACTTTTCCGTAACAACATAAAATAGCTTGGCCGTGTTTAACAACTCAAGGCATCGTTAAATAAAGCAATCATTTAATCAGAAGTTTATTTCTATTGACAAAGTACAAGTTTACTCATAATTCCACGGTTTTCTTAAGCCAATTAATTTATGAAATTTTAGTGTCACAAACTGAATGCCGTATTATATCGCGGCGTTTATTATAGTTATCAGAAAAATATACTAGTCATATAGTTATCAGACTTATGTGTACCAATAACTAATGGGTAATATAATTTTACACACCTTTTGTAAAGAAATTTTTTTAGTTACAAAAGTAAATCATCTTTTAAATAAAAAAAATGAAGTTAATAAATAAGGAGAGCTCATCAATTAATACTGTCATGAGGGTAGATTATCACACCAGTTTCAGAACATGTAGTTTAATTTTAAGAAATAAATATAAATATATGTCTCACTTACCATAGCAATTTAAATGCACGTTTCGTTAAATAAATTCATTACATTAGTTTGACTTACACAAAAAAAAAACCTTACGTTTGTGCGGCGTGGCAAAAATCTTATCGATTCTTGTTCATCCCACTACTGAAACTATAAGGGATATTTCCAGGTTGATGATGAAAACTATTACTTGTAACACTTTTACTTTATTCGTTAATTACAAACATAATAACAACCAATTTACAATAAATTTTCAAGACTTCTTCACTGCAACTCGTCTGTACTCGAACTGGCCCCCGTCACTGCATGTCCGCCATTTTTATAACAATCCCAGATGGCGGAAACCAGTGACTTGTATGAGTCAATTGATATTCTTTAATACTTTCATCATAACGATACCTTTGGGTTCAATTGGCGTAAAGGACAAAATGCAGGTTTTCAGGAGAAGCAAAAAACAACTTTTTTTTTAGAAAAATGTTTATATCTTTTTTGTTTTTTGACCTATATTTGTGACGTATATAGAAAAATATGTAGATTTTTAGTATCCTTCACCTAGTGTAGCAACCGTAGTGATAAACTAAACGGTTTAGAAGTTAGATGGTTGTAAAGGACACGTCAAAATGCTATGGACGTCCTTTACACCCACGATTTTTTTGAACAATTAGAGTTGATAGGGTCGTAAATGACGGTCTTAGATGATTTTTATACAAATTCGGGGCGTAAATGTAACCGGAATGGTACAAATGGCAACTGTTTTTAGCTTAGTTTACAATTGAGAAACTTGAAAAATGTATCAAAACGTAGTTAATATGGCATAGAATAGCCACAATAGTGTTACAGTGTATATTTATCTAAATATTTAGCAGAGACAAAGAACAAGACTATTTTATATCCAGTTTTGCAATAAAGAAACAACATTTGCTTAAAAACTATCTAGTATTTTGGAAAGTTATTATTTTAGTACTCGCCGCTGTCTCAACTCTCAATAAGTTACGCATTCAGTATTTAATTCTAGCAGGGAAACGCTTTCGTAGTTTAAGTAAATATAAAAACACTAATGGTAATCACGTAAACTTTAATCAGCAACTGTGAACAGTAGACTATATTAATACGACAATAATTTTAAGTATAAAGTAGAAAGAAGTTCTAAGAATAACTAAGAGTTAAGTACCAATTTATAAACGCAAGTTAAGACGCGTATACAAACTGTGACCAACTAATAAATAATAGTAACTGTAGTCAAGACTACCTACTATGTTGATGCATATTTTTGATAATTTTAAAACAGAAGATTGTTATTTAGTCTTTAACCTGTTAAGTAAGAATAGTCTTAATTATGAGTTCAATCCTAGAAATATTATAGTCAATGCTTTAAGTACCTGTGGGTACATAGCCAAGTCACCAAACGCTAACGCTCATTCGCTAGCGAAACGCACCTGTTATTGTCGCACTAAATGTTAGTATAGTCTACTGTTAAAGTTTACTGGCGGCGTAGCTGAATGGCAATCGTCGACGCCAGACGCCGACAAAATGCAGTCTGGTGCAATACGCAAGAGCGATAAAGCTATAGCTATAGCTACGAAAAAAATATATAGCTACGAAATAGATATTATCGTGAGCGTTTGTGCATACGTTGTGGGTACGTACCCTGATTACCATAGTGTTTTTTTTAAATTACCTACATCTCGTCGCAGTATAATAATACTACGAAAGCGTTTCCCCGCTAGAATTAAAGGCTGAATGCGTAACCTACTGACTATTCAACAGCGGCGAATACTAAAAAAATAACTTTGAGCTTGTTGCCAAAGTATTAGTAGATCGTTTTTAAGCAAATATTGTTTCTTTATTACAAAACTGGATATAAAATAGTCTTGTTCTTTTTTGTTTCTAAGATAGCTTAGATAAATAATACACTACATTAAACTAATGTCTATTCTTTGCCATATTAAGTACGTTTTGACACATTTTTCCAGTTTTTAATTGTAAACTTAGCACAACATTTGTACCATTTCGGTTACATTACGCCCCGGTTTTGTATAAAAATCATCTAAGACCGTCATTTACGACCCTATCAAATCATGGGTGTAAAGGACGTTAATATCTTTTGACGTGTCCTTTACAACCATCTATCTTCTAAATCGTTTAGTTTATCACTACGGTTGTTACACTAGGTTAAAGATACTCATAATCTGCATATTTTTCTTATACACGTCACAAATATAGGCCAAAAAAACAAAAAAGTGGGTTTATCTTTCTCTTGGAAACCTGCATTATATGTCCTTTACGACAATTGAACCCAATCATATCGATTACAGTTGCGGATAAAATATTTTTAGTGCTGGTCGTAAAGGACGAAGAACAAAAAAACTTGTCCTTTACGCCCAACTTTACCACACTACTATAGAAAGTGATCCTTAAAAAGTAAGGGCTTAAAGGGCAATAATATATATCAAGGTGACTTACGACTATATTTTTATTTGTAGATTTCCTTTACGACACAAATAATAATTTATAATTAATGACTTGATATTTACGCCCCTTCAGAAAAGCTATTTTTGCAAGTCCATAGTAGAAAATCTTGGTCGTAAAGGCAACTTTTTAAGAGATATCGAAATTTTAACTACACAGATCGATAGCGCTTGAAATTCTGAACAAAACTGTATATATAACTCATTTTCGCCAAAATGTCCTTTACGCCAATTGAACCCAGAGGTATCGATAAATAACAGTAAGATAAATCAAAATATAGGGCATTAATAAATAATTACTCTTACACTATAAAACTACTTAACCTTTCTATCCTATCAAGTTCAAAACAATTTTCCTAGAAAGTCTTTATAAAGTTCTACTTTTGTGATTTTTTTCATATTTTTTGAACATATGGTTCAAAAGTTAGAGGGGGGGGGGACACACTTTTTTTTCCTTTAGGAGGGATTATTTCCGAAAATATCAATATTATCAAAAAACGATTTTAGTAAACCCTTATTCATTTTTAAATACCTATCCAACAATATATCACACGTTGGGGTTGGAATGAAAAAAAAATCAGTCCCCACTTTACATGTACGTAGGGGGCTAGGGGGTACCCTAACAAAATATTTTTGTCCACTTTTTATTTTACTACTTTGTCGGCGTGATTGATATACATATTGATACCAAATTTCAGCTTTCTAGTGCTAACGGTCACTGAGATTATCCGCGGACGGACGGACGGACGGACGGACGGACGGACGGACGGACGGACGGACGGACGGACGGACAGACAGACAGACATGGCGAAACTATAAGGGTTCCTAGTTGACTACGGAACCCTAAAAAATCAAGATGGCGCCTGTAATGTATGGGATATCGGTGCGACATCCGATCGGATAATGTGAAAACGCACTAAGACTAAGGAACCCTACAATATGCGTGTCCTGGAACGCTCTTGGTCAATACTTTTGGTGTTATAATTTAGCATTATGAAATAAAAGATGAGTACTTAAAAACTTGTTCTTAATGCAAATTATAGCCAACTACAGCCTTCCTTTTCAGGGTATTTACGGTATAAGACGTTTACAAAAGGTGCCTGTGTCTAGCTTTCATTTTTTCCAATTATTGCAAGTTATGCTGATAAAAGTGATACCTATAGAGTCTGTGCAGAAACAAAAAAGCCGTACCTACCCTAAAGGAACATTTTTTCCCACTTTACCACTTTCTTGGAGTTATTGATATAGGTACCCAAGTTCAGATTTCTAGTGATAACGGTTACTGAGATTATGCGCGGACGGACAGACATGGCGAAACTATAAGGATTCCTAGTTGACTTCGGAACCCTAAAAAGATACAACATGGCAAAAAAAAAGAATAGAAAAGAAAAAGTGGCAACACCGTAATGTCGTCCTGTTTTCTCACATTCATTAATTTGAAAGGGACCATACTACAATGTTGCCACTTTTTAATTTCTACTCTTTTCTGTCAACCTGTTTAACAATTGTACATCGCATGTTCCATGTGCAATATAATCATTTATAACTTGAATGCATTTATAATATTTTTTGATTATGGCAATTCGTAATCTAACGTCAAGTCATGTTGACAGCTGCCAATCGACTCAAACGTCAAACGTGTCAAACCAAGTTTGCGTTGCTTTCTTCCGCGCTTATTTATTTGTATTTTTATGGCGTAACCTGATAATTAAATATCAATCGAGCGATGTGACTCTCACTTGCCGAATTCTATTAAATTATTGTGTTTGATAAAAATATTTCAAGATGTCGGATAGTGACGAAAACCTCCATCGCTTAGAAGGCACGTCTGGCGATGCCGTTGGTGGCTTAATCATCAAAAAGAAAGAACAGCCAGCAGAATTTCAGTTCGCAAGACCTTCGTTGCTTGGTCTAGATAAGCTAGCAGCAGCTAAACGGAAGCAAAACCGGCTTATATCCTTCCAACAAGAAGAAAATGAAGAGGATGACAAACCTGCCACTTCTGGAGTAAAAGAACGTAAATATAGGAAGCATAATGAGGAAACTCCGACGTACACTGGTGGTATCTCGGAGGCAGCCGTTTTAAGGCAATTGGAACGGACACAAAGGTGAATAACGGTTTTCTTCATTTGTTTTGAGGTTATGTGGTTTGTTATTGTGGTGTAATTTAGCTGATTTTTACGAAATCGTCTTAGTTTTAGAGGTTAAATCCAAAACTTGTATCATCTATATGATTAAATAGCTTAGCTATGATCTCAGTATCTCTGAATTATGTTAATTAAAGGTTAGATTACAGAGTCATTTTATGATAAAACTCAAGCATTTGGGCATTCTCAAAATTTGGGACCCCCCAAAATTGTCAGGGAATAAATTTTTGTTAACAACTTTGGGGTCTAATTGGGGGGACCCAAGTTCTGAAAATGCCCATTTAACGTAACCCATGCTTGTTACAGAAAAGAAAAAGAGGCAAAAGAGAAAGGTGTCCACAACTCTACTCAAGAAGAGAAAAAGTCTCGCTCAAAAGATGAAGATGATTACTACCACCACCGCTACGATCGCCGTGACCGTGACAAAGGAGACAGGAGAGACAGAGATAGAGATAGACGGAGAGACGACAGGCGAGACAGGGATAGAGAGGATAGGAGAAGTTATGATAGAAGTGACAGGAGTGATAGAAGTGATAGGAGAGATAGAGACAGCGAAAGGAGTAATAGAGATAGCTCTAGACGGAGCTATTATGAGCCGCGGTTCAAAGATGAACCTAAGACACCAAAGTAAGTGTTAGATTTTTATAGACTGCTATTTTTTAAATAAAGAAATAGTTCATAATTGGAAAAAATGGGATACAAAAGACCATTTTCAAATGACATAATTTTAAGATTTTCATGTTTATCATCATAATTGTAAAGTTTGGCTCTGTGATCCAAATAGGATCTTAGCCTCCAAAACGAGAGCACGCTACTTATTCCGATCCTGCGCAGCATCCTGCCGATTCTAAAGTACATAAATTTGTAAAAATTAAAATTTGATTTCTCATGATTCTCCTTAATTTTGATCAATTCGTTCATTTCAGTTTGAAAGTCCTGAAACCTCCAGAGAGTACAGCCTGGGACGATGATGATGATGACAAGGCACCTCCACGGAAGTCAACATGGGACTTCCCAACTCCAAAGCCAAGAGAAATGGGTCCGAGCTCGGAGAGGTCCCAGCGGAGACCTACAAGGGATTATAAGGGGCGGCCTTATGAGAATACTCCTAGAGCAACTCCTCACAAGTAAGTGCCTTGTTTGTAGTTAACTTATGCTTTAATATCTTACTTACTTTCTTTTGGATATGGTTTCCTGTACAGAAATTAGTTTACTAATGTCAAACATTGTAACTTGACACATTAAGAAACACATTCACACATGAAGCAGTAACAAATATTGCTTACACACTTTTTACTTTATTTATTTATACCATGTAAATTACCAATTATTTGCATGTTTCTTTAATAATAGTGCTAAGTATCAAATATGTCTAAAGATTCTAGTGCTAAAAATAACTCTTTAATTTGGATCATAAATAATATAACAAGCAATGAAGTTGCTTATGTTACTGTTACGTGGAACGCCCCTAGAGTAATAAATAAATAAAAATAAATAAATATTGGGGACACCTTACACAGATTAACTTAGCCCCAAACTAAGCAAAGCTTGTACTATGGGTGCTAAGCGACGATATACATACTTAAATAGATAAATACATACTTATATCTGTGCTCATCACACAAATAAATGCCCTTACCGGGATTCGAACCCAGGACCTTTATTATTGAATAAATTACATTAGCAACAACTGACGTAGGTCTCTTCTAAAGTCTTCCATTCCTGTCTGTTTCTTGCAACACTCATCCATGTCTCTCCTCCAGTCTTTCTTAGAACTTGTGGAGTTACGCCCAAGATTTAAAGAAAAAGTGGGCCACAAAAGTGGCCACAAAGTGGTGTAATGACCCCTAGGGTAGTGGTTATGTGTATGGTGGAATGCGACACTCCACCCAAGGCGGAGACGGAATTCGTTGGTGGTTTTAGACGGTAGTCCTACACTGGTTAGTCCATCATCGCCCCTGGTCCCCCGGACCGGATGGCATGCATAAATATATATCCCCAACGTTGAAAAAAAAAGGTAGTGGTTATGTACTGACTTTGTTTTTCGTGCTTGTAGATGGGTGAGCTCTCGCCGAGGCATGGATGTGGATGACCCTGACTGGCAGGAGGCTGAGAAGAAACTCGACAGAGAGTGGTACAACATGGGTGAAGGTATGTTACATTTGTGTGTACCGTGTGTCAGAAAACCTAGAGGCACAAATCATGACTCTGCATTATCTGATTTGATAGTATGAGTACATCATCATCATCATCCTCCTTGCGCTATCCCGGCATTTGCCACGGCTCATGGGAGCCTGGGGTCCGCTTTGACAATCTTGGAACAAACTCCCAGAAGACGTGGTCTCAGCACAAAATGTGAATCAGTTTAAAAATAGACTAGACAAGCACATCACATCTACAACTCTGCTATGATTACTGTCATAATGATCACTGGATACAGGCTATATTAGTTCTTTAACTGCCTGCCTGCTTATTAAATAATAAATAAATAAATAATCCCAAGATTTGGCGTAGTGCTAGTGCAGTTTTGACGAAAGCGACTGCCATCTGACCTTCCAACCCGAAGGGTAAACTAAAGCTTATTGGAATTAGTTCCGTTTCCTCACGATGTTTTCCTTTACCGAAAAGCGACTGGTAAATATCAAATTATATTTCGCACATAAATTCCGAAAAACTCATTGGTGCGAGCCGGGGTTCGAACCGCGATCTCCGGAAAGAAAGTCGCACGTACTTACCGCTAAGCTACCAGCGCTTCCCAGTATGAGCATAGACTGACCACCATAAATTTAGGTACAATTTACCTAAATTTATAACTGTCCTATATCCATTGCATATGATTGTATATGACAAGCAAAACTGTCCTATATCCATTGCATATGATGGTATATGACAAGCCAAAAAGTTAAAATAGTATTACAGAAGGAGTCCTACTGTAGGACATGCTGTGAACATTCTTTTCACCACACCAACTGGTAATGGCTCTCTTTGCTATTCGAAAACAGATAACAAAATTTCATTTTATCCACAAGAGTGCAAAGTAATTTCATACAAATTTTAACTTGATGTCTTAAGCTGGCTGGTGGATTTTACCTATAAATGATGATTTTGAATCATACATATTGAATAAATTGATATTTTTTATTTAGTTTGATGTTTTATAGTCAGTAGGTATTTTGTTCGTGTATGTGGTGAATCATCTTAACCTTCGCGCCTTGAAACCCTCTAGCTTGGAATCTTTCATTTGACACGTGCGGTGAAACAACAACTTTGCGTTTATTAATCATCTTACAAGCATTGTACCATGGGCCATACATTAGGTATTTACGTCAAATCGTCAGATCCAAAGCTTTTCTATAATTATATTTTTCGAGTGTCATGTCAAATGTTTACGAATAAGTATCAGGTCATTTTATAATTCCAAAATTATTTTTTCTTTTAATAACTATTATGAAAGTAATTATTAAGAAAGTGTACTTAAATTATTAGTTGCAAAATGACGTGTAAATAATGTTATATTTTTATCAATAAATATACTACTACTACTACTACTACTACTATGACTATCCAAATTCTCTTTCCAGGCGAAACAGACGAATCTGACCCATTCGCCGGCACCAGCTCCGAATACATAGCCAAGAAAGAAGAACAGATTGAAAAGAGACGGAATCGCAAAGTGTCCGCCCAACGGCAGCAAAGCGACAGAGACAACGAGCTGTGGGAGCGAAACAGAATGTTAACTAGCGGAGTTGTGCATGCCGTCAACGTTAATAGCGATATGGACGAGGTATGATTACTTTTTTCATAGATAAATAGTTTAAGTGTATTGAGTTCGTGAACCAACGGAGTGGCAGCTGATCACGAGGCTTCATTACATCCTTAAACAATCAGTTGGTATGAAACTTTTCCTTTCATAGATAAATAGTTTAAGTGTATCAATACACTTACGTTGGTTGGTTAGGTTACTATGCTTTGGTAGATGTACCAACCGAGCTGCAGCTGATTTTTACGAGGCTTCATTACACCCTCAAACAATTTACACACTAACTTGGGAGTATGTCATACAAAATCTATCTCTGTTTACAGTTCGCAGCATATACGATTACCTTTCTTACTCACTTATTTTTTTCTGATTTTCGTTCAATCTTTGAACTCTCCGAATAATACTGGGAGGAGCATGCTTCTCTAAGACAGGAATGGCGTCGTACGGTTCACAAAAGTGTTGGCCTTTTTGAGACACAGCGTTTAGAAAACCTTGACGCAAAACGCCATTCCCGGAAGACCAGACCAAAGCCGTCCTACACTTACACAGATATATGTGTAAGAATGTTCTATAATATTTATTTATTTATTTAATATGCTGCGCTCCATAGCTCTCTGGCAAACCCCGAGTTTGGACTTCTCAGCTTTCGAAGTATGCACATGTCCATGAGCCTACGTTTCAGTGACCGAGGTAGGTCTCCTTTCATTAGGTGTTTCATTGACCAATAGCTCTTCCAGGCGTAACAAAAAAGGCGTATCTTGGTAACAAAAAAGGAATTAAAAAACATCTAAAAAAAAACACATATAACACAGCTGGCCAGCTATATTGTGCTCCGTGTAATCGCACGTTTAAAACCAAGTTCGGTTTTGCGAGTCATTTAAGAGCCCACCAAAACCAAAATTCAGACCACATGGACTAACAAGGAGTCGCCATAGCCGGATACGGTTTGGACGACGATGATGATAATGATAATACTGAAATCTAGTATTCATTTAACTTATTTTTTACAGGAAAGCGTGGACCGAGTCCATTTACTCGTACACAACATCGTACCGCCCTTCCTTGATGGACGGATTGTTTTCACCAAGCAGCCTGAACCTGTCATACCGGTGAGTTTTTATTTTACAAAGCTATTTTGTCTTCATTTTCATGTATCGTCCTGACAGGCAAGCACGATAAACGATAAAATTATAATTATATCATTTATCCGGCGCGACCATGCTTGCTTGCCTGATTGATCGCGCCTCAGTCATTTACCGATAAAACGCTGCTCCTCAAAGTTAAAACGCAGTAAGTCTATATGCATTCCATACATACTTACTACAATTTTCTTTTTATTGACAGACGAAGATACAAGTGTTTTTAAAAGTAGTGACGATATATTATAATTATTTTAACCGGCATCCATCACATGACTATACGTTCCGATCTGTTCCGTGGGTATGAGAAACCCAAGCGCAGAGGGGGGGGGTCTAAAATCATCCATGGGGGCCTAGGTTGCCCCCTCTGGATCCGCGCATGGAGAAACCCGATTAAAATCATTTTAAAAGGACCACAACCTATAGGCTACTTGCCTCCTAGTCAAATCAGCTTTTTTTAAGAACTGTCAAAACGAATTTCAACGTCTTATTTCAATTTCAAATTTGGAATTTAATATATTTTTACCTGAAAAATCGAATTGAGTGACGTCATCCAACTTTTTCTTGTAGTTATGCTTTATTTCGTGCATATAATTTTACCAAGTGACATATTCGAAATAGAAATTGATTTTTAAAAATAGTTACTTCTATCCATGTTTTTTTATATTTGTCTTTCGATGCTTTGAACCACTTTCACTGTGCGTAAAAAAACACCATCTGTACTGAAAAATATTTTATTTTAAATACAGTCGAGTTCCCTTTTAGGGTCTCCCCAAACATACGCGGAATCAATTTCGCCTACCAAAATCGCTCGTTAGTTTTGAACATACGTACGGGTGCGTTTAGCAACGACGTCGCGTAAGCGTCCTCATACTAACAAGTGGTTTTTGGTTGGTTAGAGCTGATTACATCGATAGGTTTGAGGAAATCCTTACAGCCCAGCCACGACATTGGTCTAAGCGCGACAGCGGTGAGCGGCGGCCATACATTGAAGCGGTGGGACTTTTCATTCGCACGTATGGCTGCCGCTCACCGCTGTCGCGCTTAGACCAATGTCGTGGCCGGGCCGTTAGGGCATCATACACAAAACACATACCCAAAATCGAAGCTAACATACTTAGCTTCATATCGTAAATTAACTCCTGTTAATCTATTTTTATAATCCGTTTTCAGGTGAAAGACCCAACCTCAGACATGGCGCTAAACGCCCGTAAAGGCTCAGCGCTCGTAAAGGCTTTCAGGCTGGAGAAGGAAAGGCGGAAGGCCCAGAAGAAGCACTGGAAACTTGAAGGAACTAAAATTGGTGAGTTCTGCTGTTTCATGTTATTCGAATGTTTTAGCAAAAACGGAGCTCATAGACAGATAAAGTCTGAGAAAAATACGTATCTATAATTAAATATGTGTACCTAGGAATGTAGTTTCGACTAGATGGCGCTACACCATTTGTTGATTCTGGGCTAGATGGCGCACTTACAGTTGACAATTTTGAACATATATAAATATTATAAGACGTTCTTACACAGATTGACCGAGTCCCATAGTAAGCTCAAGCAGAATGTGGATATAAATGAGGAGTGTCTTCAAAAGGGCTTATTTCTATAAGTCAACAGAGGTTATTTTTATCTATGTCTTCCTAGAAAAATAACCCTTGTTGACTTATAGAAATGTCCTTTTGAAAAGACACTCCTCAAATCAAGTTAAGAATATGGGCCAAATTGTCAAAACTGGTTCTAAAGTTTTAAGCCTTTGTCGAGAAATGGCGGCCTGTACACAGTAACTACACATTTTGACCGTGATTCTCTATAAATTCGATCCTCTTTTACAGGAAACATCATGGGTATCCAGAAGAAAGAAGAAGAACTGGAGGACGGACCTACGAAGGAGGCCTATAAGTATGCTGAACATGTTGATAGCGGTAAGTTATTTCATCTACATATACCATTCGAGTAATAATATACCCCTAGTACCAATAGTACCCCTTTCACCTTCAAATGAAATTCATATAATCATATAAAAATCGGTTCAAGCGCTGGTGGCCTAGCGGTAAGGGCGTGCGTCTTTCTATACGGAGGTCGCGGGTTCGAACCCCGGCTCGCACCAATGAGTTTTTCGAAACTTATGTGCGAAATGTCATTTAATATTTCCCAGCCGCTTTTCGGTGAAGGAAAACATCGTGCGGAAACCGGACTAATTCCAATAAGGCCTAGTTACCCTTTGGGTTGGAAGGTCAGATGGCAGTCGCTTTCGTTAAACTAGTGCCTACGCCAAATCTTGGGATTAGTTGTCACAGCGGTCCCCAGGCTCCCATGAACCGCGGCAAATGGCGGGATAACGCAAGGAGGATGATGATGATATAAAAATCTGTTCAATGCGTCGCTTTGACATGGCTCTTTATATTCATGGAGCCCAATCGATTTTGCTCGACTCACAAGCCCTAAAATGGCACAAGTATTACCTTTTAAGAGTTTTAAGTCTTCTAACCTCCATAGTCATATATAAGGAATGAGCTACCTTCTGAGATGTTGCCCTTGCGTTATGACATGGGGTTTTTCAAGAAGCAGGTATTTAGGTTCTCAAAGCTCGGCAACGCATAAGTGGCTCCCCTGATGTTGCTTATGTCCATGGGCGGCAATGACTGCTTCCCATCTAGCGGGACTTCTGCTCGTTTGCTTATCATAAAAAAATATACAATATCCAGGTCATTTCGGTGCAGTCTGAGAAATAAAACAAAACTTCGTGTATCTTCGTATCTACCGCGACATGCGTATTTAAGACGATACAGGAGGGGTCAGTTCTCCATACAAACGCTCTCGACTATTTCCTCCCTGGTTTTTGAAGACAGAGCAATGATTTTACTTTTTCAGAGCAGTTATTTGACACAAATTCTCAGCATATAAAAGCATATAAACATATTATAAAAAACCTAACCTAGGGTGCCGCCAGCAGCGGGGCAGGGCCCAAGCTGCCGGTGGTTAGGGCTGCAGAGAGAGGAACCGTCGGACTATACGCGCCGTGTCTAAGATCACCGCCTTCTGCATCTGGCCCTTGATCCAGCCACCTAGCGAGAGTCTCTTAAGATGTTGGTCGAGACTCTTCGCTATGAGACCGTTCGCTGAAACGACTATCGGAACAATTATCGTTAAATCAACATCCCACATGGCGGTTATCTCGTGACTCTCGTGAGCCAAGTCTAGGTACTTTCTGGACTTAACACAAATTATTATTATTTTTATCTGTGTCGGACCGTTTTGATTTTTTTGATTATTTTTATTTTTAAAGACGCTAGAGCCAATCAAAATTTTCTAAAAACGGGCTGTTCCATTATGGCGCAAAAAACGTGTGATACTCAAGATTGGTAATAATAGCCAAAAAAACTAAACGGTCCGCACACAGATTATTTCATTGTTATTCTCAAAATATCAGATTTTCAAATTTCGTTCCGATTGATTAAGTCTTGAAGGAGGAAACAGATCGAACACCTCGTATTTTAAAAATTTTTTCTCAATATCTTTTAACCAGTTGTTCTTAATGGACAATTATTTTTCGATAAATCGGTCAGTTAATAACACTAGCAATTTACCTAAAATTCCCAAAACTGAAAGGGAGGCTCCTTTCCATTTTAGCATTTTCGCTCCTGTAGCGTCTTAAAGATTTGATCTGATCTTTAAAGTATTAAAGTTCTCAATAATGTACTAAAATTATTATTTTCTGTTTTCAGAATCTAAGGATGCCAAAGAGCCCGAATCCAAATCTTCATTCGTTAGGAACAAAACCATACAAGAGCAAAGACGGTTCCTACCAGTGTTCGCTGTAAGAGAGGAGTTGATGCAAGTTATAAGGGAAAATAGCGTGGTCATCATAGTTGGTAAGATTCAATATATAATATGTAATAGGCTAGTTTCCTATACTTCAAATAAAATATTTTATGCAGTGCATGAAATAAAGCACCACATAATTAGAAGAAATATATGGACAGTAGTTATGTTCAAACATAATTTCTATTTAATAAGTCAAACAGAAAGATATAAAGTAAATGAATTGACCGTGACGTCACTCCTCAGTATTTCATAGTAATTCTATATTAGCAAATCGTTTTGACAGTTCTTAAAAAGAAGCTGATTTGACTGGTAGGAAACTAGCCTATTATTTAAGAAAGATGGACCTATGGACATAATTTATACAGGGCTTCCGAAGGCGTCTATCATTTTGTTATGATGTCAAAAGCTTGTAATTACTTATACATGTATTAATTTGGGTTTCGGGTAGAAATTGTCTTAGTATTAAAGACAACCAGATGTAAACAGTATAAGCATGAGGAACTTGTCTCATTTAATATGTAACTTCTTTTATACAAAATACGAAAATACATATAACGAACATACTTACATAATTATTGCATGTTGGTTAGTTGATCAATAGGCTACCTAGCCTCCTAGTCAAATCAGCTTCTTTTTAAGAACTGTCAAAACGAATCTGAAAGGCTTGCTAATATGGAATTTATATGAAATTGAATTGAGTGACGTCACGGTCAATTCAGTTACTTTATATTATTTCTACCTGACTTATTAAATAGAAATTGGATTTAAAAATAACTGCTGTCCAAGTTTTTCTCATAATTATCTGATGCTTTATTTCGTGCGTGGTATAAAATATTTAATTTTAACTACAGTCAAGTTCCCTATTATTATAATTAAGGAAGACTATAACTTTCATTATTTTTTTTGTCTTCGAGTATTTAGGCACCTACCTACTGTACTTAATTAATATTGTGCGTTCCACGGGAAATCGCTTTCGAGGTTTTTTTTTATTATTTAAATAGTCTCCTACAAAGTAAGTACTTGTTTAAGTTTAATGAGTATTTTTGAACTCTTCGTGACAGAAAAACCTATAATCTTAATATAACTTGCATTCAAACACAACTAGAGCTTCTTTTCCGTGGATTACTCCAATATTGCATTTATATTAAAACCTAATTTACACAAGCATGACATACGCTACATTAAATGCATCTATCTAAAATGTATACATTGTATACATATACTAGCGGTCCGCCCCGGCTGCACACGGGGCTATCATAAAAATGGTTATAGTAATTTATCCTGAAAAGATAGACATATGCTATTACGGACTTTTTTGTATGTCTATGAAAGATACACAATTTCGCCATACATTGTTTTGATATAGCTCAAATAGTACCAAAGCTAAATGAAAACAGTTCAAGATACTTGCTTTCTTGTAGAAAAGCTTTAAAATTTTCTAATCGCATTCTACGCAGAAAGCTGTTTTTGTATTTTAAAATGATTGTGCTAATCATTTTGAAAAAATAATTATAGTACACTATTAATGATATCTAGTATAATAAAGCTCGTCTGTTTTAAAGGCTATCAATTAATTAATAAGCATGTAATCAGGAAAAATAAAAAAAAAATCGTTTTTTCGCTTTACTGTAAAATTTGGCAAAACCCAGATACTTGATTTCTGCTTAGGGCAGCCGAGCTCTCGAACGGATGAACTGATTTAGATTTCGTGTTTTTTTGTTTGAAAGCTGTTTAAGTCGTTGTGTTCTTAGCCATGTTTCATGAAAATCAGTGCACTATGTCGGGGTTTTTTTTCAAAATTTAATTTATAGTTTATTAAATGTATGTATGTTTTGTCCTGCCTGCCTAATCAAGTTTATCTAAGGTCTGTTAGGTTTTCACGCCGAAAACATCACACAAACGAAAAATATTTTAGTAGTTCACGCATACCGATCGTGATAATTGTATGTGGTTTTTTAATTATAACATGCTGAATATTGCCATATATAAAGTAATATTTAATCATATTTAAATCTGTCCAGGTGAAACCGGCAGCGGCAAAACGACCCAACTAACTCAATACCTCCACGAAGAGGGGTATAGTCGCCTTGGTATGATCGGATGCACGCAGCCACGTAGAGTTGCAGCTATGTCTGTAGCTAAACGTGTTTCTGACGAAATGAACACCAAGCTGGGTAAGTTACTTGTAACACAGTACCTCCATTAAAAGAGGTATAGTTGTTTTCACTAAAGATGAACACCAAGCTAGGTACGAAGAGGGCAGTCGCCTAGGCTAAACAAGTCTCTGAAGAGTGACGCAAGTAACTTGTAACACAATACCTCCATGAAGAGGGGTATAGCCTTGGCATGATCGAGTGCACTCAACCCAGCAGAGTTGCTTAATATATGTTCGTAGCTAAACGAGCCTTTGACAAAATGAACACCAAGCTTATAGTTATACTCTGTAATACAGTACCTCCGTGAAGAGGGGTATAGTCTTTGCATTATCGGTTGGTACTGTCGCACGTTCACAGGTGACGGTAATGGCTTACCATTGGTTATATCATCTGCTCTTTTGCCTCATATACAATATTATAAGAAAAAAAAAGAATGTATCATCAAATCTATCCAGATTACTGGCTAACCATAACCTCTCTCTTTCAGGCGACGAGGTCGGCTACGCGATCCGTTTCGAAGACTGCACATCCCCAAACACAGTCATCAAATACATGACCGACGGTATATTACTCCGAGAAGGTCTACGCGAACCAGATCTTGACAACTATTGTGCCATTATTATGGACGAAGCTCACGAGAGGTCGCTGTCCACGGATATGCTCTTCGGTCTTCTCAGAGAGGTAAGTGATTAGCGCCATCTATTGGCATTAAGTGGAACTATGACTATTGACTATGTCTTCTTTTAGACTTTTTAGAGTATATATTCTATTTGAAATGTAATAAGCAGAAGGTAATCAAATATATAACCGACGGTATATTACTACGAGAAGGTCTACGCGAACCAGATTTGGATAACTACTGTGCCATTATTATGGACAAAGATCACAAGAGGTCGCTGTCTGCCGATATGCTCTTCGGTCTTCTCAGAGAGGTAAGTGTTATACAAATCCAGCATAAGATTTATTTTTCCCTTGAGCGCCATTGCGGCCCTTTCAGAATGCACTGTATTGTGACTGCAGAACCCTATTACCTCAAAAAAGCCTTCGCAAGTCACATAAAAAAGTAATCACATAAGTAAATGTATTTAGTAATGCCATCTAGTCTAAATAAGCTCAACTTTTTCCTTTTATTAAATGGAAACCCCTTTGCCTCGGCTACTCTTCTTACCTTCAACACTATTTACAACGCCATCTATTATCGTCTTGTAAGAACGCCAAGCTACTCCATAGCAGTTCGCGCTGTTGTCGTAACTCTTTCGCTGACAACTAGATGTCGCTAGCATCCTGTTGTTAAAAATAATCGTTGAAAACCGGTGTAAAACCGATTCGATAAGACTTATTAATTTCAGCATTCCTTGCCTGTGCATACAATACTAATTACTCTTTCTTGATTAATCATTTTCATACTTACTTCGTTTATATTGAATATGTAGAGCTCATGACCTTTGATTTGACCTTTACGCTTGAATAAAAGTATTCGTCGTCGTTGAGGTTAGGATATGTTAATGAAGGTGAATTTCATATTCTAGTAATTAGAGATAGGTGATATGAGTTTGTCCTGCTTCTGAGCTTAGGTTTCTTGTTAGGACAGAGAGAGAAAGGATGTTACTTATGAAGGAATTATAATTTCAACTAAGTTTTTTTATTTAATGGGTACTTGGGTTATACTCGGAATGTGTTGTAGAACCTACATACTTAAGGAAATCTTACTAATTCTACTTTGTGGTTTATACACTAACAAAACATCTTACTTACCTAGACAAAGACAAGATCCGTAAAAGGAATAAGTTTGCCTTGTAGAAATTATGTCTTTATTTGGTTTTATGTGTCTTTCTGTATAAAAATAGTACATTTGGATACAAGTGCGTGAAAGAGCAAGCGCGAAACGAGGGGCGATAAATTAAAACACGACCGAAGGGAGTGTTTTAAATCGACACGAGTTACGAATTTCCTTTTCACACGTGTATCGTATGACGTTTTTCAGTACAGATGGCCCACCGAAGTTTCGACCTGACATATAATGAACCACTTCTCGCACTAGTGCGTAAAAAAACACCATCTGTACTGAAAATATTACTATACTAACATTATGTGGTTGAATTCTTGGTAAAGGGCATTGAATATTGGTGATAGGTTTTTTTATTACAAATGATAAAAAATAGCATCTTGTACTTATTTATTTATAAAAATGCTTCATTATAAATAGGACATTTAAATTACAATACTCTTAAAAACATTAGGCCTAGTATGCAGGTATAAATAAATATAAATACTCTCATACTTCGCCAAAATACTCTCGTTACTTTACCCGACTATGAATAGAAGATATAATTATGAGTTTAACAAGTATGAACAGTCTACACAAGTCTATAAACGAATATATATGTATATTGATTAGAGATTTCAAAAAAACAGCAGTTAAATATTCAAACTTTCATAGTCGGTTTTATAATTTTCTTACAAAAAACAGAACAGTCTTTTTTCGATCAAAAATGAACGTTTACATATACTCAAGACATAAGACTAGGGTATCCTCCCAGACCAACAAGATATCTCTATAAATTATAGCCTATTACTATAGACATAATTAAACAGGTATATATAGGTTAGAAAATATGTCAACAGTTAATCACGGGTCTGTCTTAGCTCAGGAATGTCTGAAACGTTTTGACGCAAAATTACAATAAATTAAAGCTTCCAATCCTTGGAGCAATATACTGGCAGTCAAGAAAAAAACGTTAAAATTCATAAAAGGAACTGAATAGTTCCGAAGACGCGTTCCAAAAGCGTCAAGTAACCAAAACACTGGCAGTTGGTAAAAATAAACATTAAAAGCCCAAAATAGGAACTCGCTGAAGAACTTATTCCAAATTTAAACTCCACCAATGTTACCAGATACTGGCTGATAAAAAGTTTGAAATATAAACAAAGAAAATTGAGAGCTCGAAACTTTCAAACATCGTCGATGTTTTCAAATTCCAGCAGTTAAAAACCTTTTTGATAAAAAAAGGCACTGCACTAAGAGCTTGAAAACTAAAGCTGTACAATTCAAAAAAGGAACTAAACGAATCGAGAATCCTTTTGCTGCGTTCCGATTTTAAACACAGACGATGTTACCCGCCGTTGAAAACATCAAAATGAGGAACCAATCAGAGCTCCGACGCTCCGTTCCAATTTCAGACACTGTTTTAAAAACATAAAATCCGAAAACGGAACCGAATGCGTTCCAAAATTAAACATGGTCAATGTTTCTCGGCGGCCAGAAGCAGAAACAGGTGTTGCCAGCGGTGTCGCTGGCGGCCGGCACTCAGACCGACTTCGCCTTGGCCCGCGCGTTGTTTTGGCTGACGAGCATAACGCCCATGTTCATTCCGATGTTACCCCATTTGAGCGACTCGCTTATCTGAAACAAGGAAATAATCATTATAGACTTGTTTTTATTACGCTTTTGAACGTTATTACCTACTGCGCTATTTATTATTAGTGCGGCTGGCAGTCTATAATAAACTTTACGTTTTAAAATCAGAAATTGTACGGAATTATACGCAAATAATACCTGTTAACTACATTTAGGTGTACCAATTATTTTTGAACTTTTTGTTCATTAATAAAATGGCAAAGATTGATACTGAAACTGCTTTCCGATTTCGTAATAAATAAAAAATGTTACTGTCACTGAGAAAAAAGTCGGTAAACCGTAAGGTATTTATTTTATTTTTCTTTTAATTACATATTTTAATGAGTATTAAACTCGAAAGGCGATAAGAAGTAAAGGAATCTATATACCAATACTTAAACTATTACGTAATTAATAATAGTTCTAGAAGGAATATTGTGGTAGATTATCTATAGATGTACTTTAAACGCATATTCAGACTAAGTGGAACCATTAAATACCTATAACTATAATAATAAAGTTATTATGTATTTTTAAGTGACCGTATTACTTTTTTGGCAGTAAAAGTAAGTATTTTTCATGTTTTTGTTTTATTTCTTGATCAATAATCACTGGCAATATGCTGATTGTAGTAATCTACAATAATTTGTAAGTATTTTACTTGAAATTAGCGTGGTTTGTGTATGCCTACAATGTTCCGTTATTTTTGTATCTAATTTAAAGTTTACAAATAGCTTAATGGGGCAATAGAAACAAAATTCTTGGTGGCATTAGAAACAAGTTTCAATTGACCCTAGTACGTTATTTTGAGTTTAGTACGTGTTTTTTTGTTTCACCATCTACTGAGGCACCAACTAACAACACTAACCAAGTTACGTAACTCCAGATAAAACTCAGACATCTATTGAGACACCAACTAATGTGACAGACATCCAAGTTGCAGGTTTGGATACAGAGTGAACTGAAGGAGACAATACCAATGCCACTGCGTGACAATGCCTACCACACCTCCAATTCCTGTAAACCTAGCTTTTGGAACTTTTTATGATCCAAATCAGCCATCCACAAGCCGCTTAAATATTTTTACGCCCGAAGCGACCAGGCCATTCCCTGCTCCACCGAGGGTATAGCCAAAAAGGGGTAGGAAAAAATAAAGTTGACCATCTACACGGATACGCCGAAAAAAGAAGAAATCAGTAAGGAAAATAAACAGAAAAATGAACAAACGACGGTGAAAACAAATAAAAAAAATCAATAAAACAAATAAGGGCAAAGGTAAAAAAACGAATCAGACCGAAATGGCACTTTCTTCGGAGGATGAGGTGGCATTGGATAATGCTAATTTCGAAGACTGAGTTTGGGTCATACGATTCTAATGTAAAATAATTGAAAGTAAAGATTATAACCTTTGTTTCATTTGACCCAGGCATAGGGACGTTTGAAACATTTTCCGAGGTTTACTAAAAATCTTCTTACTATTTATTTGTCGCTTATGAAGCCAAATAATACATTTCGCCATATAGCTAGATAAATACTCGATTTTGTCTAGTAAACTGGTTTTGATTCTTTTATTCTTAAGACGTGCTCATTGATCTGGCTATTGTGTTAGGTTTAATGAAGAAAAATACTTGGCAATTATTATTTCGTAATATCTCTTAACCCTTTAAACCATTGTAGTCCGATATAAGGAAAAATATCGGCACTACTTTTAAAAAAACTTGTATATTCTTCTGTAAATGAAGAGAAAAATGTATTAAGTATGTATGGAATGCATATAGACTTACTACGTTTTGTCTTTGAGGAGCAGTGTGAGATACGAGATTTTTTCAAAGTAGTGACGATATATAAAGATAAGTCCGAATAAGACGTAGAATACCAGTGGTTAAAAGATAGATTACCGATTCGAATGTGATGAAAACTTTAAATTAGATTGGATCTGATTTTAAATTAAAATATGACGACGATACTTATAAAAACATACTTGAAAGTACAATTTAAACAAACTAATAAAACTATAAATGACGGTTAAAAATAGACTATCATATCTACTTATGAAACTAATATAAAGTAACTCTTCATGATAACGTTACTTACGTCAAGTACCGTTAACCAACACAGATATTATTATATTATGATCATGCAAAAACTAATACAAATAAACAAAAGTATCTAATTACGTATTATGCATCCGTGTTCGCAGTATTTTGACCGATAACTATGATAACCTTCGGTTTGTATAAATAAATAAATAAATAAATAAATATTATAGTTCTTATTGATGCCCATCCAAGAAGGCTTGTGTTATGGGTACGACAACGATATATTTTGACATCCATGACTAAACAAATATCTCTGCTCATAACAAATAAATGCCCTTCGGTTTGTATAAATAGTTGTCAAGGTTACTTCATTGGGAGCGAAGATCGAGAGCGATATTAGAAAATGAGGTTTTGACTTGTACTTTTTTACTAGAAAAATTTACAGACTTCCACAAACCTTCGATAAATCAGATTTTTTTATTCGAATTTACTTCTAAATTATATCACAACTATCAGACATTAAAAACAGCGACACCTATCAGCATTATTTATTATTATTAACTCTGTCAAAATCTTAAAACATATAAAGTCAACGTACAGATTTTGTAGATACTTTCAGCATTATAGATTTCAATATAACTGAATTGTTCATAAAGATACCTGCTCGCTTCCCATATTAAATTACCTGCCTGTATCATCCTGAAAACTACCTGAGAATCGAACCCAGAAGTTACTTTTTTTAATCAAATAATCGTGGCAAATGCCGGGATAACGCTAGGAGGTAATTATCGAATCGAATGAGATGCCTATAATAAACTGAAAAACACTCCCCTGCCACCAAACGCCACATATATCATAAATATATCACACTGTGTAAATAAAATAATAAAATCTAACTCTCAAATAAATACATACAATATATGACTAAAAACATATACCTACTCAAACCTTATTTCAAAATCGGACGCAATAACACCAAATTAAAAAAAACGCATCTTGATACACATCAATGTGCCAATTAATTGGTCAATAAAAAAAAACCCAAGGAAAAAAGGTATTATTTCCTTAACAAAACCACTCTTGGGTTTTGATGACGCAAATGCAAAGATGTTTAGTATAAGAATTACCCTTTTTATGTTTTTGTTTGTATTTTTTGTACTTGTAATTTTTAAATGTTTTAAAATTCTTCATAATTTATTTAAACATTGCTCACATTTTACTATAGTTAATTTTTGCGTGAGTCACAAAATAAATGAGAAAATATGGATATATGAATATAGTTGTAGTAAATTATATATTTACTGAAGGACAAACAAAGAATGACGTACACACAAGACACCAAGCTGATCAAATAGTGATATTGTTCATTCTAAGGCGAATATCTGGTGTTTTTATAAACCTTTTGTACATGTTTGATTGTATTTTAAATTATTAAGTTTCTGATTCATTTAATAAAAATGTACCGTTTAAATATTACTTAATTGCTTCCCTAAGATTGTATGCAAGCTGATAAAGGTGAATAATAGATTAATTGTGCGGATTGTTTTGTAATCAGTGTAATTATCAGTTAAGAAACTATGCAAAGTCCGGTTATCGTGTTTAAACACGTTTCTCTCGATACAAAGGGCACGCAACAAATATTAGTAGATACGACTAAACTAAGTTAGATAAAACACATACACATATAAGGGGCACATCCTGATTTACCAATCGGTATAAAAATAAAACCTCACCGGTGTCTTAAGGTTGCCAGCTGAGAGTCCAAAGCGCCTCAACGATTACCATCAAAAGATGATAATCATGGGTGTTTTCGACGTCGTTAAGCTGATCTGTAACAGAATGGCTACGTTGTGCGATCTCGTTTTTTTATTCAGATCCCAGTTTCCATGCCTGATGATGCCCCATGCTTTTTGTGCCCGATGATCGCCGCTCTTCCAATGATTATCCGTTTCAACATTGACGTAAACTTAAGTTTAGACAATCACAATAAGCATTGATAAGAAAAGAAAATAAAAAAGATTACATGCATACGGGCAAGGGACTGTTGAATTATCCCGTTTATGCATGCAATCACAAAATAAACTATTCTAGAACCGAAAACAAACGAACGTCGATACATAATTGCGTTTACAGTTTACATATCGGCGTAAATCGATTAAAGCACGCGAGCCGATAAAGACCGTTATATCGTTGGTTCTAGAATCTTGATCGAAATTTAAAATTTACTTTCATGCTTAGAAGTGGTGTTGGTTACCTGTCTCATGCGAGCTTCTTGAGGTGTCTCTCCGTACCGGCACCAGTGGACGAAGTGCAGAGTATTATGCCAGTTCCTCTCGAACCTGGATTTAGTAGCCATGTCCAGCTGCAATCAGGAGAAGGCTCCTTAGTAGCTCCCATCAAACTGTTCCCACGGTTTCCAAAGAGCAAAAACGCGAGGCTTTCGCAATCTGAAAAGAGAGTTTTCCAATTCTGACGTCGCACGCCTAACATCGAAAATCGTTTGAAGAAACCATTCAAGGTTTAGAAGTTTAGTTAGTTCATGCAGTAATGTATTAGAGTTTAATGTGCCGTATTGAAACAGATGTCCTATTTAAGGCGAACGAAGCATGACAATTACATCGGCTAGACGCGTCTGCAGTAATAAGGTCATTGCGTATTTGCATTTAAAACGAGGCTTCAATTGAAATGGAATCTCACGATTCGAGGCGAGTGTTTTCAAAACGAGTGCAAACCGAGGGATTGTTTGGAAAACAGAGCGCATAATTACTCTGTCGTAAATGTCAACGATTTACAGAGTTGAAAGTAGTATCGGCTGAAGGCCGTTCGGTTATTAAAATTCTATAAAATTCTCTTGAGAAACTTAAGTCGCGTGTGTGGTATGCCGTTAGATGACTAATCAAGGACGCAAGAACGATGACTCCGTTAAGCAAGAGATTATGTGAGAAGTCATAGTGAATTGGAAACTCGTCGCGACTAGTTTACCTTTGCTCGAATGTCCTTTTCGCTATTCGGCGATTCCTGTTTGTCATCCACATTGTTGATGCGGATCACTGAGTCCTTCTTCCAGAATGCACCCAGGGTTGTCTTCACGACACGTTTTCTTACACCTTTCTGTTGGACCGTGAACACCTCTATCTGTTCCGGGTTTTTTGTTTTTTCTGTAGATAAAATAAAACAGTCTTAAAACGGTTTTCTTGACCTTAAGCATACCTGTCTGACCGGCGGACAACGTTCGCCGTTCATCTGTTGATTTCGTTATGTTACGACATGATTTATTTACAATGGCGGTGCGTACGTGCTAAACTGAATCCATCAGTGCCCGCACGCGACATGAACGTTATCGTATGTCCCAATTACTATGATAAACTACTGTTTCAAGTACGTTTTTGCGAAATAGAATGTTATTGAATTACGATACGTACCTTTACCCTTCTTCCACATGGCGATGGCGTACATATGGTAGTCGGGAGAAAGACAGGAGTCTGGCGGCAGCGGGTCCTCCGCTCGGACTTCGAGGATGAATCCGGTCTCCAGAACTGCACACAAGATGTTCTGCTCCTCATGTTTGAACCACTTGGTCTCGCGGAGCTTGTGGATCGCTACCGAAGATCCGAAGCGGGGTTTCTTCGGCGCGAAGAGAGCTTGTGCCTGGCTTCCGAAACGAGACAGCAGCCCCTTCACCGTCGGCGGCGGCGCTAGGCTCTTCTCGGGCGGCTTGATCTGCTGGAAGCTCCGGCAGGTCACGAACCTCGCTTCCATTGAACCCTCTACCAAGTTCACAATTTCAATTCACACTCCCACCAACACGATTTGTTTAAAATGCCTTGGGCGCGGTACTCTCGCTGTCGAGAAATCGCGTTTTATATGCAACACTTTCACAATTTTGTTCGCGTGAGATCGCGTTTACAAGAGTTGTGGTTACGCAGCGGCGATGCGGCAAATAGACGCGGCGCGCGTGGCCGGGCCGGGTTTTATACGGCGGAGGGGGCGCCGCGCGGGAGGGAGGGGGGACCCTCCCACTGCCTGACCTCTCGAGAGATGGGAAATATATCGTGGCGTCGCTTCAATTCATTTATAATAATTTATGCATTTTATGATACCATTCGACTTTTATCTCCGATTCCGTAATTTAGGGCTGTGACATCAATTTCTGGAAGTATTTAGGTAATATATTGATTGTTTGACGAGTGTTGAATCTTTTATTTGATGTTGCTTAAGTGATGTCAAGTTACTCTGATACGGCCTCATTTTAGCGTTAATGAATTTGGTATTAACCAACATGCTCTAGTTTTCTTAATAATAGACGTTAAAAATAGAAATAATTAGTAATACTTAATCCTTTTTTAATGATTACCAAATTTAATATCTAGGTTAATTGATTTATTTTATTAGATTGAAAATGTTTCATGTTTTCACAAAATGCGCATTAAAAGACAAACCAACCTAAGTCTGCATTTTGTTGTAGATATTTAATTTTTTAAGTATGGTGCATGGTCTCAATTTACTTATCTTTCAATGTTATCAAGTCTTGCCTTGATGATTGCTATGAACCATGCCCGTGTAGGTACTAATTGTTTTTAATTAGTTGAAAATAATTTATCTGCACTCTATAACATGCTGACAGTCACCGGGTTGTCAGAATGTTATACTCTTTTCATGCATTATTGTCTAGACATCTTTCAAAAGCAAAAACAGAGACAGTCACTCATTTTATCGACAAATTATCGTCACCGTCACGTCGATAACTGTCGATACTATCGACATTCGCCTTCCCCCATCCCTTCGTTTCGTTGCACCGAGGCTGACCTCACAAACCCCCCCTCCCGCCGACTCGCCGGCGCCAGTTTTTTTTTAATTCACTATTCGTACCCAAGTGATTATGATTAATTATGTAAATAGTAAAAAAGCTGTTCCGGTGTTTGGTAATGGGCGCGAAATTGAGAGTATGTTATGTATGACAGCGTTTGTAAATAAACAGTGGATCGGAGTGTTTATAAATAAGTTAGACGGTTATGAGGACGTGTCGAGTCGCTTTCGTATTGTAGGTAATATAATAGGTGAGTGTTCAGTACGTTGATAAAAAAAAATAGCTTGAAGTACTAAAGCGGCCGTACTTTATCGATTGTTTTAGTTTAAGATAGTAATAAGTATGTATTTTGTGCTAATAAATGCTTTTTCTTTCTTTCTTATAATATACTGTGAAATATGTGTTTACTATCGCGCAATAAAGTTTAAATTAATAATTATTTTACACCAAACGAAAAGAAATTTAGTGTCTAAGAAACTGAAGTGAGAAACATTTTTTAACTAAAATAAATAGAATGGCACACAATGGATGTCTTTAAAAACAATTTAGATATATAGGTATGTTCAATTAAATAGATAGGTATATAAATAAGAAATAAATATGTTTGTGATTGCTCGAAAACGCGAGGTCCATTGACCATTTTAAACTTTTTTGCACAACATAAATGTAGGTAACATATTTTGTGCATAAATAATAAATAATGGAATAGGTATAGAGTAGTGTTTTCATGGTTAATTTATTTTTGTCATAATTTACTCTGCCTGCTTATACCGACCTAAGCCCTCAAAGCTAATATTTTTATCGTGTAGGCACTACTGAATGCGTGGGATTGATCAGGCGATCGGGAAAATTGCCTTTTATTGGGTCATCGTTCTTATAACCTTGACATCTGACTCGGGCTAGTGAAAATCTCTGCACAAATATTTGACACAATCTTATTGTATGCGATAAAAACATTTCACATCTTATGTTTAACGCCTTCGAAAAGAAGGTGACTGTACTTTCTTTTTATTTAAATTTATTTCAAAAATAGTGATACAATACAGCATGACAGTATTAAACACTAAATCACTGCAAAACGAAAAACAAGTAGGTACAAAATTTAAAAATATTATACATGATAAACAGTTGAAAGACGTACATCCATCTTCTCGCAGAACCTCAATAATTTTGCTACCATAAAATTCAGTAATAATTAATTAATTATTGTAGCCTGGAATACTTTTCCAAATAGACATCTATACAGTTCACAAAAGTATTCGGCCCGATGTAATCATTCACATTATAAATCCAAACTAATATTATAAATGGCAAAGTATGCGTGTCTGTTTGTTTGTCCATCTTTCACGGCAAAACGGAGCGACGAATTGACGTGATTTTTTAAGTGGAGATAGTTGAAGAGATGGAGAGTGACATAGGCTACTTTTTGTCTTTTTAGAACCCCCCACTTCCCTAAAGTAGGGGGTGGAAGTTTGTATGGAGCATTCCGTAATTTTCGAATTTAACGCGTGCAAAGCCGCGGGCAAAAGCTAGTAAATAAATAAATACTATAGGACAATCTTACATAGATTGACTGAGTCCCACGGTAAGCTCAAGAAGGCTTGTGTTGTGATACATACACCAAGTTATAGTTTTTTTTAGCAAATTAAAATTTTTGTTACATTGTAACTCTTCTCTAAATGCTTCTTTTGTTTTGAATACTTTGCGTCGTGATCATATTAATATGTTTTACATGTATATATACAATACCTGCTTATATTATACATGGGAAAGTGTGTGTGTCTGTTTGTTTATCCGTCTTTCACGGCATAATGGAGCGACGAATTGACATGATTTTTTAAGTGGAGATAGTTGAAGCTGTTGTAGGGCTGGAAAGTGACATAGGCTACTTTTTGTCTCTTTCTAACGCGAGCGAAGCCGCGGGCAAAAGCTAGTACAATATAAAGCATAAACTTAATCAATTTTAGTTAAGGCAACGACAATCCATCAGACGACCGAGGTCACACTTCCGATATGAACACGGACTCGGAACAAATGCACTGCAACTACATATGTATGTATGTATGATTGTATGTGATATATGCACATGTCATGATAATTGTGCTATAAGAGCATTATAAGAATGGAGAAAATCCACAGCATAATTCACTGCTAAAAAGACAACCTGAATGGGTATTCAAAACAAAATTATAATTGTAAAAATCTTTACCAGCCTTCTGGAAGGTTAGCAAAGGTTTTTTTATTAAATTATAAATGGGCTTACTCTTGTCCACAGACTAGCCAAAGGCAAAGACGTGGCCTACGATGGAGTGAGTTCGCCCAGAAGATGTTACTAGGTACTCATTCCATTGGCAGCAAATATTTTCCCTATTTTGGTCTCTCATACTTTTTTTTTATACGAATTTCTCGGTAGTAATACGTTTGAACTGATCCCTATGCCGTAGAACGTCATTCAATAAAGTTATTATTATTGGCATAATTAATCCGTACTAATATTATAAATGGGAAAGTGTGTGTGTCTGTTTGTTTCTCCGTCTTTCACGGCAAAACGGAGCGACGAATTGTCGTGTTTTTTAAGTGATAGTTGTAGGTATGGAGAGTGACATAGGCTACTTTTTGTCTCTTTCTAACACGAGCGAAGCCGCGGGCAAAAAGCTAGTTTGAAATATTTAATCTTATGTACCAAACCAAACCACACCAAACTGTCTCTGTTTTACTCAATGGTTGACTGGTAGAGAATGCTTTAAGGCGTTAAATCTGCCATTTGTACCTGCCAGTGTTTATTTGTGCAATAAAGTTTAAATAAACAAATAATCAGTCTAACTTTAAAATATTTTATTTTAACATGAACCTAAACTTTAGTTGGAAATGAAAGATATGTAAACGTTATTGAACTCTAGTAATCACTTTCCAATACTTCAAAACAATTATTAACCACTATAAGTTACTAGCTTTTGCCCGAGGCTTCGCACGCGTTAGAAAGAGAAAAAAGTAGCCTATGTCACTCTCCATCCCTTCAACTATTTCCACTTAAAAAATCAATTCGTCAATTCCGTACCGTGTGGCCGTGAATGACGGACAAACAAACAGACACACTTGCCCATTTATTAGTATGGATAAAAGACGCATCACATCCCCCTTATCGAAAATGAACGATTCTAAAGCTTCTAAGATTTACGACTTTCGCAGTTCGACGACTTGCATTGAACTTGGAACAGTGTTACTAATCCTTACAAAATTTGTATTAGATGAGTCGAACAGTGTCTGGAACCACAATGTATCTCTATGCCTTCTTCCTTAAGGAAGATATTTTTGGATTAGAAGACGCAACTTCAAAAAGTGTAGGTAGAATAGGCACGCTAGTTTAGTTAAAACCGAATATGGACTCCTCTATCGATCATGCATATTGCATATACATTCATATAGATGTAAATTTAACATTTTTGTTTTTTTGCCCTGTCATCCTAAGGACGATATTATACAGATTTTGAAAAAGAAATAACAATAGATATTATGCGCTACTAACATAATAAAATAATCCTATCTGTTTATACACGGTCTTATAAACACTTACCTAAATTTTGTCTTGTCTGACTTTACATTTTGTTTAGAATAAATGAAGAATGTTGTTGCAAAGCGTCATATTTTCACCGGAAATTTAGCATTAATGATGAGTCAAAACATTGTCACGTACACCTTGTCCTTGCAAAGGCCAGGCAGAGTTAGTTTTGTGACAATGAGAGTTAGTTTCGTGTCGAGCTTTAAAAGATCCAATAGATCCAAGTTATTGTGGCAAAGCAAAAGTAGTGAATTGTGACAAAGCAAAAGTAAAAAAATCTTAAATTTCTTGAAAAATTCATGAAACTTTCACGAAAAATAAAGGGAATTGAAATTTATGAAATGGAAAATCATACAATTGTCCATACAAAGTATGGAAAGTTTCCGAAGTTTTCCTATGTGAAAATTTCAGAATTTTGGAAACTTTCCGTCGGCACATCAGTAAGCAAAAGTAAAGTAGTACGAGTAAATTCAGTAGATTTGGCTCAGTGATTCATCTTAGACGCACATACTGGTTTATCTGAACATTTGGCTCTTCATACACGAACACACGAGGTCGTTGGGCCCGATCACCCCTAGTTTACGAAATGCGTATTTGCACAAGCTACGTCAGCATGACACATAAATCTTGTCAAATAACACTATATCTAGGTATGTATACATACTCGTACAACTAGATAGATCAATTATAATCGGGAACATTTTTGGCATTATTTTATTAGCTTCAAAGACGTATATAATTCCATACAGACAGATAGAAAAAGACGTACCTCAGAACCATCAAGAAAAATGTCGAAAATGGCGCTACGGCCTTTGGTTGTTGCTATAATATTTGACAATTTTAACATCAAGTTAGGAATTTGGACCAAATTGTCAAAACTGAGGTGGTTTATTGAAAAGTTAAATCCTGTGTTATATGGCAGTCTAATCAATTTTTCCACTGTGATGTGACTGCATATTTAGCTGCTGCTAGCTTCTAATAATCTATATTAATCAGATATTGAACTAACATCTATCCGACCCAACTGTCAACCCCACCTGCCCGCGTCAACAGTCTATCTGGATTGTTGACGGCGGCGTCCTTAAGGACGTCGCGGTGCTCCCTGCTAGACAACGGACGGGGCTCTGGCGACCGAGCAATGGCGGTATACCCATAACCCTGGCCGGGAAACCGGACAGAGGAGGTACAGTAGGCGGCCTTGGGGACCAAATATCTCCTAAAAAGCCCTACGGTGCAGAAGGAAGTGGGGCCCCACTGCATCAACCTTGCTCCTAGTAAAACCACATAATGGAACTCGATCATGCAGATAAAGAGAAGCTATGCAATCCGGATAGCACCCGGCGTTACTCGGTATCCAGGCCGAATGATGACAAATATGTAACTGGAGAAGATCATGCTATCAAACTTAAACAGAAGAAAAACGAAACTATGAAGATTGCTACATGGAATGTAAGAAGCCTGATAAGAGAAGGTAAGCTAGAAAATGCCATTAAAGAAATGAAAAGGCTCAAAGTAGATATTATGGGACTTAGTGAGATAAGATGGGTCGATAATGGAATCCATAATAGTAACGACACAACTTTATTCTATTCGGGGAAATCATCAGCTGAGAAAAATCACTATTAAGGTGTGGGTATTCTAGTCAGAAAAGAACTTGCGAAATACGTAACTAATTTCATCCCATATTCCGAAAGGTGTATGCTTCTTCAATTAAATGCTGCTCCATTTAAACTTAACTTAATACAAGTCTACGCTCCTACAGCACAAAGTAATGATAAGGAAATAGAAAAATTCTACAAAGAACTAGAAGATATCATCAGCAGTATCAACTCCCAAGAGATAACAATGGTAATAGGAGACATGAATGCTAAAATTGGCAAAGGTGCAGTCGAAAAAACAATCGGAGCCTTTGGTCTTGGCAAACGAAATGATAGAGGAGAACGTATGCTACAATTTTGTATTGAACATAACATGATAGTAACCAACACATTTTTTCAACATCCACCAAGAAGATTGTATACATGGATATCGCCACAGGACAAACCAGATAAGATAGTGAGAAATCAAATAGACTATATAATGATAAAATCCAGATACAGAAACGCTATTCTTAATGTTAAAACATATCCTGGGGCCGACATAGGATCGGATCATAACCCTCTGGTGGCGAAGTTTAAGATAAGGTTAAAGAAAATACAATTAAGTGACAAAAATAGCACTAGAATTGATATACGTAAACTGAAACAACCACACGTTAAACAGACAACAGAAAAGTTCATCAACCATCACATAAAGGAACATCTGGAATCTGCAAGCAACAATGAGCACATCGAGGAGCTATGGGATTGTATAAAAACTGTATCTATAAACGCAACGAAAGAATGTGTAGGAAGTAAAAATAAAAGTACAAACTTAGAGTGGATAACAGATGAAATATTGGTATTAATGGAAGAACGTAGGAAATTTAAAATCGTGAATAATAAAAACCAGTATAAGCAAATAAATATATTAATACGGAATAAAATCCGCAAGGAAAGAGATACATATCTACAACAAAAATGTATAGAAATAGAAAAGTTAGATAGATGTTATGACAGCTTTAACTTACACAAGAAAATTAAAGAGTTCACAAATAAGGACAGAAAGAAAATGGCTTCAAAATTAGTCGACAATAGTAATAAGCCCATTATACAAAAAGAGAAGCAATGTAAGATTTGGGCAACATATATACAAGATCTTTTCAACGATGACAGATCCCTAATGAATGAAAATACAGAAGAAATGGAAGACCTGGAAGGTCCTCCAATCTTGGTGGAAGAGGTTGAAAGAGCAATTAGATCTATGAAGAATGGAAAAGCGGTGGGCCCCGATGGAATTCATGTTGAAATACTTAAACTTTTGAATAGGGATAGCATGCGTAATTTAACTAACTTATTTAATAAAATTTATGACACCGGAAACCTACCTAAGGACTGGCTAGTATCCACCTTCCTGCCCCTGCCCAAAAAACTTAACGCCAAATCATGCGGTGAACATAGGCTGATAAGTCTAATGAGTCATGTTCTCAAGATATTTTTAAAGATAATTCATTATAGAATATACAACAAAATTGACCAGCACATCAGTGAAACACAATTTGGATTCAGAAATGGACTGGGAACCAGAGAGGCTCTACTTTCCGTTCAGGTACTGGTAACTGGTACAAAATTGTTTAGAATTTAAAAAAGACGTATTCATATGCTTCATAGACTTCGAAAAAGCATTTGATAATGTAAGACATGATAAATTAATGGAGATACTGAATAGAACTGAGATAGACAGCAAAGACCTCTATGTACTGAAAAACCTGTATTGGAAGCAAACTGCACATATAAAAGTTGGCCAATGTTGCACAGAAGAGCTCAATATACTAAAAGGAGTCAGGCAAGGATGCATTTTGTCTCCAGCTCTGTTCAATCTATACTCAGAATTCATTTTTCGAGAAGCTTTAGATAACATCAACATTGGCGTGAAATCAAATGGAACCATAATAAATAACATAAGATATGCCGACGATACAGCTATCTTGGCGGAATCAAAGGAAGACCTTGAACACATACTAAATCTCTTAAACATCAAAGTAAAAGAATACGGCTTGAAGATGAATATTTCAAAAACAAAATTTATGTTGGTTAGCAAGAAAAAGAAACAGTGTGAACCAGTCAGAATTGACGGTGAGGACATAGAAAGAGTAGAAAAATATAAATACCTAGGCTGCTGGGTTAACCAAGAATGGGACCCAAGCAAAGAAATTAAAATTAGAATAGAAATTGCCCGAAGCACATTTATGAAAATGAAGTCTTTTTTCTTAAACAAAGATATAAATTTAAAATTAAGATGGCGAATGGTTAAATGCTATGTATTGTCAGTACTTCTGTATGGATCGGAGTGTTGGACTCTGTCCAAACAAATGTTAAAAAAACTTGATGCCTTCGAAATGTGGATATATAGACGCATGCTTAAGATAACCTGGCAAGATAAAGTTACTAATCAAGAAGTACTAAAAAGAATGAAAAAGAAACAAGAATTAGTACTTACAATAATGAAAAGGAAAACAGCTTATTTTGGACATGTATATAGACATGACAAATACAAAATTGTTAAAGGCATAATAGAAGGAAAAATCGAAGGCAAAAGGGGCAGAGGAAAAAGAAAAATAACCCGGATGGATAACCTTAGGAGCTGGACGGGAATAGACGCTGCCATGCTAGGCAGAAAAACTGCAAATAGAGAGGAGTTCCGGTCTGTGGTAGCCGACATCCGAAGAGGATATGGCACCTGAAGAAGAAGAATCAGATATTAATAAATAAGCTAAAGGAATATTTTATATTACGCTGGATCAGATGTTATCTCCAACACCCGTTTAGCATGCAAAATGTAAACACACTAAGAAAGTAATTCGCCATAGACGTGGCACACACACATTGTTTAGTCTATGCTCAAAACGCGAAAATTAAAAACATGTTGATAACGTCATTTGGGTACCTCGGCAATATTTTCTTTGAAGTTGAAGTGTTGAGAAGTACCTACTTGTGTTTTTACTTTTAATAGTACATTACGATACAAGTGCGTGAAAAAGGAAGTTCGAAACGAGTGGCGCTAAATTAAAACACGACCGAAGGGAGTGTTTTAAATCGACATAAGTTACGAATTTCCTTTTCGCACGAGTATCGTACGACGTTTTTCAGTACAGATGGCCCTCCGAAGTTTCGACCTGGCATATAATGAACCACTTATTGCACTGAAATAGTACATTACGATACAAGTGCGTAAAAAAGGAAGTTCGAAACGAGTGGCGATAAATTAAAACACGACCGAAGGGAGTCTTTTCCTTTTTTTCGCACTTGTATCGTAATGTACCTTCTATTTCAGTACAGATGGTGTTTTTTTACGCACTAGTGCGAGGAGTCGTTCATTATATAGGTAAGTAGGTATGCCAGATCGAAACTTCGGAGGCTGTACTGAAAAACGTCTACGATACACGTGCGAAGAGAAGAATATTACCTGCTGCTGAAACTGCTCAACTTTCAGCAGCAGGTAGAATTGTCAAAGTAAGCGTGATAGCAATTTTTCTCTGAGAAGGTATTGTATTTAGCAGTGTCACTCAGAAAAATAAATACTATAGGAACATATGTATATCTTTTGTACCTACTAATTAATATTCATTAGTTAAGATTCCAGACATACAACGCCTCCAGCTTGAAATATTACAGCAACGAGACATAGTCAATTAGAATGTCACCGTAAAATAAATGGCGGCGTAGTGTTAATTGCACTAGACGCTTTGCAATTCCAATTATATGGAACCCATTATAGCGTATCCAATATTGTTCTAAACACCTTTACACGAAACATATTTATCCTTATTATTATTTCTATGAGGTTCAAAGTAACACACACCGTCTTTGATTTTCTCTACAGGGCGTTATATGTATAACCGGCATTAATGAAGGAGTTGATCATACAGGTATAGTTGATACAGAACTCTAAAAAGTACCTGTATACCTTAATTGTACCAAGCGTTTCTATAAATTATGGACACCAAGTGCACAGTAAAGACCTGGCTAAATTCGTTATGGATGCCGAAGAGCACAGTACAAAAAACAACGTGGCCAAGACACAAAAGTCGCCGGTACAACTCGGGCTGCCGTACTGCTCTAGTACCTATTTTTGGACAGAACGAATCCGGTAAAACATAGATAACATTTATAGAAATATTTATTCAGTAATTTCCGATAAGTTTGTACATTTGGATCACGTCTCCGATTTTGATAAAAATTGGTAGGCTGATAGAGTACGTGATGCTGAACAAGATCCACTAGGTTTCCCAAAATGTCCTATGTAGTTTGTATGAACCCTCCTCTTTTGTTACCAGATTTCTATACATTTTCGGTAAAAAAAGGAAAGTTTCATACAATCAACCTAGGACATTTTGGGAAACCTAGTGGATCTTGCTCAGCATCACGTACTCCATCAGCCTACCAATTTTTATCAAAATCGAAGACGTGATCCAAATGTACAAACTTTTCGGGAATTGCACTACTTATTATTATTTTACACATCCAGTCCATAATAATTTATCTAGAAAATATTGTCGGTTATAAAAATGACACCCCCTGTATATTGTTCCTTTGTTTTGTCACGAACTAGATCCTATTATTTGTGAAGTTTTTTCATGTGCCCGCTAATACGCCCTCACGTGCTCATTTATATACATAGTGTACTAATTTATCCTACAAACTTGGATTTACGTCATGTGTTTCATTGACTTTGACGACATTGTATTATGTAAACTTTAGGTGCAAACAAATAGAGATGAGAATATTAGAGGTGTGTATCGTCTACCGTTAAGCCAATAAAATAGAAGCTAGCAATCCTAGCCAATGCTCTTGGGTACTGATTCCAAGGTTAAGGACATAAATTACATAATATGATGTACATTATACGTGTTTTACTGACCACAAGTAAAAATGCGCTTATATTTTGTAAGCATTTCATAGAATACTTAACTTTGGCTCGTTGGGTCGACATCCGCTTGCTGGTCACAAACACAACTGGACGAGACTAGCTCAGGACCGGAAGAAGTTCTGTATTAGAAGAGTTGATATATTATGATGATGATGATGATGATGATGTTCTTAAGTACATATCAAAGAAAATATGTAACACAGGATCATCACCATTGTTCTGTATCAAGAACCCCTCCTTTATTTATTTAGACACCCCGTTTTTGCGCCGTAACTGAGTGTACATTACTTACGTAACATATGTCTACGTCTAAAGAAATCGAGATTCCCGTATTCGTCATCTTGACAGGCATGATTGAGGTTCTTCTGTGACCTATTTTTTACAAAATATACTAACCACTACTGATATTACGGGTTCATACTATCTATCTGCTGGGTCTAACTACTACCTATTATTACTATTAAATATTATCAAAACCGCTCCAATTAAAATGAAATTTGCGTCAAATATAGGAATACATGGCAGCGGTGCTCGGAAATAATTAACAAAATATATATTTTAGTGTTTTGTGCGAACTCTTAACACCAATTCCAGTGAACTTTTAGTAAATACGTGTTTTCAACAATGGAGCACGCGCGTCCTCCTGCGGAATTATCGTTAGAAGGCGGTCCGGCGAATCGTGCTGATTCATGGCGTAAATGGTTAAAACAGTTTCAAGTGTTTTTGAAGGCGTCGGGCGTGTACAAGGAATCTACGGATCTACAAGCGAGTTTATTAATAAACCTGATTGGGCCCGAGGGGTACGATGTTTTTACCACTTTGAAGTTTGACAAAAAAGAGGACCGCGATAACATAGATAAGGTGATTGAAAAGTTTGATCAGCATTTCGGCACAAAACCAAACGTTATTATGTTGCGGTTTAAGTTTTTTACACGAAGTCAGGAGGCGGGCGAAGGAATCGATGAATACGTAACCGCTTTGAAGATAATTAGTCAACAGTGCGAGTTCGATAAACTCGAAGATGGCTTGCTACGCGATCGCATCGTGTGCGGGATCAAGGATAGCGTAGTACGGGATAGACTCTTGCGCACAGACGGCTTGACATTAGAAAAAGCTATACGTATATGTCAGGCGGGTGAAATAACAAGCGAAGAGAACCGGGAGATCGAAGGCGTAAAAAAGGAGTCCGTGGACAGTTTGTCGGTAGATGTGTTGAGGAATCGCTCGGGTTACGGACGCGGGACGGCGCGCCGGGGCTGGCGCGGAGGCCGCGGCGGCGCGCGCTCGGCGGCCGGCGGCGGCGGCGCGGCGGCTGGCGGCGCGGGAGCGGCCGCGGGCGCGAGGGAGCGATTATGTGCATCTTGTGCGGAAAGTAATTGTGACGGCGGGGCTCGTTGCGCGGCTAAAAGTGTAAAGTGTTTCTTGTGCGGGCAAAGAGGTCATTTTAAAAAAGTGTGTCCCGGTCGTAAGTCAAACAAAGTGTACCAGATACAGGAGAACGATGACGAGTTATATTATATGGACACTATACAGGATATTAATCGCATCGAGGACTCTGAGTGGTATGAATCTTTTCCGTTATTTTGTTCAGGTAAACTAGTAAGACATAAATTCAAATTGGATACTGGTGCTGATTTGAATGTTATATCCAAATCTAATTTTGTAAAATTAGGTTTTAGTCTGTCAGATATACGAACCGATTGTGTAAAAGCCCAATCGTATTGTCGTAATATTATTCCCTTCATTGGTTCGTGTATCATTAAATTTATATACAAGCAGCAAGAATATATGTTGAAAATGGTCATAGTAGGTAATGACACTGATGATTATGAAAGTATACTAGGAAAATACGCTTTAAAAGAATTGGGTCTCGTAAAGCGTATTTATTCGTTAGACATTGATGATTATTCTGACTTGTTTAGTGGTTTAGGTAAACTCCCGGGTCAGTATAAGATACCTATTGAGAACGATGCTTGTCCGTGCATTTGTCCTGTGCGCCGGATACCGCTGGGTGTCAGGGATCAGCTGTTGACCGAGCTGAATCGCATGGAGAGCCTAGGTGTCATACGTAAAGTGACGCACCCCACGTCGTGGGTAAATGCCATAGTTATGGCTGCTAAAAAAGATGGGAGTTTCCGTGTGTGCCTCGATCCGCGGCCCTTGAATCGTGTAGTACGCCGTCAGCACTACCCGTTACCCACGGTAATGGAAATTGCGACAAAGTTAAAGGGGGCGTGCTACTTCAGTAAGTTGGATGCTAGGTCCGGGTTCTGGATGATCCAGCTAGACGATGACAGTGCTGATCTATGCACATTTGGTACCCCATATGGTAGGTACCAATTTTTACGTTTGCCGTATGGAATTAATTCGGCTTCTGAAGTGTTTCACAGTAAAATAAGGCAGCTGCTGGAGGACCTCGAAGGTGTAGATTCGTTTGTCGATGACGTCATCGTTTGGGGAGGCACGCAAGAGGAGCATGACAACCGATTGCGGAGTTTGCTCGAAAGAGCAAGGCAAGTAGGTATAAAGTTTAATAAAGAAAAATGTGAATTTTCTGTGAATGAGGTAACATATCTGGGTCATACTTTTAATTCTGAAGGGGTTAAAATTGACGAACACAAATTAAAAGCTATTAAAGAAATGCCCAGCCCCAGTGACAGGAAATCTTTGGAAAGGTTTCTAGGTATGATCAATTATGTTGCCAAATTCATTCCGTGTTATTCAGAACAAGTAGCTCCGCTTAGAAATCTCCTTAAAAAAGACAGCGAGTGGTGCTGGGGCGAGTGCGAGGAGAGCGTGGTGCGTGCGCTGAAGCAGGCGCTGTGTGAGGCGCCGGTGCTGGCGCTGTTCGCACCCGACCAGCCCTGCGTGCTCTCCGTGGACTCCAGCAGCCAGGCCCTGGGCGCGGTGATCCTGCAGCAGGAGCGGCCGGTGGAGTTCGCTTCTGCCACGCTCACCGACACCCAGCAGCGCTATGCGCAGATCGAGAAAGAGATGCTGGCCATTGTGTTCGCTCTCGAGAGGTTTCATCAATATGTATTTGGGAAATCGGACGTGGTAGTTGAGACCGACCACAAACCGCTGGAAGCGCTGTTTAAAAAATCACTGGACGCGGTACCGGCTCGGTTGCAGCGTATGATGTTGCGGGTTCAAAGGTATGATTTCTCTGTGGTATACAAACCAGGAAAGTACATGTTCATCGCGGATACATTGTCTCGTGCGGCCCTTCCAGACTTAATGAGCGATAAGGTATCACAAGAAGTAGACGACCAAACCTGTTTCCTGTTGCGGTTGGTGCGCATAAGTGATTGCAGGATGGATACAGTAAGACAATTCACTCGCGAAGACAAGGAATGTCAAGTTTTAATAAATTATATGAAAAATGGATGGCCTGTCTCGAAACATGAGTCTGATGAATCCGTGCGAGCGTTATGGGACGCAAGGGAATGCTTTGAATATACAGAGGGCGTGATATTCAAGAACAATCTGGTGTTTATTCCGAGCGGTCTCAGGTCAGAGATGATATCGCGTGTACACGAGGGCCACCTCGGCATAGACCGGTGCAAGCGGCGCGCCAGGGAGGTGATGTGGTGGCCGGGCATGTCGCGCGACGTGGAGCGCGCCGTGCGCCGCTGCCGCACCTGCGCGCAGCACACGCCCGCGCCGCAGCGGGAGCCGATGGTGCCGCACCTCATACCGGGTCTGCCATGGGTCAAAGTTGGTTCTGACATTTTTGAGTATAAAAGTAAAAACTACTTGCTTTTAGTGGACTACTTTTCAAACTTTGTCGAGGTATGTCCCTTACGATCAATAAATTCGACCTCTGTTATCCTTGCACTAAGGGATCAATTCGCTCGACACGGAATTCCAGTAGAACTCATCTCAGATAACGGTCCAGCATATTCGTCAAGGGAGTTCAAGAAGTTTGCTGAGGTTTGGAACTTCAGGCACTCCACGTCGTCTCCTAACTACGCTCAGTCTAACGGGCGCAGTGAACGGATGATTAGGACCGTGAAAAGCATTTTAAAAAAATCATTGGACTCAGGTGCGGATTTTTATTTAGGTTTATTGAATTTTCGGGCCACGCCGAGGGATGGAATCGCTAGTCCTGCACAGTTGTTAATGGGCAGACGATTAAATACGCGATTGCCAATTCATGAGAATAAACTAGTACCGGATAGGGACAACACTGTCGACTATGACAATATAGTTCGTAATCAGGTGCGTAGTAAACAATGGCACGACCAGCGGGCGCGAGCCTTGCCGGAGTTGCAGCCGGGCGATGACGTCATCGCTATGGACGGGAGTGGTGCCGGCGGGCGGAGGCGCGCGGCGCGTGTCGCGGGCCGGGCGCCGCAGCCAAGATCCTACTTCGTAACGGATGCCTCAGGCAAGCGTTATCGAAGAAACAGGCGGCATCTGATCAAACTAGAACCCGAGGATGCGTCTCCCACATTATCTCATGAGGTATTGGACGGTGATGATGCAGGGTGTTCTAATGACGATAGCATTTACGACGACATGGGTGAAACGCTTGACGCGGCATCCGACACCGCGGGGCGGATGCAGGACACACGTTCTCAGGCCGAGCAGTCAATTGTTCCAGGGCCTAATAATAATCAGCGCTTACCGCGAGCTGCTGCAATCGAGGCTAAGAAAAAGCTTAAACAATAATAACAAATGTTATGTATTAGGTTAAGATAAGGTTAGATATTTTTATAAGTCATGTACAGGTGTGTAAACTGAAATCACTGTTTATCAAAAACTAAAATTAGAGATAAAATAAGATGTGTACCTATCTTATTGTTATTCTAAAATGAACCTTATGTATGTAGTAGCATAAAAGAAACCTTAGAAATTTTTAAAGCAGATTAGGTACCTGCTATAATAAAAATGAGTTATTATTAATGTCGTATTAAGAGCTACCCCATAAATACTTTAAACATTACTATTATGTAAGTGGCTATTTGCTTTTATAAATACTGTATGGAAAGTTATTGTGTTCTAAATATTTTAATCTTAACACATTTTGTGTATCTATTATGTTATGTGCATCATTAAGTTTTGGTACAATACTAGTGCCAAGCAATAACTTCTTAGGATAGGAAAGATAAACATATAAAATATTGTATAGTAAATAAGTTTAGTAAATAGATGATATTCTCTACATACGGCCAATGCGTAAGATTAAATAATCTTATAGATATTGCATCTCACGAATCTGGCCAGCGAAAGTGGACTTTGAATATTAACTAATAAGAATGAAAATAAGACTAATAAGATTGAAAATCAAGTGTATTCGTGAAATGTATTAGCTATATTTGCATTGTGTAAAGGCCTTCATATTTTAATGTAGTAAGTAAGTATAAGCTCGTTAGTCAGTTAAGTTTACTACTTTCTTTCATTAAGGGGAAGATGTAGCATATTTATAAATACCTATGTGGGTAGGTTTACTTATTTAATAAATCAGTCTATATCCAGCCATCTTTGTGTTTACTTCAGTTAGTTGCTTCTTTCTGAGCATTAATCCAGCAGTGGGACACAACAGGTTCACAAATAATAGTAAATAACTAGTTATTCATAATGTATTTGAAATTGCGCCAAAATCACAGATTTGCAGCCGATTTTATAATGTTATGTTCTTTTTATGCGACAGACAAACGAACCAACGATTCTACATACGTTTTTTTACTCACAAATGTTGTAATGTTATGACATGTGTACAATTATGCCGTATCGTGTTATTTTCAAGATACACTGTTTTACGTTATTTACCTCTGTTTAGCACATTACAATATAACATGTTAATGTATTTGTCGTGAGCACGTTTCGCTAAGTGATATACTTTGCATTGCAAGTCTCGCAATGTTATTTCTCATGTTGGTATTATGAAATGGCACCGTGATTCTTCCAAGAATAAATAAATAAATAAATAAATATTATAGGACATTCTTACACAGATTGACTGAGGCCCACGGTAAGCTCAAGAAGGCTTGTGTTGTGGGTACTCAGACAACGATATATATAATATATAAATACTTATATACATAGAAAACATCCATGACTCAGGAACAATATCTGTGCTCATCACACAAATAAATGCCCTTACCGGGATTCAAACCCGGGACCGCGGCGCAGCAGGCAGGGTCACAACCGACTGTGCCAGACCGGTCGTCATCAGATTGAATTCTTACTTCGTGTAGGTGAGTTTAGCTGCTTTAGGGCTTGTTTTAACCCCCCTTATTGAGTGATGACAATGCATAAACATAGTTATTAATAGCACAACAGTGCAACAAGGGAGGTAAGGAGGATACGCAAGAGCGATAGAGATAGATAGCTAAGAAAGAGATATTATCGTGAGCGATTCGTGAGCGTTTGTGCATTCGGCTATGCACACTGGACAAGCCTCACTAATTAATGAAACGACACGAGCCAATGTTTTATTCATAAAAAGTTCACAATTAAGGTCTGGTTCTCAACCATTTCCTACCCCCAAATTTGACAAAGGCCCCTTACATCTCAAGCTTCATTAATGCATTTAAATGCAGCTTTCCATCGCGGAAGGGTCCTTTAAGGGAAGGGAGGAAATTAACGGGAGGGGTCATCTTCCGTAAATTCCTTTTCATCTAAAATTCCAATAGATTTTTATGAAAAGGTCATTATTGCATATGCAGCATCAGCACCCTTTAGGCATATAACGCCACATATGTTTAATACGGATTTATACTGCGTAATGCCGCAACTGCGTATTATGAAGGTGACTCCGATGACCTTCAGATTAGGGCCCAATTTGAATAGCGTATATTGATTTAGGTAAAAAATACTTTAATTTTAGGTTTTCTTTTAACATTTTGTGGATACAATTGTGTCGATTCCCAGCATAATGTCTCACTGTCTCACTTATCGATTGCTGTAAGGGGCCCGCATTCTAGCAAATCTGGTCGTCTTACACTTTTACTAGTTTACTAGACTTCCACAGAATGCATACCTAGTTCCCAAGGCAAATCTCTCATGTAAAATTGACAAATCGATTCGAAACTTAATTTAATTCCGTAAAAATATGAATGGCAAATAATCGATGTTTTGTTTTAGGAATTTAGAATATAAACACCTATTTCTAAGCAATTCACATATTTTTATGAGTCATAATTCACAATTTCCTGTGCATCTTCATTTTATATAGGTAAACAATTATAGCACTTACCTACTTGGAACATACTTTAAGAGGGGGTCGTACGAAATCCTCGAAAAGAGCATTCGGCGTTTAACAAATGCTGCTCACATTTCTCAATAAAATGAAATAAAATAAATGTAGTTATTATCTTAAAGAGTGTATCTACAACTTTTGACTATTCAGAATCTCTAATTATTAAGGGTATAATAAATAAACCCACGCAAAGTTGACCCAAAATGAGAAAAACGTATGTCGCCGTTTAGTAAACTTTGTTAAAAAAATTCAATACTTTAGTTATAACATTAAGTGATTCTAAAAGCCAGATAAATGGACTAGAAGTTTGAGGTTTTTTATATTTTTCCTCTCAAAGGCAACACAGAAATTTTACCTTAAATTTAAACTATCGTAAAATTTCCATACATTCGCCATTGCTGTCAGAATTCTCCTTTCGATTAGACGCCGTGAGCGGCTCATCGGAGGCAGACGTGTCGCCGGTCGCTCCGTGTTGACAATTAAATTTGACAAATATTTTGACAGAAAATAGTGTACGTACACGAAAAACCATACCAGTGTAAAACTGTGCTCAAAATAAATAGGGTAAATCAAATATGTCAGGTGGAGATCCAATCTCATTTAAAGTTTAAAGGTGCATGGCTTGTGCATAAAAAATAAATAAAAATATATCACATTATTAAAGAAAATAACGAACACAACCGAATGAGTATAAATTATTTCATTCTAGTTCGGTTAAATTGAAAAAAGTTTCATGTTTTCTTTTACTCATTGGAATACATTTTCATTACGCTGGTATTAACAGTACGTCATTTTAAAAATATATATGACAGCACCTACGTCAAATTTTGTCAACCAAACTTCACAGGTTGTATGTAAACAATTACAATTTAATTTATCCATACATATTTAGATACTTATTAATCGATTCTTACTTAGAATAGAAAAAAAGGGAATGCGAGCGGGTATAGGTATAGTGCTTCTGGTTCAAATTTAATTGTATATATAAAACAATGTCTCAATTTCATTAAAGATTTACTCTGTGCATACCGCGAACACGTAACCGTAAGTTGAAAACAATAATAATTATAAAGTACCTAAATACATCGTTGTTTAGAAAGCGCTTGTTTTGAATGGCACTTCTCCACTCAACTAGATATTCATGGAATACCAGCTGGTGACCAGCATAAAATGACTATGAACGGCCGTGCAAAAATATCTGATTTTCTATAGGGGGCCATAAGTATATGACGACATGTTCCCGGCAAAAATTGGTGATGCTCCGTGACCGTCAAAAACATCGTCTCTCTTTCTAGCGTCTCGCGAGCGTAGCGTCGGGCCAACTGTATGGAAAAAGCCGCCGCGTCAGCCCGGCTTAGTTATACAGTTGGCCCGACGCTACGATCGCAAGACGGTAGATGTGAGGGGGTCCTTATCCGGATAAATATCTGATCGGGTCGCTTAAAAATTTTTGATTTGATTCCTTATAAAAACCTAAATTACACTCTCATCCGCATAAATATCTATCCATTGTTAAAGCAAATATATATCTTACGGGCTAGAAATCATTAATATGTAATTAATTTGCAATAACAAACCCTACTTAGTTGCCTTACAGCCGTAAGTTGTATGAGGTGATTTGACAGTTCATGAAAACGGTGTAGACTTATTGTCATTGGATATGTCTGTCTCATCTGTTTTTAAATTATGACAAGTAAACTTATTAGTCATAGTTATGGAGAATTTTTGGCCAAAAGCTGCACTTTTGGATGGAAGCAAGCCGCTTTGCATGGTGATAGTAGACATCATAGTATACGATTTTTTCCGAGGATATCGAAATTTCATCCCTTAGGAAACCGAGCGTAGTGAGGTGTTTTATGAAAATAAAAAAAATTCTATCTTTTTATTGTATCGTCCGATTTTGACAAAACGTATCTCAAATGAAAGATATTGCTTTATATAATTAAAAAAAAATGAAACAAAAATTATTTTAAAAAAAGTAAGAAAAAAATTAAAAAAAGTAAATTTACGTCTCGCACTGAATAACTTCAAATAATGACAGACAAATTTTGTACAATGTCGATATATGAGTTTTTTTAAATCAAAGACAGATAAATTCATAGTTGAAAACTAAAGACCACATCGAAATCGGATTAGCATTTCTTAAGATACAAGTTGCCAAAGTTGGGAAAATTTGCTTTATATGGCCACTTTGAAATTCCTTTGCCAGAAAGTCAGAAATAATATATATTTCTTACACAGAAAAGTACATAGTGATAGTAGAACTCAAAATAATGTAAAAAATTCCGAGGATATCATAATTTCATCCCTTAGGACGACGAGCGTAGCGAGGTCTGTTACGAAAACCGAAAAAAAAAATCTAATTTTTTGTGCGTCGTCCGCTTTTGACAAAACATATTTCAGTTGAAAGGTATTGACTCATGTAACTTAAAAAAAATATTGAAAAAAATTGGGAAAAAAATGTAAAAGTTTAAAAAAAAAACTTAGATTTTCGTATCACACTGAATAACTGCAAAAAACGGTAGACACGATGTATAATATCGATATATGAATTTTTTAAATTAAAGACAAATAGATTCATGATTATAAACTAAAAACCGAATCGAAATGTCTATTACCAATGCATACTTATAACTGTAAGAAAAATATAATGTTTCTGACTTTCTAGCTAAGGAATTTATAAGCGACCATATAAAAAAACTAAGCCAACTTTGACAACTCGTATCTTAAAAACTACTGATCCGATTTCAATTCGGTTTTTAGTTTATAATCATGAATCTATTTGTCTTTAATTTAAAAAATTCATATATCGAGATTATACATCGTGTCTACCGTTTTTTGCAGTTATTCAGTGTGATACGAAAATTGAAGTTTTTTTAAAAAAAATCTTACATTTTTTTCCAATTTTTTTTTTCAATATTTTTTTTAAGTTACATAAAGCAATACCTTTCAATTGAAATATGTTTTGTCAAAATTGGACGACGTACAAAAAAACTAGATTTTTTTTTCGGTTTTCGTAACAGACCTCGCTACGCTCGTCGTCCTAAGGGATGAAATTATGATATCCTCGGAATTTTTTATTTTATTTTGAGTTCTGCTGTCACTATGTACTTTTCTGTGTAAGAAAAATATATTATTTCTGACTTTCTGGCAAAGGAATTTCAAAGTGGCCATATAAAGCAAATTTTCCCAACTTTGGCAACTTGTATCTTAAAAAATGCTAATCCGATTTCGATGCGGTTTTTAGTTTTCAACTACGAATTTATCTGTCTTTGATTTAAAAAACTCATATATCGACATTGTACATTTCGTCTGTCATTCTTTGAAGTTATTCAGTGCGAGACGTAAATTTACTTTTTTTTTTTTTTTTTACTTTTTTATAATTTTTTTTTAATTACATAAAGCTATACCTTTCATTTGAGATACGTTTTGTCAAAATCGGACGATACAATAAAAAGATAGAATTTTTTTCATTTTCATAAAACACCTCGCTACGCTCGGCTTCCTAAGGAATGAAATTTCGATATCCTCGGAAAATATCGTTTACTAAGACGTCTACTATCACCATGCAAAGCGGCTTGCTTCCATCTAAAAGTGCAGCTTTTTTTTTCATAACTAGTATGACTATATTGCAAATCTAGAATCAAGTATCAGAAGCCTTTATACAAGTTTTTATTCAACGTGCCTTGTTAGTAGGTATGTTAGTTTGAGTCAAAACGTAGAAGCTAAATTTGACCCACTTTCCGGTTTCCGATTGAGCTGAAATTTTGCACACATATGTAAATCAAGTGACAATGCAATATTATGGTATCATGGAGCTAATCTGATGTTGGAGCAGAAAGGTGATCATAGGAACTCTGTTATGAAACGTCGTATCCCCATTGAGTCAGGGTTTTTTAGACATGTCTCGGAGAGCAATAGATGATTGTTGAATGAAAGGTAAAGTCGGCGATAATAGCTTGTGCCAAAAATGAAATTTTTGCAAAAAAAACTTATTATAAATTGGGAGGTGTAATTTTTTATTATCTCTTAAATAGCATTAAGAAGAAAAACCGATCAAGAGCGTGATAGATAACGTTTTATTAGGCAGGTGATAGAAAAATGTTAAAGATAAGAAAGTATTAAATTAAAGTTAAATACGTTAAAATAACTAAAGTGAAGGTAATTAAACTAATCATTGTATTGCAACATTTCCAAGAATATTTAGGGAAATCTATTTCAGTGCTTATGCTGTTAGGTAGAAAGGTAGGTAATCGATTTGAAATAAAAAGAAAAGTAATTGAGAAAATAAAAACATTTATTCATATTTACTTACATTTATATTGTCACTTCCAAGATTATAAATCCAGAATACCACGTAGTAAATTAGGTCACTATTTTAATGTACCAAAAATCAATGTATTAATTTTATAGATAAACCAAAATTCCAAAGTAGCCAAAGTAGGACACGAAGGTGCGGAGTTTAGCCTTTAAGACTTGTATTGTCAGCTAGGGTCAGAGCAAGAATGTCCCCTCCACCGGTGGACAACCCCTTTTTATGCTAAACTCCCCACCTTCATCGAACCAACTTGATCATTACAACTTCCGGTTTTAAATATTCACTTGATTGTTACAACTTCCGGTTTTAAATATTCATGTAATTTACTTAAAACTACTTATTTTACAGTTAGAATTGCAGAAAAGTCATTTTAGATTTATCTCAATACTATTTATAACTTATTACGTCACAAAATCATATGCGAAATCCAAATAAACAGAGTATGTTTCCGGCTATCAACATTCTATTAAATTAAGTTTATGATATTTTATCTAACAAGCGCGTCAGTGTAGGGTTCCGTAGTTTCCGACATTTTACATAATGACAATTTAATAAATACCGTATTTTGGCGTGAAAAGGGTTCCGGGGGTATATAATGTTATTATATTTCTAATATATAATGTTATTATATTTCTAATGTATATAATGTTACATATTCCTTCTATTTTCCGCAATCAAAGTAGGAAAATAATATATTTACAGTTTCATGTCTGTCAAAGTTGACGTTCAAATTTATTGGATTTTTACTTATTTTAATCGTTCATTATCCTTTTGAATGTGTATACACTTCTAAAGTTTATGTATAACAGAAAATCATAAGACATATTTTCATTTTTATAATGGTTTTCACGAAGAAAGCGATGCAACTGTTTTGGGAGAATTTTTACGGGATGAATAAATATCCGCGGCCTGAGGGGTGAATGGGATCAGGAATGGGGGGAATCGGGTCGCAAAGGGGGTGAATAGGTTTACGAAGGGGGGATTAGGGTCGGATGAGGGGTGAATTGGGATGTATGGTCAATGCTTGTCACATTGTATAAAAGATATATAACTTGTTACCTAAAGTGATATTTTTATGAATGACCTCTCTGTATATGGACGCAATTTATACGTCAATGTATTGCTTCGTAGTTAGACTAAATACAAGAAATTAACACTTAGAAATATTAATCACACTTCTGTCAACCTCTACGTTTCTACTTAAGTCCGCGAAAATCACCCATGGTTGCTATAATATAAACGGATTAAGTACTTTAAAATAAAAATCATAAGTATGAAACTATACAACTAGGGAAGAAATAAAATTATTTTTAACCGACTTCAAAAAAGGAGGAGGTTCTCAATTCGACTGAATGTTTTTTTTTTTGTATGTATGTTACTCGATATCTCCGAGAATTGTGGACCGATTTTCAAAATTTTTTTTTTGATCGTACGGGTATAACCCCTAGATGGTCCCATTGGCACCAAGTCGGGGTCTGATGATGGGATCCTGGAGAAATCGAGGGAAATCTTCAAATGTTATAGGCACATGTAATGTTTTTAGTGTATTTTTCAAAGGTACACCAGTATTTACGCCCGATGGTAATAATTTTATGTGGCTGAGCTGATAATGGAAGGTCAACTCCTCAATGGTTAGGAGTTAAAGGATAATTCTTTCACTAGTGTGCATATATTCGGACTGATACATATAATATCAATAGGAACCACTAAAAATCAACAAATAAATAAACTTTTTACCAAAAAAAAATAAAATCGCCTTCAAAAATAAGCGCGTTATAAAACACGTAGAAACTAAAAAGCAAAAAATAATAAACCTTTGAATTCAGATTTCTTATCGTATTGCAATAATCTAAACATCCAAATTATAAACAAATCAATTATTTTTGGAGTCGGTACCAGCCTGTGTATGGTTGGGTGGGGCAAACAGGCAATAGCAAGGCGACGAACAGGTCTGGTACCGACTACAAAAATAATTGATTTGTTTATAATTTGGATGTTTAGATTATTGCAATACGATAAGAAATCTGAATTCAAAGGTTTATTATTTTTTGCTTTTTAGTTTCTCCGTGTTTTGTAACGCGCTTATTTTTGAAGGCGGTTTTTTTTTGTTAAAAAGTTTATTTTATTGAATAATTTTTGATTTGTTCTTTTTCAAGTTCATATAAATAATAAATTTTCAATTCGCTCAAAGGTTGGATGAGATCCCTTATAGGGATAAGATCGCCTTTGTACGTCATAACTATACTGTATTTTTATGTCCTAACTTGTCTTATGTACAATAAAGTGTCCACATACATACATACATATATTTAAATAGATATCATACACGAAAGAAAAAAACGACAAGGCCCACGGTGGCTGAGCCGGAAATCGAGCCCGGGCCTTCAGCTTACGCAGCTAACGTTATTACCACTAGGCCACCAGGCCAGGTTAAAAAAACCGGCCAAATGAGAATCTATTTTCGCACAATTGTAAAACTAAATTATTTTTACTAGTTACCTCCAAAATACCAATTAAAATTGGGCTACATAGTACATCGTTTTCTGAAGATTTTGGGTTCATGGGGTCGGAACGGGTATAAACTAACGTAATTTATTGTGAATATGGCCAAAACCGACTTTTGAACGTCGATAGCAGTTTTTTTATATGTGCCATGCTAATTTTTTACACAAAAAATCTTCCGACAGTGTGAACTTTGGTTTTTCTTTGAAAATATGACGTTTTATTTAGTAATTTTCGCTCACCCTAACGTTGGGGTGAATAGGGTCGGGAAGGGGGTGAATAGGGAAAAGTGCTAGGGTTGACTCTTTCGGATTGCGAACAAAATATGACCTGTCACGAGCATATTATATTTATTTGACCAAAAAAATAAGGATTTAATATGTTATGAGTAGTCGGTAATGAAATCTACACATATCATAACGCTTAACCAACCTCTATAGTTAGATGGTGCTCTGACGCGGTGAATAAGTAAGTATGGTCGTGGGCAGTGCGGATAACGTGTCAAAATAAAAGCATAGTTTGTTGCTATTTTTCATGTTTAAATAAACTTCTAAACTAACGAAGTGGGTATTAAAGTAAAAGGTTCACAGTGAATATTAGCTTGCCAGAAATGTGTTTATCTATACCATTGTATTGAATTTTGTATCATAAAGTCAAACTAGGTATTTACTACTAATGATTTACTCTGTGGGGTGTCTTTGATCACTTGCATGGGGTAACATTGACCATAATGACACATAGTTGATTATTGTCTGATTATGTCACGGTACTTGTTGAGTTGAGGCTGATAATTGGATCTCTTCTTATGATAAATATTGAAACAATTGCAAATAAAGTTGGTTTTTTGAAGATGGTTTTTATTCTTGATCAAAGTAACCTCAAAATAGCGTTAAAGAGTTGTAATATTTGACTCTGCGAACCATTTTTTTTATCTTTTCTTGAGATAAAATACTTTTGTAAGGAATTAAGGTAAACGTCCCAATGAATGACACTATTAGGAGGGATTTGATACATTTTCTATGAAAACTACTTATTATGTCACCCATACAGATTACTGGTGTATGCAGATTTATGAACCAATCCTTCCTTTATGTCAGTGAAATATTACATTGTATAATAGTAATAAGATTTCTTTATAATTTCAGTTTCCCTTGAGACCTGAAATTGTACCAATGGATAACACGCGAAAACTCGTATGTCCCAATATACTCGTATGACTATGGAAAAAAAAATAGGCTGTCCTAATGTATGACAGTGTGATACGGTAATTCCGTAATTATTAGCTGCTGTAGCAACAGCTATCCCTCTCGATACTTCGTCTAATGCCTTTAATACGTCATCTAAACTATATTTTTAGAGTTTGGAGGCATTTTTACTTTTATTTATCTATATCTGTAACCAGTGTATGACACTATACTTTAAACCTAATGAATGACATGTAAATACGTACCTGTCATTCACTCTATATCCATAGTAAAACAGTGTATGACACCCATGTCAGACACTACTCACGTGATAGATAGAACATTTATTTTTACAGGGTATATTATACGTATGTTATACTTCCTTAATTTATTGTCAAAATAAAAACTTGTGAAATTACATTTTGTGCCAATGAATGACGCGGGTGTCATACACTAGTAAAATCTAAAAATTTGTTCCAGTGAATGACATGTCTTTAAAATACTAAAGTAAAGAAAATAAGCTACTTTCAATTTACTAAATCAATTGTTTAATGTATCATCTAACAGTTTATAATGATGTTTTACCAGTAACTTCAAAATCCTGGTTTTTATTTCCACTTTTCAAATGCAGTTTCTTAACAGATTTAGTAAAAATTTCGACGCACAACCAGCTCTATGCACCTCCTTGCAGAAACTACCCCACAGAATAAAACATACTAAACTTATCATTCACAAATTCAGAACAAAATTCAAAGATAAAGCTGACGATCGATTAAGTCCTGTATTTTGTTTATACCGTTAACCGTTTTCTTATTTTTTTAAATAAACTGTGAAATAGTCATACATTGGGTCAGTGTCATCCATTGGGACGTTTACCTTACATTCGATTATCATTAAAAAAAAAATAGTGTATCAAAGTAACCCCAATGTCAGTTTAAGTTTGATCACATCTTTTTTTTTCTGCGTACATTATTTTATTTATTTATTTATTCTTTATTGCACATAAAACACTAAGTACAAATGGTGGACATAATGCCTTAAGGCCTTCTCTACCAGTCAACCACTGGGTTAAAAAGAAACATTTGATACGTGCAGGCATCGTGACAGAAAACAATAATCCTGATATCACTTATTTTGTTACCTTTTTATATTTTTAGCAGGAAAAGACTTAAAAAGTTGATGGTCCCATTTTTTTTTCTTTCTTAGTTACGTTACGTTGACCAATTTTGGAATTTATAGTTCTCTTACTCCTACATTTAATGGGTAAAAATACCCATTAAATGTAGAAACTAGAGAAGTTTAAATTCCCAAATCGGTCAATGTAACCCCAGTTTACGGTAGACACCGTCAACCTATTCTAATAATTATCTTTTTATTTGAAAGAAAATTCGTTACGATACTAAAATATGCAATCTAAGATAAAAGTGCTTTTCATATAGTTACAAACTTAGTTCAGATTTTTTTGTACAACTTTTAAAAATTGTTCTACATATCAAGTTCAAAATAATTTTCCTAGAAAGTCTTATTAAAATTCTGCTTTTGAGATTTTTTCATATTTGAGAAAACAGCCCTTATGGCCTGAAATACGGCATACGGCAGTGATATTGACATTGACATATGCTTTTTCGTATTTTGATGGTATTTTGACTGCACTGTATTTTTTGCCATGCTAATTTGAACCTTATCTTTGAGCGATGTTTTTTAATTTTCAGTTACATCACAGATGTTTATGACATGACATCTAGGTATTTAGCCATTTAAAAGAAACTACAAGGGGCTTTACAGACGTGGCGACTGCAACTGGTACAGGGCCTAAGCCATAATTTAAAATTATATTGTGATTTTTATATGTATTTGTGTTTTATTTAATACTAAGTATGAGTTTCAACATTTTCAACTCAAGGAACTGAAATTAAGAGAAGAGACTCGGAAATTGGGTAAGATCAAGAGTCTGATGCAGATGGCGATGGCGGTATCGGTATTGGATAAGATATGCGTCGATATTCCTTGTCTTTCTTTGTGTCTCTGACTTGACTGCTACTAGCTCTGTACTCTATTCATTAGGTTTAATTTTATACACATGCTTTATTTTTGTATTAAAATAAATGATAAAAAACCTAACGACCAAAAAGAATAAAGAAAATATCTGATAGTCTTTAATACAACCCGTATATACGTAATGCGCAGCACAGGCAGGCAATTATGGTCGCGCGATAAGTGATAAAATAGCAGGCCGTCCCTATCGCACTATTTCTAAGTGCGATAGGGACGGCCTGATATTTTATCGTCTATCGCGCGACCATGCTTCCCGTACAGACCTCTGAAGACCTGCAGGGCAATCATGGTCGCGCGATAAATGATAAAACATCGTGCCGTCCCTATCGCACTTACAAATAGTGCGATAGGGACAGCCTGATGTTTTATCATTTATCACGCGACCATAATTGTCTGCCTGGAGGTATCGGCCTTCACACGCGTCTTTGATTAATGTTTTGCAGAGATAGGCAGGCTGACGATTTTTTATCTAAATGTATAAAAGTAACGCAAAATGAAGTGCAAAGTAATTTGAAATACACCTAGGTAAACAATCAACTGAGTAAGGAACGTTATCTACATATTTAGGTAAGTAAATTAAATTCACATGAGACATGAACAGAGGAGGAAAGCTAGATTACACGGATTTTATCTCTGTCTTCTTATAAGCGAACCTTTTTACAGTTTTAATTTTTCAAAGGAGGTCAGTAGTTAACTACAAACTCAAAATAACGCCCGTAAAAAAATTAAGGGTCACTGACCTTTCACAGTAAATTGAGGTAGTGTGAGTGAAGGGTGTTTGTGTGTGTAATGGGGTAATTTGACAGATTCTGAAAATTCTCCCTGCTCTACCCCCTCTTAATATATCTACCCGTGGCGGGGCGGGTTTCCTAAAATTCTCCAATATTTGTAGAAATTCATACAAAACAGATCCCGAAAACCCCTCCGGCTTTATCAACATCCATTTCATTGAAAAGAAAATCTTTTTTTTTTCCAATAACTAGAGATTGCTATCTAAATAAAATGTATTTTTATTGCAAGGAATTCTACCTTTTCCAGTTTTCAACTAATGGCCTCTCACGTTGGAAGAGTTGAGAATTGTTATATTTTTTAAACTTTGTTCATTAATGATCTAATTCCATCTTTCCCCGTGGATACTCTGGTAAGCAAACTGTAAATATTATGTAAATTATAATTAACAACTGAAATAGATATTTCGACTTTCAGTCACTTAAATTGGCAATTTAGATTTTATGGAAACGTGACTTTTATCACGGTTTTTTGCTGTGTAAACTTTGTTTTATGCACGGGTTGCTTTCACGTGTAACGAGAAAATTAATTATCTTTATTTTAAGTGACTTGACACACATACAACCAGCTAACAGACAGACAAATGGACGAAAAACGGCGAGGCATAGCTAGAGGCTCCAAAGGTAGCGAAAACTCTTTACACATTATTAATTAGGACCCTACAAATAATAGTATACCTAAGAAAGGGAAACACCGTACTTAACAAATACAGAAAACTATTAACATTTCCTATTTGGTCGCCCTGAAAACCAGCGCCATGGCTAACTTTAGTCAGCGGCATATACTGAGTGGCAACCATTTTGGTGTACTGTAAGAGGTTTTATATACGGAATGAAACCTTTTACAGTATTTTGATGTTCGGTGACTGGCAGTTGGCAGTCCCCGATTTGAATTTAGAATAATAGATAAACGTCAAGGAGAACGAACACTTGACGGGGCATTCGGATAGAAGCAGCGATTGGGAATAGTTGTTTGTGATTTAACTCCCTTGAAATAAAAAGATATTGAGATAAAGAGTGTTTTAAATATATGGATGCCCTTCACCAATAGGCCGTCTCTCTTACAGTACCTATACAGTGTTATTAGACTAAGATGTAATAGGTTAAGTTTTAATTTTTTTATACACCAAATAAACGTTTAAAAAAACATAATCCATAATTAGCAATAAATTATTACTTTCATTGGCTCGTCTATTTTCCATAACACATACTTCTTTACAACCCTGATACTCAATACTTTAGTTACTAAGTAAAACAGTTCAGAAACTATTGAGGCTGACATACATTTTTATCTTTTCTTTCAAAACAATATACCCAATTGACGATTATGTGGATATAAATCTACATAACAATCAATTACATCTCAAGAAATCAGGGGCCGATAATCATAGGTATATCTAAACAAATGACAGACAAAACACAAACATAAGGTTCACAATTTGAAGTCTCAACCTTATACCTACCAACTTTTAGTTTAATATCCAACTCCTCTAAACATGTATGACAAGCATCATATTTCGTAGTAGGAAGGTCGTCCGGAACTATGTCTGAGGAGTCGTGGGTGCCCCAATAGCTCAAGGTGGACCAGTAGGCGCCTCTGCGTAGTCGGTTCAAGGCTTGATCCATTGAAGATAGTGCTACGAGTACTTGCCATTTAAATTATATTTTATACATAAAACCTTTAGATATAACTGTAACTTAATATGGCGTACAATAAAAGAAAGCAATATAAAAAGAAACACAAGCAGATGCATACAAGTGTGTCACTGAAAACAAACTTAAAGAAGTCCAGGACAATATTAGTTATACAGTAAATTATGTCTATAAATTGAAAGTCGACGATAATGTTCCAATTCAAATGAAAACCGTTAAAGCCAATTCAAATGAAGTATTTATTATAAAAACCAGAGAAGAGGAGCTACCAACAGCGCCAGTATCGCGTTTGAGTGGCGGCCTCAAGGAGGAAAGCGAGCCCGCCAACGCCCCGTATACACCTGGAGACGAAGCGTTGAGAACGAGCTGATGGAACATGGATTGAGCTGGAACGAGGCCAAGGCGGTGGCTCAAAATAGAAAGGCGTGGAAGGATCTTGTTAGGACATTCAACAACAACATTTAATAACAAGGAAGATGAAACTATGAACGAGACGTGGGAACCCCAATAGCTCAAGGTGAACTGGTAAGCAGTCAGTTTAAATATTACTTGTCACATAAGTAGCATATTGTATTATAACACATACGTATGATAAAAGATTTATTTACACAGGTGTTAAGCACAAATAGGCCAAAAATCTGTCACGAAAATTATCTACAATTATTAAGAATTATCTAATTAAGGTTCATCTCCCACCCAGGAATCTGATTGGTTTCAAGAAGCAAACTGGAGAAAACAAAGTGTATGAGTACTATTAAGGAAGACGAAATAGTAAAAATCTTGTAACCCCAACCGATCCCATATGAGTAGAATTGATCAAGGTAAACTAGTAGGCATATTTACGCAGACGGTTCAAGGTTTGCAGCACGTTACAGACACTGCTAATTTTATTTGTAAAGGTTCAGATAGTAATTTGACTAAGTCAGTAATACCAAGAAGGAAAGAGTACCTATACCTATGTCTTATTCATAAACAATTAAGGTCAATACGGGTAAGTGTGTCATAGGGAGAAATGTACCTATCTGGCCCACGGTGGGCTGGATGGCTCGAAAAGAGGACATTCGCACTTTTTTTTTGAAAATCATTTTTTGAAAAATACTATCCGATAGAGAACTATATAAGGAACAATAAATGTGGAATACATTTTTTCGAAATAAGGCACATTGACAGCAGAAAAAAATAAAGTCAGTTTTTTTTTGTATGGGACCCAAAAATAGGTATGTATCTTGTTTCTCAGAAACTATTAGAGGTCCCATCTTCTACCTTTCAAGACTTTGTTTTTCTACTTTTATAGAGTAGGAAACGATAAGCAGATTTTTTGTATAGGTGCTGCTTTTTTTTAGTCCAGTAAAAAGTCCACACATTTTCGATTTTTTCGTTTATGTCTTTTTTGGGCTTTTTACATTATATTTCGATAGTTAAAAGTAAAAATGATAATAGCACATAAAATATGTTACGTTTATTAAGCTGTAATTAAATCCTAAGTATATTTTTGACATTTTTCATACAATTAAAAATTAAATACTCTAATGTTTTACAATAGACACATGTCACTTAAAATAATAAACGACAAAAAGTAATATGGTTATGGTATAATAATAACGGTACGATACGTAAAACTTCTAAAAATGATTGAGTTGTAAATAAATAACTAACAACAAATTTGAACCAAAGTCAACTCTTGCCCACAAAAAAAATGACAAAAATCGTCGCATCTGTAACTTTTTATTATTATTATAGAATTAAACTATTGAAAAATATTGTGGAATCCCAAAAAATGCATAATCGAAAAAATCGAAAATGTGTGGATATTTTACTGGACTAAAAAAAAAGCAGCACCTATAAATGGCACGTATTTAACCGGGCGACTAAATAACCATAGAAATGGGTATCAAAAATAATATTTTTATATTAAGGAAAAAATGGAAAAATTTACGCTTCCGGCGGGAAAGACATGGAAAGATTTGCGAAGTCCGGCGTGGCTTCCGTAGCTCAATTGGTTAGGAGCATTGCACGGATTGCAAAAAGGATGCGGGTTCAAGTCCCGCCGGAAGCGTAAATTTTTCCATTTTTTCCTTTAATATAAAAATGTTTAGAATCGTTAGCAGACGTTTCTGCTTAATAAAAATCAAAAATAATAGTTTGGCGACTAAAATGGGGCCTCAAAATATTTCAATATGAGGTAGCATTTTAATGTCATTACGGCTACGGTTTATTCAGACGCGAGTACCAACTATTTATTTGGCAACTGAATTATTATATTCGAAACAATTTAAGAGATACAGTTTAATAGGAAAACGGCTGTCTATTAATATAAAATATTCAGTTCTTTTAAAATATTTATGTAGCATATTAACATAAAAAGTACATTTAAAATTTATACATCGGCACTCATCACCTGAGCTGTCATTTTAATAAAAAAAAGGATTCTTATAAAATATAATGGTCGACAAAATATTATACTTATGGGTAAGAAATTAGGTATTTGGGGGTGCTGGCAACTTCGTCTATACAATTAATTTAACTTTTCATGACGATTACTCTATCGAATCTAAGGCCGGCCTTACGCAGTCAGTTAACATCACTCTAAAAGATTAATTTTTTTGACAGGAAAACCTTACTCTGAATATGCTTTGGCATAAATCGTTCCGCAGATTTTATAATATCGAATCTTATGCTGGCATAATGTCAATGAGCAAAATAATCTTCTAAATTAAGAGTAGATGTTTGTTTGCATAATATTTAGGCGGTAAAAAGTTGTCCATATTCTTCCTATTTCTGTTTTGATAGCGAGTCATGTGTGTTGGGGATTCATGCTTTTGAGACTGTATTTCATTTCCTTTTTGCTATCGTTGTTTTCTTCATACAAAGTACCTAAGAATTATGCCATACTTAGGAAATTTGGTAGGATTTATATTCTTGTAATATTATACTATACGATTATCATGGCAATTTTTTTGAATACCACGTCGGTGGCAAACAAGCACACGATCGGCCTGATGGAAAGCGGTCACCGTAACCTATGGACGCCTGCAACTCAAGGGGTATCATATGCGCGTTACCGACCCATTAGAAGCTTATACACTCCTTTTTGCTGTTTACTTATTATAAAAGGTTTTGGTACACGTTCCCTCGCTTGCAACTCGCTTGAAGATAGATGTGAGATATTTAAATAATACCCGTGGTTTACGGGTCGCAAATACGATGTTTGAATAGAATACACATTTATTCGTGAACACAGGCAAGACAAAATACATATAATAACAACAAGACACAAAGGAATGAAGTGCCACGAAATGGCCTCACCTCAGCGTGTTGCTAGTGACTTCCAGCGCTGATCTTCCGATGAGACCATCGTTTCCATAAAGAAACGATTTTTAGTTTTAAAAAAACCTACTTCCCAATATTTTTTTAGTTGCCTCCGCAATTTAAATACTACTTTAAACGATGAGCTAAGTATAATTATTTAGGTGCTAACATCTATATGACTACAAATATTAAAAATCTTACACTTTACAATACTAGGTGCCAATTATTATTTTAGTCGCCAAAGTATTGTTTAATGTTCCTCGGCAATATTTTTGTCGCTTGAAATTTGCTGCCGTTTTTTCAATAATAATGATGCTTAATATTTGATGCTCATATATTTTTTTTGTCGCCACAATATTAAAACACAGCCAAATTATATTATTGTATGCCCGACATAACTTCCCGTTTAATATTTTAGTTGCCAAGTTAATTATATGCCTATAAAAATCTGCTTATCGTTTCCTACTCCATAAAAGTAGAAAAACAAAGTCTTGAAAGGTAGAAGACGGGACCTCTAATAGTTTCTGAGAAACAAGATACCTATTTTTGGGTTCCATACAAAAAAACAGACTTTTTTTTTTCTGATGTCAATATGCTTTATTTCGAAAAAATGTATTCGACATTTATTGTTCCTTATATAATTCTCTATCGGATAGCATTTAAAAAAAAATGTTTTTCTGAAAAAAGTGCGAATGTCCTCTTTTCGAGCCATCCAGCCCACCGTGCCACTCACATTTTGCCTTTTTACTCATTGTCACAGGTGGGTTTGCGAGTTCATACTTTTGCTACTTGCTACTCACGATTAGTGGTAGACGTATTGAACTCTCAATAAACACTGATCATTGTTTAAATAGGCCAAATGGGAAGGCCAGACACTCTTGCCCTTATGACACACTTACCCGTATTGACCTTAGTTGTAAGTGTTTTTATTTCAGACCTGATCTGATCCTGCATGATTACCCAACAACCAAACAATCAAATCGGTTTATTTTGTTCAGAACGCTAATTAAAAAGCAAAACCGCAACTATTAAAACTGTAATTAATGGACTCGCCGTTTCATGGAACAAGCAGGTAGTACCCAAACTTACAAGTAAATCATTATCTTTTGCATGCCATATGTTATCAGATTGACTGTAAACTAAGAGTTTTGAATGATTCACGGTTATTTTCATTAGACTTATATTGACCGGGATATAGACCGTGATTACCTTTTTGATTTTTGTCGAGCTCCCGATATTTCGACGCAGTTGCATGCATCATGATCACGGAGTTTTCCGTGATCATGATGCATGCAACTGCGTCAAAATATCGACAAAAATCAAAAAGGTAATCACGGTCTATATCCCGGTCAATATAAGTCTAATGACTGTAAACTATTGATAAAATAACTAGATTTTTCATCAAAACAAATACATTATATCTAATGCAAGGCTTAAAGGGAGCCACAACTCAGTATTCTTACTAATCCCAGTCAATCTGACATATCTAGTAATGTTAATCCTAGAGCAATGCCAATACCCCATAAGTATAGTAAAAAGATACACGTGTCAGATAACACTAAAATAAATAACACTTCTCTGTTGGCAAGGTGCGAAGTAGGCGGAACAGCTCCGAATGTCACAAACACACGCACTTCTTATGTAATATAGAAATAATGGTAGTGGCCGCCGTCGGGACTAATTTTATGCCATGAAATAAACATTGAAAATGTATAAAATTCGGGCACCAGTCCTGTACCATATATTTGTTCCTGAGTCATGGACGTTTTCTATGTATATAAGTATTTGTCTATTATATATATCGTTGTCTGAGTACCCACAATACAAGCCTTCTTGAGCTTATCGTGGGGCTCAGTCAATCTGTGTAAGAGTGTCCTATATAATACCATGCGAATATTACCATAAGAATAGAGAGGCATGAAAATATGATATATTCAATATTAATCTTCTAAATATGTACCTTGATATTTGCATTCTAGACTCTTTTTTAGGTACAGTTAAGCAATCTGGATCCTAGGCCACTGTAGAACCCTTTCGCAGTAAAAGTCAAACTGACTTCTATAGCAAATAAAGCACGGTGTCAATACGACAAGGTACTACAGTGGTTTAGAATTTAATTGGTTGACTGTACCTTTAATTTTGAAAACAAGTCTACTTAATTCCTTGTGGAAAAGGTTTGAAGGTAATCTCTACCTTTAATATTTAGTTAAGTTGTTTTTCCTACGAATTTTCGAACGCTTTTCCTTCTTGTTGAAATTACAATGGACGGAGGTACAAAAGTCTAAAGGTTCTCGCTGTCGACATCATAAGTCGTCAAACTTTTGACGCCAATATTATTTACAGGTATTTAAAATCACGCAACTTATTGCTTACATTATGCAACATACAACTTAGGTACAACTGAAAGTAGTCCAGCATTACAGTCGTTATCAGTTACATCTGCAGGCTTACAGGAGCAATACTATCTGAACACGTATGCTCATCATACATAATGTTAGAGTCGTGTTAAGTTATTTTTCCCCTCACTAGCTCGGAAACACGTGTTTTGTCCTTTAATACCAGCGGGTAAAAACGCATTTTATCCACTAGTGGGTAAACTAATTTGACCTTGAATAAAGTCAAATTAACTGCTTTAAAATTGATAAAAATAGGTGAATCTAGTAATAAAGATGATTTACCACCTGTGGAACTACTGGAAGCAGTGATAAACGCATTTTTTATGTTGTAGTTTCCTCGCTATAGTGAGGGGAAAAGTTTTGTGTTACACTCGGGTGCAATGTATTTTACTTCTCGTGTGTTAAAAAACTCGCAAGTTTAGGATTCTATTCTCGAACCACTCGCTTCCCTCGTGGTTCAACTATAGAATCCTTTCACTTGCTCGTTTTTCAATTCCACACTCGGCGTTAAAATACAACTTTGCCCCCTTGTACAACAAATAACTATTGTGTAGATGTACAGTCTGACCAAAAAGAGTAGAAATTAAAGCAACATTGTAATGTCATCCCTTTCAAATCAATGATGTGTGAGAAAACGGGACGACAATACGATGCTGTCTCTTTTTAATTTCTACTCTTTTTGGTCAGACTGTAACTGAACGCGACTATATACATAGCAAAGGGGCAATTATACACAATTTAATTGGCAAAGCGATGTTATTTCGTCATTAGTCGTCTGATCATTTCGCGCAATGATACGTCACTGCATCACTGAAATGATTTAGTGACATAACCCAAGATTAACGTGCTATTGTAAAACGTAAACAAACGTCAGACTACGTTACTGAAGACAGATTGATACCAGGGGCGGCTCACTCCGCGATCCTTTCGCCGCGCTATAAGTACATGCCGGCGGCCGCGAGTTCGCGGCCCATTCAGTGGCGACGACCTTCGCGCGGCGCAATAGAATTCAATGTCGTCTGCACGCGTGCGGTCCGTTTGTTAATGTAGGTAAAAATTTAGAATGGCGGCGTTTTGTGAACATCAAAGGAGTGAGCCTTCTGTACTTGTACTATTATATATTCTGTGTTGATACACGTAAGCAAGACAGGTCATCTTTATACATTGTGCCTTTGTAATAAAGTTCACGGCTTGCCAAATAACTTCGTCAACAAGTCAACATTGTATGATAGCTTTCTATGGGAAAATTTGAGACATACATGCGTGTTTTTCTTCCTTTTTGGCAAACTAAAACACATTTATAAATTGTTGAAATAGTGGCCGGTAAACTATAAACTCAAGAAGTTTAGACCGAAAAATTGTTAGAGCAGTAGTGGCTTAATATCATGTTAGAAGTCCGTCTACACTTATTATTCCATTTTCACCTAAGTGTTCCATTATTTTTCAAAGCGTCAGGCAAAACCTGCTGCACAGAGGGGAGAGTGGAACCATGTTTAAAAATTCCAATATTACCCATAACGCTTGAAAGTTGCAACCCACCCTACATCCTACCACATTTTTAGAGAAATACAGGAGGAATAAAACTACATTACTTACATAAGTTATTTACCGAATCAATATTTATCTATTTTTTTACAGAAGCCACATCACAATAGTTCCTAATTTTTGATCAATGTAGATCACATTTGATCAACAATTGGACAGACTAACTTGAAGATATAAAATTTTATTATGTTGAAAGACAGACATATCGACTGATCAATTGTTATTTAAAAAGAAAGGCACAGAAATTTTCAGTTTACGAGAACTAATATCAATCATATGAAATCATGCGATAAGCTATATCTTTGCTATCACTTTAATCGTGGTCCGCAAATCCTGTGTGGTCGCATTGATAACAGCTGCAGTCTGATCGGTCACATGATGGACAACAGGTACAAGAGATTAGATTTGTATTTAGGGCAAGATACGCTGAGACATGTTTTCAATGTTATCGTTTTAGAAGTGTTTTGTTTACTGTTATTGGAAGTTTTCGAAATACAGCAAAATTTTCACATGAATCTTCTCACTTTAAAGTTTCCATCTAAAATGGAAACTCGTAGCTGAATGGCATTTCTGCGACGCGAAACGAAAACGAAAGGTAGTTTGACCCTGTCGCGCCAATAAGCAAGAGCGATAGAGATAAATATCTACGAGCGTTTCGTTTCGTGAGCGTTTCGTGAGCGTTTATGCCATTCGGTTACGTACCCTGGTAGATATTCCGCGAATTCGCACGTAGCGCTTTGCCTCTTCTTTTCTTATGCGCACTGCCAAGGAGTGGAATTACTTGCCGGCGGCTATACTTCCGAGCTCATCTAACCCGGCAGCCTTCAAATTAAGGGTGAACAGACATCTTCTGGGCGAGCTCACTCCATCGTAGGCCACGTCTTTGCCTTTGACTAGTCTCTGGGTGGTGGTAAGAGTAAGCCCATTTGTGACAATTTGCTGGTTGGTAAACGAGTCCTATTGTTCGTCAACACCAGTCACCAGACCAGTCATAATTATAATATACCGGTTAAATATCGGTAGACGTGATTTTGCTTTTTCTTAACGCCGATACCCAACTGCAACTTATAAAGGAACGCCAACTTAAACCAGTAGGTACGATACAAGTGATACAACTTGTAGTTTCATACTTGCATCGTACTTTCTTACATTGATTGCTTTGAAGATAAAGGCGCGAATGTTGTCATATCTGTCCGGAAATACCGCGAGCGACAGATCATTCCACGATTCAGCCGCGAGTCTGGAAAGTTCTGGAAAAACGTACAATAAAAGACTGTATGAAGATGGAAATGACAAGAACTCTCCAACTTTTCGAAATCATACTGGTGCTAACTCGTTTTGTAAGCATGTTCAATTGTTGAAGAAATGGTATTAGCATGCATGCGATGCGTGCTGTAATTTTTCTTCACACCTGAAATTGTGTATGCAAATATGCATATTTATTATTTATTGACAAAAAATCATCATGTGGAAAATGTATTGTACATTTGATTTTACGCGGATTAGCATTCCAATTATCTATTATAATATTTCTCCTTTAATCAATAAATCATTTTGTTCCAAATACATATCCTATGTATTCAGTATTTTACTCCGAATAAACTCTTATCTTATTACAAATAATTATATACATGCTCTTGTGATTCACTTCGGTGATTCATAACCTCAACAATCAAAGTAAATAAACTATACCTGATAATTATACTAACTTGCATCGGTTGATGAATCAATTTGTATTACCTATTTTATGTGTATTTGTATGTATACAAGAAGGTAAGGGAATACCTGTCACTTGGGTTTTATTTTATGATGCTTAGGTTAAGCTGCTAGTATGACCGCATATCAACACGGCTACGTAATCTTGCAGAGTAATTATGTGTCGTCGATTAGTTATTAGTGTTATTACTCAAACAAATGAAAGTAGTCCAGTGTACATAAATAAAAGAAACATGAATGTTCATTACAGAAACCAGAAACAAAGAATAGCAAGGTCCTTCCCACCTGAAACACCAATAGAAATCCTTATAATAACCTAACCACAAAATTAAAATTTTGAAAAAACCCCCGACCGCGTCATAGTGGACCGATTTTAATGAAACATGTGTATTCAAATGGTAGTAAATATTTTAAATTTTCCTGTTTGTTGTCTCATGTAACGGGACAATTTTACGGGAAATCGTTACTACTTTGAAAAAATCTCGTATCTCACACTGCTCCTCAAAGTTAAAACACCATTCATAGCAAGAAGAACATCCCCGACTAACTCAGCAAACAAAAAAAAAACTAAATCTAAATCGGTTCATCCGTTCGAGAGCTACGATGCCACAGACAGACAGACAAACTGACAGACACGTCAAACTTAAAACACCCCGTCGTTTTTGCGTCGGGGGTTAAAAAGAGCCTTTTCATCACACCCCCACAGTATATTTATGTGCATTTGCACGCAGGCAGAGCGGGAGTTATAAAAAATCGTTCTCCCTAGCTAAGGAGTTACAGTAAGGGTACAGGAGTAATACCAGATTTAACTTTTTTTATCTTTTTACACCTGTTTCTAAAAGATTTAAAAAACATATTCAAATGGTAGTAAATATTTTAAATTTTCCTGTTTGTTGTCTCATGTAACGGGACAATTTTACGTCTATTTAAGTAGTAAGTCTCTGTGCATTCCATACATACTTACTACATTCTTTTATTCATTGACAGAAGAAGATACAAGAGTTTTTCAAAGTAGTGACGAAATACGTGAACAATGATCATAACCTCATGCCTATGTGGCGCCAATAGGTACTCAAATCATTACTATAAAGCCGTTATGCTATGCTATTACTTATAATAGGTATTTACTAATAATTATTATATAATTGATGCTGACATTACTCTTGACGCTAAAGTTTTTTTACTTTAGTACGAAGTACGATTTATAGCGGAATTAATGCCTTTTGTAGCGTACATAGTTTCTGTCTTATTATTTTCTATTACTTATGGGGCGCTGGAGCTTATGAAATTGGGTTTGTTTCACTCGCTCGACAGAATAACAGAGGTACCCATCTGGTCTGCAAAATGCTCACTTTCCTTATTTAGTAATTTTAGTAGTGTAGTCACATATATATATGTAGTATGTACCTACTTCAAAACTTCGTACAATACTCTTACTTGAAGGTTGAAGTGGATTCGCTTAATACCTACTACATACATGTATGGTTAATATATCCTATAGATATTCAGCCGCGTCTAAAGGCGCCAAACTTCTATACAACCATATCGCTCCAACAACAATAAAGACCCATTAAGCAATGTAATCAAAACTTGTTCAAATTACGAATTTTGGCGGATCGTGAGCAACTGCACGCATTTCGGTCCGTGATTTTAGTCACGTAAGCTGCCCGAACCCTAACCAAAGCGTCATTCTAAAATACACCTAAAGCTTAACAAATAAAGTTGTTTCCAATGACGTTGGCTAGTCTGTTTTTGTCCTTTAATCTTGTTAAGAAGGGGACAATTTTTCTGTTAGAAGTTAGGTGAATGATAGTCTACTAAAGTGGTTTTCTATTGTTGTGCATGTTTTGTTAAGGTTATGGACTCCCAGATTCGCACTTAGTTGGTTTGGACTGACACTAGACTGTGTTTTGTCTCAAATATCTCAAGTGGTTTGGAGTTTGGACTCCTAAATTCTTAGCATTTTGTATAAATGGTGAAGTATAGATCTACCGTATTAGGCCTATTTAAGGTTATGATTTTGTCTGACAGTGCATATAATATGTATAAATAATTGTATACATAGTTTGTACCTATAACAATTTATGACAAATGCGTTTTATATTTAGTTTTTATGGTTAACTTTTGGATAGGCTAAAAACTCAGGGTTAGGGCCCATTTAGACGGTACGAGAACTCGCATACGAGTTTTGTTACATTGCGTTATTTGATGGCTGTGCAAAATTTTATGTAACCTCAACAGCCCGCAATGTAACTAAAATCGCATGCGAGTTCGGACGCCGTCTAAATCAGGCCTTAGGGTACAAAAAAACTGTGACCTTACAGTTCAACTTTTTTTGTATTTTTTATTTTGTTACTTGGGAAATAGTATGAAAGACGTAAACATTAAAAGCAATTACCCATCGGCTACTTTTAACTACAACAATGTCGTAAACTATAATAGCCTATGATTACATAGTTATCTACAAATAGACATGTATCACATGTGGCTCATAAAGTTTTACGCCAAATATAGCTAAGCCTTGCCCCACTTACACGAATAAGTCGGACATTATAGGGCAAACGTTTCCGACTTTATGACACGGCCTTAAGTGCTATTCTAACTTCGAAGATTAAAAGTACAGGTGTGTTCACAAAATGGACGCTTCTTTGTGTATGAAAGTCTACACCCTAAGGCAAGATTCAAAAGCGTGCACAAAGATAGAACCTAACCACGAAATTAAAATTTTAATATAACTCCCGACATAGTGGACATGATATTCATGAAACATGGCTAAGAACATTCAGGAGACTAACTCAGCTTTCAAACAAAAAAAAAACTGTCTCTGGCATCGGAAAATACGATGCCACAGACAGATACACACACAGATAGACAGACAAACAGACAGACACGTCAAACTGTGACTGGCGTCTTGCAACAACATGCTGAGTCAAAGCCTTTTCCCTACTGCACACATTGCTGGACACACAAGTGTAATTTTCTGTTTTGTGTGTATATAATTTTTCTTCGAATGTTTTTGTGTATTTGTTTTTACTATCTGTTTCTTTCTTTTTTAATTTCACCATTTTGTCCTGTGTATGTGTGCTGTACTGAATAAATGTCTTTTTCTTTCTTCTTTCTTTCTTTCAAACTTATAACGCCCCGTCGTTTTTACGTCGGGGGTTAAAAATAGATAGTTAATGAAAAAATTACAATTACCAAAAAGGTTAGTGCTGCAAGTTGGTAGTAACTACCCAGTCAAATTCTACCTACAATTATTATTGAGATTTTCCAATTTCATTATAGACGAATCAATTAAATTGTTGCAACGCTTTCACAGCTGGAAGGAAGATGCTCTTAATTTTTTTTTTAATCCCGGTAAGGGCATTATTTGTGTGATGAGCACAGATATTTGTTCCTAAGTCATGGATGTTTTCTATTTGTATATTATGTATATCGTTGTCTGAGTATCTGCAACACAAGCCATCTTGAGCTTACCATGGGGCTCAGTTAATCTGTGTAAAATGTCCCATAATATTTATTTATTTAAATACCTTAACCTGTTGAATAATCTTGGACGCCATAGGTACGTCTTTTTAAGTTGTTTTAATGACAATTTTATAAATGCTAAAATAAGTCGGAATATTGAACAGAATTCCGTGCGTATCGTGTGACCTATCTTATAGTTAAATGTTTAATCACTATGGAATGAACGCTATAATTAGAGTGCTGGAACTGGGTCAATTCAGGTCAGATATTGATGGAATAAACAATTAGACAATACTGTACGTTTATTAATATTTAATGGTTATTCGTCACCTGTTCTATCTCTGTTACGATACCTTCATCTTTAAATCGCTTTCTCTCATCTTTAGAGGCGCCACCGTCTATGTAAACCGCTTTGCTTGTGGCAACTATTTTGACACTTCTTTATAAGAAAAGTAAGTGTTGGTATGATAAAAAAAACAGTTCCATTTCTACTTTTTTGCCAAGCTGTGCCTTCATGTTGAAAGCCTTCTTTGCCATCACTATCCATCCTCTTCTTTACTTTCTTTCACGTTTAGATTCTGTTTTGATTCATTAATATGTGTATCTGATGGAACAAAACGTAAATATTTATAGTAGAGTTAAGATAAAAAAATCAGAACACAAGCCCTCTAATATTTCACTTTCACTTGTGACCTCAATGTAGGTGACAATGATAACAAACGTATTTGCACACCTAAAATTGCAAACTTGTTTATTTCAAAGGGGATTATATAAAAACTGGAATGCTCCACGACTTTGTAATATAACACCTAAGTTCACGTGCCATTGGTCGTTTTTTATAGAAATATCCTAAAAAAACCGTTTTTTAAAGTCTCGTGTATCGGATTGCCGCGCCTTTTAGACCGCAGGCGTCTGCTTATAAAAAGTTGTTTTTAATGCAAATGTCACATTCATGCATAAATATTTTTTCTGTTTTTATTCTTGATATGGAATTTGTGAATGTTTTTTTTTTCTATTTTAGACAATATAGTGGTAGCGCTTTTTAACGAGAGATCGATTTTCTATCACAAACATCATATTCTACGAGTTATATGTCACGTTTTGCGAATAAGATTAATTTCATTTCAATTGATTGTTTTTTATAAGAATCTTGGAGTAAACATATAAACGTTTCTTGCTCATGTATTGGTAACATATTGGTAAGCAAATTAATATAGGTGAATACTGCTGGTAATACTCAATTTCTCGATATACCAGATCTATCAGAACAGGTACTTAACACATTATTTGCTACATATGTTTTGCGTCACAACTACTCAAACGGACACTAATCGCGAATGCCCCTCAAGTATGACGTCACGAATGACATTTCATGCTAGATGCTATTCTGTCCCTAACCTGTATCTATTTCTGTCCGACCTTCCTCAATTAGAAGTAAATGCCACCAGTGTAAGCAAATGTTGCGAGACGAGAGTTCACTGTTCGCTGTGACTTACATTCTTCCAAATGTACTATAATTTGGAAGACTTGGCAGTTTTACATATTAGATAAGACTGATTCCTTCCTCATTTGATTGACTCCTCAACATAGAGTAAAGAATCATGGTTCCAAGGAACTCTCTCTTTATCGTTTCACACCTCTCACGACACGAGGAATCGTGGACACTGTTTTATCGCCTGTATTCGTCATGTCATCAAGAACTACGCTAAGCTTTCTTTCCTCCATTCTGATCTGATGCCTGATAATTATGGTTCTGCCCATCCACTGCGATTTTGACTTATTCGTACAATCTTCCTTAGATGCGTGCTTTCCAATTGGCATTGCCATTGACTAGGAAACAAAAAAAAATAGTTTTAAACTAGACGTGCCCGCGCGGCTTCGCTCGCGCAAGTGATCGATATCCTGACACTTTCACTGTCCTTGCACCCAATGTGGAATCCCGATTAGCCTCAATTTCAATTAGGGAATGCAATCGGTAAATAGTTTGTATGAAAATAACTTGTTATTCACCGGCTTCTCGGTAATTCCCATACAATTATTTACCTGTTTACATGCCCTAATTTCGATGCCATATCACCCATAACAGTAGGGTACACTTTTCAGTTAAGAACCGTGAACGTGATTAAATATCGACTAATTATATACTTTAATTATCATTGCCTTCAGCATTCAATCCTGTCAGGGCTCAAAACTGTAATACCTTATTTGTTTAGTTATAGTTATAGGCCTATTGATTCCGCTTATGATCGAAATAATCTGTATGACCCAGACCAATAGTTGTGGAACCAGTAGGACTATGACTTAACATTTATGAATTAAGTATACAGATACAGAAATTATCATAATTGACAGTCTTAACAATTAACCATGTATAAATATTTTACTTTGGGAGTAAATATTCGTTCGATCTTTTCAATTAAAAAAATATTTGAGTACTAAATACCTCAAACACTTCTTTGGAAGTAAATTCGCTCTTTAATAAAACAATTATGTACATACTAAATATCTCAGTGTAAATCACATTTTTGGCAAACACTACTTTGGAAATAAAGTTAAAAAGTACAAAACCTTTAGCATTATCATTAAGGTCAGCCACAACTACATCCGGCTGTTGTTTCTGGTCCTCTGTAATCACAGTATCCTGCTGTTCTTTCAGATCTGCATCGACTGCATCCTGCTGTTCCTTTAGGCCCTCTGTAAATGTTCAAACATTTATTAAGAACACACACACACAACAGGGGGGCAAAAGTTTGGCAAATTTCATTGTGTTTTTAATAATTGTAGGTTAATAATTCTAAAGCTGTTAGAGGAAAAACAATAATAAATATATGTTGCAAATCCAAGGCTTTTAAATAGTTTATAGGCTTTTATATATTTTAAAACAAATGTATAACTGGGAACTATTGCTGTCTTTTTTTATAATAAATGAAGACCAAAAACTTCCTTCCTATAGTTGCTGTCTGCAGGCCATTAATTTAAACAACAGTAAAAATATTTACCACAAGTTCTATGTTGCAGAGCGAGAACTCTTCAATAAATGAGGTTTCAGATAGGAATGAACAGTCCTCTTCCTTTGGTAAACTCTGTTGCTTCCTCATAGCTAAGGCCGACAGTTGTTTCGCTTTTTCTATTTTATTTTTTCGCTTAAGCCCATTTGCTGTCTCAAGCCCGCATGTTTCACAATTCATGAAACCATCTGTAAAACAGTTTTAATATTATTTATCGCAATGAATGCCTACTAAATAAACCTAATAAGTATAAAACTAACCTACAAATGATAAGTTATTTATCTACTTACAATTCTAGGCATCGTCAAACAAAAATTGGTTCCACAGCTGACACTTGACAGTAACGACACGACAGAACAAAAAATAAGCCTACGTTTTATTTCCCGTCACTTCGAACAAAATAACACCGATAATACTACAGGTGTACCAACATAACAAACTCACAAAACATAATAAACTTTCATCAATCTTTTCGAACGTACTCGCGAAACGAAAGGCCGAGTAAGTGCCGATTGGACCCCGAACATAGCCGAAGTTTTGAAATAGTAAATTTTATGAAATTTTCGTTAGCTAATTGTAAAAAAAATACGCAGCGTAAGCGGCAGTTTTCATATACATTTTCTATTCCTATATTTAGACAATAGATTCAAATAGTTTTCTATTACGATACTTGCGTTGTATCCGAGAAACGTGGTCCAAAAGTTCTTAAAATTTGTAAGGCGCCATCTCGTTTCTTCTCTAGTTTTTTATCCCTTTCTGGTTTTTCGTTTTTATATAAGTAGATGATTTACGGCTAGTTTCATTAGACTTATACTGACCGGACAATCGTTCACCGGAAAGACCCAACTATAGTACGAATTTGATATCAACGTACTGACATTGAGGGCAAAATACTCAATTTAATTTGAGTAAACATGACCCGAGGTGATAACAGTATCATTTGAACATTTAACAGCACTTCACTTTAGATTTTTTTTTTTTTTATACTACGTCGGTGGCAAACAAGTATACGGCCCGCCTGATGTAAAGCGGTCACCGTAACCTATGGACGCCTGCAACTCAAACAGTGTCACATGCGCGTTGCCACCCCATTAGAAACTTGTACATTCCCTTTTGCTGTGTTAAGTACACAGTAAAAAGGAGTGTACAAGTTCCAAGGAGGGTTCGGGTTGCCGACGACTCAAAGGACAATAAACGGAACAAGTTAGTTCCGTAAGTCCTCCTGTCATCAGCACACCGCACCCTCGTTGAGCTCTGGCAGCCTTACTCACCGACAGGAACACAACACTATGAGTAGGGTCACTATGGGTAGGGTTTGAGATATATCGGGTCAAAGTTTGGATATACAATACAATACAAATACTCTTTATTGCACACCTCAATACACGAAACAACATAGCAAAAGATATAAAGCAAAAGTGGTATTTTCCGTCAGCCTAATTATAAATGGAAAGAACCAATAACGCAGATCAAGTTATTTCTGTAGAAATAAGATATTTTTGGTCGAATTTAGACGGAATAACACTTATGTTATGTATGAAGATCACGTAAATTTGAAGCCAATTCGATTACAATAACAGCTTATGAGTTTTGGCCTGAATTTGATGTGAATGATAGTGAAACTGAATTCTTTTAATATTTAGCGCGTACACACTCATTATCATCATATATCCACGTCTGTGTATTCAAAACGAGCGGGTAACGTAAGCAGAGCACATGAAACTGCTCAAGTTCCAGAGCCACACTTAACAATTAACGGATTGAAAGGAATCGAAAATTTGATATTGTCGTGATAGGTCTTGCTAGCCCATCTCCCATGCCCGTTAAACCCAAATCTCACAGTCGCCTTCTATTGTACTACGCCATACCCACGGGAGGAAACCATACGGTCCCCGTGTACAAACAAAAACTACTTGTAACAGTTGTAACAAACGAACTCAGACTTTTCAGTTATTTTCCGTTAAAACAATCCTGGCGCCGTAGCCGAATGGCATTTCTGCGACGCGAAACGAAAACGAAACGCCGTGAAAGTTAGTCTGTCTCTGTCGCGCCAGTACGCAAGAGCGATAGAGATAGATATCTATTTATACGAGCGTTTCTTTCGTGAGCGTTTCGTAAGCGTTTGTGCCATTCGGCTAAGCTCCCTGGTGATAAAAATATTCATTGACTCAGTCTTAGCCAATGTGTTTGATGCAGTTCGTTATTTTTGGCAAAATGCAATATTTGCGTAGACGCCAAATATTTGATCTAAACAATGATATTTATCACGAAGACTGTTATTGTTTGAGTAACATCTAATGTGCAAATATACCACTTGAATTTGTATTAGGTAAATATTGCGCTTATATGTTTACTCAGTGTTTGTCCTTTCTGGTAAAGTTGGCCTATCAATATTTGTTTATGGATTGTTCAATCAGTATTTTTTTATAAAGAATACAGCAACGCTCTAAAGATTTATGATGATGTGGAGTTGCTGAATATTTTGGTTTCTAATCCTGAATTATTTCACGCCTGTATCCCATAAAGGGGTAGGCAGAGCACATAAACTACTAAAGCTTCAGGGCCACTCTTGGCAAATAAGGGGTTAAAAGAAAACGAAACTATGGCATTGAATTGTTACACCACAATTAATTTATGTCTTTGAAATTTTAACTTTTTGTTAAAATTATGTTTTTAATGGTTTATTTTTGACGGGAAACAAATCTTTTCAAAATATCTTATTTGTCATCATAGTAGTGTCAAATATGAGTTTTGAATGAGTCATGGTTATTTTCATTAGACTTATATTGACCGGGATATAGACCGTGATTTCCTTTTTGATTTTTGTCAAAAAGGTAATCACGGTCTATATCCAATGGGTCGGTATACGGTAAATGTAAGTCTAGTGTCAAATAAGGTCAAGAAAAAATATAAAATTGGTACTGTTTATGTTTATAAACAGTTTATTCCTATCTGATACTATTTGGTATCTGATAAACGTATAATTTATTTATCATCAACCTTAGCTGCATAGGTATTGAATAATATCATTTACACAGTATTGCAGTACATACCCCCGTTTAAATATATATGCGTTTATCAACAAGGTTGTCTGGCAAATAATCCCATAAACAGTATTCAAGGTTTTCAACCATTATCGGTTTAGGTTTGAAGTATGTTAGTGATTTCCTAAACTTAGGTATACATATAGTACTTCATTCAAATTAACAACTAACTAACAAATATTTAAAGTCACATACAGGTCGAACGCGATTTATTAACATTATTTTTACCTTTTTTCCCAATGTTGGGAACGTTCGGCCGAAACGTTGGGAAAAAAGGTAAAAATAATGTTAATTAATCGCGTTCGACCTGTATGTGACTTTAAATATGTGTACAAAGCGCGAGAACTTAAAGTGTTATATCACTAACAAATGTTTTATAGCCTAGCTTATTAAGGAGTTTGTGTCAGAATAGTCGCGAAACCAACAGAGTTCATACTTATCTGTTGTTGTATCATAGTCATAGAACTGATGGAGAGACACAGTGTTTCGTTGGTATCGTAGAGATTGGCATCGTGGTTAGGCCGGCAGGCGTCCTTATAAGATTATACGTGATAAGATGGCTATAATTTAATCCCCACGTTTAAGTTTTTAAGCTACCAGTCAATAAGAAATCTTCACCTTGAGATAGTAAATCTTATCTAGATTAACGTGACCTACGTTATAACTTATAGATTTTCTTGGGATCGACGGATCGACTATCAAAATAGTTCAAGAAACCTTGTTCGATCTCCGCACCATACCACTCATTACACTGTGGACTTCTCCCAAAACAGTCACACTTTTTAAACTATCTACGATATGAAGGCAATTCCAATAACTGCAGATAATGATTTTCGGCAGTCAATGTACTTTTATAATGTACTAGTCGAAATTGCCGCGTTCTATTGGAATTATCATTTAGAACCCCTTAACCCATATTGATTATTAATAAATAAAAGGACAATGGCTAATATTAATATACATCAATTCGTGTATAAAGATTTATTTTATAGTGTTATTAATCTAGAAAAGAAAAATTGTGAGCTGAGTTTTTTGTACGAAGCAGTCGTTGCTCTTTCCATTTCGTTTTTTTTTTGTTAAAAGTTGTGTGACAATTTTAAATATAGTACAAGTTTTGTCAGAGAACAGTTTGAAGGCAATATAATATTGTTTCAACCTGGAGATTTTCGACCAACGAACCGGTCTCTCGAATATTTTACCAAAATGCCATTTTGTGACCAAACTCGGATTTCCGCCGTTCGCAACCTCCAACGCTTCCTAGGATATATTCGATTCTGCAGAATCGGATAGCCTTAAACGGAATCCATTTAATTATCATAAAGTCCGAAATGCTTTCGTTACATAAATTATGCTAAAAATAATAAATGGAATGCAACTGTTTTTAATGACAAAATTTCGTTCTACGCTTGGTAGAAATATCTAAATCCTTTCTCTCCAACCTAAAACAAATCACAGGAAATTCACTATCTTGTCAAAATAAGACGTTATTTTTTATACCCATTGCTTTTTAACTGTTTCCGTAATTCAGACGGTCCCAGTGTCACTACTACAACCGGAGTTACCGGAGTATATAACTAAATTATGACCAAAGTAAACTTTACTTCCAAACTTGCATACTTATCTTACTTAGCTGCTAAAAACATAGTCAAATGCTCTGAGCTGAGTGGTCAGCTAAAAATCTGAAATAATAGCATAATCCAAAAGGCTCAGCTGAAACACATTCAAGAAGATGATGGACAGTTGCAGTTGAAAACACTGATATTTTTGTTGATACATAGACAGGAATAAATATTGATATGATTTGCGATATGGTGCAACTTATCCAGAGTGCAATCCTGTTACCTAAGTATATGTATGTACTTACTTGTAATTTGTGTCTTTCCAGTTGTAGAATATTACGATAAGATTAATTCCTAATACTTACGTGAAAAACAACAAATCTAAAGAATGTTTATATCCCTTATCATACCTAGCTCTTGATAAAGTTTATCTGATAAGATAATACTGACACACGGCAAAAATGTACTTGGGAATTGACATGATTGCATCCGTATCCGTATCAATGGAGAGTTAATTCAATAAATATTTTGGACAGTTTCTTTAAAGAATAATTTTAAAAGTTAGAAGAAGGATAGAAAGCTAAAAATAAGGTGCGGTTAAAATTTTTGAAAACTACCATTGGGCATTTTACAAAAAAAAAAACAAAACTCACGTGAATTATGAAGGTATGGTCGAAAATTATTTTATAATACTCTATGCATCTCATCCGTTGTAGGTACCCTATCAATTTCATTTAAGCATACTCCCTAAATCTATTTACTAACATCATTAGAACAACGTTTAACGGATACCTTGAACTATTAACTACATTGACGCTTAAATAGCTTTGATTTTTTATATCCAAAACGAGACAAAAGATATTGACGTTTAAAAGCAATCTAATATGATCGTTGATCTGTACTACTCGTATAGCGCATAAATTAGGAAAGGATGATCAAATAATTAATGGAAATGACCTTGTAAATGCTTTTTGTATGCCTTTGTAAGTATCTGTCGATTTCCATAAAGTGTCTTAGCTTATTCCTTAAACTACGTTTCCTTTATAAAATCTACCAACATTTTCTGCAACATGATTCTTAAATCGTCGCCTAAAAGTCTATTCTACCATACTCACACGCCTATTTCGTGTTTCCTACAAACGTTTTATTTCCACAGAACCTGCATGATGTTGCCCTTGTGCCTACCTGGGGATTTTGTTATCCGTTAATATTTGCATTTTCCTTGAATAGAATGAGATTATGGGAAAATGTGCGAATGGCCATCGATTTGATATCATTTAGGTATTTTACCTATGTTGGTAGTAGGTATACAGGTACTGTGAGCTACATTGAGGTTTCGGAACACTTTAGAGAAGGTATCTATCTAACATATTTGTAAACAGGCGGGTTAAATATAAGCTCCAAAGTTGTGTATCTAAACTTCGTGGAATTTGAATTTGAACAGATATTTCTGAGGCATAAGACGACGAGTTAAAATTAAGACAAAACAAACTTTAAGACAATTACAAAGACAACATAATGGTATTATTGTTCTCAGAGTATCAAAATTGATCTAAATATCAGATTTTTTGTTAAAATTCATCATGTAGGTTGGCGAAACAGCAAAGTTTGTCTAAAATACTAGAATTTAACTTACCTATTGTAACTTATCAAACTCGAATTGACTCAATAGTCACCAGAGACTCAGAAATTAGTCATACCTATTTATAATTTAGCACAGGTAAACTCTGTAGCTATGCCAAGAAGTGCGCATCGAACAATACTGCTTAGACCAAAGATATGTGACGCCAGCAGTGTCCTCTTCTAGATCATAAAACTGGTTATCAGTACCTTTTATTTTGTGTACTTGACAATCTCTGCCGTCATACAGGCGGTACATCACATGCATTACCATCTGCCGTTCGAACTTCTTGACCTCGACATGTTACCAATGCACATTTTATTGGTACTTCTATCTTTATACCCGTACAGGGGTCAATCTCGACCGTCACTAACACACTCGCGTATTGTTGTGTAAGAGTTTGTTTATGTTGTCACACCCACGACTGATAAGCGTTTCCGCTCAGCGATGTGACTCTTCAATGTCGTACTGCATTTGTCCAATTGACGTACAGTACTTATTTCATCCTGTTTTCTTCACTAACAATTACTATTTTGAACTCACTACTCTTAAGTATTTTGGCTGGTACAGAAATCATTTAATAATTTTCGACCTTTTTTTATCCGACCTATGACTATTCAGCATGATGATTTTACTAGCTTTACATAATTTTGCTAATCATCCCCACTTTTTAATACATTGCAGACCAAGAATGAGCTGGTTTGTTGGGTTCTTCCCAGAACGAACGTGCAGAATCTAGGTTTCTTCTAGAAACAGTTATTTAGGGTACTCGAGTCGGCAATGCTCAAGTAGCTCCTGTTATGTTACTTATTTCCAGAGGGGCGATGACTGCTTCCCATCAAGCTGCGTGTGCGCTCTTTTGCTAACTATCACATACAAATATATATAGCCGTAAAAAAATCTGACATTTATTTCTAGAACCGTAAGAGCGTGTCAGATATTGGTATGCCTGAGTTTTAGGTTAAAAGTTCTGCCGAGTTTCTTATATCATATCAAATGAAATAAATGTCTCCATACCCCAGTGATAAGGGCCTGCCATGTCAGCAGCTTATCCGTACTTCAGATATCGGGTAAAACCAGTAGATAAATTGACGAATATTTCCCCACGCTCGTGTATTTACTATCGTCTGGTATGTAATCTATTTTATAATTGATGGTGTGCATAAGCCTGATTTATGCACTTTAATCGTGATCAATTGGTGATTAGGTAATCTTTTATCTATAGTAATCCGTAATTGGTAAACGAATACGACTATATGGTACAAAATCGTTCCAGTGTTATGTGGGGCTATATTTTAGTTATAACTTTTTACCACTGTCTTTTAATAACAGACAAAAAAATTAAATAATATAAATCTATAAAATGTTCTTGATGATGACCCGCGAAACACCATAGTCGGGGCAGGCCGGGGTGCAGGCAGACCAAAAAGGAGATGGCGGGACGACCTGGACCCATTCTACCCAAAATGGTGGGAGAATGCCGACAACAGGGTCGAGTGGAGAAAGCGAGGGGAGTCCTTTGCCCAGCAGTGGGGCACAAAAGAGGCCAAAAAAAAATGTTCTTAGCTCTTGAGTCCATAAGTATCACATTTATGAGTTCAAAACCCTTTTTAACCTTGGGTCCAATTCAAGCAGTGGCCAAATGAAATATTGTATGTACCAATGTAAATTAAATTAGGTTAGTATTTTAAAAAACCTAATATATTACCATTTTAGGGTACCCCATTAATTTTAATATGTACTTTGCATAAAACAGAACTGTTAAGTAAACACTTTACGAGTACAGTAACTCTTTAAGTTTTTTGAATTGATGTACTTGAATTTTTATCATATTTAGTTACTAAATCCAAGTGTGTAACTTATTTTAATGAACATAAACATTTTAAAAATATAAATACAAAATATATTTCGGAATTCGCTTGACAATTATTTAACGAATATCTATTCGTTATAATTCACAACATGGTCCTCCCAACCGGATCTGAAATGGATTTCCATACAATATTAAGATTCGCGGGACACGGTCACGCCTTGGCAGTTTTTACGAGCTAGAGTTGTTAGCATTACGAGTAGTTACGGTTTTCTGGAACATAGGGTGGGTGGCAAATTTGGGACAGCGCTCGTAATTTCCATAATTAGTTCAATGGGCTCGACTTGTTTGCTGAGAAAAATGAACTGCTGAAATTACATTCCCTAGTGTCAATGATGAGTCTCTTACAACAGCTGAAATACTCTTTCAGCTGTTGTAAAATCACGATTACGACAATCCTTTTGCAAGATGGTGTAAAAAAACTGTTGTGGAGAAGTTGTTCTAGGAGTTTGTTACTACTAGTCTAAGAGTTTATTCAGACGATCTATGGTGGCAAGGGAAGCTACAGATTGCTAAGGTTCTTTCCCTTTTCGGAGCAAGTACCGCGAAGCAGGCCTTGTCGATGAACTTGCGACTCTGCGACCATCTCAACGCTCCAGTTTCGGTAGTTGATGTTGAAGGCTGCCATTTCGCTCTTATCTCTTATCCATCTTAACGCAGGAGTTTTTAAAGTTTATTATTGAACCTATTGTGAATTGATTCAAACTCGATTTATATCCGTCCGAAGTAAGGACTAGAATAGAGTAATCAATCTACCGTACCATCGCTCATAATGAGGACTGTTAAGGAAGGGCACTCGTCGTTTCCGACAGTCCGACTTCTGTACTTCCTGGCAAATTTAATTTAATGGAATATGTTACCAGTTCTTACAAGACTTTATTTAACTTGTATTGCGTTTGTATAGGTCAAAATTTGCAAGTTAAAGACTCACTTCCCTGTTTACAAAGAAACTGAAGCATACATACCTTTGTAAAGTTGGGTGATAATGCAATATTACCCATCGATTTTATCGAGGTGGCCACAGAAACTGGGCTAAAAGGAAGTATAGTATGAATTTTCTGAGATGCACTTTTCGCTTTTGCCCTAATCTGTTAAACAAAGGCCTTTGTTTCTATTATTCGTCGCGTTTCCACAGCACGTGCCAAAGTCTCAGTGTAGTTAAAAAGCAACTATCATGATAGCAATAAGGTTCAAATCCATAAAAAGCCCTTTCGGAGATAACACGTTTTGTCATCTTCAAAAAAAGTTACCTGCACACTGCAAACTGTTTAATAAATTTAAACCTTATTGCTATCATGATAGTTGCTTTTTAACTACACTGAGACTTTGGCACGTGCTGTGGAAACGGGAGCTAACCGCGGCGAATAATAGAAACAAAGGCCTTTGTTTAACAGATTAGGGCAAAACCGAAAAGTTCATCTCAGAAAATTCATACTATAACCTATTTATTATAATTATAGCTTTGTTAGAATTAGTTGCCTGGTAAAAGAAAAGTACCTACAGTCGGCGTTAATACTCGTATAAAAGCAAAAAATGTTGAAGGCAAACTTTATTAGCATTAACATCGAAACACGAGATTCTGAAAACCCATTAGGAACATCACTCTTCTACAATTTTCATTACTTTAAAGTACGTAGGTACTTAGTAGGTAATGTATAATGTAAATTGTTTTCTTCATACTCTCGTCACAAACGCCCTTCATACATGCGTTATCCTCTGACGAGTGTAGTGTGACTATAATTAACACTATCTATTGCGCATTTCGCATCATTGCATTTTTGACCTTCGTTTTATCTGATAACGTGTCAGCTAACATTTGTCATTAGTGCAGTATAATATCAATTAAATAAAATCAGGGTTTCCCAGTAAGTGCATCAACCTACGGAATAGAGTTGCGCAGTTCTCGAGAACGTTTCTGTGTCCGTATGTATGTATCTGTTTGTATGTCCGGATGTTCTCCTCCACAAGTCTCAATTGTCAATCGATTAAATTTATGATTTAATATATATATATATATATATATATATATATATATATATATATATATATATATATATATATATATATCTAAGCATAATTATCGCGTAGGTTTTTAGCTCACAGAGCTACTAGTTTATTACTGGGAATATCCATGAACAAGAACCATTCGCCGAACGGATCACGTTGTCGGAAACGACACAAGTTTCATCAGAGATGATTGAATAATAGTATAATTGAATTATCGACAATTTTAATTCAGGGAACTTAGACTGATTTTCTAAGTTCTTGGTCTATACGGGCTACTGCTCAACATTCTTAAATTATAATTTTTGAATCACTTCAAGAATTTTCCAACCGTATTGACCAAACATTTGCCCAAAATGCACTGATATGCTTTGATGATATTGTTGTCCAACATCAGTCTAGGAAAGCCAATTCGGAAGCACGCTTTAACACTTAAATGATGCGTTATGATGCGCCCGTAGGTACTTTTCGCTTTTTGCGCGAGAGAGACCAATCGCTTAATGAGATCATTTTGAAGAAAAGTCTGTTTGAATTGGCCTCTGGCACAGGTGCGTTTCATATACGGAATACAGACTTCCGTGACTCATTTAGGGTTCTTAATTAAGTCTTAATATGTTATTGTCTTCCTTATTGATTGTTTTGTATACTATACGTCAGGTGTTTATGTCTATTCATGTTTGTTTATCCTTTCTAATAAAATATAGTTTTATACCTATATGTAGGTATGATATATCTGCACCCTATCAGTGGCTTGTCTGCTAAAATAGCTGCCAAAGACTTGTCATTGTCAATCATTAGGTACTTTACCTCATGTAATCGTTTACTTTGGCGCAAATGGCGCTATGCAAAATAATATTTTTTGCTTTCTTTAATTATTAATGTCTGTTACGATTCGCCCTTGGTTAATAAAACTAATACTTCATTTTTATGATAACAAAAGTTGCAAATTTAATGCTCTTATGTCAATATTTTTACTAATATAATAACTGAGACGATGATTTTTCTTCAGCTCAGTTAATATCTTTTCTTAATTTTATTTGAATTTAAAGAAAACTGTATATTTTATGATTGTAATTTTAGTAAATTATTTACGTTCTTCAATTACTTTAGGCGATATTGCGCTGTAACCTTTTTAAATGCAAATTCATTTTTATTCAAAATTTCAAATATATTCTCTTTTCTCAACACTCCATTTTACCTGCAGCTTCTGTATTATTTTAAGACGATACGATACAGGTCAATTCTCCATACAAACGCTCTCGACTATTTCCTCCCTGGTTTTTGAAGATAGAGCAATGATTTTTTCAACACGGATTATTATTATTTTTATCTGTTTCGGACCGTTTTGATTTTTTTGCTATTTTTATTTTAAAAGACGCTAGAGCCAATCAATAATTTCTAAAAACGCAAAAAAAAGGTGTGATACTCAAGATCGGTAACAATTAGCCAAAAAATTAAACGGTCCGACACAGATTATTTAATTATTATTCAGATTCTCAAATTTCGAGAAGTCGAGGAAACGGTCGAGAGCGGAACCTCGATTTTAAAGATTTTTTCGCAATATCTTTTAACTGAGTTGTTCTTGATGGACATTTTTTTTTCGATAAATCTAGTTGATAGATATATCTAGTTAATATTTAACAGAAATTCCCAAATTGAAAGGGGGACTCCTTTCCATTTTAGCATTTTCGCTCCCGTAGCGCCTTAATCTGCAAAATTTATTTAATGATGGGTCGGTCTCAAACCGCGACGTATACTATTAATTCATTTAATTTATATTACATCTTAATAAGAACAACCTCAACTACATAAATAACTAACTTTGAAAGTAAATTTTGAGAGCGTGCTATTACTACCTTTCCTGATCCTGCGCAGGTTTTTTTTTAAAGAGCGCAGGTTTTTTTTATAAAACCCTCTCTCATAGATTTAATCACTTCAAAATGATTGTGACTGAACTTATAAGCAACTAAATATAAAGTATAGGTCACAATTTAATTACGTCCGGCGGGCATTTTATTTTCATGTAGGTAAATAACTAAATGCGTATTTTTTCTAATATTGCATCAGTCTTGATATAACCTAACCACAAAATTAAAATTTTGAAAAACCCCCGACCGCGACCTAGTGGACCGATTTTCATGAAACATGGCTAAGAACACTCCCGACTAACACAGCTTTCAAATAAAAAAAACTAAATCGAAATCGGTTCATCCGTTCGGGAGCTACGATGCCACAGATAGACACACACACAGACAGACAAACAGACAGACAGACAGACAGACACGTCAAACTTATAACACCCCGTCGTTTTTGCGTCGGGGGTTAAAAAATGGAAAAATAAATACTAGTCATAGGTGTCGATAGCTTAAATCGATCGTATCGGATGATCGCAGTCTAGATCTGAATCATGTCCTGAAACATATATCCAGTCACAATGACTAACAATGACTACCTGTCGGAAACTTCTTCATTCAATTTTATTATTTAGTTTGTGCAATGTAATTCCTAGATTCTTTTTTGTTTTTGTTAAACTAATTTTATTGTTGTTAAGTGTGATTATTTGTGATATTTTATGTGTGTACCTAAATTGTATGATCCCAGTTGGTCGAAATAAAGTGATTTAATTTAATTTAATTTAATTGTGGCTTGTACTAAATCTAAAATCATCACCGACGACCGGTTTGGCCTAGTGGGTAGTGACCCTGCCTGCTAAGCCGCGGTCCCGGGTTCGAATCTCGGTAAGGGCATTTATTTGTGTGATGAACACCTATTCGAATCCAGGACCATAGAGAGAGGAGGCAAGGTTACTAATGACTAGGCCAGACCGGTCGTTTTATGTAATGATTTTTTAGATATGTAATTAATGTATAGTGAAGCCAATTAATGTCGATGTCAAAGATCGATTGCGCAACTTGCGATTGAAGGTTAGTTTATTTCTATGTCATATCAGTCGCGAAGTAATTATATAATGTAATGTTATGTCACTCTATGATGGGGTAACAATGGTAAATATAATCATTATAATTATCACTACAATTTTGTTAGATATTAAAAATATATTGTTGATATTTTTTACTATGTAAAATGTTTACACAGGTAGTCCATCAATCATCATATAAGTACAGAACATTCTACCGGTTGTAAAAATTCCACCGTGTATTTTATTCTTCATACAATTACATTTTCAAGAAATTGTGCAACCTCGATTGGAATTTGGAATATTCCTTATGAATAACTCCCAACTGCCAAGTTTAGAGTCTAGAAATTTCAGAATGACAAAGAATACACATACAGACAATATTGTGTTAAATTTTGACCATTAGTTTGGGTTGTATTAGACTGTTCCAATTACTAATAGGTAGTCTGCTCATAACAAATCTGGTAATGACAAATGATCACACGCATTAGATTTATTTACCTACCTTATTTTAGGTCAAGGGCGAGAAACATATGTCTCCAATCCATTATGCTCTGTTTATCAACGATTTAAGGTGCGCCATGCACTTCTCCGTTCTAAAAACATCTTAACTACCTATTATATCAATCTAATCTACACTTACAACCATACAAATTTACAAGTCAGTAACAGTTATATTCACAAATCATTTATTGCAACTCAAATATCGGCATTATTAATTTCGACATCATAAAATAAAGACCGAAAATGCACTCGTACACCCAATTTGATTAGTATACCCAGGTTGATTATTATATTAATATTAGAAATAACGTTTGCAAATATAGCACTAAAAGAAAAACAGGACAAACGTCAGGCACTTACTTACAGAAAGAATCGCGTTGCATCCACCTGGGTTCGTAAGTACCTAAAATCGCAGCATAGGGAGAAAAACCCTAGCAACATCAATCTGAACTACTTAGCCTGAACTAATTTGCTCCCATAGGAGCGTCAATAGGTGGTAAAATTTGGTGATCAGCTGAGTCTTTACTTTTATATCTTTTTGTATCTCTTCCTTTAAAGTATTCTTATCTAATGATGGGTTTTTACAGCTGGGTCTTTTTAGAGCTTCGAAATGGTGATCTCTGAGAATGATGACCGAAGCGCGATGTTACAGTTGGTTCATTACTTTCATTAGACGATATGTTTCAAACCATCGTGAATATATCCAGATAGCCATTTGGCACTGCCGCCTCTTGAAATATAGCAGATATTTAGGGAACAATGTTTACATTCTGTTTTAATGAGACTCCATCAAATGTCACGGGACTTGGACAATTGATGAGGAATTAAGACATATGTTGGAAGCTTTCCAAGTAGTTCAATGTGGATGAATCCATGTTCCATGGACAAATACGCTGCGTGTCATGAGGGATGAAAACGTTCTGTGAGACAATTTGGCACTTGATTATTGCTCTAGATCTAAACGCTCTAGAGTAAATAAAGATAAATAAATGTAGCTTTCAATGTTTAAAGACTGCTTCTTTGCAATAAGACTTTAAGTCAAAAATTTGAATGAAAAGGGCCTTACATCATTTAAGATATATTTGGAACATAAGGACCCTTCTGCATGGAAGACCGCAAATTGTCGTACTGTTAACGGACGTTGATCATTTTCGTTCCGGTGGTTTAGAATTTAGATTATAATACGAGTAGAGAGGTATGGTTTCGTGGTACAGGTCGATTCACGAAAGCTGGCACGAATGAAATGAACGAAACTTTGATTGTGTGAGTGACACCTGTATTGGTATACAGTCGTAACTAGGGCTTGCATTCCGGAATTCCGGAATCTCGAAATTCCGGAATTTCGGACAATTTTTCCGATATTACAGTTCCGGAATTGAAACATATAATCTCGAAAATTCCGGAATTGAAAAAAGATATATTTTTGGACGAAAACGTGTAATATCAGCCTGGTTATTTTACAAAACTACCACCGCGTCTATAAAAGATATGTAAATTTATAAGTTAGACACTGCTCGGATTCAGGTAGTGCCTATTTTATGACCAAAGGGTTGCATCCAGGGCTAGTTAGAGCGAGATAGTGTAATTTAACCCGCTAATATTATACCCTTGTCACTTTCTGGTTTTGCTCTCAATTGTTTTAGCTAATAAGTGAAATATATAATCAGTTTAAATTAAATATTTGCTGTAGAAAGTTGTGTTTTGTGATAATTTAAAATTACTAGACGGGAGTTGAGTGTTATGCTCGAATATTGAAGGACAATTAAATATAAATAAATAACATTAGGTACATTATTATTTTATTAGCGTTATTTATGCTCAATTTAATTAGATCGAACTTAAATTTCAGTAATAATCTAAATTTTACTTCTTTTCTCATAGCACTGAATATTTTAGGCATAAAGTCTGTTCAGACGCAAATCGTAGTATTTGGTATTACATTCATTCACAAGCATAACGTCGTAGTTACTTTATACACTTTTCACAAAGACGTGTCCATATTTTACTAAACTCTATCTAAGTCTATTACCCCTTACCACAAAATCAAAAGATTTGAGAAGCAAATGTATGGAAAATGATGAATATGAAAAGAATGATTTATTTTTTTACAAAAAAATAAGGTGTACATATGTATACATAGGTATACCTAGGAATAAATCATAAAATCTGTCTTTTTGGGCTAGCTTGGACATCTTTTGTCCCTACTCGAGTCTGATAAAGGTAATTCAATATTTCTTTTATTACAGTTATGTGAACAAGACGTTATGCCATTCTTGTAAATTATTACTTTTATATTATTTCGATGGTCAATGGATAAAAAAATAACTTTAACGTTGACCACTACCAGAAAACTGGCACTAAAACGTCGTTTGTATCGTTAACTGTAGTTCGAAATAACTTGCAAGACCGATTTTGACACAAAATGGGCTTTCCTGTAAAATTACTAAAATGAAAATTTCAGTGTTATATGCCTTTCAGGTGCGGAGTTATTGTCTTAAACGTCGATTAATAATAAATTTCAATTTAAAATTGTATTATTTCATCAAAAACCCACCAGAAAACCAAACAAAAAAAAATTGTTCAATTCCGGAACTAGTTCCGGAATTCCGGAATTGAAGTCCAATCTCGAAAACCAGTTCCGGAATTGAAAATCGTCCGATATTGCAAGCCCTAGTCGTAACTGTCAAGAGCCACCATTTTATTGGTTAATCTGTCACACGAATGCATATTTTCATTCAAACATTCGTTCCATTCGTGCCAGCTCTTGTGAATTGAGCTATAGAGGTTGGTAATCTTTCTTACACTCTGAACTTGAGATACGAATCTTAATTTAAGCACACAAAGTACAGGTTACTTTCCATTTCCCTTATTGTAGTACTAACATAGATAGATAAAATAATCTGGTTGGTAGAACAATGATGTTTTTTTTTTGTTTATAGATATTTCATATGACTCAATAATCCTATTTTTATTTCCAGGTAAGTTCCATTCAATAAATGCGAGCACTAGTGGAGCAGTTGCCAACATTGATGTGAGTAATACAAATTCAATCGAATTGGCCAAGTTCGCTTGGTATTCGAATCATTTCTGCGAATCGATTTCATCGAAATCCAATTTCAATCCACGTACTTTGCTATTTTTGCAATCATTTACGGTTATGGCGCTATTTATTGGGGAAACTTCTGTTTATTTATGTGGAAGATTTTGTGTGCAGCTGACTGCTGTCTTATCTTTCTGGAATTGACTTTTATTAATAAAGCAATAATTATAATTACAATGCACCATACCGGTTTAATTACTAGTTTAATAGGACATAAATATCATAAATATCAGTAAAGGAAATGATTCAAAACCTACAACAAGGAAGTAAAGAAAGGATTCTAATACAGCGATAGGGTTTTAATCTAGTTTGTGTACGGCTTAGTGCGTTTTCACATTATCCGATCCGATATCGGATGTCGGACCGATATCCCATACATTACTGGCGCCATCTTGAATTAAGTCGATGTTGTGCTAATCTTTTCATTCTCGTGGATTTTGTACTTAGGGGAATTTACGTAGTAATTTATTTGCTATAAGAGCATCTACGGTCTAGCATTGCCCAGTCAGGATGACTACGACAATGTACTGAATGTCAACTTAAGGAATTTTCCATAAACCCGAATCCATTTGGTACAGTTTAGTATCTAATTTAAAAGGTCATATTTGGATTCAAAATATTTACACCTTTTCTCATCACCGGTATTAGTTTAGTATGCAGTTGATTGTTTAAGCTTGGCTCTAAATTATTTAAAATGTAGTTTTGAGTTATAAATATCTTGTAACTTAAGCCTTTCAAGAACTACAGTTAGACCGTTGGAGCTGTTATCAGACAGTCAATAAATTCTATTTATATTGACGGGTCAAACGCTCGCGATAACATTTGACATCATAACAATTTATGAGTTTACAAGCTACAAGTATCAAGTGTTTGTAGTTCGTTTTGTTATTTTGTTTGGCACAATTTTTGTGCAGTCGCGTTCACAAACACCTTTACAAACCAACATTCCAAATATATGTATACACGACCTTATTGTCATTTATCATGACTTCTAAGATGTTTGTGAACTCGACGTACAAAAAATACAATATTTTAGATATTGCAGCTTCGTTCGTACAAAGCTATATGATTGGCAAAGTATCCTAATATAATGCTACCTGTGTATGTATCTTATGTATCCATGACAGGAACTGTATCTACTCCTCTCACGAATAAATGTTAATGACATTTCGGATTTGCATTCCTGGGGGCTGATTTTTGAATCGCGGCCATTCGATTTCGTGAAATTCTTTCAATGTCTCCACTACTAGCGATATAAATTCTATTAACAGAGTCGAAAACGAGTGCTCATTACACTAGTTTTAAAATTACTAGCCGTCCTTCTTCAAAAATAGCATTACGTTGTTTTCAACAGACTTTCGAACGGCGAATACGTTCGAAATTAAAAAATCGATCCCCAGGCCGAATGGCATTTTTGCGACGCGAAACGAAAACGAAACGCCGCAAAAAGTAGTCTGGCTCTGTCGCGCCAATACGCAAGAGCGATAGATAGCTACGAAAGAGATATTTTCGTGAGCGTTTGTGCATTCGGTTACGCACACAAGTCCATCATTGGCTTAGCAGACAGGATCTTTATCTATCTAGTATCTACTTTAGGTACTAGGCGTAGGCGGTCAAAACCTATTGACTGTTGTCCTCTCTTATCTTCAATACACATTCTCTGTAATGTCTATCTACATAGTAACACGTTTCCTGCAACAGTGTGACAATCTCAAAGTTATTGATCGTAAAATTTTCAAATTATAGTTTGAAAGACCATTTTCAACGTGACCGTTCTTGTGTTAGGACGAACGTGCGCTCAAGGTCCTAACTTCACGTGATAAGCAGATGTTAGATAAAGTTTTCTGAAGCCCATTTTCTTATTAGGTTTAGACTTGGGGTAAAATGTCTCAGATGTGTCCCTACTGTCCCTTAGTCTACTCGTTTCTCTAAAATTCTTCTTTGGTCCAAATGGAATACAGTGGGGCCTGACAGATAATTACGAGAAACGAGCGAATTATTTGGTTCGACCATTTATTTAAATAATAAGGGCCGGTTATATCAATCCATCTGTCACCGCTAAAGCGTTCGTTAAAATTTATTGTATCGGAAGTTCCATAGACGTCTGCTACGTGACGATGATGTGTCTGTCAAATGTGGTTGATGCAATTTAACTGGCCCTAAGTATGTAAAATATCCTGGCCTGTGCCAAAAGATCGGAAAACCTAAGGTGATGTTAAGTCTGGTGAGTAGCTAGTAGCTACTATAGGTGGTAGACAACAATGACTATAATTATACTATGTGTAAATTAAATACGATAAATGTAAATGTTATTAGAAAATCTTACAAAAATCTTATAGGTAACTTTACAGAACTAAATGTTTAAAAGCAATTGAATAGATGTAAATTCGCCAAAGAGTGGAATGCCCTGCCTGAGTCTGTGTTTCCGCATGAGTACAATCCAGGTATCTTTAAAGCAAGAGTAAATAGGTATCTCATAAGACAGCGTGCTACACTTTAGACCGCATCATCACGTACCATCAGGTGTGATCGTGTTCAAACGTCTACCCATTCAAACGTCTACCTATTCAAACTTGAAAAAAAAAAAGATAGCTATAAAACTTTATGAACGATATGAAATAACATTAAGATAAAACTGACTGCGTCTACGATATTGGACACTTCGACAACCTCCAATCAGCCTACTCGTGTAATACTCACTTTCTAATTTATTTATACAGCACCGGCGAGAATGCCATACCTTATCCACAAGGGTGATATTAATTACCGGTTATATGAGAGTGAGTAACATTCATCGACTTTGAACAGTCGAGACCTAATGCAAACTTAAGACTGTCAACCAAATCTTGGTACTAAAAAAAAACCATTCAGTCGAATTGAGAACCTCCTCCTTTTTTGAAGTATGTTAAAAAAGGCGGCAAATTTGAAAAATGTATGGCTATCCTCCTAATAAAACGCCGACGTTGGCGGAACTATTGACGAACCATGACACTTACAAATTGGTTGAAAATCTAAGGGGGAAGTTTTAATTCCCAAAGAAAATTTGATTCGCACAATTTTTTGTGCAAAATTTGTTTGACAGTCTATAAGTTCACCGAGAGATGTAGTTGACGAGTGTATACGGGTACTAAAACGAGTAGATACCTTTTCTGCTACAGATAAAACATAACGCGCGTACCTTCCGCGCACTGCACATGGGTCACGTTAAATAACCATGTTATATTACGCTCCTTAAAAAAAAAACACTTTCTGGTAACACACTGTTTACTTAGGTATATGCCCTTTTATTCTTAGTTTGTATCAACTAAGTAACTTTGTTTACTGCAATAAGTTATCAGCCTACCTACACTCAAAATGTTTGCCGTGATAACCTAATGGAAAATATTCCACGCTTGTTTTTCTGTGAAATTCCACTTTCTTCGCAAACATCGGAGTTGGGTTTGCTGATGTATTCAGATCGGAGGCAGGTTGAGGCAACAAACAGGACGGACCGCGTCCCACTTCTGTCTTATTAATTCAGTTATCGCTAGTGCAGTATCGGATATTGATATAGTCACTTCAATTCAATGTACATATTACTCGTACTTACTGAGAGCCAAAGTGGCTCAACTGGGTTTAAAATGTTTAGATGGTGTGGATGTTTCATAGTTCTTTTTTTTAAATGTAGGTAGGCTTTTTTAACTGATCGGCGATTGACCCTGGTCACACCTGATGGAAAGTGAAAATAAAGTCTAAGATAGAGCTCACTGGTTCAGTAATAGCCTATTCACTCTTGTTTTAAGTAAATCCTATAGAAATAGATACGCTTTTAGGACAGTGTGAACTTGGGTCACAGATTCCTGCAAAATTACAACAAAATTAATTCTCTGAATGCATTTTAACTGAAAAACGTATTCGTTGCCTATAAATATAATAATGCCTATTGCATTATAAATACTACAGTACCTATTTATATTCTGACCAACTAGCATGAAAACTTATTTGACTTCATAAAACGCGTTTATAGAAAACCTTTCTTTTATCAGTATCATTACTTACATTGCAATGAAATCTAAAAAAATCTTTAAATGAAAAGCTATGCTTTATAATTCTATGTATACATGTAAAAAATTAAAACTACTTATATTTCTGAATAATTTATATTAATCACAATTAAGCGGTGTTGTTCAATACCTAATACGTCTCATATACTAAAATCATGAAAATGTTACCTCTGTCACTTCAGTCAGGTAAGCTCCTTCGAAAAACGTATATTTTGAAGAATTCCTAGTTCTTGCCGTTCTTGTTTTACTTAAGGCTGCTTTCAAGAAAAACGTCAAAATAATGTAAAATTCATAGTTTTAGTCGGTGAAAAACGACACTTTCCGTTATCTAATAGACATATTTAATTCAAGTTTCAATTAGAGCATTTTACTGTCTTGATTTTTGTTAGACTAGATTTTTGAAAACTAACTCATTAAATTAATCCGAGTCTTTCTCCGATGCACGTTTAGGAAAACCCGCGTGTAGCGCTGAATTAGTTCTGAAACTGGTAAATTTATAAAACGTATATCCTGTACTACAATCATCTCAGACTACATTTTTATTATAAGGTTTTGAAAAAGAGTAAACGAGGCTAAGACGAATTCAATTTTTTTCAAAAAATACCTAAAATTAAGTGACAATTTCCTTGAAAATCTACATCACGTCGAAGTTATTTTCGTACTAAATGAATCTACAACGTTTACTAAAGTTGCTCTTATGCCTTAGTTATTATAAACTTCTATTATATATTTTTGGCAATTTTTTGAAAACGAGCCTTCACCGTCACAATTATTACCACTTCTGGACATTTTCTCATATTTTGTTAGACCAAGTAGAAAAAGTCCTATAATATGTTATATATTTGTAAACTACTCGCAAAACCCTTTAATTTGATACCACACTCGGTATGATTAAGCATTTGGTTGCGATTTCACTATTTTTCACATGAAAGCTCTCTTAAACTACTTATATTAGTGTTAATATTAAGACCTATAGTAGTGTTTTTGAAGTTTTACAGCCTCGAAGCATGATCAATCATGATTTTACTGGGCTTCATCTATAATAAGCTATAGAAGACTAATATAATATGTCTTCTCTAAGAAACAAGCCCATAATCAGAGCACAAACCACTCATATTCTCGACGTAATCGGTCCGTCTAACACTTAAGGATAATTCACTTAACTCCTTTTATGGCCGTCACTTGCCGTCGTGGCAGAATGCGGTCTCTGTCCTTGTTCGGTATAAATAAACTTCAGCCATTTTAGACTTAAACTTGTTGCAGTAAGGTCTCGTAATCATATAAATAAGCCACTCTGAAAATAGCTTTGAAGGGAACCTTTATTTAGCGATACAAGTGCTGTTTTATGCGTTTAAAAATAGATACTTATTACATTATATTCACAGGAGGTGGTCGAAGATAGTCGGGGAATGTAAAAGAGCTTTTGTTTATTGTTGGACATTTTTATACTTAATTTCCGATACACGTTGGGAAGATAATACAAAACTTGTTTTTTTTTTTTTTTATTTTGTCTGATGAGACACTGCCAAACTGCAGCAGTCTAGTTATTTCCTAATAAAGTCATCACCATCGTCCTTGCGTTATCCCGGCATTTGCCACGACTCATGGGAGCCTGTGGTCCGCTGTGACAACTAATACCAAGATTTGGCGAAGGCACTAGTATTACGAAAGCGACTGCCATCTGACCTTCCAACCCAAAGGGTAACTAGGCCTTATTGGAATTAGTTATTTTCTAAAGTATAGGGACATTTTTGGGAAAGACGTAAACAACATCGGCTTTCATATGTGACATAAATATAAAATTTAAATATGAGTAGGTATGTGTTATATTTAAATTATAAATTCTCTACTAAACGTTCCAATCTATAACATGGTATCTAAAGAAAATTTAGAAAAACTTTCTTTGAAAGTTAGTATAAGAATCCATGCTCGGTTCCGTATAATTTACATATTGATCAATTCATTTAGGCATCGATTATGTATACATATTGTATTAATTTGCTGAACGATACTGAAAGTCAATGAACTTTGTGAAAAGACGATCATAAGGAAGCGGTGGCGATTATCATAATTAAGTAAGTTGGTAAATAAGTCTGCAACCTATTATTCACTCGGTAATAAAGGCAACCTACCTTTCAACATTGTTGTCTATGTCTAGTACGGTACTAGACATAGACAACAAATCGTAGTACGTACAGTAACCAACATTCTTCATCTACCTACCCAAGTAGGTACCTATCCAGTGGATAGTATCCACTCAGAGTAACACCACAGATTATTAATAAGTTACTAAAGTAAGTAACATCTTGCTGAATCGGGACCATTTCGTGATTAATAAGTATGTGTAGGTACCGTCTGTAATTTTTGTTGTTCATCGTGTATCTACAGATTTCTGACCCTGTAATTTTATCTTGTTTGTTTCGTGTTATAAACAACTTTTAATCATATTTCATGTATTACCTGCATTGCGATGCCGATGTGGCGTCTCTTTGATACCTACATTAAGAATGCACTAGTTAACGTTTATCTTTGATTATTTTGTCACAAACACTTTATAATAGTTATAATACCTTATATTTAAATCAATCTCAAATCCGGCAGGTCATTTGTGTCTCATAATATCTTCGTGAAAGAAATAATTGCCGAGGACATTGTGTCTGGGGGCAATAACCTCCTATTAGGTGCGAATGATCTTTTATCAGTTACGGTGCAGGCATTTAGTTCCGTCGGCCATGAAATGCCTGCTTAATGACCACACCATTACTCGGTCAGTCGTATAAACATTAAACAAATATTTCGACGCAGTTATTTAATACGTGTTAATAAGGAAAAACGTTTTTGGTACACCAAAATGTATGCAGGATGGTCTTTTCTCTCTGCAACTGACTTATCTTATGTACTGTCAACCAATTGGAACCCTAGGCCACTCTACAATCATGTCAAAATGACAAGCAGTAAGAGATTTCTTACAATCTGATTTATATTGTCATTATGACATAGTTCTACAGTGGCCTAGGGTGCCAATTGGTTGACTGTACTTCTTTTAGTATTCCCTCTTAAAAAGGGACTTCTTCGATTGAAGATATATACTGTCCTAGGCTGAACCTTTTCTATCAATCTCGAATTGGTTATCTCTTTCCGTCCGTGTCCACTTTATCACCCTTTTTGACCCCTCACGTCGAATTTTACCTAGAAAAGTTTATAGTTTATGCTTTTGGTGACAATAAAGTCAAGATTATGTTTGAAAAATCAAAACTTTGCAGAATATGTACCTTAGTCTGGACCAATTTGAATTTAATAAGATTGTGGCACCTTACATACCTACATCGTCAAACAGACGAGCTTCTTCAAGAAAAGTGGCTTTTTCAGACGTACATTGTGTCTTGGGTGTCACACCCACGCTTTAATACCCGGATTTGCAGTGGGTAGTCTCATAAAGATGTAAATCTTAATTGCAAGTTGCAACTGCATTAAAACACAACGGAGTATACTGTTCACATTTTTTGCGACTTCGGTCACTTCGGTGCAATGACTAAGTGAAAGACGCTTGGCCCGGTACATTAATTGACCCCATTTTAATGTTTTTAACCTCTTGGCATGGAATGTAATGCTAATGTGTTTTAATTAAACATTTTTTGGGTTATAATTGTGTTACTTACTTCCAATTCGTTTGATTTCTTTCATTAATATAGCGTTTATTGTAATAAGATACATTTCTGGTTTTATTTCTAATTATGTCTTAAAATCATCAATTTGCTTATTTGTTTTTAATTACATGAAACTATTATTGTTGTTGAAGTATTTGTCGCAACTTTATTCCAAATAAACATTCTCGTGTCAAGTCAACAATCTCCACATTAGTTCCACTGCAATAAAAATATTGCGACGTGCGAATGTTCTATTTATAGTGACAATTGCATTCCCGCTAGCATTGCAGTACTACGCACATTCCATAAGCTTATTACCACAGAATCCTATCGCAGCATTATCAGCAGGTTATATAGGACTTTGTGGAACTAAGGTATAAACTTGGCAGACACCACAATCACTACGGTATCGGCTAGGCTAGACAGGCTCGTACGTATCTTGGACATCTTTATTTTTGCAGGCGAGCGCCCGGCGTTGGTGGCCTCATGCCAGGAATAAAACGTCAGAAAAATGTTGTTTTTCAAGCCTCACATGATTACGGCCTAGTTTTCTTTCAGCCAAATTTGATCTCATATGGTCATTATAGTAATTTGTATGTAACATTGGCGTACACCAAGGCTCTTTACTAGGTCTGTAGTTATTCACCCTTGTAACTTTATTCATTAAAACAGTTTTATCAGATTATCGTAACTCAGGTCAGACGGCAGACGCTTTCGCAAAACTAGTATCTACGCCAAATCTTGGGATTAGTTGTCAAAGCGGACCCCACGCTCCCATGAGCCATGCTCCCAAATGCCGGGATAACGCATGGTGGATGATGATGATCAGATTATCATGACTATATGAGATGGTTTTGATGATGATATTATTTCCCTCCGTCGTGATGCTTCATTTATCTTGTTTCATAATCTAGAACAAATTGTGGACGAATTTCGATGTGACAAAAGATGAGTGTCAGGTCAATGTCGAACCAGAATTGTTTTAGCGCTTTCGTAACTACGCTCAATTATTTTTTCTTAAATTCATTTTGTAAATAAAGTTGTGAAATGCGAGAAATAGAACAATACACTTAATGGTGTTTGTAAATGGATCATCGTTCCTTTTTATTTCCTTTTTATGTTTTAACCAGATGGGTGGTAGTTACTCCATTTGTATCTTTAATAAACCTATGGTTATGGTAAAAAGTAAAAGGCTTTTTTTTTTTCAGTTTTTAGTGTTTTCTCTTTCAAAACGAAGTTCCTTTTTAAGCAAATTTTAAACTCCTGTTCTGGAAACCCCGGATGCCTTTTAAGCCTAATCAAATTTGCAATCTACAAGTTGTTGTTTCGACTTTTTGCAAGCACCTACTTTAAGGGGCAAGGCCATTTTCGTTGACAATGGACGTAATTTGCACTTAAAAATACATTGAACCTGAAAAAATGTGCAAAAACAAGAGAATTACTTTAAAATCACGAGAGTGTATCTCCTTCCACTTACAATTAAAAGACCTTAAAGACCAACTCTTTGCTCATTGAATTCAAACCGAAATCCTGATTCTTAAGGTTACTTTTAAATTGTAATGTCTGGAGTATAGTAAAGCGTGGGCACATGGCAGATAGCCAGATAACTTCACGTACACATTTCGGAGCACGTACCGTCGACAACACAGATACTGGACATTAGTACATCTTATCACAAAGTCATTAAGGTACATATATTATCAGTTGCGTTGTAGTCGGTACCTTTAGTCACATGCTTTGGGATTAATTGTGAATTTGGTTACGTCGCGTACTTGACATCATTAGAGGCTTTACATGTGTGTTTAAGTGTGTTTTCTTTTTATTGCCACAGTCTATTGTCATATGTTCATATGGTCTCGGTATGTGCATTATCTTTTTCACAATAGAATCTTTTGTTATAACCAATTTGTATCAATATTGTGGCTCAATGGTTTTCTTGTGTAGATTGATCCAAAATGTACCTATTCGTATTTTACTCAAAATGTAATTTGACGTTAAATATTCCAGCGACGATTAAAAAGACATTACGTCTTCGAATTCCTTGTCATCATCATCATTAAGTACTTGAATGTTGACATATTGAGCAAGTCCAGTATTTGGGTTCCCTCTATGTGGCATAACTTTATTTGTCCGAAACGCTTTTGTCATAACAGATTTGGCATAATCGATTTTTGCCGAATGTTAATGTAGCATAAACATTGTTTGGTATAATTCACAATATTTCGAATATTTTTTTGTCCGAAAATATATTGGCCTACTATTATTGAGGCCGAGTGTCATTAGGAAGAAATTGGATGAGCATAAATATTTTTAGCATATTTTTCTTTAAGCAGAAATGCGCTTTTAGGGAAAAATGGTTACAATAGGTTAGAATTGCGAACTCTACAGATACTCACTGCTCCAGAAAAATGGGTTACGTTAGGTTAGAGCTGCGACTATTACAGAAAAGCACCGCGCGCTAGGGAAAAGTGAGTTAGGTTAGGTTACGAGTAGAACTGCGACCACAACAAACACGCACCGCTAGGGAAAAATGGGTTAGGTTAGAACTGCGACCTCAACAGAAAAGCACCGCTAGGGAAAAATGGGTTAGGTTAGGTTAGAACTGCGACCACAACAGAAAAGCACCACTAGGGAAAAGTGGGTTAGGTTAGGTTACAACTGCGACCACAACAAAAACGCACTGCTAGGTAAAAGTGAAACCCACCCACCAAAATAAATTCGGCAAAACATTAAATCGGAACACTAAGTTTATGCACATAAAATTTATGCGTAAAAAATTAAAATTTTGAAAAAACCCCCGACCGCGACCTAGTGGACCGATTTTCATGAAATATGGCTAAGAACACTCCCGACTAATACAGCTTTCAAATAAAAAAAACTAAATCGAAATCGGTTCATCCGTTCGGGAGCTACGATGCCACAGACAGACACACACACAGACAGACAGACAGACAGACAGACAGACAGACAGACAGACAGACAGACAGACAGACACGTCAAACTTATAACACCCCTTCGTTTTTACGTCGGGGGTTAAAAATGATTCGGAGCACCAAATGTATGTACAAAGAATATTCGGACAAATCACAATCTGCCTAAACAGATTATGCTAAACTTGATTATGCCATAGCAGTTTATGCACAAAGCCAATTATGACTAAATCGATTATGCACAATAGAATTATTCATAAAAAAATTATGCCACAACAGGGTGAACCCCAGTATTTGTATGTCTTTCCCATCACGGAATGTTGATCCGGACCTTTGGGAGGGAGCCGAAGCCAACGCGTAGAGGCCCTTTTGACACTTTAATGAAATGTAAGGGTTACACCAAGTGGATGCTGCCCTTGTCCGTGTCATGGGACGCACGCAGAAACAGCACCCGCCAGTTCCAGTTTTTATTATTGGTCGAAATTGTTGTGGTGCGACGGTGCGAGTATATAAGTAAAAAATTCCACCACTTTATCCTACCAATTGAAATAAATCTTTTATGCATTCATCTCAGGCATGCCCACGTGACATGAAAATAGCTACAAGTTGTTTGTGCGGCCTTTAGTTACAGTGAATAGCTAAATAACGGTTAACTATCGTTTTCCCTATTAAAGTGTTTGTCATATCAGACGGACTGCGCAAAGACTTCGACTATTGGCGCTATTTTTTAATTTAAACTTTCCACACAGTTCTATTAAGGACGGGATAGAATGGTTATCCTTGTTAGGACTTCAAGGCAAGGGTCATAAGTGGAGATTGTTATGCGCCGGAGCAGGTATTTTGCTAAAAGATATGAGGCAAGGTATCCAAAGGACCAACGATATGGCAAAGTATAAAGTAAGATGAAAATGTAAACAAAGCTCAGCTGGTGGGTTGTGCAATATACCTTGGGAAAGAGAGAAACGTGTGATGTAAGCTCCCATATCAAATGATCAGGTCAGCTTATATAAAAAATAGAAATGCGTGTATGTAGATTTTTTGTAAACTAAACTAAAATTAGCACCTCGTCTATACAAGGCTGACAATAAAATTTTACCAAACGGTAACGTAACGATGTGCAATCCGGTTCTGAATTTCTGTTTCAGAAGATTTTCTTTTTTTATAATTGTCGCGTACCACTCCAACAGGGCGACCGCGGGGTGAGGTGACAGCGGGGAGCAGCCATCTTCGGGATGGACTTGCTTACTAGCCACCGCGGCCATGACTCGGCTCTTTACATTTTTGTATATTTTTTTATAATTAAAATCATAGTAACAATTCTTTGGAGTTCATATTCAAGCATCCACAACCCGGATAGCCCCTCAACATTGGTCTTCGAGCCTCCAAATCAAGAATCAGCGAGTAACTACGAATTAACTGTCCAGCCAACGTGTCCGTGCATCGCCATTGTCACAGCGCAGTTAACGATTCGAAATTACAAGCTAATTACGTCGAGTTCGCCGCCAGAAACAAGATAAGTCCACTAAATACCTACTACACGAAGGGATCTACAAGCCTATATGGACGGATTTAAGGAAACGCAAGCCCAGGATTACTAGAAACCAGCTAAGTTCCCAATCCACTCCCTTTCTTACATTAGTGCCTACTTAGGTATCATACCTACTATAGAAACTAGATTACAAACTACATCTTAACTTCATAACAAACAGTGTATTCAATATAAATCCTCATAAAGCGCAGCTATAGATATCTACTTAGCCATCGTTATCTAGTGCCAGCTGCAGCTAACGGTAAAAAATCACATGTTTACGCCGTCAGTACTAGTTGCCGGCTTATCGAAATAACAAGTAAATTAAATCAAATTCAGTGCCTATTGTGATTAAAGTGCAGTTATCTCAATATTTAGTGCATAAAACAAGTACATTACGTGTTTTTTCAACAGATATACTAGTACACAAAGATATTAGGACCTAACGAGTACATAGTGCTAATTATCTTAACTAAAACTACGAATTACAAGTAAGTGTTGTTTACATTCATTTCCTGTTGGTTGTTTTGCATTGCAGTGTCGTTTTTAAACGTAAAAATGACTGAAGCCATTCTAAAAGAAAATATTAAGCGTCGTGGTACCTGTAAGGCTCAGTTGACTAACTTTAATACCTATTTGAGTGAATTACCAGAAAAATTAACTCCTCATCAAAGGTTTGAGCTCGAGCTGCGTATTTCGAGGTTGGAATTAGTGTTTAACGACTTCCATGACGTGCAATTACAGATCGAATGTGCCCATGAAGAAGCTGCCGAGCAATACTCCCAGCGGAATACTTTCGAGGCAACGTACTACAGCAGCATCGCTCGCGCCCAGCTCCTGCTGAGCGAGGCGGAGGGTCCTGCAGGCAGGAGTACTAAGTCACCACCAGCCGATATGCAGGTGACGGATATGAAGCGCACAAAGGTAAAATTGCCTGAAATCAATCTAAGTAAGTTTGATGGTACGTACAGCCAATGGTTGGAGTTTCGTGACATGTATGAATCTATGATTCATAATGATACTAGCTTATCCGATATTACGAAGTTTCATTACCTACGATCTTACTTAGAAGGCAGTGCTTTACTAGTTATTAAATCGATCGAATTTAGTGCTTCGAATTATCAAATCGCATGGGAGCTTGTGTGTGACAGGTACAATAACAAACGTTTACTCATTTCTAATCACGTTAAAGCGTTATTTAACGTATTTTCCGTACAAAAAGATACAGCCTTTCAGTTACGCAGGTTAATTGATACTTTCATAAAAAACCTAAAGTCCTTACAAATATTACAAGAACCAGTTGATAAGTGGGACACATTATTGACTTATATCGTGTGTGCCAAGCTCGACAGCCAAACATTATTTGAGTGGGAAAAATACAAATTAACGTTAGAGGGCGATTCTAACACATTTGACGACTTAGTCAAATTTGTTAGGATGCGAGCCGATTTACTAGAAACTATCGAGCAAAGAAATGTTAGACAAGAGAAGCCGCGAGCCTTGGTCACTTATGATTCGCCTACTAAGACGAATACTATTAATAAAAATACTAAATCGTGTCCCGTATGCAATTCGAGCGTTCACAATATTTATAATTGCAAAACGTTTCTAGATTTGAGTGCACAAGATAGGGAGGACAAGGCCCTAGGTTTAAAATTGTGCCTTAATTGTTTACGTCACGGGCATCCTACTAAAAACTGTCGTTTGAGCCCGTGCAGAGTTTGCAGGAAAAAACACAACACTATTTTGCATACAACTAAACCGTCTGCGAGCGATAGCAGTGTACCCAGTACGAGTACCGCGGTACCTAGCACCAGCGGCATCGCGCTGCCTGCGACGGCCGCGGCCCCTCCCCCTGCGCCCGCGCCGGCCGCGCCCGCGCCTGCTGGCCGGGCGGGCGGCGCGGCCGGCGCGTCTGCGCCGGTCGGACTTGTTTGCGCCAAGGACGAGGAGCCGGAAGGGGTATTGACGACCGCTATAGTTGACGTGCGAGCTGCAAACTCTAATATTTATCCCGTGCGTATTATGCTTGATTGTGGTAGTACTTCTAATTTTATTACTGAAAGGTTGTGCAAACAGTTGAATTTGGAAACAAAAGACGTTTTTATTTCAATTACAGGACTAAACGAACATGAATCTATTTTAAATAAAACTTGTACGGTTGACATAAAATCAAAATACAATGATTACTCCATGGAGCTAAAATGTACCGTCATACCTGTAATAACTAGGCCCTGGCCATGCGAACCTATTGATTTTGAAGCCTTCAATATACCCAAAAACATCACGCTGGCAGATCCCACTTTTTACGAAAAATCAAATATTGACATTTTACTAGGAAACAAGGTGTTTTGGGGTTTATTGGGCTCAGAACAAATCGAATTAGATAATAAAAATTTAATTTTGCATGAAACCAAACTTGGTTGGGTCCTAGGCGGTTCAGTACCAGGCATGGCGGACATATGCGGGTTTGCACACGCACAAACTATTACAAATGTACAATTACAAGATAAAAATAACATGGAAAACTGCACTATACAAAAACAATTAGCGCGCTTTTGGGAACTAGATTCTATAAAAAATGATTTTACCTCCTTGAGTGTCGAAGAAATGGAATGTGAACAAAGTTTTGTACAAAACACGACACGTTTACCTGACGGTCGATTTTTACTTACCATTCCACTCAAGGAGTCGCCTAGCCTATTAGGTGATAGCTACTGTTTAGCAAAACAAAGATTTCTTTCTTTAGAAAATAAATTACAAAGAGATCCTATTTTAAAACAATCCTACACAAAGTTTATTCATGAATATATACAATTAGGTCACATGAGTGAATCACATTACGATAGGTCGCAAATTACCTATTTTGCGCCGCATTTTGCCGTGTTGAAAAGCGACAGTATTACTAGCAAGTTAAGAGTCGTTTTTGACTGTTCAGCAAAGTCGTCATCTGGCTATTCCTTTAATGATTTGCAGAAAGTAGGCCCTACTATACAAGATGATTTGTTTTCAATTTTAATGCGTTTTAGACAACATGACGTGACCTTGACTGCAGATGTGGCAAAAATGTACCGCCAGTGCAACGTCGTTGAATCACAACGGCCTCTGCAACAAATATTGTGGAGGGACGACCCCTCCCAGCCTATAAAAACATTTCAATTAAATACCGTGACTTATGGTACATCGTCAGCGGCTTTCTTGGCCGTCCGCTGTTTGCGGCAGTTATCGATTGAATGCGATGATCCCGTTATTAAAGAAATTATAGCTAGGGACTTTTACGTCGATGACCTTATATCCGGGTGCTCCTCAACAGAGGGCGCCACTAGGATCTACACAAAACTTACAGAAACCTTGAATAGTGCTTGTTTTCCACTTCGGAAATGGAGATCAAACGACACTAGCGTGCTCCAAAATATAGCTAATGACAAGACTGATGGCGCCGAAGGAAACCTGGACCTATGTCCTGAGCATAGTTCCAAGGTTTTAGGCATTACATGGAACAGCGTATCCGATAACTTGTGCATCACAACCAATGTAGACCTTAAAGGCTCTGTCACTAAGCGAAACATTTTGTCAACTATTTCTAAAATATTTGACCCTTTGGGTCTAGTAGCACCTACTATTTTAGAAGCCAAGGTCATGATGCAGAAGTTGTGGTTGCACCAGTTGTCGTGGGACACAGCTGTCCCTGACGAGATACGAGATGTTTGGCAAGCATTTGTACTTACGTTGCACAATCTTAACGAAGTACAAGTCCCCAGACACGCTATTTGTCACGGTCCTGTCAATTTACAACTACATATTTTCGTAGATGCGTCTGAAGCAGCCTATGGCGCTTGCGCATACGTGCGCTCCGTGAACGAGAACAACGAAGTAGCTGTCAACTTGCTGTGCTCAAAGGGGAAAGTGGCCCCACTAAAACCACTAACTACCCCTCGATTGGAATTATGCGCAGCCCTACAAGGTTCTAGGTTGCTAGACAAAATTTTTAATTCCATGAGACTACAATTTGACAGCTGCTTTCTGTGGTCTGACTCAACTATAGTACTAGGTTGGTTGAGCATGCATCCAAGTAAGTTGCAAACATTTATTCGTAACAGAATTTCCGAGATACAGTCCACTTGTGCTAACCATACTTGGAGACATGTTCCAACCAACGAAAATCCCGCAGACCACATTTCACGTGGATTGACAGCCAACGAAATAGTGCACAACAAGTTATGGTGGAACGGTCCACAATTTTTATCACAGCCAGAGCACGCATGGCCTCAACTAAAATTAAAATTAAATACTAATAACTTACCAGAAGTTAAAACTCAAAACACATGCCTGGTAGTCAATTCTGGCACTGATGAGCCGTTTCCCTTCAGTAAATTCTCAGACTTGAAGCGCATGCAACGTACCTTCGCTTACATGGCGCGATTCATTCATAACGCGCGCTTTAAGTCTGATAAGAGAAGCGGCCCACTCAGCGCTGAGGAATTAGACTATGCGCTAAAAAAGTTAATACTAATATCACAAAAGGAATCGTTTCCTACAGAATATGACAAGTTAAAATCGGGAACTTCCATTAAAAAATCTACGATTTCGTCACTGAACCCGTACATAGACACAAACGACCTTGACTTAATTAGGGTAGGTGGCAGATTGTCGAATTCGGATTACGAATATGATAAGGTTCATCCGATTCTACTAAGCAAAAATCATCGTATAACTAAATTGTTATTCGAATGTCAACACAAAGCTCTCATGCACTCCGGTCCCCAGCACTTGCTTTATTCAATTAGGGAACGGTATTGGCCTATTGGGGGGCGCGGTATCGCGAGGTCGATTTCACACCAATGTGTGACTTGCCGTCGTTTTGGTGGTCGTACCGTAACTCCAATCATGGGCAACTTACCCAAACAAAGACTTCAACCGGGCTCTCCTTTTTTAGAAGTCAATGTTGACTACGCGGGGCCTGTAATGATGGCCAATCGCAGAGGGCGTGGTTGTCGTCTCATAAAGGCCTACATTTGTATCTTTGTGTGCTGCAAAACCAAGGCCATACATATCGAGCTGGTGGGCGACCTGAGCACAGCTAACTTCATTGCCGCTCTCAAGAGGTTTATTGCTCGCAGAGGGAAACCTTTAGATATTTTTTGCGACAATGGCTCAAACTTTGTAGGCGCTGCTAATGAGCTCAAATCTTTTATTGCACAAAATGCTACTCACATTTCTGACGCTATAACCTCAGAATCAATAAATTTTCATTTTTTGCCTCCACATGCGCCACACTTCGGTGGGTTACACGAAGCCGGTGTTCGCTCTATAAAACATCATTTACGCCGCGTACTAGGATCGGCTAATCTAGTTTATGAGGATTTGTATTCAACACTGACTTACATTGAGGCACTTTTAAATTCCCGACCCTTGACCCCACTTAGCTCGGACCAAAATGACTTATTGCCACTCACACCTGGCCACTTCATCATCGGGCGAAGTATGACGGCGATCCCAGAAGAAGACCTTACTTCACGCACCAGATTAGTGGACAGATACCAGAAGATTCAACAGCTTCGCCAGCACTTCTGGGCACGTTGGCAACTAGAATATATAAGTGAGCTTCAGATCCGAACTAAATGGAGGCAGTCGACGAACGGGCAACTAGAGATTGGGACCCTCGTCGTTATCAAAGATAAGCAACAACCTCCAATAAAATGGCTCCTAGGGAGAATACAACGAGTCTTCCCAGGGCGCGACGGCGTTACCAGAGTTGCAGAGATTCAAACTGCCACTGGACTGCTGCGCAGAGACTTTACCAAGATCTGCCCCTTACCCGTGGACACTACAGTTGAAGACGACACTTCAAGGTCCGCCAGCATGTCGCGTACCACTCCAACAGGGCGACCGCGGGGTGAGGTGACAGCGGGGAGCAGCCATCTTCGGGATGGACTTGCTTACTAGCCACCGCGGCCATGACTCGGCTCTTTACATTTTTGTATATTTTTTTATAATTAAAATCATAGTAACAATTCTTTGGAGTTCATATTCAAGCATCCACAACCCGGATAGCCCCTCAACAATAATAGAATTTTCTTCTAGCATTTCCATTGGAGCTTTCATCAACAAGTCCAAGACATTTTCCTTCATGGCAATTATCGTTAATGTCCCCGTAATACTAAAAGCTGGTCTAAGGACTTTAATATTTATGTGAAGGCTACCAATGTAGTCCAAGGAAAAGTGTTTTAACGTCAGCTCGGTCACGTATCAGCTAAGTAATTTAGTGGCCACCTATTTCAATGAGATAAGATTTCAAATGGCCTTGGATCTTGTCGGATAAAATAAATATACATAACTTCGATGTGGATAACTAAGTCGCTTGGGAGTTCTACACATATATCTTTAAATTTAAGTAAAGCACGCTAAGTTCTCAAAAGCACTTCATGTACCCCTTATTCACAATTTATTTAAACACAAATTATGTTTCAATAAATAAAATTTGATGTTCTGGCTCCTTCGATACTATAGATAATTCCGCCAACCTCAAAGTTTAGGAAGGCAGGCGCGCTCTATAACAACAATATATCGGCGAACATGAGAAGATGTACCATATGAGGGATGTATTCAGATGAGAGACGATGTAACCAAGACAGGGCAAAAAAACATGTACCTACTAAAATAAATAAATATATATTGGGGACACCTTACACAGATCAACTTAGCCCCAAACTAAAAAGCTTGTACTATGGGTGCTAAGCGATGATATACAATTATACATACTTAAACAGATAAATACATACTTATGTACATAGAAAACATCTATGACTCAGGAACAAATATATGTGCTCATCACACAAATAAATACCCTTACCGGGATTCGAACCCAGGACCGCCGCTTAACAGGGAAGGTCACTACCGACTGAGCCACCCGTTAAAAGCTATTAAACTAACTGTAACTACTCCAAACCTACTGGTGTTTCGGCTGTTCACGGGTGGAATCGATCGCTTACCTTTAGGCATTCTGTCTGCTCGTTTGCCTTCTATCCTGTCGTATAAAAACCGGCCAAGAGCGTGTCAGGCCACGCTCAGTGTAGGGTTCCGTAGTTTTCCGTATTTTTCTCAAAAACTACTGAACCTATCAAGTTCAAAACAATTTTCCTATGAAAGTCTTTATAAAGTTCTACTTTTGTGATTTTTTTCATATTTTTTAAACATATGGTTCAAAAGTTAGAGGGGGGGACGCACTTTTTTTTCCTTTAGGAGCGATTATTTCCGAAAATATTAATATTATCAAAAAATAATCTTAGTAAACCCTTATTCATTTTTAAATACCTATCCAACAATATATCACATGTTGGGGTTGGAATGAAAAAAATATCAGCCCCTACTTTACTTGTAGGGGTACCCTTATAAAACATTTTTTTCAGTTTTTTATTTTTGCACTTTGTTGGCGTGATTGATATACATATTGGTAACAAATTTCAGCTTCCTAGTGCTAACGGTTACTGAGATTATCCGCGGACGGACGGACGGACAGACAGACATGGCGAAACTATAAGGGTTCCTAGTTGACTACGGAACCCTAAAAAACTACAGATACAAGTTATTTTTTACCTAAAACGTATACAAAGTTTTGGATAACTATTAGTTAATTAACTTTGTGAGAAGAATTCGCCGGCTGTAAATGGTGTGATCAGTAAGAAAGTATTTCAAATTATGTTTGGCTTGATGTTTGGCCTACATAGCAAAGTCCTAGTACAAAAGCTTTTTCGCGGCAGGATGTCCGGCCTAGTTCGAACGCGGCGGAAACTGCGCGTCCTCAAACAAGAGCGGTAACCTCACGTTAGAAATGTGACCTTGATTTGACATTGTATTATTTCACAAAATGAAAGGTATTGCGAATGAATGTTGAAGTAATAAACGGGACAGGAAAACCAAAGAAAAGATGGATGGACTGTGTGCAAGATGATATGAAACGAAAGCACTTGGATGACGAGATGACGGGCGATAGAGAGGTATGGAAGAGAAGGACATGTTGCGCCGACCTTGGGGTCATAAATGCGATAAAGACAAGAGAATGATGATGATATCACAAAATAGTGCACTTTTTAACTAAGTTTGGGTTATTTCGACACCGAGTGACACGACAAAAAGAAGTGTCGCCCGTTTTTCACAGAAAACTTTGAGCGCCTGTTTCCCGACGGTTCGCAACTTCATACAAGTTGTAAGGTGCAGTGGGGCAAATCTCGACTGGGGGCCAAATGTAACTGATCCATTTTTTCCATTATTACCAACACTATGATGTTGAGTTCACTGAACACGCCTACCATAATATATAACCGGACCTGTTACATTTGCCCCCCAGTCGAGATTTGTCCCGCTGTACCTTATGGCAAAATTTCGGACTTTTATTTTCCTCCTAAATACTCGTCCTCGTAATTTCTAGTCGAAATAACATCAGTTGTTTGAATTGAGAATGCCACTCCTCTTGTTTTCCTCGACATAAAGACAATATGTCTGCTCCGTTTAGTGGCTGTTTTTCCTAATCTTAACTAAGTAACCCACTTGTTTATTTACTCTTGTCTAAATAAATCTGGTTTAACATTTACGTCGTATTACGAAACTTCTATGTCCTTATACACTTTGCTATAAGGTAGAGATTTGCTAGTTAATTTGAATATTTAGGACGATAAATTGCGTTTTAAAATGACAATTGATAATTTAATCTTTATTTATGATGCCAATGACTTCCTAAATGTCACAGTCATTGCTAAATATAAAGCATGCGAAGAAGTCTGGTACCTGGGACCTTTATAATAAAATGATGTGGCTTGCCATCAGAGAATGATTATGTATCATGTGCAATGCGGTAAGTACGTGCGACTTTCGTTCCGGAGGTCGCGGGCTCAAACCCCGGCTCGCACCAATGAGTTTTTCGGAATTTATGTGCGAAATGTCATTTGATATTTGCCAGTCGCTTTTCGGTGAAACCGGACTAATTCTAATAAGGTCTAGTTTAAGGGTTAGTTTAAAAAGGGTTAGAAGGTCAGGTGGCAGTCGCTTTTGTAAAAACTAGTGCCTACGCCAAATCTTGGGATTAGTTGTCAAAGCGGACCCCAGGCTCCCATGAGCCGTGGCAAATGCCGGGATAACGCAAGGAGGGTGATGATGATGTGCAACAGAGACCCACAGATAGCCCAGTTCGCCGGGTGCCGTGTGGTGCCGACATCGGAGAAAATAAAACCACCTCATCTCCTCCCGTGGGTGTCGTATAAGGCGACTAAGGGAACCTGGCTGGAGATATGCACATGAGTAAAGCTCTGCGATCCATACCGGGTTCCTTGTTCACGAGACCTGTGCACGCCGCCGCCACAAAAAAACAGTTCGTCGGACGATACATGTCTGTCAGTTCGTTCAGTAGTCTCCTTTGCTCGCTTTTATTATGCAAGTAATACTTACACAATAATCAAATGATTGACGTGAGTGGACTGAGGCGCAACGCGATATATCTTCCGCATGATCTTGTTACACCTACTTTTGCATTTTATCTATGTATACCATAGTCAAAATGTCAACAACTGATATTGGACACCTGTCAGACTGCATATTTTATCCTCTTAATGTCACCTCTCTTATACAACCAGTATGAGAGACTCTTATATGTATGTTAAATGATTTCATCATCATCGGATCTTCATCATTGATGTTAAAAGACTACAAGTTGGGCGACAACGTTTTTCATGGCATATGCAAATTTACTTCTTTATGTCTACATTTATATTATCCTACACATAGATATCTATAGCGTATTGTTACCTAATAAATCAATAAACCATTTAATAAATACTATCTTCTCCAGTGCAGTGCCTTAAAAACTCGTTATCATAATTATGTAAGTCTATTTATATTCTCTTATATGTGTATGTTTATAATTTGTGTGTTGGACATTAGAATAATTATATTTTTTTTATTTCGAAGCAGCTACTCTTTTTGATTATGTTTGTTATTTCCGCTACCCAAAGGTTGTCTGGTAGAGATCGCTCTTTAGCGATAAGACCGCCTGTTGTCTGCATCTATTAATAATAATAATCTATTAAAAATAATAATCTTATAATCATTTGTTTTGTCTCCACTGTATCTTTTGCTGAGGTGTGCCAATAAAGAGTATTCTATCTTCTATCTATGACATGGTATAGACGGAGAGCTGGCAGGATTTTGGAGTAGGTCCTTGAGGCAACCTGGAAAGGTGCTCAGATGCTTCTCTGATCATAGCCAACATCAGGTCTGCAAGTCTGGCAGCTGGGGAGCGGGGCTTTATCGAGCTATGATTTTTTAAAGATTTAATTTTTTGAGGCCCAAAAAAGGTGTTTGAGGCAACCTGGAATTATTAAAAAGTGAAAATAGAGTTCTTCAGAAGTCGCATAGTATTTATGCCAGATCATTTGGCCGGGTCCTTCACCGTGCCAGAACGGTACAAAGTGGTAAAAAAAAATATTCCAAAAAAGGTTCTTGAGGCAGTCTGTCATTTTTACCAGTGAAAGATGAGGGTCTAAATAGCCATGGAAAAATAATGCCATGACATGAGGTGGGGTCCGTACCCTGCCATTCGATCTTGAAAGTCATTTTTTTAGTTTTTCGTAAATAACTCGTAAACGGTGGCCCACAGCAAAAAAATATGTTAAACAGAAAATATCTACATGAAATTTCCTACAAGAAAGGTTATGTACGTTTTTTCGATAGGATCAATATATAAACGGATAATTTAGTAAGAAAGTTTTTTTTAATCGATTACATGCTCCGTTTTTCGTCAATACCTCGTAAACGGTGGCGCACAGCAAAAAATTATGTTAAACAGAAAATATCTACATAAAATTTCTTCGCTAGGAGCTAACTTTTTTCGCTAGGATCAATTTTTTTGTTGGAAAGTATTTTTAAATAGATATTTGAGCCGTTTTTTGTTAATACCTCGTAAACGGTGGCGCACAGCAAAAAATTATGTTAAACAGAAAATATCTACATAAAATTTCCTATAAGAAAGGTTATATAACTTTTTTCGCTAGGATCAATTTTTTTGTTGGAAAGTATTTTTAAATAGATATTTGAGCCGTTTTTTGTTAATAACTCAAAAACGGTGGCTCACAGTCAAAAATAATGTTAGACAGAATTAATCTACATAATAATTTCTACAAGAAAGGTTCTATAAGATTTTTCGCTAGGATCAATATTTTAGTTGGAAAGTATTTTTGAATAGATTTCATGGGCCGTTTTTTGTTAATAACTCGAAATCGGTGGCTCACAGCCAAAAATAATGTTATACAGAATTAATCTACATAATATTTCCTACAAGAAAGGTTCTATAACATTTTTCGCTAGAATCAATATTTTAGTTGGAAAGTATTTTTGAATAGATTTCTTTGTTAATAACTCGAAATCGGTGGCTCACAGCCAAAACTAATGTTTCACAGAATTAATCTTCATAACTTCATAATATTTCCTACAAGAAAGATTCTATAATATTTTTCGCTAGGATCAATATTTTAGTTGGAAAGTATTTTTCCAACTTCCCGGACCGCCGGCGAGCCGATCAGGGACGCTCCGGGCCTTAGGCCCTACGCGGAGCTCGGCCTTCGGCCTTCGCTCGGCTCCGAAGCTCCACCGTCGGGCCTTCGGCCCGCCGGTTACGCTTGTTTAAGACACTTTTGTAAGCAAATTGTATGGGAGCACTTTATGCCCGCAGTGAAATTACTTGGATTTGGCCCGGGTGGGAGCCTAAAGGTGAGCTCCGTTCCTGCGGCCCTCCGCGGGGTCGGCCTTCGGCCTCCCACCCTGAAGCTCGCCCTTCGGGCTCGCGAAAATACTTGAAAAATTTATTTTGCCATAACGGCGGCCATCTTGGATTTTCGAAAAAATTTTTTTGACATTTGTATTCTAGGGGCCCATACCTCTCCGCATGCAAAATTTCAGCGCGCTCGGACCAACTTTAAAAAAAAAAGTCGGCCATTTTGAATTTTTTTGATGCAACTTTTTTCTACTCGGGCTTCTGTATGATTCTGTATGACATATGAGCACCCCCCGGCTATCTCTTACGGTTTAAAAGTTGCCATACAAAAAAAGTGGAAAATTTTTTCACATTTGTAGCATTTTTCAAAAAATTTTTATATCATTCTAATCTAGACCCTAGAGAGATTCTATGACCAAAATTTGAGCACTCTAGGATAAACTTGAAAAATCGACAAAAAAAAAGTCGGCCATTTTGAAAAAAAAAATGGCGGCTTCAAAAACTACCCAGGGTCCTCTATGACATTTGGTCGAGCACCCCCCCCCCCCCCCCCCAATATCTCCCCCCGCTTAGCCAGGCCGTCCAACATTTTTTGACCCAAGAGTCGCAGACCAGATTCCATATTTTTCCCACACGTCTCCCCGCTCCCTCTATAGAAAGACACTTCGACCGTCGAAATCGGTTTAGCCGTTCTCCAGATATAGGGAGAGGTTAGAAATCAGTGGGGTTGCAGCTATATATAAGACCGTATGCCTGTTTGCCACCCACGGGATCAAGATTTGTTAAGTCGCAGTATACAGCATTTCTCGGAACTATCTAGCTACTTACGAAAGCAAGGAGCGCCGGACGATCGAACGCAAGTCCGTTGTCTACGAGCGCTCGGCGCAGACTGAGCGGGCCCGTATCAACAGTGTATTTTATTCGAATTTTAGGTGCTTTAAAAAAATGTCTGTCGACAGAAAGGTATGTCCTATATGTATAATTTTTTTCTTATATGTCAACAAGAAGTTCTAGTTTAGGATAATATTATTTAAGAGTTACAATAAATGCAGGAATCGCAGGAAAAATACATAATGTAAACCTCTTTTTATCGAAAAAATGAGGAAGATACGGAAGGTTATTTATCCACCATTTCAAATAAATCTTAATAGTATTTTATGCAACAGGCGTTTAAAGGAGGTCAAAAAAGACGAGTGGCGTGGGTAACAATTTGAGGCGAAACCGAAAATTGTTATTAAGACGCCACGAGTATTTTTTGACTCAGTTAAACACCGTTGCATACTAGTATTTTATGCAACAGGCGTTTAAAGGAGGTCAAAAAAGACGAGTGGCGTGGGTAACAATTTGAGGCGAAGCCCAAAATTGTTATTAAGACGCCACGAGTATTTTTTGACTCAGTTAAACACCGTTGCATACAATACTTTTTCTACGACCATGCACTTACTTTTGAATAGTTTTCTAGAATAACTTTCGTGAAATCCGCACTGCTTCCTACAAGTATTTTGACTTGTCCTCTGCAATGTTTCTGCACTCAGCCTGTCGCTCGCACTCCCCCGCGCCGCCGCCCGCCCCCGGCCGGCGCCCCGCGGCCCGCTATATCTCTTAAAGGCTACCTAACAATGCTGTAAGAGCTATATCGTATGCGTGGGTACGCGGGGCGCCGGCCGGGGGCGGGCATCTTTTATGTAGGGTTTTAACGATCTATGCACGACACGGTAAATGACGAATAACAACACGGGAGTAGAAAAAATACTTTTTCTACGACCATGCACTTACTTTTGAATAGTTTTCTAGAATAACTTTCGTGAAATTCGCACTGTTTCCTATAAGTATTTTGACTTGTCCTCTGCAATGTTTCTGCACTCACCCTGTCGTTCGCACTCCCCCGCGCCGCCGCCCGACCCCGGCCGGCGCCCCGCGGCCCGCTATATCCCTTAAAGGCTACCTCACTATGCTGTAAGAGCTATATCGTATGCGTGGGTGCGCGGGGCGCCGGCCGGGGGCGGGCATCTTTTATGTAGGGTTTTAACGATCTATGCACGACACGGTAAATGACGAATAACAACACGGGAGTAGAAAAAATGTCAAACGATGATTACCTCGTACAGCACGGGGAGCATGGTCGCGCGATAGACAATAATCGCACTATTTGTAAGTGCGATATCCGGACGGCCGCGGCCTGATATTTTTTCGTCTATCGCGCGACCATGCTTCCCGTGCTGGATATAACAAATAGGATTGTGATTTGTGATCATTTATTACCCCAAATAACATATTTAACAGCACAATCACGATTCTAAACGAGTGATCCCACTACGAAATTTGAAAACGTCTACCGAAAAAACTGATTTGTTTTAAGTATAAAAAGACATATTTTAAAATATTATATTATGATTAACTAGCTTAAGATATGTTCTTTTAGAAACATTATCAGTTTTTTAATAATCACTTAAGTATAGTTTCATTTTAGTTTTGAATGAAAAATGTTACATTTTGCAAAAAACGCTCTTCTTTAGGAATAAGGCCTCTTAACCTTGGTTGATTCCGTTTCGCGCTACTTAGATAGAGGGATGCAGGTGGACGTGCTGTACTTTGATTTCAAAAAAGCCTTTGATCGCGTAGATAACGACGCACTCTTAAGCAAATTATGCAGCATTGGTTTCTCGCCTAAACTGCTTTGCCTTTTTGCTAGTTATCTACGTGATAGACGGCAATATGTGCAGCACGGATGCTTTGTGTCGAGTGCCTACCCCACCCGTTCCGGGGTCAGTCAGGGCTCTATTCTAGGTCCTCTGCTCTTTGGTGTTATGGTCAATGATCTGGCCTTGGTGCCTAAGCATGCGCAATGCCTACTCTATGCTGACGACCTGAAACTAATTTACAGGGTCCAGGAAGATTCTGACTTACAATCTTTACAAAGTGATATTGATCGGGTTTATGAATTGAGTCTTGTAAACAAACTTCTGAAACTTCAGTTCAATGTTGACAACTGTGCGGTTATGTTTTAGATTTCCACCTTAACTTTCATGAGCACATGACAATGCTTGCTGCAGACTGTTACCGCAGGCTTGGGTTTGTTGTCCGCAACGCCAAAGAATTTGACAATCCCAGGGACATAAAGCTTCTTTATACTGCCCTGGTTTGAAGTAAGCTTGAGACAGCCTCAGCCGTTTGGAATCCCCATGAAGCGCCCTACATCCTGCTGCTCGAAAAGGTCCAAAAAACATTTTTGCGTTTCTTTTATAAAAAAAATGTACGGGTATTACCGATTCTTGTACCCAACAAAATTCCTTTTGGGGACGTTGGGTTTCTTCTCGTTAGAAGTTAGGCGTAATGTCGTGTTGATGTCTGTTGCATGTGGTATTTTGAAGGGGGAGTCAGATTGCCCGGTTTTAGTATCCCAGCTGGTCCGTCTATTTGTTCTCTCTGTGACGAAATAATTATGCTTTTCGTGAATATAGGCACCCCCTACTGGCGGTGCCGGCCGCTCGAACCGTGTTTTGCCGCAAGTAACCGCTAGTTCGTGCACTGCAAATAGTGAATGAGTTTTTAGACGTGGCACCTAATGTTGATATTCTTGCGAGCAGATGGGCGTTTATACGCGTTTATATCGCATTATACTCTAATTTGCTTCTGACATACGCATTATACAATAGTAGGGCAATTTTCACGTCACTGAATTGTGCGGCTGTTCTCATGATAAAACCTAACGTCTTGTTAGCCTTCTTGCAAATGCTTATGATGTGATCGTGCATGTTGAGCTTAGTATCCAACCCAATACCAAGATCTTGGATGGCGGAAACGTGCTCCAGCGGAACGCCAGAAAGATGGTAGCTCGCTGTGATCGGGTTTTTTGACCTAGTAAATGTGATGGCTTTAAATTTCTTAGCGTTAAGCTCCAGCTTGTTCTTAGCGCTCCACCGTGACACTGTATCCACCATCTGCTGGAGAAAGTCGCAGTCCAAGGAACTATCTATTGGCAACATTAACTTGAGATCGTCAGCAAAGAGGAGAAAATGCGCCCCAACAATACTACTGCAAAGGTCGTTTACCATAATAAGAAACTGTGTCGGACCCAAGTTGCTCCCCTGGCTAACTCCCGAACGCGTATAATATTCTCTAGACCGGAAGTTCGACATTTGCACGTATTGGCTACGATCTTTCAAGTAATTAGCAAAAAACGACAAGAGCTTTGGGGTGAAACCGAGTGCTGCAAATTTCTACAGTAGTACGTCATTGTCGACCAAGTCGAATGCCTTTTTGAAATCGAAGTATATCGCATCTACTTGGTGGTTCGAGTCCATCTTTTCCAACATGTAATCAAAAAAACAGATATGGTTCGTGGCAGTAGACCGGGCTATACGAAACCCATGTTGAGCGTCATGTTTTGATTTTGCTGTTTATTTAATATTTAATTTTGTGTTACTTGTTGTAATGTTTATTTAAAATTCACGGTGCTTTAATAGTTTTGTATACTGTCATACTGTGTAATTTTCTTTGTGTAAATAAATCTATTTAATTATTATTGATCCTAGCGAAAAAACGTACAAAACTTTTATTGTAGCAAATTTTATATTTGTTATTCCCGTTGAAGATTGATTTAGCTGTGGAGCCTGTGGACCACCGTTTTCGAGTTATTTGCAAAAAACGGCTCGTGTAATCTATTTAAAATACTGTCCTACTAAAATATTGATCCTAACGAAGAATCTTACATAACGTTTCTTGTAGCAAATATTATATAGATTATTTCTGTTTAATATTATTTCTGGTAATGGGGCACCGTTTTTGATGTTATTAACAAAAAGCGGCCCATGTAATCTATTTCAAAATACTTTCCAACTAAAATATTGATCCTAGCGAAAAAACGTATAGAACCTTTCTTATAGGAAATTTTATGTAGATTTTATTCTCGTGAACATTTTATTTAGCTGTGGGCCACCGTTTACGAGGTATTTACAAAAAACGGCCCATGAAATCTATTTAAAAATATTTTTCAACTAAAATATTGATCCTAGCGAAAAATCTTATAGAACCTTTCTTGTAGGAAATATTATGACGATTAATTCTGTATACCGTTATTTTTTGCTGTGAGCCACCGTTTTTGAGTTATCAACAAAAAGCGGCCCATTTTAAAATACTTTCCAACTAAAATATTGATTCTAGCGAAAAAACGTATACTTAGAACACAGACCAATACAACAAGACGGCCCTTACAGGGCGACTCGCGGTCACCAAGCATACGACAAATCAGGTTTATAAAAGTTTGAACGCGTGCGACACCGATCAGTAGCGCCCAAGTATACGACCCGCTAACAGTGTTCGTGTCCGCTCGGGAAAAAATCTTAAATAATCAAATTTGGTTGCAAACAATGGTCTCTTGCAGCATAAAGTGGTGTGGCAAGTCTTCTAACACTTCTACATATAAAAATGATGGAATAACATTCCACGGTTAAGTCAAATTAATTATTTTGTTGAATATTGTTTATTATCCGCGGAGTTCATTTATACTGGCCAATATGGTTGTACTGAGCGGCGCCGAGGCGCGTCCATCCCTTTTTGCCTAGTTAACAATGCGATATGCTATCCCTTTCACGTAAACGACTAGGGATGGGGCCATGTTAGTTTATATCTGTTGCGGGAACTTTTGTACTGCCGTTCGTACCATGTGCTACCATTTTATGAAATATAAAAGAAAGCAGATTTGTAATTGTGAATAATTATCTATAATCTGTAGAGTCTGTAGTGTTATTTAGTTGATTGATTAGTTTAGAATATTTAGTTGGTAATTTAACTTAGTAAACGTAAGTAAAAATGCACAGTTTAGTTATTAGTTACTAGAATGATTTTTATTGAGGTGCTATCACAATCATCATCCTCCTTGCGTTATCCCGGCATCGGCATTCGCCACGGCTCATGGGAGCCTGGGGTCCGCTTTGGAAACTAATCCCAAGATTTGGCGTAGGCACTAGTTTTATGAAAGCGACTGCCATCTGACCTTCCAACCCGAAGGGTAACTAGGCCTTATTATAATTTAATTATAATATTATAATTTGTTGCAAAACAAATTCACCACAGTACTGGTACCGGTACCATTGTTTATAATAGACATGTCCCATTCCCATCCCTACTGCTAATCGTAAAGGCGCGCCATTATTTGAAACGACCAATGGCAGCACCGTGCGCGCCCGCCTCACCCCGCAAGGATTGGTGATTTGCGTCTCGAACAATATCGCTTGCAATAGGCTTCTAGTGGGGTGTTCTGTGACTTAGAACCTTTCTTGTAGGACATCTTATGTAGATTTTTTTCTCGTGAACATTTTATTTAGCTGTAGGCCACCTTTTACGAGGTATTTACAAAAAACGGCCCATGAAATCTATTTAAAAATACTTCCCAACTAAAATATTGATCCTAGCGAAAAATATTATAGAACCTTTCTTGTAGGAAAAATTATGAAGATTAATTCTGTGTAACATTAGTTTTGGCTGTGAGCCACCGATTTCGAGTTATTAACAAAAAACGGCCCATGAAATTTATTTAAAAATAATTTCCAACTAAAATATTGATTCTAGCGAAAAATGTTATAGAACCCTTCTTGTAGGAAATATTATGTAGATTAATTTTGTGTAACATTAGTTTTGACTGTGAGCCACCGATTTCGAGTTATTAACAAAAAACGGCCCATGTAATCTATTTAAAAATACTTTCCAACTAAAATATTGATTCTAGCGAAAAATGTTATATAACCTTTCTTGTGGGAAATATTATGTAGATTAATTCCGTATAACATTATTTTTGGCTGTGAGCCACCGATTTCGAGTTATTAACAAAAAACTGCCCATGAAATGTATTTAAAAGTACTTTTCAACTAAAATATTGATTCTAGCGAAAAAACGTATAAAACCTTTCTTGTAGGAAATATTATGTAGATTAATTCTATGTAACATTATTTTTGGCTGTGAGCCACCGTTTTTGAGTTATCAACAAAAAACGGCCCAAATATCTATTTAAAAATACTTTCCAACTAAAAAAATGATACTAGCGAAAAAAGTTATATAACCTTTCTTATAGGAAATTTTATGTAGATATTTTCTGTTTAACATAATTTTTTGCTGTGGGCCACCGTTTACGAGGTATTGACGAAAAACGGAGCATGTAATCGATTAAAAAAAACTTTCTTACTAAATTATCCGTTTATATATTGATCCTATCGAAAAAACGTACATAACCTTTCTTGTAGGAAATTTTATGTAGATATTTTCTGTTTAACATATTTTTTTGCTGTGGGCCACCGTTTACGAGTTATTTACGAAAAACTAAAAAATTGACTTTCAAGATCGAATGGCAGGGTACGGACCCCACCTCATGTCATGGCATTATTTTTCCATGGCTATTTAGACCCTCATCTTTCACTGGTAAAAATGACAGACTGCCTCAAGAACCTTTTTTGGAATTTTTTTTTTTACCACTTTGTACCGTTCTGGCACGGTGAAGGACCCGGCCAAATGATCTGGCATAAATACTATGCGACTTCTGAGGAACTCTATTTTCACTTTTTAATAATTCCGGGTTGCCTCAAACACCTTTTTTGGGCCTAAAAAAATTAAATCTTTAAAAATTCATAGCTCGATAAAGCCCCGCTCCCCAGCTGCCAGACTTGCAGACCTGATGTTGGCTATGATCAGAGAAGCATCTGAACACCTTTCCAGGTTGCCTCAAGGACCTACTCCAAAATCCTGCCAGCTCTTGGACCAGTACATTAAGTTACGTCACACGTGCAATAGCTGCCTTGGAACTATTTTAGCGCACTTTTATTGTAGACATCCATCAAAACCATTCAGATTTTAATTCAGATTAATGCAATTCGCTAGCATATAAATATAGGAAAACCGCAATGCCCTTTATTGAAAACAAATAATTAAAATGCGCTTGACGCACGTACACATATATAAACAGAAGTCTATTTTTAAACCTCCGTCGCGGTCGACAGATGCATTGCTTGCATTAATAAGCGTAAAAAAACTATATATGTAATATGAACTTTGCATCATATATCGCATTTTAATGAAAGATAAATGATCCTTTTCGCTTACTTAATAAGGTAGCCTTTAAGCTACTATATTGATACTGAATTGTTTGCTAGCCGTATACATATAAGGCAGTAACGTTTAAATATCATTCACCGACACATACGTAAACTGATTGATTCGAGGGGTAACATTAATCATAGATTAGTATACTAGAAAGAATTCGATTCTAAAAGTTTTCATAACATCCATCATGTCATAAATTGATTAAGTTCGTGTTTGAAACTCATGTCCGTATTTTTCAAAATGTTTTCTCGCGAATCAAAATAACTCCAGTCTACCGGCACTACCAATGGTAGGTATTTATGTATGTACATAAATATATAAACGAGTTCTGGGTTAAAATTATTAATTTATGACTAATAAGCGCGCAGCGAGATAATTAACATTTTTTACATATTTATGAGCATTGTGCAGTCAAGACTGCGTCGCTGTTTTGATTGCATGTTCGCGGATATTTCGAAATATTCTTCGAAAATAAATGGCAAGTTCACTCTACGAAAAAAACCGCTATGAAAGTATAAATGTTTGTGTAAACAATCAGAATCACTTGTAGGTAAGTGATTGAATAAAAACTAAAAAATTTAGAAAAAACCATCATGGTAATAGACAGATTTCCTTCAAACAATGGCTAATGAAGAGTAAGAACACTCCTGACTAATGCAGCTTTCAAACAAAAAAAAAACTAAATCTAAAGTGGTCTATCCGTTCGGGAATTGTGTACGATGCCACAGACAGACATGTCAAAGTGTCAGTCACTTATAACACCCCGTCGTTTTTGCGTCGGGGGTCAAAAACTACTATAAACTTCATGAGTTATCTATCTACGTGTTTTAAATCACGATGGAATTAAAATATGGAAAAATATTTACTATATCTGTGAAATTTGTCGGCAAATGCTAGGTACTGATACTACTGATCCATTTTCTTCCATGTTTTACAATGTTTGCATTATTAATTAGAGTGTCAATTGGTTATATATGGCACGCGTGTTCAGTGGATACATGTGGAACTCAACTTAATAGTGTAATATTGGAAAAAATGGATCATTTACAATTGCATATTTTTAGTCTTAAAGGAATTTATGAAATCCCGGTTCTAACTACGAGTAGATCCACATTACATCTACGGGTTGGATCTATAGAGGGATTACCATTATCTTGCATAATTTTTTTGTCATATTTTACCTTCGCATAACAACGCTTGGCAGAATCCTCTTTTCGCAGAATGACATTTTGCATAAATTTCTTGGCATACTGTCATTTTGCAGAATTATTTAAAGCAGAGTAATACAATGGCGTAATGGTAAATAGTATAATAGTCGTATAATAGATTAATTCTTTTGTCGAAAATTGTGTCGCATTCTATTGACTTGGCATTTTGTCATTTCGCACAATTGTCTTAGGCAGAATAATAGATTGGCGTAATGTTGATGCGCAGAATGTCACTTATGTTTTATTTATTTTTTACATTAAAAAGGAGTTTCTGGTTTATTCACTGTCAACCTAACACGCTCCTCCTCGCTTCGCTCGTCGTCGCACCTAAACCGACTCTGTGACATATAATATTTCTGTGTCGTGTGAGTATTTTGTCTGGATAGCGATTCTAACCTAATCTACATTTCTGGCAACATGTCAAAATAAATAAAATTACAGTCAGCAACATGAGTAGGTATTATTTATGCGACATAAAATGCTGCAATATTAACAGTATGCTATTACTAATTCGGTGAAATGTTATAACGTTTAGGGTCTTATATGTGGAGGTAGAAAATGAAAAAGAAGATATATATTTACAAGTTTATTTGCATATGAGAAGAGAAAATAGAAATAAAAGTCAGAGGGACGTGGGAACTGAGCTGAAGGTAGGAAATTCCGTGAAACAAGGCCTTAAGGTTTCACTTCCCTGAGCAGATGTTAGTTGATAGCAGGCCGGGGACGACGCGTTGAACGTAGATTGTCCCGGGCTTGTCGTGAAGAGGAAGAATAGTTGCAGGAAGATCTTGTAGAGCAGCGTTCCGGACTCGAGCGGCGAGTAGAAGGTAAGTGCCTCGAGTCCGGAGAGGAAGGGTAGCAGCCTCGAACCCGGAGGAAGAGCCCTAAGAATATTTAGGCGTTAGGATAGTCACTATAGGTTCGTGACTACCACACCCGGTCCACCAAAGTAAGGAAGTGACCCATCAGTATCAACCACAACAAATTACAACACTTACCCGAACCGGGGAAACGTATAGCACACAAACAATATATGTAATGTAGATAAAAGAGCTTAGTGAAAAAATATAGGTAGAAATTTACATAGGAAACGTAACAGATCTGGACTCAAGGCCCACCGGCGATATTCTGTCGTTTTCCAGAATCATCTCTAGAACGAATAAAAATTTTGAATTTTGAATCGTCAAATCGGCCAGTACCAAACGCAAAATACAAAAAAGGTTGGAGTAAAAAGAAACCGTTACAATGTAATGTATACTATATACAATTCTGCTATATTAAAATCGACAATATTAGTATTCTGCTATCCAGAATTCTGCCAAATGAATGATATGCGATATGACAGTTATGGTATTTGTACAATTATGCAAAAGTATCATTCGGTTAAAAATGTTTCTGCGAAAGCTGCTATGCCAAATGTATTTCGGACAATCGATATTCTGCAAGATAAAGGGAACCCTCTATAGAGAATGAAGGGGATATAAAGGTGAACCCATGAACACCCGTTCCGTCCGTACATGGTATAATTAGAGTTTGGTCGATTACGGAACCTTAAAACGTAATAGCAATGGATTTGACGGTACATGTAAAAGCGAAACCGGTGTATCCGAAAGTGATATAAATTTCCAAGGGCTTAAACTCATCCGAGCGCAGGTGTGTATGGTAATCGGCTAATCAAATATACGACCGGCAAATACCGCATAATTTACTCAGAGATTCGTATGGGACTTTCCAGTAGTGAAGGTTCCTTGTGCTTTATGTGGAAAAAGGTCCTTTTTGTCAGGAATAATTTATCACTACTTATATGTGATACAGATTGCTTTAACGAATTCACACTAAGCTTTTGCGTCAAGCGTGAGTTAGTGTGTGTAGGTACTTATGGCATTGGCACTTGATGACTTGAAGCATTATATTATTAGGGCCCTTCTGTAATGTGAAGCCGTCATGTTGTGATATATAATAAACATTAGTCTGCAAACACGTTTTGAATAAATTTAATACAAAACGTGGAGAAAAAGTCGTGATTAAGTGTCTATAAATTTTAATCGTTATGAATCATGGGTTTGTAATAGTTAGGCTTGGGACTTTTGGATGCTCGCTATGGTTCTGGCATCCGCAGAGTCGCCATTATGTTAAAAAAAATTTTTCGAAGTCAAAGTCAAAGCCTGGAAATAAAACATGTTAGATGTCATGATCTATACATATACCTATAACAATATGCAATTAATTTTATCACAAATCTATTACACACACGTGTCGAAGTTCACAGTTGACGCGATATGCATAATATATACTATATACGTATATACTACCTACGATTTACTATGCATCCTCTTTAATACTTGTGTTTTGTTTGACAGACGACTGAAATCTATTTCAAATAAAAACACTTGAGTAATAAGTTGTCAGTTCAGATGAAATATCGTTTACGCAATTTGTAACAAAATTTTAAAATGAATAATTTTACGACTTGCGAAATTAAATCCTGGTTAGAGCCGTATCAGGAATTAAAATATGATGAAGAAAAGTCTAGTATATTTTGCTCTTAATGTGATGTTCATTTCTAAGCCGGAAAAAAAGTATTTATTGCTAACCATATTAAAAGTGTATCCCATCAAAAAAACTGTGGTGAATATAGCTTGTTGTTGGATTGGATAGAGATATTGTTGTTAGATATTTTATTTCCAGACTTTGACTTTGACTTCGAAAAAATTTTTTTAACATAATGGCGAATCTGCGGATGACAGAACCATAGCGAGCATCCAAAAGTCCCAAGCCTAGTAATAGTATTCTAATGAGTTTACACATTAAATAAATATCTTGTAGGCAATCAATTTTCTTGTATGGTAATTTATGCATATTTTGCCTCTTACTCAATAATTTTCACGGAAGAAAGAATTAAGTCTTGCCCAAGAAAAATGTAAAACTAACACATACTCGTATATCGCATATCGTATCTTCTAGTTTATGATCATCGCCATCTATGGACGATGATGATTGCAACTCAAATAACAGATATTAAGACATATTCGTCTCAAAGTTTTCTCTACTACATTTGCAGTAGCAAAAATGACAATCCGCTGTGGTATTGATGCACTGGGGCCCATTTCTCGAAAGGTAGAAGTCTTGTATTACAAGTGCGCGAACTGTCAAATCCCATGGGTTTCCATGGAAACACACTTGTAATACAAGGCTTGTACCTTTCGAGAAACGGGCCACTGGGCTCAATGAGTGATTTCAAGAGTGTTTGAGAACACAGTGCGTGGAAAGGTTATCATAAACCACAAATGTCTGTAAAGTTATAACGTTGTAAATAAAACTGCAGAGTTACCTTAGCCCCACTCTCTTTAGTCAACAGACAATAAACATCGAAAGGCAGTCGCCGGTTATTCTGAAACGTGCAGGCAACACTCTGTTGACTAAAGAGCGTGCAGCGGATCGGGGCGTGCGGCGTACATGAAAAACAATTGAAGCTCATAAAAGTGTCCGGAGTCGATGCTGCATAGGATGGACGTAATCTAGATAGATAGATTGAGAATAGGGCCTGGCCGCTGCAATTATAGGCAACATAAGTGGAGCTGGAGGGACTCTTCTCTTGCAAGTGTGGCGAACGAGAGCAAACCACTGATCACGGCGCTGCCACTGGTCCAGTCCAGCTGAGGATCTAAATGCCCTGACACCCGACGCAGTTTCCTGGGTTAATGATTTCAAAGCTGTACTCTGATTGCCTAAACATGCATACCATACGATTCAATAAAAAGGGCTGACGCACGCTCACCCGCCTCGCTGCACGCCCCGCCTCGCTGCACGCCCCGCCGAACGCTCCGCTTCGAGCGTCCACTCAGGCATTACTCCAAGAATCCCTTCAGTCTCGACTCCAGACGGCGCCACACTACGAGCCACGTGCGTGACCGGCATCCGATATCGAACACATGCGAGTATCGAATGACCGAACGATTTGTGACAGTAACTAGTAGGTTAATTCACGGTTGGGACGAATTGAATCGATTGATTGGAGTGAGTGGAAGTAGGGAGTTTGTCAATTGGCTTACATGACGTCCTTGGTCTCTAGACAAAATTTTCACGTATGTGTGTATTTTGAAAAGGCTTCATTTTATATACTTAACTTTCATAGAGAAATAAGCACTTTTGAAAAGACACCCCTTCGTACTCGTATTAAGGCGTTTTTAAAAAAAAACGAATATCGAATTGCACCAGATCAGGGGGCCGATTTTTGAATCTCGGCCATTCGATTTCGTGAAATTCGTTCAATAATATCTCCACTACTAGCGATTTGAATTCGACTAACAAAATCGAAAACGAGTGGTCATTACCACTAGTTTTAAAATGACCAGCCGTCAATTTTCAAAAATACGTCGTTTTCCACCGACTTTCGAACAGCGAAATCGTGCGTTCGGAATTCAAAAATCAATCCCCTGAACGTGTTGGTCTCATTCTTCTCAGAATCACGAGAGGATTCGATCCTGACGATAAAAAAATGTGTTCTCATTAAATTTTTCCTTTACGACACGATTTTAGTAATTATTAACATGAACTTACTACGAGCTTGACGTATTGGAAACTTGTATGAATGAATTTTGTATGGAAAATTTGGGACATATTTCTTTATCGTCGGGATCGAATCAGCTCGTGATTCTGAGAAGAATGAGCCCAAACACGTCCAGATCTGGTGAAATTTGATATTAGGAATATTTTTTGAAAAACACCCATTCATTAATAGTATATTATATAACGGTAACGTTATGAAGACTATAAAAGTTGAGTACCGCGGTTAGGTCACGAGGCTTGCCGAGTGGCCTAAGTAAGGTACGAGACTTTTATAGCCTTCATAATGTTACGATTGTATACTATACTTTTTCTACGACAGCCAAATACATACGTATTCGAGAATAATAAAATGGGTTACTTACGTACTTCATATCATGAATGGGAACATTTGTGCGGATCTTAGGTATTCTGTCCGCAATGTTGATGGCGAGAACTTGTTGCACAATTCTTCAAAATATGCCAACAACGCGGTTTCAGAGAAAGTTGAAACATTTTTTTGCAATTTCCATGTCAAAACAATCATAACATTTTTGGTGACTTTTCAGGTAACAAATTGTCAGTCACTTTGAGCGCCATAGCCTTGATTTCTTCGGAAGTACATTGTTCACCAGAATCACTCATAATCACTTAAGTTTTTGCACAATAACGTCGAATTAAAACAAACTACACAACACCGAAATATGTAGTTCAAATAGTTTCGTCAAAAGTTTACAAATGTCAAACATACCATAGACAAGAGAAATAGAAAATAAGCCGGTTTTCAATTACGAAAAATATGGTTGCGTTCAAGAATATTTAAATATCGAATGTAAAATTATTGGATAAACTTATGATTTTTACCTTTGTTTTGCAATATCTCATATTAAAAACGCATTTCAGTTTATTTTTTCATCTTGATTTAAATTATGAACCTAAATATTATATTATTTATTAAAAGTTACTTATTGCTGCAAATGAAAACATACCTGATAAATGGAAGTTGTGCTTTTAAAAAAAAAATAACAGAACTCCTATATTCATATGATTACTGCTAGCAGTCATCATATGAACCTATAGACAAATAGACTTTCTCATCGTTACTCAAATGAACTTAATTTGGATACCGCTGACAATAATCTAATTGACAGATTTAAGTGCTGGAGTAGAAAAAGAATTTAATGAAGAGACTATAGAATTACAAAAAAAAATACGTTTTTAAAGCTTTCGTTGAAATGTGGAAAGAGTATTATGAAAAGCTGACACATAAGCTCTCGAGAGGTTGCAAATGACGTTCAAAGTTGGCAAAGAAATACGGCCTTATTTGATGCGAAGTCGCGAACAATAGCCAATATTTGATATAGTCGAACATGTCCTATGTCAACTTTAAGTTACTACTTGAAGACATGAAGGTTAACGCGCCATTCTTGTGTCCTATAACTCATTTAACGCGTAGTAGCGCACGGGGCAAGGGCTGGGTAAATCAAGTGACTTCACACATGACACAGTTACGCTACCGATGACTGCCCGCGGTCTACGTTCTCAGAGTCACGTATACTGCGTATGTATGCTAATTCCATTCTGTTGATCCATTCAATTCGTTCAAACCTCAACTTTGAATAGTTTAGTGTCCTTGAGAAGTTTTACTTTAAATATTATGTGAGCTCAAAGAACATAAAACTCCGTGTAGACAGATTAAGTCTAAGAAAAAACGTATCTCGGAACCATCAAGAAAAATTGTATGCGGTCGTTTATATGACGTTATTTGTACCTTTGGTTGATTCTAGGCTAGATGATGCTAATATTAAGACACATAAGGGTCACTTGCACCACCGAAAATGGAGGGTTAATCAGAGGTTAACCCACCATTTTATATGGAATTTGACAGTTGACAGCCCACTAACATTGTGGTAAGCGGGTGGTACAAGTGGCCCTTATTCAAGTTGAGAACATGGGCCAAATTGTGAAAACTGGGGTTCAAAAGTTTTAAGCTTGTATTACATTTTGAACCATAAAAATATTATTAACTGTAAATGTATTGGGTTGGTAAGAAAGTAATGAGCGATCGATTGAATTCCACATAAAATTTTTGAGAGAGTTCTAGAATCTTCTATGGTCGAAAGTATATAAAGGGCGAGTCGCACAGTTTCTCGTCAGTCATTCACTAGCTGTCGCCGAGCTAATATAAGGAAGAAAATGGACGAATTAAAAGTGCATGTAAAGCATTGCTTACTATATGAATTTCAGTCTGGCCATTCAGCCGCCGAAGCAGTGCGTAATATATGTCAGCGTGTTGCTCCTGAAGTTGTGTCTGAGGCCACGGCGAAACGATGGTTCCAGCGGTTTCGTAGTGGCGACTTTTCATTATCAGATCAACCTAAGTCTGGTCGACCGGTGAAGATTGATGTAGCCAAATTAAAAACCTTAATTGAAGGAGATCCGAGGCTAACGAGTCGTACTCTTGCTACCGAGTTAGGCTGCTCTCATGTCACCATAGAAACACATTTACACGAGTTGGGAAAAAACTACAAATACAGTGTTTGGATACCGCACGAACTTGATAGAGATTAGGGTTTGCAATCCGGATATTCGAATATCCGAATTATTCGAATATCCGCCAATATTTTTATCCGAAAATATTCGAATAATCTAAGTGAAATTATCCGGATACACGGATAATTTCTATAAACATTATTTTTTATTTATAAGTGATATATTTAATAGATAGACGTCACTTGAACCAATTTAGATCAATTCTTAATACGGATAATGTTATTGCTAACAAGTTAACACCTATTTATCTTCAAAATCAAACTAATATTTACAAAACAAAGAAAGCATTCGTGAACAAGAAGTAAGCAGAATGTCTTACCCCACCCACTCAGTTCTTATCGAATATTCGATTAATTGGATGATTAAAAAAAAACAGAAAAACGTTCATTCTTTTTTAATATGAAAACGTTACCCCAACCTACTTTCATTACTGCTAATAGCTAACGTGAAGTTATCTGTAAAACCATACTTAATAATCCCAGATTTATACCTAGATTTCCTGGTCCCTTTTTTTGGAAATTGAAATTTAGCGCCTCATTCCGAATTTAGCTGTTATCAGTTCCATGGAAATTTAGTACTCCAGAATTCCCTCCACTTCACTAAGAAATATAAGGCATTTTCCTTTTAAGTCATTAGTTACATGCATACACAAAAATCGGTCTAATTACTACTTATACTTTGAAATCTTAGCCGATCTACTGATCAGCTTGGAAACTAAAACCCATCAAATCGCTGCTGAGCAATTTGAGGCGTTTTGGATTTGAATGTTTAAATAAGTTCGCCTCTGTACCTCCTCCTTCTTCATTCTTTTAAATTTTATGTCTGGTATATTTTATGTTGGTGGTACAATAAAGAATTTACTTACTTATTTATCACCTCTTCCCTTCCAGTGGTACTTAGGTACCAGCCACTGTGCAACTAAGGTTTAAAATGATCCACACCTGGATAGAAAGTGTCTTCGACTAATTGCTTCTCTTTTTTTGGTTATTCTGTTTTGAACGAGTACCTATATCTTTGCTCATTCCTGTTCTAAGACCCTAACCAGGACGCTTTTGTTTGGAGCCTACGAAAAGAGTTTTCAACTTTTCTGCGGTTGCCGAGCATTTGCTAGAGTCAGGACCGAACCACTGGATTGAACTGCATAATCCCAAAGTCCTTTCAACTGAACGTCTTTACTATAGCAGGAAAGTACGTGAAGCGATTGAAATCAGGAAACATCGTAATTTCAATCAAAATGAAGGGCAAGGGATTTCATCTTCGTGGAATCCAGTGATTAGCAAGTGTAAACGTGAGAAAACTTCCCGTCCCATACCATCGGATGTCGTGAGTGTTGTATGTAGGCAGAGTGGCAACCCTAACGTAAAAGTGACTGATGACAATCAAGTGCGGGTAGTTCGAAAAACTCGTACAGCTAGAAGATGTTGATACAACTCCCAGCCAGTCTACCCGTGACCACGGACGTAATGTCATGTCCGAAACGTCGGGTTAAATATAAAACGTAAGTTTTACGCGATTAAGTCCCGTTTTAATTTAATAATATGAATTATGCCACTGTCTTCCAAGCCGAGACATACCCAATAATTACCTGTGTACATAAGAATATAGTTAGACAAACCCAAGGTATGGATACCGGGGTACGAAGGCTTCATTGGCAATGAAAATGCTGATGAACTTGCCAAGGCCAGACCAGATCTGTAGACAACTTCACAGATCTGAAGGAACCATTAAAGCGGCTATGAAAGACCAAGCAAAGGCTAGTCACCAAAAAGAGTGGGATGCCCTGCTAGGTCTGTAGCATTAAAAGCTCTTTATGCGGAGGGTTGAATCTGGATGGAGCAAAACGTTAGGAAAGCTAGGCAAAAGACAACTCCAAATTATAACGGGGGTGTTCACAGGCCATTACGGGATCAAAGGAATTTTGGCCAAGATGGGACACGCTGACTACACTGATTGTCGTATGTGCGGCGAAGAGGAAGAGACCATCAGATATCTAATGTGTGAATGTCATGCCCTCGCCAGACAAAGAATGAAGAACTTTGGAGCAGGCTACCTTGTACCAAAGGACATCAGAGAGCTACCCATGAGCCTCATCATCCGATACGTGGAGATGGTTGAGAAGCTCCTGAATAGCTGAAGGATCTTAAGATCGAAGGGGGTAATTAATATCGAAGGGGGTAATTTCACAAAAGATCCCGATGGGTCGAAGTGTATCCGGAAGGGCCCCCGCAGATTTAAGATGAGTATCCGATCCGATCGAGCGGAGGACCGACTCCTATACATTCTCGAAATCATTCAAGGCGCCATTTTTGATTTTTGCCTTTGACATCCTTCCTACATCCGATATCGGATCGGATAATATGACAACGCTGTATGGCCCTCTAACCATCATTATATCCAATGATGTTGTCCCACGTTCCACTCTCAAGAAGCCATCCTCTCTACCATCCATTTCCAAGGTAAAGATGTTGTCAGAAAAACTTCTCCTTATACTTTACACTTAACTAATTACTACTACTGTCTTATATCAACAGCTCACTATCTGATTGCAAGATTCTAGTCATAGAACTAAAGATAGAGAGCTAGGTGTGTTTTAATTTTTACAGTTTGCTGATTTACGCAAAAAATAAATAAAATATGTAGGTACATTTCGCATTATGGTGCTCATCTATCTCAGCCGTTATCAATTTCACGCTTATACGCACCTAGAACATTAATTTTGTTCCGTTTAATAAATTATCCGAAATTATCCGAATTATTCGAATATTCGAATAATAAAAATTGTATTATCCGAATTATTCGAATATTAAAAACTCGTCGGATAATGCAAACTCTAATAGAGATCAACTAAACCGCCGTGCCGATATCTGCATACAACTTCTGTCTTTTCGCCGCACATTCAACTGGTTGGACCACCTTATCACTGGAAATGAAAAATGGGTCTTATATATAAATCACACACGCAAACGTTAGTGGCTAGCTCCAAACGAAAAAGGAATAGAGGCACCAAAAACAGAGCCTCACCCGAAAAAAGTTATGCTGTCCGTTTGGTGGGATATTCATGGTATTATTCACTGGGAACTCCTACCAAGTGGAATGACTGTTACCGCATCAGTATACTGTAATCAGCTTGAAAATTTAAACCAAAAAATCTGCCAGAATCGTCCACAGCATGCTAAAGTTTTTTTCTTACACGACAATGCTCGCCCACACATTGCAAAAGTGACTCGGCTAAAGCTATTGGAGCTAGGTTGGAAAGTGATACCTCATCCACCGTACTCTCCAGACTTGGCACCTACGGATTACGCATTGTTCAGATCGCTAAGCAATGCCTTGAATGAAAAAAAGTTCGATGATCAAGCCCATCTACGACAGTACATAGCTGAGTTTTTTGAATCTAAACCTAAGAACTTCTTCGCCGATGCTATTCATTCTTTACCAGAACGATGGAGACAAGTAGTAGATAACGAAGGCCGTTATATTTTTGATAAATGATTAAAATAATAAATTAAATAAAAATTACAATATTGGTTATGATTCGCTCATTACTTTCTTACCAACCCAATATATCGCTATCATTTATCGACTCAGTTCAATCGCTTGACGGAAAGCTGAGATAATGACAGTTGGCAATCAGCGACTGTCAGGAAAGTAAACGGGGGTGATGGAATGATTGCTCCGATCCAGTTCTGCAATGGCATCGTAATTGTCAAGTGATACGTTTTATGACTTCAATATTGACAGTTCTAGATTTATATAATTTTCTTAAAATAGACTCGTCGAATTGACAATTTGTTGCGTGACTACGTACCGTTAAAAGTTTTCTCTTTTTGTTTTCTTCAATGAAACTTAATAGTCCTGCAACTTGATCATTGATGATTATTAAACATGTAAAATCGGGTAACTGACGTTAAAATTGTCGAAGGTCGCTCGACATGTTTCGCTCCGTAACGAGGAGCATTTTCATTCAGCACGCGCGATGCCGATGGTATCACATGTTTAATATGTCAGTGTCTCACGATAGTTTTATTATTAAAATCATTGATGATTGTCTAAAGTCGATTTTTTCTACAGGTCTCAGCTCAGCGTACGTGTAAGTAGATCAGCGGGATCTATGATAATCGCACTTCCGCAGTTTTTCATCGTGGCCGTCACCTTAATGAATTTAAATTATGTAACCATATAAATTGCACAAAAATATTACATGGAAAGACTTGTTCCAATACCCAGTAACAAAACTGGGGTAGTAACTAGTAACAAGACGACCGTTTCAATTCTGGTTTTAAATATCGCGTATGAAATCATACACTTAGTTTAAACGATTCAACTGCAAATATAAATAGCAATGTCTGAGCTTTAATTTGTTCTTGTTTCGTGCGTCCGCACGTGACAGAAGCGCCATAATTTAATTTAGATGATTCGTGAATCTGACTCACTTGGACCAAACGGTAGCATCTCATTCATCTAGACAAGATATATACATACAATTCAGTTAGGAAACAAATGTTTAATAGTATATATGAGTGTCCCACTGATTTGCAAAGGCATCCCCTCTTTTCCAAAAATTAGTCCTATCCATTTGCACTAAAGAATCGAATATACAGAACTACTGTCAAAGTCAAATGTTTAGTCACAGTAAATAGACTGCCATCTCTTACAGGATTAAAACCATTTGAGGTTCCGTTTTGACAATGTGGCCCATATTCTTAACTTGATATGTGTTAAAATGGTCAAATATTAGTATTAGCGCCATCTAGCTGAGAATCAACTAAAAGTGTAGCACCATCTAGACGGCCATACATTTTTCTTGATGGTTCCGAGGTACGTTTTCTTCCAAGACTTTATGTCTATACGGCGCTATATATTAACCCCCTTATTCATAAACGTACTCTAAAGTTATCAAGCCGATAATGTTTGTTTGTCCCTTTCCGACGTATTGGTGTGATAGAAAAGGACAAACGAACTTTATCGGCTTGATAACTGAGTACGTTTATGAATAAGGGGGTATATCTTTATTTGCACATTGCCAGTCTTCACTAATTGTGTCAAGGTCGTTCCGCCAGCTCCGTGTTGTTTTCCTTCCGAGATGCATCCCGTGGGATTCATTCTGTGGCTAGTTTAGCCCAACATCCTTGATGCATTAGGATGACCTGTCCTATTCAGCCCTACTTGAGCTAGGCGGCAAGCAGGCAAAGAAAGCAGGCACTTTGTAATTAGACTGAAATTGTATTAATCTTAATTTAATTGCTGTTAAATAATTGATGAACATGTAATATTTATAATATTATTAAACAGCTTGCTTGGAAATTTTGATGTATCCGATAACCAACTCAATCCTGCATTCATAATCAACTATCAACATATTTAAAATATTTGAATAAAGGTTCTCAAGGTTTGCGGTTATTCATTTAGAGGGTCGACTATTAAAGGCGGACAGAATCAAAGTTATGTTAATAGTGGCTCTTTGAAATTGACTTTATGCGTCTCCTGGGCTAACCCTTTGGGTTTGGTTTTGTTTGTGTATATTCTGTTACGCTAATAGTTAAGTATTAGGGCCGGTTGCATCAAACCGTTTGTCACCGTTAAAGCGTTCGTTAAATTTTATTGTATGGGAAGTTCCATAGACGTCTGCTGCGTGACGATGATGTATCTGTCAAATGTGGTTGATGCAACTGGCCCTTAATGAGACAATATATAGGAGATAAAGGAGTGACTAACAGAAAGAAATGGGGTTTCCATGACGTCGTAATCACCTGTGAAATCTCTCACGTCAACCTTATCTCACAACTTAAACAATTAGTAGTAGTAGCTTATGAGCTACCTCAATTACTCTCGGTGTCAACGAAACTGATGTAGTGTCACGTTTTACCTACGTTAATCCTGATTCTAAACATATGACGATACAAGGATACATTCTTGTAAACACAGGTGGCGAATCCGTGGACGTATCAGTAGCATAAGTAGATGAGCCAGTATTGTACTCAACAGCTGCATCTTTTGTGGGTTGCAGAAGCAGGTTTAGTTAGGGTTCTTCAAGTTTGGCACCGAATACTTTAATCTGAATATCTGATACTATATTTATATTGAAAACAGAGATATCGATTTTTAATTCAAACTCTATTTCATCCTATTTGTTTTGATATTTGTGCAAAAAATCCATTCTATTATAAATCTGACGTGGAACAGCCATATTTTACTCGTCTTATGTTATGTAGGTCGACCGAGCCTTAGTTTAACTCTTTATTATCGCGTCTATCCTATCTAGTGTTGGTAGAATAAGCCAATCCATATTTTAGTACATCTGCTTAGACATTCGAGAAACGGGACGCGACCTTGGCTAAAAGCGAGCCGTCTCGAATATCGACACTGGACTAGTTTCGTGACTTTTTGACGACACAATTTAATATTATTGATTGGAAGATTTTCTTCAGTCTATAAAAGCTTAGAGCTTTTGCACAATACGTACGCAATTTAAGATCGGATGTTAAATATGATAAAAAAATTTAAGCCTCTTTTTGCATACTCTTCAGTCAAGATCTTGCTCCTTTGTGTCCTTCGATGTAAGGCTTCTTTTAACTGTTTTCAATTCAACGCATAAGTTTCCAATTACAGAAAATGGATGTTCCCAATTACAGAAAAAAATCAAAACGCCAATTAACACTGCCACACGCTTATATAAATATCGTCATACAAGTCAATAGTTCCTTTATCTTATCTCGATCGTCTATCAATCTACAGATTGGTGATTTGGAAAAACTACGTATCAAATTATTTCAAACGTACCTACTTTATTTAATTACTCAGATAAATAGGCATGTTTTACAGTATTACCGCCGAGAAAGATCTTGACGAATTTTCTGAGCTTGTTCAATATACTTTCTAGTTTTTACTTCCAAAACTGTTTCACCTATCAGTAATCGCTGTCCTTTGCAAATAAATTTCAATAATCGATAGCTTCCTGCTATCGATTATTGAAATTTATTTGCAAAGGATATCTGCCTTGTACTAAATAGGTAAATTAGGTAGACACGAAATTTCTAGTTGCTATACTCTAATCTATTAACCAAATGCTCCTATTTTGGCACGCGATAGGGTAATTTAATAAAACTGTTGACCCATTTCAGATGTCAATTTAATCAGCCTAATGAAGTGCTTTCAGAGGCTAATATACTATGAGTTTTCGACGTTTTAAGTATAGTATGTACAGTCAACCAATTAGAATCCTAGTCCACTCTACTAGAATCCTGTCGTATTGACACCGTTCTTTATTTTCTAATGAAGTCAGTTTGACTTTTACTGTGAAAGGGTTCTACAGTGGCCTGACGCTATCGAGTGAAACGTGAAAAACTCAAGGAGAAGGTAATTTCGTGTGGACATCGGTACAAATACTAATACACTGGACTGGCCAACAATAATGAACCACTTCTCAGGTTTGTAAACAATTATAAGCAAATTACATATAAATATACATATGTAGTTAAAAATAACTCTAATGGACTTGTTGATGAAGATTCTATACGTATATGGACCGGGATATAATAATATGTAGATCGTAATTACCTTTTTGTTTTTTCTTGGCTCCCGATATTTCGACGCAGTTGCATCACGATGAGTCACTGAAGATAGCTGGTGGAAATTTCGGGAGCTTGACAAAAAAAGACACCCCATTGATTATAAGTCTAAAGAAGATTTTGGAAATTTCCGAACAATATCAAAAGTATTCGTAAATATGAGTACGAATTGATAAATATGCCTTATTTTTGAAGATTTTGTGACATTGTTGGACAACAAGGACAATTTAAGTCGCAACAGATACCTATCTAAAGTTTTCTCAAGGCATAAGACGATAAATGAAATGAAATGAAATGAAATATTTATTTTCCAAGTAGGCATATTACAATGCGCTTATGAACGTCAAATAAAACTACGCCGGCTCTAACCCTACGCCTCAGCCTCGAGAAGATTTCAGTCCCCCCTCAGTTGGAGGAGGGTATCCACTATGGGACCGGCAAGAAACTCGGCGGGCCACTTCTTTTCAAAACATTACATCTTATAATTAACATGCATTAAAAGAAACAAGATACAATTTAATAAGCAAAAGTATTCATAAAAAAAAAATATTAACACAAGAAATTATACAAAGTACAAAGCTATTATGATTATTAATAAGAGATGTTAGAGATGTATAGAGTTTCTAAGTGTCAAAGTACATCTAAAAAAAAACCGGTCAAGTGCGAGTCGGACTCGCTCACCGAGGGTTCCGTACAAACTTTCAATAGTTGAACCATCAAAATGTTATTCATAGAACTCTACAGATTTGACTAAATCCCTCAAGACTCAATTTCCCACATAACAAGTAATATTTTAATATACAATTTTATTGTTAGACAACGTCCAAATAAAATCAAGACTATTCGACTTCAATAGTTTACGACTTACGACATGTCGCAAGGACGCTCCTGAACCGACCTCATTATATCAGGAAAAACGCCATGTAGGAAATGAGCGTTCAACGTACAGCGACATCTATCGGCAAATTGAGTAAACTAATGCGCGCGAGCTAGTATGGAAGATGCTTTTTATGGAATAATTGTTTATTGCGTGAACCGATTTTAACCATTTTTCCTCTATTTGAAAGCAGGTAATTTCATTGTTATTTTGTTAAAAAATACAGGTACAATAAACACCCGCAAGGGTGTTAAAATTGAAAATGTAAATCTGAAAGGTTTTTTATAAATAAAAAAAAAAAGTTTTCAAGATACATGTACGAGTTTATTTTTCCTGTAATGTTCATTATAATAGCCATATTTGGTGAAAATTTCATAAATTTATGTTGGTAAACTTCGGAGATAAGGGGGGGGAACGGTATTTTTTTTTACATTTTCCTTCAAAAAACATTTTTTTTCCACAACAAAAAAATTATAAAAAATAGTTTTGATATGTACAGTTTGAGCTCTTTCTAACGATACCCCACTTGACCTAGTTTCTTGAAATTTTCAGTTTGACCCCCTTTCATTTTGGCCATTTTCTATCATTTATATTAATTAATTTAAAAAAAATTCTTTCAACTTGTAGAGGTTCACAATGTTTATAACTATTCCAAATTTCATATCGGTAGCATAAGTAGTTCTCGAGATATTTAACAATGTGACAGACGGACAGACAGACGGACAGAGTCGCACCATAAGGGTTCCTGTTGTACCTTTTTTGGTACGGAACCCTAAAAATTATACATGAAGAAAAAAAACGAACAATATGTATGTTACTAACTGACTAACCTCCTTATTTATAAAAGTTCACTAAAATAAATAATCCGATAAAAATCGTTTGTTCCTTTCTAACACACGGGCATGGAAAGGGACAAACGATTTGATAACTTTAGTGAACGTTTATGAATAAGGGGGTACGTATTTTAATTATTGCTGCCCCAAAACAGTGCTTATGCAAATTAGTTTTTAAAGTTTTTCAATGATCAACTCAAGCTTGTCGCCACTTCCGCGAATTCCGCGGTATGCATGTTTGTTGGTTAGATGATTAGTCCATACTAATATTATAAATGGGAAAGTGTGTGTGTGTGTGTCTGTTTGTTTGTCCGTCTTTCACGGCAAAACGGAGCGACCAATTGACGTGATTTTTAAATTGGAGATAGTTGAAGGGATGGAGAGTGACATAGGCTACTTTTTGTCTCTTTCTAACGCGAGCGAAGCCGCGGGCAAAAGCTAGTTATGCTAGCTTATGTAAAACGATAACTTTCTCTAAAAGTGATTGGTTCCTTTATAGGAACCAGTCACTCAAACGTTTATACGTGTGAACGTTTTTAAAGGTTTCGTACATAACCATTCATTACAAAACTCATGTCATGTTTCCGGTTTACACGTGTAAGTTACAATCTGATAAACCAAATAACTACCACCTCGACGAGGGATTACCTAGGGTTGTAAATAGAAAAAAAACCAAATGTTTTTTTTTCAGAATTGTGAAAAAAAACATGAAAAAAAACCGAGCACCATGGTTTTTTTTCTAAATATGGTTTTTTTTCAGATGAACAAATAATACGACAATAACGGTTTTTCGTGAGTTGTAACGTGTTTCAATAACAATAACGTACATTTTAATTCAATTAACATTCAGTATACAAACGTTTATTGGGGAATCCCCGATGTTGCGTGTAGCGTGGAGAGGCGGTGGTGTTGCCAACAGTAAATAGTGATAACTATCAACTACAGATTTCGTAAATGTTACTTTTATAAGACCAGAAATTAACGTATTTGATTAAATTCGTTTAATAGTTAACATTAAGTCTAAAAACCCGTATAAAAGTATTAACTATTTTGCAAATTTTGAGATATCGTACTTTAGAAAAAAAACATACTCCAGAAAAAAAACTGTTTTTTTTCACGGTTTTTTTTCATGTTTTTTTTTCTAGCCAGAAAAAAAACCGTTTTTTTGCAACCCTAGGATTACCAATATTATAAACTCCCTCGTGCTTGGGGTTACATCCATGCAAAAGGCGCTTCTATTTGTGTTTTTGTTAATAAATTAACACCCTACTTAACATAGTTCTGAAACTTTATAGAACAGTATATTCAATATTCAAATAGTCCAGCAAACTGATATTTAGTCAGTGGGCTATCTATGTATTAGCTTATCTTATTCCATAAGTATTGTCTTCTGATCTAATAGCAGTACAAACATGTCTTAATCAACTGCACTTCTTACAGCACTCATTAGTCTCCTATGTATCTTTAAGAATTGTAATTCCTATTGTTCTCCAGTTATGATCGCCCACCCATTTCCGTTGACGCACAGAGTCCGTGGTATACGAATGTGACGTCACGAACCTAGTTGCCAAACCTGTGTAGAATTTCTCACATTCCATGGAGGTGATTGGTTCAGATTCCTAATGTCGTTCTTTTCGTATTTGGAACGATAAATGAAAGTTCATAAAAGATATGAAATATTAAAACTAATTACCATAAATATGGTCATTTTAGATGCTTAGCTTGAGCGAGAATCTTGTTCCAAATAGTGCGTCTCATAAATACACCTTTACCTGTGGTATTACCAAAAAATACGTTTAGCTACTTTAATCTAAAACCTATAAGGAAATGAAATTTGAAATATACGTAAAAGCGTAGCTTCCTTTGGTATAGAGGTAGAGCGGTTATAGCAAGGTTTTCTTGTGAGTCTTAGGGTCGGTTGCACCAAACCGTCTGTCACCGTCAAAGCGTTCGCTAAATTTTATTATATGAGAAGTTCCATAGACATCTGCCGCGTGAAGATGATGTGTTTGTTAACTGCCTTTGATGCAACTGGCCCTTAGTCAGACCTAGAGTTATCATCTCACAGTCGTAATCTGGACGCCTGTTATAGTTCTCTTACCATAAACCCCATTTTACTACATCCTTATTATTATACCTTGGAGTATTCTTAGAACGGGATCTTTTTTGTGATAATTCACTATCTATTAGGTATACTACTCTCTCAACACTTGAGTTTCACCTTGCGTTCAGGATGTTAGCTGTTAGAGCACTGTTTTTATCACATCCCATTTCTTATTACATTTTTTTTTTCAAAAAAAAAATTTTTTTTTTTAATACTATGGCTGTATTATCCATTCGTCATGTAACTTGTATTTAACAAGACTTAGAGTCGGTTGAACCAAACCGTCTGTCACCGTCAAAGCGTTCGCTAAATTATATTGTATGGGAAGTGCCATAAACCTCTGCCGTGTGACGTTGACGTGTTTTTAACAAACGGCACTTGAAATGAATACCTAAAGATATTACTTTATTTGACTTTGCAACTGGCTTGTGGAGCAAGCGTAATCTGAAATGAACTTTTATAATTAATAGACACAGGATTCAAAGGAAGAAACATAGTAAAAAAAAATTACGCTTGAAATAACGTGCATATTAGGGGATATAAAATCAAAGATGAAGTTGAACGAATTCTCACATTCACAGCGACCTTATCGTTAAACTTTATGATGTCTGCACAAAAGCAATCTCGCTTCCTCCACAGTTTCCGTAATGTGAAGCCAAATTCCGACATCGCACATTGTACAGTCAACAACACAGCTGTGTGTGCCAAAAATATGTAAACACCTTAACATACAGGCAATACAGTTCTGTTTACATATATTTGGCACTTTGTCCGTATTCACAGCTGTGTTGTTGGTTGTACGCTTCAACAATACCTACGAAGCGTCACGAGACGACGGCCCGAGCAATTCAGACGTCTGAATCTGTAAGGTCGATGACATACTTTAGTCCCTCTTCCGGTACTTCTGGTAATGGTGTCTAGTAAACAATCGACAAAACAAAAAAGTGAACAGACTGATTATAAAAAAGGGACGATTTTAGTACAGATCATTTGAAGGTCGAAAACAGAGTACCATTGAGAACCTCTATCCCTTAGCGTTGGTTTGATCTATATGATGACTTCAAAATGATGAATATGGTTTGTAGGGCGTTCTAATAAAATAAGCAAGTTCACACCGGAAGAATACCGAGTTAAGTCTGGTTTTCAGGGCCAGGTTTGGTCTAATTGTCTGATCACGAGTAGCCATTTAACCAACATACGATCACCATCGAAATTCCAAATGTGCCGTTTGAAAATTTACACACAGAATTATTTTTGTGTTGGATTCTTAAATTTCCGTTTCTGTAATGAAAGTTTCCTTTTCACCTGAATCAGAAATTTACAAGAACTTTTTGAAGGAGTGTACCTTGTCCTCAAGGAATTCGAGGTCCCGGGGCTACCGCGAACCACGTTCATTATTACATAAGAATTTACAATTGCAACAGAGAGGTAACACGTCGGACGTCGTTCGCGGTAGGCCCTCAGTACTCGTTGCTTGCTGAATGTTCTAAAGAGAAATCCGCTGATATATTTACTTGCGTATAATGAAGGTGATACACGAGGTGTCAGATGACTGCAGATTGGATCAGTTTACCGCTACTGTACGTGATGAGCGAAAGCGACGGCCAACTGTACGATTATAAATAAATAAATAATAAATAAATAAATAAATATTATAGGACATTCTTACACAGATTGACTGAGCTGAGGCCCACGGTAAGCTCAAGAAGGCTTGTGTTGTGGGTACTCAGACTACGATGTATATAATATATAAATACTTATATACATAGAAAACATCCATGACTCAGGAACAAATATCTGTGCTCATCACACTAATAAATGCCCTTACCGGGATTCGAACCCGGGACCGCGGCGTAGCAGGTAGGGTCACTACCAACTGCGCCAGACCGGTCGTCAAATTATATAGGTATTATTTGTGTTTGCCAGCTAAAAGTATGATGTAATTCTGGTATATTCGAACTAATGGCATTGTGATGACTGCTTCCACAAAGTAGGAGATCAACTCCAGTTTTTAAGCTCTCAAGGATATTTTTGCCATTACCAACTAAAGCAGAAAAAAAAATCCAGTGACACATTTAGTTGCATGTAATGATGGTGATACATTATCCAATGGTGTTTACAGATTAGATCACTTTATTGCTATTGCACGTGATGAGCGGAAGCGGTAAGGGAAAATTAAAAGCAGTTTATGACGAGTAACTTAAGTGGTGGGATTACTTACTCGTATGACGTTTAGTTTCTTTCTTACTATCCGTGTCCTTTTGCTCCGAGTCCTTGGTTCCAAAGTATTTTCAAGATTTAGACGATTGAAGGAAGTATACCACGGGTAGGCAGGCTGGCGTACATTGGGTTCCATGATGATTCGTCTGCTACCTGGTTCTGCTTTCCCCTATATATAATGTCGAACTGGTACTGTTGTTACTTGGGGTTCCTGGGGTAATATTTCGATATTAAATTGGGTAGAAGCCTCCGTTATCTTCAAGTGTTGTGTACTTGTGTCGAACCTTATGCTGTGACGCTACATGGCATGGTGGAAATTATGAAGTAAGGGTTACACGTGTCAGATGACGGTTACGGATTAGATCCAGAATCTGAAGCGACAGGCAGAGATAAAATGTCATACTTACCCTCCTAAAGATTAAGCAACTTTGCAAAACATTTAAGAATCGCCGTTTCAGAATGATACTGCTGTTCTGCGTATTCTCATTCTTATCTTCTTTTTGATTTCTAATAATCATCATGAATACTTTTTTCGTTACTTAAAGTTTCACTCACAGATTTCACTCCATAAAGAATATGTATTTTGTTCTTAGTCGAACTGTTGCTCGAAGTACGAAGCAGGATCGTCCTAAAAGCTTAATCAAATATAACATAAATAGCCAACAGTTAATAACTTGCAACACAACTGAGTGTAGGCAGATACTGAATAACAATCATGGGAGCCGTATGATAATCTGTTTGTCGAGTGTCGAACCAGTATTCCACCATGCCGAGTGCACAAAACTGAATTTTGTTCCCGTGGGAGTGGGGCATTGCGCAAATCCTGTGGGAAGAATATTTTGTCCTTCGTCGAGTTGGTACGAATCGAAGTGGGTCCGTCTTCGTGTGAATATTTTCGTTAAGATTTTCTATCATATGTAAACTGGAACGGTATCTGGTTCCAGCAAAACAGACAAGCCTTCTGTTCTGACATATTCTCTTATGTGTTATTTATGTTCTATTGAGAATAACCTACTTCTTCTTTATCATGCACCATTCGTCATTTCAGTCCTGGTTGTCTGGCATATGAAAGCCTGGGATTTGCTCTGCAACTACCTCCTCCTGGGATTATTTATGATACAGAAATAATTTTGAAGATTAGATAGAACTTGCAACAAAATAAATGAAGGAGCATCACTTAGTTAGCCAATTAATTACTCCCTCCCTACTGCCTTAATCTGGATTGATCAGGCTGACCTTGGACCGTCGGAAGCTTGCTAGTTCGCCATGTGATTAATGTCACAACAGACCAGTTTTATGCACCTATATCTTCCTAACTTCCTGCCTAGACATAATATAGTAAAACCTACATAGTAAATACTATCCATCCGCATGACAATGACTCATGAATAAGGTAGGCGTCAACGTAAACGTATAAATAAAGCTATGTTTACGTGCCATACGTATGTATATCCGTCTTGGCAGTTCTATTTATAACTCAACAACATAATGTACGTACTTTATGTAGCTACTTATTTATTTTTTATCTGTAGCTACTTACTGTTTTTTTTTTTTATGTGGCGAAGGAATGTGAGAACACATAATTATGTTTGTACAATGGGGCACACTGACTTATCAGTTGACATAGAGGCTTATTATTTATATTCGGCGCAGTAATTTTAACAGCGTTAAGAAGGCCTGCCAGTGATTAACACAGGCGCCTTTTATTAGGACTGCAGAAAACCGTCCGAAATGGAGAACTTTGGCGCACAAATTAACAATCTCATGTGGTCGCAACCCTCAGCCATGAGGAAACAAGGATTTTTTTTTTACTTCTAACGGATAATAAATAAGCAATATCGTCCGGCGAACTGATATTCCGACCTGTAAGCAGTCCTGTTAGTGCGTCCTGCAGTAAAGCTCAGCCGCAGGGAGCAATATGTTTATTTTTATTTTATTAGTCCGTAGTATTTTAATAATTATTTTGATTTCCAAACTCCCTCTGATTCTTTTTCTGTCCTCAATCTCATATGAATATGAATACATTGTTGAAAACCCTTCCACTTTGTCTCTTCCAATAGAGTGAACGCTGAATTCACTAACAATAATAATAAAGTGAACGCATTCAAGATCAATAAGTTACATGTCAATACATATTTACAAAAATTACAATTACATCCATCTTAGTAGCTATGGATCAATTTTATAACAATCATATACAATTATTCTTATTCAAAAATTCTTCTATTGAATAGAAAGCTTCGTTTAATAAATATTCCTTGAGATTATTGATAAAAATATTATAAGCAAGTTCAGTAGATTTAAGATTATTGGGCAAACGATTATATAGTCTCGGACCAATGTACCACACACATTGTTCGGACTTTTTAAGTCTGTGTCTGTTAGGGAGGAGATTACTTCCATTTCGGTAGTTAGGGCCACGCATTCTAAATAGATCGAGATTTTTACGAACTACTTTCATAATTTCTAATATGTATAGACTCGGAACAGTCATGATTTTTAAAGTTTGAAATAGGCTGCGGGCAGGTGTGTCCCAGGGCACCCCAGCCATAATCCTAATTACCTTTTTTTGAATCATAAACACCCGTTGTCTGTCCGCAGCTTGTCCCCACATATCAATTCCGTAGGTCACAATGGACTGAAAGTAGGCATAGTATGCAGACGCTTTTCCAGACGCTTTTTATGGTATTTCTATGATACTATCTTCACAAACATAAATATCATATTTATTATATTGCGCTGAACTGTACTGATAGCAATTCCTTTTCTTGGCATGTTCACTACCATAGAAATGTGCTATTGAATCGATAGCTTTTGAAAGTAAATTTTAGAATTCAGTCTTGACAGCAACTGAGCTTTTTCTAAGAGAACTTACAATACAATACTTCAGATATCTATCGTACTAAATGCAAAGGACATATATACAAACAATGATACAGAAATACATCGCTTCCTACACCCATCAGTCACCCATTACCTCGAGTAAATGTCAAGCCTGGCCAGTATTAACTAGAGCAGTCCGATATGTACTGAAATGGTAATTCCGTGTGCTGCAACTTATTAAAACTAGCGACGTCGCAATTGTCAGCTTTTAAAGGCTTTATTTCCGATTGTTACTGTCGCAGCATTGCTGCACGCAGTGCTGATATTCTAGGTGATACTTCTCTTTGCTTTTAACGCTTCAAGTGACGAGTTTTGATGTGGCTCCCTTGTATTGTATTCTATGAATAGGTATTATATTTCATGTACTCTGGTAATATATATTAATATATTTATTGCGTCCATGGTCTTACAAAAGTGGTTAGTGGTTACCATAGTCTTAATAAAAAGTAACTCATGGAAGATTAGGGCGTGGCATGGCAACAAACGTACGTATTACACACACGTAATCAGTCATAGTAGTGATAACGTATGGTGCAGTATAAGGTTACATTCCGATTGAAACTGCTTTTACGCAGAGCTTGTATATACTATCTTTTGTAACGTTATATTATAGGATCATCAGGAAATGGAAATAAAATAAGTGACAGCCAGAGCAAAGCGAGAAAACTGTCAGCAACGTCCATGTTGACGGCAGTTGCAATCAGAATGCAACAACACATAAACACATCCTATACAACCTAAGACAAATACGTCAAATACCAACCAACACATCCTGCTTCCTCGACAATGCATTCCACAGATAACTGGTGTTAACCAGTGCAATCCGGTATATTAACAACGGACCATCAAGTCACTGAACAACGACAGACTCTGTATCATTTCAATAAAGCTCACATACGATCAGTCACAATGGCGCACCGAAATGGTAATTATGCTAAATGCAATTTTATTGACTATACATGGGTTTTATCTCGATGTTATAAGGTTCTTATCGGTACACAGTATGTGTGTGCTCGCGTTACATGGAGCGTATACAATGTTCCATCATCGGTAATCGATCACAGGCGACCTGATTGTTGAATGCATGACATATTTGCTAGTTAATCTTTTGCATGGTATTCAGAATTACATCCATTTGAGTATGAGATCAGCGTCTGAAAGACCGAGATGCTAAGATTGCTGTTAAGAGCCATATTCGAAGCGACCTGAACTCATCTATGAATATGTTGCTTGGTCAGTAACATCACAGAAAATGTCTGTATTTTTTGCCTCTAGGGGCCGATTTTGGAGTCTCACGGCGTTCGAATTCAGAAAATTGTCACTGAAAATAATAGGCAATTCACCGTTTTCAACCGGTATTTTAGTGACAGTGAGACTCAAAAATCGGCCCCCTGGTAAGTCACTGTTGGGGGTGCTGTTCACATTCACCATACAATGAATATTATTTTACAGGACATTTACGCTTTCGAGTAACGTATTCTAATACCTCAAAAAGTCGTGGTATATTGGCTCAAGTTTACCAAGCAATTGATACGGACAATTGGGTAGGTAAAGTTTTTCGAAGATTGGCAAATAATATATTTTTCTAATAGAATACGTTATTATATAATGAACGAAAAAAACACGAATGAAAGCTAAGTAACACTGACAGTAGACATCGCTTTTTTTTCTAATTGCATACATTCAGCTCGCGTAAAGGCATATCTTCAGAAAACTTTACCTACCCAATTCTACTGCGTACCATGTGACCGCATAAGTGTTCCAGACAATTTTTTGGTTTACGAGCTACAGTAGCGGAAAATAATCTATCATATTTCGGAAACATTATTTCATTAATTTAAAAATATGTCCGAGTTATGCAGGGTAGCCTTGTGGGCCTCAAATAATAAAATAATGATGTGGTGTAATTTTCATACCAACGACTTCTGAGATTGATAAATCAATCCATCTGTATTATGGTATAGGATTATTGTTAGTAGGATTCGCCATTTTGTGTATTTATAATAAATAAAAAATCAATATTAGTAATATACACGATTGGTGTATGTAAAGTCTCTAACCCGCATCAGGATCTCGTGGCTGCCCACGGGCCACTCATAAGACTCGTAAGTATTCAATTACATATTTGTAATAATGATACAACTTGTTTACTCGACATTAAAAGTCTTTTAATTGCGATATACTCGTACTGACCCGTATGATAGATTTTTTCCGCTACTGTATGTCAAAGCATTCCATGATCCGGACAGTAACAGCTGATGTGCATCAGTGCACTGCACAGTTGCACATGTAGTTGCTATTGCCGGATACAAGGCAGGAGATGATTGAAAGTTACTTCTGTATACCTTCGAATTTGTATTCAATGCAAGTAATATTTCCCTACTGAATATTCAGCACCGTTGGTGTATTCTTAGATTATAAATTCCGTGCTTATGTCGGGAATCACAGAGTAACAGCAATAAAATTTAAAGTCGTCTGAAATACATATATCTAATATACCTATTACGTTATATCTGCATGTCAACAACCTCTTTATTATGACATGTTCCTTGCTCTGGCTTTACGAGTCTCCCGAATTGACTAGTAGGGAATGTCATTCGTTTTTATCGTTTTATGTAATGAGTAAAATATGAATTTTACCCTAAAGTATGAAATAGTTGTTTGTACCTACATTATGTAGAGGAGTTCGAGGTATCATAAGACAGAGGAGAGTTTTCAACGTCGATTTTTGGGAACTTATCAACTATTATTACTACATATTAGCAACCTCGCAACAGCTTACATTTTTTAGTTCAAGTCTTGGGATATCAAACGCGCATTGTTGCGAACTTGCTGTCAATAACTTCCCTAAAATCGACTTTGTTACATCTCGCCTCTGTCACTACTTACCCCAATCGTCCATTCAATTTGTTGTTTTTCTGTACGTTTATAATTCCCTTGTTATTGTATATAACCAAACTCTATAATGTTTCTTATCATAATTTTAGCACAACTTTTTGTCATTGCGACTCTAAGTATGGACTCGCGCGCGACAAGGCAAGTTGTGCTAGAGGGGCAGTAAAAGTACTTGTGCCGTACCACGCACTGAACGAACCAGTCTGGAAAGTTGGCTAGATATTAAATACTAGTTTAATCTCATAACGCCTACAACATCATAAACCATGTAGAATATCTTGCAAAATGTGTTTTCACCTTAAGGTTATCTGGTAGAGATCGCTCTTTAGCGATAAGATCGCCTGTTGTCTGCCTCTATTTATAATCATTTGTTTTGTCTCCACTGTATCTTTTGCTGAGGTGTGCCAATAAAGAGTATTCTATCTATCTATCTATCTATCTATCTATCTATCTATCTATCTATCTATCTATCTATCTTACTAGTAGATATACAAAGTTATTGTATCTGCACTTCAGCAACAATTAAATACCAAGTATATCCTTAACAGGAACACTAAATTAAACTTAAACTAAACTATAGGCTATAATCCTTAAACTTTTGAAAATAACTTGTATTTTGATTTTGAATTTTTTTTGAGACGCAATGTATGACGAACTTTATTATTTTTAAAGCGTAACAGAAATAGGCATCGTCAATTACAATGGTATGAAGAATTAAAATAAAAAAGAATGCTCAGCAAAAGTAACATCGTTTAAGCTACTAACATACCTTCTTAATATTTAAATCTTTAATTTGTAATATCAATATCGTGTAATATGTAATTTAAAGCCTATCAGCACGTTATTTATTTGTTAACCTGCGACCGATTGATCTCGAAGGTCCAGTCTGAAAACCAGCTCACAAAAAAAACGTTAAAAATAGAAACAAACAGCGGAATTCTTAAGTTAAAAATAAACCCTTTCCAAACAACTTATGAAATCCAGTACTTATGGCTTCTTCTCTACAGAAAAATTCTTACGTAAATTAAATGACGGGTAGATTACGGCGATGAATTTGTTTTTTAAAGTTTATTTTTATATGACTGTAAATAAGTATAATACTGTGTTTAAAACATAGCCGGGTATTATACTTATTTCAAGGAAAATATCGCTTTATACCTGATTACTCGATTTCTCTATATTGCGAGAAAAACTGTATGGGCAAAGCATCGACGCGGCGTCTTTTACCTGCACTTACGCTACGCTCGCGAGACGCTTGTCCCTAAGATCTTTGAATTCTTTTATAAAAGGGATATTATACCTACCTACTTAATCAGTTCACATACATCTTGTTATACACATGCGTTACTAATAATTCAATAATTCCTGTAGGGGCTGTAGGCATAGCTGGGCACCGTTAATCAAATAGTTAACTTCGATAATCGCTAATCCGTTACTATAAAAGTTAACTTCGTTAATCGTTAAAGCGATACATTTCAACAAATTTAACGGAAGTTAAAGTTAATCGATAATCCGTTAATCGTGATAAAAAAATATTTTTACTGTAGTGTGCGTAAGTTTATATGTTACTGTAAAAGCCCGAAGTTCGCCAAAATCTCTTAAAAGATCCCAGCTGCCAATTGGTAAAAGCGAAATGTTAATAAAATAAATGTTCTCTATGGACTTACACCGACGTTGGTTCGGTACATCCTAGGTTTTAAATTGGTGACCTGTAGATATTGGGTCATTCATGCGGTCGTAGTCATGGTGCGTAGGTTCCTCGGATTGAGACACCTCTAATCGAAGTTGTGATCCACGGTAACTTGTTAGATAGCGCGGCCCGCCGAACCCTGGCTTGATGCGTCGGTTGCGCGATTTGTGTACGCCTTGATGATTTACATTCTATTTCCCAGTTAGTGATGGGTGCAGTAGGACTAATAAACTTTAGCAGGTCTCCAACAAGTGATCCAAAAGGCACCAATTGGTCTAGACTCTGTAGACTGTGAATTTACGGGAAAATCCTAGGTTTCGCCGTACTCCGGCCTTTTACAGTAGCGGTCACAGCAAGTTTTACACGGCACGCGCGGAACTGGATTAACGATTAACGGACTCGAAAAAATTTAACGGAAGTTAACGAATCCGGTAACATTTTTTAAAGTTAACTTAAAAGTTAATCCGTTAACCAAAATGTTAACTTCGTTAATTAACGATTAACGGATTAACGAGTTAATGCCCAGCTATGGCTGTAGGTATCCCGTAAAATTATAGAAATCTGAAGTTTACGTTTTTACCAAATGTTCTTTAGACTCTTATAAAAATAAACAGGGTACTTTATTAAAATAAAATATTTTTTGGGTCTTTAGTCACTTGTTCTTGATAAAAGCAGGGTGCGATAGAGTTGAGTGGATGAAAAGAGGGGAGGCTTTGGCCAGCAGTAGGACACTAAAACACGCTGAAATAATAATTTATTTATTCCATAATTGGAAAGGATTTTACGAAAGTCCTTCCACCATATTCTAAAATGTGTTTTACTCAACCCGACTCACTCTTGACCGGTTTTTATTTATGAATGACGTTCAGTTCGAACGCTACTAAACCACACGTGACTGCACTTGACTCCTAGCTCCCACGGTCAGAGAAATTAGAGCATCAGTGTAGTTAGATGCGTCTCTTACAAAAATGTACAATATGTTTACCAGTCATCAATGTCGTCATTCACGTCCCCTTTTCCCATTATTTTTCGGCGCAATGGGTCTTCTTCTTCTTCTTCCATTCCTCTATCAGCCGTCATTTCCACACTAATACCTTTCACTCTCATATAATTCTTCACACAGAGTCCATCCATCTTTTCTTAGGCTTTCCACTACCCTTGTAAACATCCACCTTGATATTTATCACGCGTTTTGTAACATTACTTTCATCACAAATCAAACTATTTTCTCATAGAAAATATTTTTTAATTTGTATTTTTTAAGTAGTCTCACTACTATTATACTATAAACATTAAATAAATGTCATATACAAAGAAAAAATTGCCAATGCCTCCAAGTGTTCCAAGCTGGATTCGAACCAGCGCACTCCGTTAACCGGACGGATGCCTCGACCACTCGGCTATCGGTACACGAAAGCAAGCTCTTCGCTAGGAATAGCTCCAAAGTATAAACTACCTTACGTTGAAGTGAGCTAAATAAAATCCTTAAAATGTTTAAATATTTTAGTTAAAGTTTTAATAATTAATTTAAACGAAGTTAGTATATCAAGTTTCGTAATTAGTCCTACACCGCCCCGGGTAACAAAGACATCATTTACGCCCTTTAATTATGCTTACATTGTCTTTGCCGAGTTCATTGTTTCCATCTTTTGCGTACGTTTCTGTTATTAATTAACTTGGCTTATAATGTCAAATATATGAAATACTAGCATTTGCCCGCGGCTTCGCTCGCGTTAAATTCGAAAATGGAGGAATGCTTCATACAAACTTCCACCCCCCATTTTAGGGAAGTGGGGGGTTAGAAAGTGACAAAAAGTAGCCTATGTCACTCTCCATCCCTTTAACTATCTCCACTTAAAAAATCACGTCAATTCGTTGCTCCGTTTTGCCGTAAAAGACGGACAAACAAACAGACACACACACTTTCCCATTTATATAGTATGGATTTATAATATTAGTATGGATTAGTAAGTATAGCAGTCCAATTTCCAATTGCTTAATCAAGTCTAGCACTAAATAATAGTTTTAAATGATTCACGGTTAGTTTCATTAGACTTATACTCGTATTGACCGGGATATAGACTGTGATTACCTTTTTGGTTTTTATTGAGGTCCCGATATTTCGACGCAGTTGCATGTATCATGATCACGGGAAAAATGAATAAATAATACTAGACAAAAAAAGTAAAAATAATGTCAGGACTTTATTCAAAATAGTGCCAATTCCATCATAATATAGGTTCTCTTGACAAACTCGAAGATTTACAAGGAAAATACAAAAGATCTGACATGGAAATCGCTAGCTTGTGGTAGTAAAAGTACGATCAAAATGCAAAATGATTCCAAACTGGCTGGATGGCTAATTGGCTAAAAATTTATAATAAACTTAGTGACGATATTAAAACTCAGACATCACACAAACAATTTAATAACGAATTGAAGAATTTATTACTAAGTAAGTGCTACTATAAACTTAATGATTTTTTGGATGAAAAGAATGATGATTATGAATGCTATTAGTTTTAGTTCAAATTTACACACGCCAATTTAATTAATATACATAATTTTAATCTTATTTTATTTTCTTACCCTCTTAATTGAAATTTCTGTGTCATATTATCTATTTTGGTATACGTAGCAATTTCAAGTGACATTCAAAATTTTAATTCTTTTTTTGACGTACCTACCTTTATGTCCTATTTCATTATTTCCCATTATATACTTTTACATAACTACCGTGTTAAAATTCAATATTGTAATCGATTCAATACCTAGCATAATTTAGATTTAAGACTTGCTGTACCCTGTCAGGGTCCATGTGAAACCAATATAAATATGTAACACCTAGATGTAACCATGGATGCAATAAAGAAATTAAGAAACTCACAAAAAACAGTCAATTTCTTCATTAACAGCTGCGGGCCGATTTTTGAGTTTCACGCGTTCGAATTCAGAAAATTCAATCACTGAAAATAATAAGCAAGTCACCGTTTTCAACCGGTATTTTAGTGACAAAATCCCGTATGCGAGATTCAAAAATCGCCCTCCTGCATCTACTCCGTTACTAATCTAATCGTTATTAATAGTAACCAGCATATTTCTGGTTCATCGGTGTAATTTTACCCCACGATATATCAAAGTCACGGACATTGACGTCATATTTGACGTCAAATTCTTTTCAATCATGCCTGATGTAAATTTACAGCTGTTGCTATGTGCACAGTTTAGATAAAGTTCGTTAACGACAGTTGTTGTAAGAACAATGTAAACCTCTTTATTATGATTTATTGGTCACGTCACGCCCGACCCCCGAATTAAAATGTCAAACTTCTATGAACTCTTACGCTTACTATCTCTTACTATCAAAACCGTTGCCTCTACTTAACGTCAATTAACTTGTTTTTAACTACGAAAGTAGTTCAAGCTGTATTAATTGTAATTTTTTTTACAGAATAAAATTTCACTTTGTCAAAATATGCCAAAGCACACATACATAAGTAGCATGGCATTCGGCAGTTTGCCGAGCAATAATCGAATCCGTTCTAAATTTAAATGCAATGGGACGCCGGCGTTTGTTTTTCGAACGCTCATGTCACGTGTCGGGGGGCTCGTCGGGTCAGAATGTTCTTATTTTAAATTTTTTCTACTCCCGAACTGTTATTCGTCATTTACAGGGTCGTGCATAGATCTTTAAAACCCTACATAAAGGTCTAAACTCCGATATGTCCTGAAAACGCATGTTTGGCCTGTAATCATTTGACGAATTCGCGAACTTTGAGCCGAGCTGACATTATTTGTTCAAATGTGTGACATGAGATTTTCAAGAAAACTATAAAAACTAAGTCTTCGTAATGTATTCAACTGAGTTCGTGAGCCAAAAACAATCATGCCTCAAATTGTTACCCACGCCACTCGTCTTTTTTGACCTCCTTTAAACGCTTTGAATTAATTATCACTATCAACGGCATACTGACTGATAGACTGCATATTTTGTTTTTCGGAACGATGACTTATAATATATTGTCAGGTCTCAAAAAAACAATCAGTTCTTTTAATTAATCCTGCATACTGACTGCATATTTTGTTTTCGATCTTATTATTTTTATTGTCAGGTCTCAAAATAGTTCAAACATGGCTCTTTTGTTATATGTCAGCATATTTACAACGATGCCAAACAGAGCGCTACATCCCGGTGATACTCTAAAAGGGCTCAAAAACCTAAACCATGCATTTCTACGTAAGTAGTAAAATTTAAATTGCAATACAATTATTCAAACTGAGACTAACTTTTAGAATAGGTGGCATACCAGTCTGGAAATAAGAACCATTTCGTCAGAATCTATTGGAATTTCCGATAGAACCTTTTTGCACTCGAAGCGCTTTTCGAAACCTTTTTGGTTGGAAAACCACAATATGTGAAACGACAACGCGTAAGTACAACGTTGACAGCTGTATATGAATGTGTCACTTTCTATGTCACATGACGAGGAAATGTGATAGAGACGTCATGTCACACATGTTTCACTGTGTCGTAATAGGTAAATAACATAGGAGTATTGTTATCGTTGACATGGAGGTGTCATTATGCGATGACAGATTAGAAATTAGAAGAAAGTGGTGTGCTATCGACTGCTGTACAAAGTTGTTTTAGTACAGTAGGTATAATATAATGTTGTTTTTTTTCGCACTAGTTCGCAAAGTAGTACCTAATACATTTCGAGTACGGGGACCAGATGACACTTATCTTTTGGTTTTGTGCCATAGTAAAATGTTAAAATTGTAAGTAGAATAAGCACCTTTAGTGACTCAATAAAATATCTTTTTTTTTTTTCTTGACAGATTGAAACCATATGAACAAAGGACAATTAAGTTATGTACGAAACGTCGTAGGTACGATACACGCGCGAAGAGGAATTCGTAACTCGATTCAGTCGTGCGTGTCTAATTTATCGCCACTCGTTTCGAATTTTCTCTTTTCCGCACTTGTATCGTTGTTTTATTAATACGAGAGTACGAGGGTTCAAACATTTTCTGTGGTTAAAATTCCTAATTACATTTTTTGTGGGAACGCACCATGAATAATAATTTCATCCTTTGTAATTGATGTGGCTGTGGGTTTAACAGAAGTAATATTGTAACAGATTTTTTTTAATACATATTAATTTATTTTGCTAATCCCAAATCTGTACGGACGAGTTCACAAACATCTTTACAAGCCAACACACCAAAAATATATTTACACGTCTCTATGACAAATGACAATAAGGTTGTGTATACATATTTGGAAAGTTGGTTTGTAAAGGTGTTAGTGAACTCTCTGTGAATTGGCAACACTGTTAGCTGTACATTTGTAATCCTATACTCCTAGCGATGGTTATGAAAAATGATAAATATTTAAAAGTAGTATATTACCTTAATAACTATTTTGGCTCGGTGATCCAAAGTGGATCTTGGCCTCCGAAACGAGAGATCGCCATTCGCCACCTGTCCCGATCCTGCGCAGTGTTCCTTACTATACAGTATACAATTGTGTACTTGTGTAGGATGCAAGCCAGTACTGCATTAACTAGCATTTTGCAAATAAAAGTGTACCTACTTTATGTATGGTAACTCTTTGTAAACTCATACGCGTCGTATTTGTAGTCTGTGGCAAGGGTATTTAAACTATTTAACTCCGTGTCATCATCGCAAACATATGTCCCCGTTCCGCAGGCTTTTGCAACTTGCGACAATTTACTGCACATCTCTGATCAACGCGCAGTTTTATCTGTTTCGCCACTTGGGACGACTTTAGCCTTGCGAAAGTGTGGTAGAAGTAGAAACGCTTTAGAGATGAATCACTGCTGCGGGAAAAATGTAATAAGTCCTTTAGCATCATTTTCTTGCCCTGTTCCCATTATTTGGGACCGGCGCAGCAGATCTTCGTCCTCCATTCCTCTCTATTAGCCGTCATTTTCCTACTCTCACATCATTCATCACCTTTCACTCTCACATCATTGTTCACACATTCCATCCATCTTTTCTTAGGCCTTCCACTACCGTTCTCTACCTCGCCAATCTCGCCATCCACCTTCATATTTACCACTCGTTTTATAACATTGCTTTCATCCCTCCGCATTACATGCCCATGCCATGCTACTCTGCTTACTGTAACAAGTTCTTTAGCAAGGTACAGTAAGTACTAAGTAGGTATCTGAATATCGAGAGACTAAGGCTTAGTTGCATTAACCACAGTTGATGTATCTGATTTACATCACGCAGCAGTCTATGGAAATTCCCATACAAAAATCTTTGCGGAAGCTAAATTCGGTAACAGACGGTTAAGTGCAACCGATCCTAAGAGAAATAGAAATAGAAATATTTATTAAATTGAAAAAAAAAGAACACGACTGATATATTCATTAAATCGACGAATTCCTGCGTAATCAAAGATAGGTACTTATCAGCTTATCACTGTTTTATAACATTAAACGAGTGTGCCAAGCGGTAGCCGGGTGGTCGCAGGTTCAAATCCTGGCTCACTAATAAGTTTTTAGGAACATACGTAATGTCATTAAATATTTGCTAGTCGATTTTCGGTGAAGGAAAGCATCTTGAGGAACAAATCCCGATACGGGCATAATTTACCCTCTGGGTTGGAAAATCAGATAGCAGTCGCTTTCGTAAAAACTGCTCAGTAACGTATGTACTACTAGATCGCATACCTATCATTTCTATGGAATTTTCGCTAATTTTTATAACTACAGGGCTTACATGAACTCTATTAGGTAAACCTTCTAGACTGAACACAAATGTTGCGACTTAAAGTACTGAGCAGGTAACTAACAGCTCAGCGATCTCTAATTAAATCCTACCTAATACCTACGACTTGAAATCTCGCTACAAAACCGTTTAATCCCGTCTGGCGTGCCATGATAAAACGCACCCAATCATCTATTTCATTAGGCTCAAATTGCCGTGACAACCCCGCCTGAGCCCGGTGTATTGAATCAGGTGTAATCAAACGAACAAATGAAGGCTACGGTCTGCGGAATACTGATAAGCCCTACGCAGAATGTATTGGACCATCCTCGACTATATACCTTCCCCTCGGACCGCCACACGGTGTTCACGTGCCCACTACGCGTACAAGTATTTATTTCGGAAATTAATAAAATTTAATTCGTAATTAAATCAATAGTCACACTAGGAGCGCATAAATCAGTGAGTAGTCGATACGTGCGAAGAGTTTGCTACGCTCAATAGCTGCTGCCCTGGTACACTCACACACGCAAGGCAAGTAAACGACGCTGTGAAGCCGCACACATACAACAAGCCCCGCCCCGCACGTACGCTACGCACTATCCGTGCGTGCCCCGCCTACTCCATTCATAACTCGCGCGCCCGGGCGTACAGTTAGCCTCTTTTGTACTCATACATTCCTAGTACGCGCTGACGAATATGTCGGGATCGGGAAGCGATGCTTCGTACTCGGACGTAGAAAACAAGAAGACACCGCCAAACTTCGCCGAACAGCGAAGAAAGAAAAGATCAAGAGATAGTCCTGGCACGGAAATGGACCAATTTAGACAAGAAATGAGACAGATGATAACAGATCTCAAGGTATCTCAAGAAAAAGAGCTCAAAAAAATCAACCCCACCCTGCTCGATATAAAAGCTTCTAATGCAAAAATCGAAACTTCTATTAGCTTTCTGACCAAGCAAAATGAAGAGTTAAAAATGAAAATTGAGAACCTGGAGAAGGACCGGCGGGCGGACAAGGAGTATATTAACCTCCTCGAGGAGAAAATTGAAGACATGTCCCGAGAAGCCCGTAAAAAGAACCTAGAAATTAAAAATGCCCCTAAAACAGAAAAAGAAACACGAGAAGACTTGATTGGTATGGTGACTACACTTTCCCAGAATATAGGCTATACGATAGCGCCTACTGATATCGCCGACATATATAGAGTTCGAAGCCGTCAAAGTGACAAACCGAATTCGCCCATCATAGTCGAAATGGTCTCAGCCATTAAAAAAACTGACTTTTTGTCAAAGTGTAAAGACCACAACGTTTTCAATAAAACGAATAAGCTATGTGCCAAACACTTAGGCCACAGAACACTTGAAACCCCAATCTATGTGACGGAACACCTGACGGCCAAAGCAGCACGTCTTCGATTTTTGGCACGAGACTTAGCTAGATCGAAAAGCTATGAGTTCTGTTGGACAAGCATGGGCAAAGTATTTGTTCGAAAAAACAAAACTTCGCCTGTAATTCTAATTACGAACGAGCCGCAAGTACAAAGACTATTTCAAGAATCCTGACTAACTGTCAGGCTCTATATCAGTAAGTGTTACCCTGAATTGTTTCTGGCCATGTATACTAGGGTTAATTGTAAGTTTGATTCCTTGAATGATGTAAAAACATTTTCCATAAAAAATAAGCAATTTAATACACTGATTTACACTGCTATTTACAAACATATCTACATACCTATTTCAATTTTCATTCACACACACAATCACACACATTTCTCGCCTGCATCTACAACTCATACATTAGTGTATATCACACATTTACCCAGCTCTTGCTATCATTTCTACCAAAGCACGTTCACGAGTAAAGAATGTGCATACTTGCCTGCAACCTTCTCTGACTTTAATAATAAAAATAATGAATAGTAGCTTGTCCTTAATAAACCTAGTAGATCATACCTCTCCTTTTCAAAGCGCTGAGTGCCGTTCTGACGAAGTAGGCCAATACATCAATGTCCATCAATCTGATCTTACTATCATCTCACAGAATATCAGGAGTATTTATTGTAATTATGATAATTTAGTAGCAACTATTTCTCAAATTGAATTTGATATAGATATAATTATATTAAGCGAATGTAGACTGAACCCTGACAAACCCATACCAGCCTTAAATAATTACCAAACATTTTTTACAACTCAACATCTAAACCAAAACGACGGTGTTATTGCTTATGTAAATAACTCCCTCCAGGTTAAAGTTTCTGAAATATCACTCAAACACGCCTCCTGTTTAGAAATAACTATTAAAGACAGCAAAATACTTGGCATTTATCGCTCTCCGTCGAACAATAACGCCGAAAACTTTATATATTCTTTAAACTCGCACCTAGAGCGCATAAAGACATATAAAAACATTATAATTACCGGAGACATAAATATAAATCTTCTTTATAGACCTACTGAACAATTGTATGCCAGTTTAAATAGAGATAGTTACTTAAATATGCTAGCAATGCACGGTATACTGCCTGGACATACTCTACCGACAAGGGATAAATCGTGCCTTGACCATGTGATGATTAAACCTAGCTCCATAAATGCAAAAACAACCATTCTAGTCCTAGACACGACGGTTACAGACCATGCTATGACTCTACTGCATTCCAGCCACTACAAAACCAGCTCACCTACGCAGAAAACTAAAACTAGCATTAACTTTGAAAATGCAGTCAATTGTCTCATGAGGGAAAACTTAGCTGATTTATATAATGAAATACATCCAAATCGCCTAACGGACCTTATTATTGGCAAATTAAAAAACTGCCTCTTAGCCAATACAATCACCACGATGATCCCTAGAAAATGTCGAATAAAAAAGCCCTGGATTACACCTGGCATTCTACGCTGCATTAGGAATCGAAATAGACTGCAATTAAAACTTCGTAGCGACCCTGAAAATATCACCCTCAGAATTACTTACAGACGGTATAGGAATTTTTGTAATGGACTTATTAAGAAATTAAAGCGGAAATACGATAGCGATAACCTAACGAGAGCCAGCAATAATTCGAAACAACTATGGAATGAAGTAAATAAAATAACACACAGGAAACAAGCAAACAATGACAACGCAGCATTGTTGGAGAGTAATGGGAACTCCCCCATCTCGTCTGTTAATAATATCAATCATTATTTCTCGAGTGTTGGTAAATCTCTTGCTGAGATAATTTTAACGAGTAAAATCGGCTCCTGTGGTGGTCCTAGCGATGTCGGTAGCCGTCCTGTCAACTCATTTATGCTCTATGACACTAATCCAAATGAAATCTTTATTATCCTCTCTAACCTTAAATCAACTAGTGCTCCTGGCTGGGATGATGTACCTACTAAGTTCCTTAGACAAGCTAGCGCTGTCATGGTTCCCCTAATTACCAATCTTGCAAATAAATGTTTCGAGCAAGGAGTATTTCCTGATGCACTAAAACTCGCTGTTGTCACTCCTGTGTATAAGGGTGGAAACAGAGACCTTATATCAAACTATAGACCTATATCTATTTTACCCGTTTTATCCAAAATCTTAGAAAAACTTATTAATATCCGCTTAATGAATTATCTTAATAAATATAATATTCTATCATCAAATCAATTTGGCTTCAGACAAGGTATATCAACAGAAGATGCAGTCACATCTCTTTCTTCTCTAATCACACAAAAACTAGACACGAAGAAAAAATGTTTGACTGTGTTTCTCGACCTGAAAAAGCCTTTGATACGGTCTCTGTTCCTACCCTTATGAAGGCCCTTGAAAGTATTGGTATTAGAGGTATCCCGCTCTCGCTACTAAGCGATTACTTGAAAAACCGTAGACAGAGGGTTAAAGTGGGAAAGTACATGAGTGAAGAGTGTGATATCAACTATGGGGTTCCTCAAGGAAGCGTCCTGGGACCAACGCTCTTTCTTATTTATATTAACCAACTGTGCAACATGCCCATTGACAATGGCACCATTTTTGCATATGCTGACGATACAGCTGTGGTTTTCTATGGAGATAGCTGGGAGGAAGTACGTACTTTTGCTGAGAACGGCCTATCCAAAATTGCTCGTTGGTTGCAGCAGAACCTATTAACCTTAAATATGCAAAAAACCAATTACATCTGCTTCACAATGACTAACAGTACCCAACCAGATACTTCTTTCAGAATTAGAATTCACAGCTGTAACAACGAAAATCAGTCAGATTGTATCTGCCCGGTCATCAAGAAAGTTGATCATGTTAAGTATTTAGGAGTAATGATTGACCAGAGACTGACATGGCATGTGCAATCTGAACTTATGATATCGCGAATTCGGAAACTTATATGGTCATTTAAACAATTAAGACATGTTGCCACTGCGAAACTGTTAAAGCAAATCTATATTTCCCTCGGACAATCCGTTCTCTCGTACTGTATCACCGTCTGGGGTGGTGCAACAAAAACCAAATTTTTACAATTAGAAAGAGCCCAGCGAGCTTTACTGAAAGTAATGTTTTTCAAGCCCTTTACATTTCCAACCAATGACTTGTATGAGCTATGTGGCCTCTTATCAGTCCGAAAATTATACATCCTAAATATTATTATGCGCAAACACAAACTAATTTATTTTCCAGTAGAGTCGATAACAACTACAAGGCACAAAATCCATATGCAATTCCTCTTCTACCTGCGAAAACCGTGTTTGCAAAAAGGCAATACCTTATAAGATCGACGAGGGTATACAATAGTGCTAATAAATTACTAAATATTCATCCTATGTCTTACAGAGAATGTAAAAAGAAAGTACTAGACTGGATCAAAACAATGACCTACAATGAAATAGAAAACCTCTTAGTAAATTAAGTGTCAAAATATGAAAATACACACACACAGTACACACACACACACACACACACACACACACACACACACACAGTACACACACACACAGTACACACACACACACACACACACACACACACACACACACACACACACACACACACACACACACACACACACACACACACACACACACACACACACACACACACACACAAATAAACGCACGTGTACTTATTAGTGTTTAATGTGTAATAATTTACAACCTGTTTTCATGTAAAATAAATGTAATAGTTATTAGTTTTTACTTCTTGTCTTGAAATAATTAAATTTTGTCAACTACCTACACCATATTATTAACATTGTAGCTAATCTTGATGGAGGAGCGGTGTCTCTTGACACAGGTATTTTCATACTTAAAAAGAGGCACCAACCTGATTGTTGTAAACTATCTGTGCTACTGAATAAATCATTTTTATTTTTTTATTTATTTTTTTTATATACTAAAAAAACCGGCCAAGAGCGTGTCGGGCCACGCTCAGTATAGGGTTCCGTAGTTTTCCGTATTTTTCTCGAAAACTACTAAACCTATCAAGTTCAAAACAATTTTCCTAGAAAGTGTTTATAAAGTTCTACTTTTGTGATTTTTTTTCATATTTTTTAAACATATGGTTCAAAAGTTAGAGGGGGCACACTTTTTTTTCCTTCAGCAGCGATTATTTCCGAAAATATTAATATTATCAAAAAGCGATTTTAGTAAACCCTTATTCATTTTTAAATACCTATCCAACAATCACGTTGGCGATGGAATGAAAAAAAAAACAGTCCCCACTTTACATGTGGGGGGGTACCCTAACAAAGCATTTTTTCCACTTTTTATTTTACCACTTTGTCGGCGTGATTGATATACATATTGGTATCAAATTTCAGCTAACGGTCACTGAGATTATCCGCGGACGGACGGACGGACGGATAGACAGACATGGCGAAACTATAAGGGTTCCTAGTTGACTACGGAACCCCAATAGTACATTACGGTACACGTGCGACATCATCCTTCTTGCGTTATCCGCCGATTTGCCGTCCGCTTTGACATCTAATCCCAAAATTTGACATAGGTACTAGTTTTACGAAAGCGACTGCCATCTGACCTTCCAACAGTTCGAACCCAAAGGGTAACTAAATAGGCCTTATTGGAATTAGTCCGGTTTCCTCACACCTCTCACCTGGCAAATATACCCGAGGTTCGAACATGCGACCTCCGGATTGAAAGTCACACGCTCTTACCGCTGAACCACCAGCGCTTCCACGCCTATGGCACACGTGCGTTAAAAAGATAATTTGAAACGAAGGGAGTCTTAAATCGACATGAGTTGCGAATTCCTTTGCACGTGTATCGTATTTCAATACATATGACCCATTGAAGTTTCCACTTGACAAGTACAGGTAAATTCACAAGAGCTGGCACGAATGAAATGAATGAGGGAATTAAAGTAATATTGCTTCCGTGATATGCTCAGATGAGCTTGGTAAATAACTGGCAAGGATCTTCGAAGTAAGAGCACTGGTGCCGTAGTCGAATGACATTTCTGCGACACGAAACGAAAACGAAACACCGCGAAAGGTAGTCTGGCTCTGTCGCGCTAATGCGCAAGAGCGATAGAGATACATACCTACGAGCGTTTCGTTTCTCGAGCGTTTCCTGAGCGTTTGTGCTATTCGGCTACGGGGCCCGAGGTGGAAAGTAATGATAATGTATTAAATTGAAAATATCACAAAATGGTGTTCGGCTATGGTCAACCCTTTAATCGGTAACGGCAAAATACTTGCCATCACACTTAAAACAAAAACGCATCTCTACAATAAAAAATACAGTTCAAAATCGAATGAGTAAAACAAACGTCAAAATAGTTAAAGGGTTAAATTCTCGTAAGAAAATCTGCACGTAAAAAAAAAAAAATTCAGTCGCAATTTTTCGCGACAAAGGGCTCCTGATTAAAAATGCAAAAAATGTTATAAAGAAACACAAGCGTACTTTCAATGTTAATAACTTTTCACATTCTTGTGGTTTTATTACGAAACCAACGTATTCATGTAAATGAAGGTGCATTTATTGAGGCAAAGGATAAATACAAAGTACGAGTGAATGCATTTTTTTCTGGTGCTATTGACCCTGTCGTTTGAACACCGAACGTAGTTATCACTACCAACTTAAACTTTAAGCGCATCTCGATATATTTTGATAAGTTGCCACTCGTAGTAGCAACACTATTAAAATAGTAGGCCTCTGTTCATATACTGTAGTGTGTAGTCGTTCTTTTTTTATTTTCAATTAAAGGTTCTTTGAAGGAATACAAATAAAATAAAAAGTAAATTTTTGTTGCAAATACTTTTAAGGTTACAATTACTTAAATATTTATTTCTATAATGCAACTATTAACTAGGCATTTACGAGTAAGCTACGCTATGATACAGTACAATCACGTCTATATAATTCAGGATATTCCTCCAAACTCAAGAGAGAACTAAAGTCGTAAACAAAGTTATTTGCTACTTTCATCGTAAAATAATAACATTGTATTTTCTACTCGCCAGCGCTCTGTAAACTGTAGGAATATGCGGCCATATTACGCAAATAGAATGCGACCTGATGGAGCGTGAAACTGAACTTAATTGTAATTGCTATTATTAACGCCTTTTCAAGTTTCTACACTTAACGCATCTCTTCTGTATCTGAACTGTAGGCTATTCTCCTTATAATCAACATTTGTTCATCTTTTAAAAATCATGGATCTTATTCCTTATTAGCAATTGAGTTGTTGACGTTGTCTATCACACTTTATAATCAAAACGTGGGTGATGAAGATAATCGCCGAACAAATGTTGATCAGCGTTCATAAGTATGACATGAGGTTAAGATAATCGTATGTGTATGACATGTTACGTAGAGTCACGAATCTGGAGAATGTGCTTCAAAAAAGCGAAGACGATTGCCAATTAATTTGATTTGAAAGTGCCATTCTTTAACAATTCTTTTCATCATATTCATATTCATTTATTCCATTGTAAATCATGTTCATTTGTACAGTTTGGTCAAGGGTATCAATTTTTTTCACCACGTCAGGCCTGGCTATGCTTCTCTGGTTTTCTTTGAATGAGCCAGATGGGGCCGAACAAAACCTTTGGCTTTCATTACAAAGTCCCGTTGTACTTTGTAAACGTAAAATAGCAATTATTTGAAAAGCGGACATGAAAGACTCTGAAAGCGGACATGAAAGAAAACAATCTCAAACTTGAGGATGTGAAAAACCTGTTGAAAGTGGGGAATCGAAATCGAAAAGCGGACACTAGGGTAACAAAACGCTTGGATGAGGAAGAAGAATTGTAAGAATTGTAAACTGTGTTTTGCATAGTTTAGAGCTACCTCAATAAAGTAGCTCCAACTTTCTATATTTCTCACGAACTTTGACAAAAACGTCCCTGCATTTATTTACTTGAACAAAATTAAGAGTGAGTGTAAAGATCACGGGGTGTTTGCACTTTTAATGCCCAAAGTTAAACAAAGGGCCAAGTCGCAAAATGGCAAGAACACAGACAGTGACTCACAGCAAGACTGTCTGTTAATTAACTTAATACAATTACTTGTAGCAGTTGTAGCTAATGTAATACACAGTTATGTAGATATGTATAGTGTATACCTAGGTACTTGTAATTTTATAGATATTTATGGGCTCTATTCAAAAATTTCATGTTGATTGTTGAACAACGGGGTCTATCAGTTCGACGGACAATGACTGTTAGTTTAAAGTTAAAACAGACAAACCATATTTCATTACATAGTTGTCCGTGTTAAGTATGGTAGTAGGGTGAAGTTTCACATCATCATCATCATCATCCTCTGTCCCTTATGCCAGTCACTTGGGGTCAGCGGAGCATGTCTTCCTCTTCCATACATCTCTATTGACGGGTCAATCGCCATCTCAACGTGTGAAATTCCACAATAACCATAACCAATTAATGAGAAGAAGTGAGTCTAGCGAAGTGCCAAAAGACCTTTTCAAATGTGATTAAATGTCCATGAAAATACTCGTTATATATTTGTCAAAGATTTCAAAAAATTTCGTAAATTTTAAGAACATTCTTTTAATTTTCCATTTGTCCTTAGGTGGTAGCCCGCCGCAGCGACCTGAAGTTAATCGTGACCTCGGCCACCATGGACTCGTCCAAGTTCTCTGCGTTCTTCGGGAACGTGCCCACCTTCACCATCCCCGGGCGCACCTTCCCCGTCGAGACCTTCTTCGCCAAGAACGTCTGCGAGGACTACGTCGACGGCGCTGTTAAACAGGTATCACACAGATACAAGACAGATAGACAGACAGATGGATAGACGGACAGACGAACAGACAGAAAGATAGAGAGACGCACAGACGGATTGACGGACAGGTAGATTGGTAGTTTGATAGGTATAGTGGTGCTATATGCCCTTCGGGCATACAGTGTCGAGTGACAACGGCAATACGTGTTGGGATCGGGCATACAATTCCTCTCTCTGTGGCACTGTCAGCATCTTGTGCTAGAATACTCGTAACACACAGATAGAAGATAGATAGACAGACAGAGAGAGATGGACGGACGGACAGGCGGTAGGCACTTCTACTTAATACCAGCAGCGGCTGGTCCATACAAGCCGATTCCCAACAAAATTTATTACTAGTGAAGTACCTAATTCAACTTTAACAATTAACTTGCACTTTCGTCGACAAGTTATTCTGGAGAATAATGTGAATCTCTTTGTGTATCACTCTTATAATAAGGTACCTCTACCAAATGAATCCGGGGTGACACCCTGGCCAATGGAAACTTTATTACCTATATTATGTGTCGTAATGATTCTTGTAGCCTTTGTCATTTACATAACTTTTTTCTTTCATTCCGTTTGACTTCTGTCGATGTATACATATGATTAAGTAGGTCCTATTATTCCAATGTTTCATAGGTCCTATCTAGAAATCTATTATTCAAATACATTTATAATGTCCAGTTGCGCTTGCAAGTCCTAACATTTCGCTCCCACTTTTGCTCGTATAAAATTCAGCGCATTTTATAGCAGTATTTCATAGCGACCTTTAATATTTCTACATTTCCTGCAGAAACAATTCTTCCATTAAAATGAGTGGGTTTGTAGGAAAATACAATTTAACGAGGAATACGCCATTTCTTTGCTCTTTTATTTTATTACGAGCTTCCCTTGTTTGCTCATTATACTTCGTTGAAATAAAGCCAAGGATGAAATTTGCATTTTCTAATGACACTACGCTGATTGGATATGTCCAGATTTGTTTTCTTCAAAGTTATCTTGCGAAAAATTTTAATCATTTTGTGTTGGACCCAGCTTTTTGCAATTTCTCAAGCAAGCTTGGGGATCGCTTGGCAACTATACTCATAAATCTAATCCCAAATGATTGTTGTAGTCTCGTTTATACAAAATCGTCGTCATGGACATCCGATTTAAAGCTAAATCTGGGCTCTAAGAAGATTACACTTTAAGTTCTCGCGCTTTGTACACATATTTAAAGTCACACACAGGTCGAACGCGATTAAACCAGTGATTCAAATGTTCAAACCAAAAGATCTATCTTCGGACCAGTGCGCGGATGTTGTGAGTACTGTGTGTCGTGCGGTGGGAAATAAACAATAACTAAAAGCGGGTAGATTATATTTATTTGTCTACCCCGAACATTTATATAAATTAATATCGGGTAGTTTTGTGTTGTTTACATCTCCGGTGACACTTTGCTGGGACGTCATTCTACCGCGACCACGGCCAGTGCAACCTGGCCGAAACGTTGGGAAAAAAGGTAAAAATAATGTTAATTAATCGCGTTCGACCTGTGTGTGACTTTAAATATCTAAGAAGATTTTCAATTTTCATCGCAATTTTTTCTTAACCAAGTAGAAACTAGTATGGTACCAATGGTTGTTGTTAAATAAATTCGTTGAATAATTAGGCGTGTTAAATTTCACTGACGAAACTTCACGCCAAATATTATTTCATAGCGGGCATAACGAAAAATTAAATGATGTCAAATAGCTATGGAAATGCAGTGAAGTAGGTATTACATAACGCAGCGATTCAACACAGAGATTTCAAGTTTTATTTCTAATATGTATTCTGCTCGCTTCTAACTTTAATATATACTTACTTGTGACGTATATTTCCATACGATATAGATAGATCGGATATATGAAATAGTATGTTTTTATTTGAAGAAATGACACTATGATATCCGTTCCATATCCAATCGAAGTTCGAATGATGCAGTTTATTCAGTTTTCGATACAATCAACCTAGGACATTTTTGGAAACCGATTTTATCCAAATCGGAGACGTGATCCAAATGTACAAACTTAACGGGAATTGCTGATTTCGTAGATACATTACCGAAAGCCAAAAATAAAAGAAATATTAAAGAAAGCCGATATAAAACCGACTGATGAAACTGCAAGCATTATTCAAACAACATACCCTTATCATCACATGTTTGTGGTCTAAAATAATCTCTACAAAAATTTGAAAAAACCCCATCATAGTGGACCGATTTTCATGAAACATGGCTAAGAACACTCCCGACTAACTCAGCTTTCAAACAAAAAAAACTAAATCTAAATGGGTTCATCCGTTCGGGAGCTACGATGCCACAGACAGACACACACACAGACAGAAAGACAGATAAAGACAGACACGTCAAACTTATAACACACCGTCGTTTTTGCGTCGAGGTTTAAATAGTGTTTTTGTTCCATACACTTGTCGACTAGCGGCTTTGAACAAGCATTTGAAGCATTAAATCGCATGCTTTATTTTATTACAAACTAGCTTTGGCCCGCGGCTTCGCTCGCGTTAGAAAGAGATAAAAAGTAGCCTATGTCACTCTCCATCATCCCTTCAACTTCAATAAAAATTAAAATTTTGAAAAAACTATCTCCACTTAAAAAAAAAAACTAAATCTAAATGACATCAATTCGTCGCTCCGTTTTGCCGTGAAAGAAAGACGGACAAAAAAACAGACACAAACACTTTCCCATTTATAATATTAGTATGGATGTATAGTTTACTAAACGACAGTATAATAAGGAAGCGGTCACACTCCACCGGGCCTGGTAACCCGCGGTTATTATATTAACCGTCGGTTAAAATCGATGACAGTAACGTAACCCGGCTGTTATGCAAACAGAGGAAAAGAAACAAATTATACATTCATCTTAAGAGGTCGATAAAGTTTAATCTGTTTATTATGGTATTAAGCAATTATAAAAGCTTCGTTACGATTTCGATATCGTCCTCAATTCGTAGAAGTTTGATGTTCAAAGTTCAAAATAACTGCAGAAGCAGAAGCTGCAAGGCTGTCAAAATCGCTTTAGACTTAGCTTAATATGATTTTACCTACTACTTTGCTACCAAATAAACTTACTATCCGTTTAATCGTTATAAAAAAACCCGTAGATAGGTATGAGACTCCAACTTGAAGAGCCCTATTGGCAACGTGCGTAACGGGCATCTTGTGGGCATCCAACATTAATGTCAGCGGCGGCCACGGAAACTAATTTGACACCAACACCATACAATTTTATATGGAAAAGCCCACAAAATGAGGGCAGCGGCAGCACCAGTCGTGCACGTCGCGAATGAAGCATCTAGACCCTTGAGAAAACAAGTTCAGGGAGTTTATTCCGCAGTCAGAGCCTTGTCATAATCTGTTGAGGAAAGGGGTCATGCCATGCAACTCACGCATTAGTTATCAATAACATCATTATCACGCGATAGTAGAAAACTATAAATTACAACTATACTGTTTTTGTACAAGTTCGTTTAAAAACTAAGATCCTACAGTAGTTACCTACCAGCCATCAATGGCTTGATATAAAAATAAATTAATCGTAAATATTTTTACTTCATGCGGTCATATCTGACCGACATAGCTGACATTGCACTGCATTGGCACTATCATAAAGTTCGAAGGCCAATCTTCATAGTAACAGTAACTGTACAATTGAGGACCGACCGTTCTGCAGTGGTAGTAAGATTTATAATTCACTGTACTTATCGTGAGTTCTTCATTTAACCCTTATCAGGACAACGTGAAATTATCTTGTTTAAAGGCTGAAGATCATTCTCAGGTTAATTTGTTTTTGATAAGATGCTTTTAGCACGCTTTCAGCAGTCTCTGAAACTGTTTAAAAATCACGCAGTGTCTTGTACCTGTATTGGATAGCGACACCGCCAGCTTACAATTCCACGACAGGCTGGTTTATTTTGTGAGAGGTGTGCAATGCGCATTGTCAAAAGCGTGCATACTCGTGCATTTTAGTCTTGTCAAAATAGACAAACCTAAGCAAAGTTTTACATACATTTGTTAAGAAACTTTTTTCTTCATCAGCGAGTTACACAGCTACACTCTTGGGTACGCCTCGCCTCTTAAATATTTTCATCGTAAGTTGAGAGTTTGAGAAGTCTCTCAAACATGTACATATAATATTCTGTGCCACGATCATTATCGTCTGTTGCACTAATAGTTGACATAATATTTAAACTGCACGAGATCGTGATGAGCCCGTGTCCATTGTATACATAGCTGTTATCAATCAACCTCGCACGTGCAGATAATGAGCCCAATGCAGTTTTAACAATATGTACTAAGGTTTTGATGTTATTTAATACTACGTTGAAGATGAGTAAGTCTCCCAAAACAATCGACGCCGAATCGGTTCTTGTTGACCAAAAATCGCTCCTTAGTATAAATGGGCATTTTCAGAATTTGGGACACCCCAATTAGCGAAAGTTGACTCAACAAAAATTAACTCACTGTCAGTTTTGTGACGACAGTTAAGCATAAAATCTGTCTAAAAATTTACTTTTTTCACATTCTGAATGTAGATTATCGTAATATTGTCTTCGGTTACCGCGATAGTTACTCATGAAATAAAACTATGGAAACGGATTAAATCGCGTATAATGAATTTAAAATACATCCCGACGTTTCGAACTCTTTACAGCGTTCGTGGTCAACGGGTGACTGAGGAAAAATTAAAATGTGCAAAAGCTACCCACTTACAAGAAATATTAACGAACCATGACCACAAATAATATAGATTTCTAAGGCAGGTTCACACACTATTAATAAAGCCAATTATACAATATTCAAAAAATTTTACCATTACTCTGTTAAAAAAAAAGAAAAAAAAAAAAAAAAAAAAATAATAATAATTAACCAATTACCTGCCTTAGAAATCTATATTATTTGTGGTCATGGTTCGTTAATATTTCTTGTAAGTGGGTAGCTTTTGCACATTTTAATTTTTCCTCAGTCACCCGTTGACCACGAACGCTGTAAAGAGTTCGAAACGTCGGGATGTATTTTAAATTCATTATACGCGATTTAATCCGTTTCCATAGTTTTATTTCATGTGTAGATTATCGCTTAAAGTTTATGTTATTAACACAAAAACAATATTTTTATAGAAATTTCATGCTTAATTATCGTCACGAAACTGACAGTGAGTTAATTTTTGTTAACAACTTTCGCTAATTGGGGTGTCCCAAATTCTGAAAATTCTCAAACATGCGCACGACTGTGTTCAGCCTTCAGCCACGACAACGCGTAAGCATCTTTATGCAAGCGAGCGATGTTTGGTCGGCGAAAGCCGATTTCGCGTCGATTAGTTCGGGAAAACATTTAGTCCGTTTTCACATTAGCCGATCCGATATCGGATGTCGCTGAAGGATTCCAATGGAAAAAATCCAAGATGGCGCCTGTAATGTATGGGATGTTGGTTCGACATCCGATATCGGATCGGATAATGTGAAAGCGCAGTAACGCTGATAGCATGCGAAACAAGTGAAAGTTGTGCGGATTATCAAAACCAAAGTAAATGGATAAATTAGAATCGACTTTAACGTCGTGACTTTTCATTTCAGCGTAAATGGGTGGAACTGTGGATGTTGACCTTGGTGTAATTTACATAGATTTTGTTCATGGCTAGTGTGTGATCTTCTAATGTTTGAGTTTTTCTTGATAAATGAATGAATGGCATAAGTAAAGGGATAAACTTTATTCAGAACACTTAAATAATAAAATTTAACGAAAACTTGTCATAAACATTGGTTTATAGCGTCACTGAAAAAGTTTCCACTCAACTTGGCGTCAAGTTATCTTTTTGGTAGCTACCTTGCTACCTTGCCTTCTGTGGCGGCGTAGTAGGGTCTTAAGAATAATTTTGATTCGTTTGAACAAAAATAAGTTGGCATTTCATTTACTTGTCAGAAAATTTATGACCATTTAAGAGACATTGTTTTATATTATGAATGTCTACAACATTATCTATGGGATATTATATATGGGAGGCGTAGGTACTTGGGGCCGAAGCCAACACGTAGAGTCCCATTACCTACCCCTTGCCATACCGATACGGATACGGCAGACAGTCTCGTTCTCCCAAAGGCAAAAAAGTTATCATTCGAAAAATATAATTACCTTCAACTTAATCGATGTTTCAAGTTTTGCTGTTTAGTTCCATTGCATAACGTAAGATGGTATGCTTATTATTTGAAAATTCTTTCCAATCTTTCCACATTAACCTTACTTCATCACGGCACTGACTCAAGTATCTTATTCGCTCTAGTTTGTAAATCATTTGGCTACAGTATCTTAACATTTGACAAGACTTCGAAGGTCTTGCACTAATTATCAAACCTAACCCAATCATAACCGATTATGTACCCCTCTATATGTGAGTGTGCACGGTGTCGATTGCTATAAAGCAGCTTTGTCAGTTTATTCATATAAAGATACAAGTAAATCTCGCCTTAATGGTAACCGACAAAGTGGAACGTTTTACTAAACACACTCACATGTGCCTTATGCATGATGAATCTTATGACGATGAAGTTATGAACTCTAGGCATAGATTTTTCATAAATTAGGGTTAGGTACTTTGACGTCGTCCGAATAGTTCGATTACAAGTACTATGTAAAAACATGTTTTTGCTCATTCATAGCAAAAGAAACTGTAAGTACGAATAAATATTACATAAAATTTAGACAACAAGCGGTCCTCCCGTCCCGACATAGCAGATCTTCTCTTTCTTTAAGCACTTGTCCAGTTTATTTTTTCCTTCCTTGTCCCACTAACGCCATCTGTCGGTTGCACACTATTCGCCAACTGTTATATCGCTAGGCACAGATTGCACTTCAGCTATCGACGCCAGCGTACAACAGCATGGCTGGTTTCATTGTAAACTTTGGCCCGTTATCATTTTAATGTAAAATCAGGGGATCGTGAGTATCGTGACTTTCGCCGCGATAGGAAATTTAAGATACCTAATAGACTAAGAGCCCAGAACCGCCAGATCTTCCTCATTTTCAAGAGAGAAACGTTGAGATAATGTTATAGTTCGTATCGACGTTTAATGTCTAAATATAAGCTGGCTAGGAACGTCAGCCATTTTTTTGCTATAAGGTTTTTTTAAAACACAACTTTCTTTAAATTTTCAAAGCAGATTTTTATATGTATATGTGTTAGAAAAAACTGTAAAGAATTGATAATCATTATTTCCTGATCATTTCCGCCGGCCGTAGTTAAGAAATTAGATAGGGTAAGCTAGAGAGAGTTTCAAGCGTCTGGTATAAGTTACGGCATAATATAAATAAATTACCCGTGTGGTGACGGGTTAAGTGGGTGTCGTAAACTGTGGGATATGGGTTCAATTGTGGCGTAAGCTGTCTGTCACAATTTCGATTTCTTTCAACCCCTTTTTGCCAAGTGGCACTGAAACTTATAGTTCATGTGCTCTGCCTACCCCTTTATGGGATGCATTATATGTATGTATGTATAAATAAATCTAGGCATTATTATCAAATGCACTAACTCTTCTACTCTACCGCCGATGTCAACGAACCGCAAGGCCTCCGTCTTTGTTCTGCTTTAACAATATCACGTAAACATCTATTATGCAACCGTTCTATAATTTCCAACTTATTTATATTGACATTTTCATTCTCAAACCATTCATTCTCACTTAGCTGGACGTAATCGAAAACGTTCAAAAAAACATGGCTCTGATATTGTTCAAACTTGTCAGAGAAATCAGCAAATTTACTAACCTAACCACAAAATTATAATTTTGAAAATAACCCCCGATATAGTGGACCGATTTTCATGAAACATGGCTAACAACACTCCCGACTAACTCAGCTTTGAAACAAAAAAAACTAAATCAAAATCGGTTCATCCGTTCGGGTGCTACGATGCCACACACACACACACACACACACACACACACACACACACACACACACACACACACACACACACACACACACACACACACACACACACACACACACACACACACACCGAGAAGAAACGACAAGAAGCATTGGAGCGCCTGGATAAGCTGGAGGTGAACAGTGGACAGCCTGTCCAACAAGCAGCATTAGACTCGACCGCTGAAACGAAGAGGTCGCAAGCGCTGAAACACTTGGAAACGCTCATCAATGAACTTCAAGAGTTTGTCCAGCCAAAGATAAACGTACACAAGGCTATTAAGACCAAAGTGGCCAGTATTGGCAGTGTTTTCAGAAAGCTTAAGGCACTGGAAGAAGCGCGCCCTATTAATGTGGCGGTAAACGTTGTGGCAACACCCACAACAATACATAGACGAACACTCACGGAGACCACAACCACAGTGGACACTGAAATAGAAGCTGACTGTGAATCAGTAAGTGGAGATAACCGGGAAATCCGCAGAGCAAAGCGTAGACAACGAACGTCACCAGAAACAGGGACCAATGAAAAAAAGAAAATGAAGGAGACACGGCCAACTCCACCCGCTAACGAAGTAATAAAGCCCGCCGAAAATAAAGAAGCAGACTGGCAGACAATGAAATCTAAGAAAGCCAAGAAACTGCACCACAAGAAGCAACCGAGATCAGTGACTAGGCCAAATGCACTTATCGTTCGTCCAAAGGAAAAAGAAAAATACTCTGAAATACTTAGTCGAGTTAAGAAAGATGTTCCTGATGAACAAGTCCGGGCCTCAGTCGATAAAATCCGCAGGACCGCCACCGGCGACTTACTAATAATTCTTACAAAAGAAAATGCAGACAAAGGTCATAGCCTGCAAAAGACCATTAGTAGTATCCTGGGAGATGATGCGCAAGTGATTGGCAAGGGGCCGCAGGAAGATATCGAAATCCGCGACCTTGACGAGATGACGACTAAAGAGGAAATCATCGCAGCCCTGCAGAACGCATCTGAAGACGAAGGAGAAATCATGCTGACTGCCATAAAGTCACTGCGTAAAGCCTACGGTGGTACTCAGACCGCATTAGTTACATTGGCTGCACCTATTGCGGAGAAAATACTGAAAAGGCAAAGCAAAATCAGGATTGGCTGGGTTAACTGCCGGATAAGAAGACTGGAAAGATTAACGAAGTGTTTCAGGTGTTGGCACTACGGCCATCTTGCCACCAAATGCAAAAGCGAAGTGGATCGATCCAATTGCTGCATGAAGTGCGGAAAAACTGGCCACAAAGCTGTTGCCTGCAAGAATGACGCTCGATGCTCTCTCTGCGTCGAAAAAGGCGACCCAAAAAATTTGGATCACATCGCCGGAAGTAGCAGATGCCCTGTCCTAAAGGCAGCACTCCAGAAGGTAAAGAAAAAACCAGTATGAAAATATTGCAGATAAACCTCAATCACTGTGAAGCGGCACACGATTTGCTCCTTCAAACCGTGCGTGACCTAAAGCCAGATCTTGCATTGATCTCAGAGCCATATAGACACCTTGCTAGTAAACCTTGGGAAACGGACAGCACCACTAAGGCTGCCATTTGGTCATGTGGCAAGCACCCGTTCCAGGACGCTGTCAATGGTACTGAAGCTGGTTTTGTGGCTGCGAAACTGGGCGGAATAAACTTCTATAGCTGCTATGCCCCACCCAGCCTCTCACTGGACCAATTTGTGGAATTCTTAGATCGACTCACCAAAGACGCGGAACAGCACTCGCGATTGGCAATAGCAGGAGACTTCAACTCTTGGGCAACTGACTGGGGCAGTAGAGAAACGAATGCGCGAGGAATAGCGCTACTGGAAGCTATGTCAACATTGGATATGGTCTTACTGAATACGGGCGATAAACCTACATTTATTAAGGGAGAAGCCACTTCCATCGTAGATCTCACTTTTGTTAGCAGCAATCTAGTCAGAAATAGCTCATGGGAGGTAATGGTTATTTACACTGCTAGTGATCACTGTGCGATCGTATGGGAAGTATCAACTGGTGGGGGACCAAAAAAGAGCACAAAAAAAACAAATACAGTTGGATGGAAAGCGAATGCCTTTGATCGTGAGACGTTTAAGATAGCACTGGACATCAACCCTATCAGTGTTGGTAAAGCTGAAAAGAAAGCGGAAGATGTAATGAGGAAAGTCACACGAGCCTGTGATGCCTGTATGCCCCGAAAGCGTGGACTCAATCAGCTACCACCGGTTCACTGGTGGAATGACCAGATTGCTGCTCTTCGTGTAGAGTGCTTCAGCAAGAGAAGGGCATCACAGCGAGGTCGAAACAAACCAAACTCTGAGGATCTTGTGACGGAGTATAAGAATGCACGCCGAAGGCTGAACAAAGCCATTAAGGTCAGTAAGAGACAATGCTGGAGAGAACTGATCGATGAAGTAGAGGATGACCCGTGGGGCAGGCCGTACAAAGTGGTTATGACACACCTGAAAACTCAGCCAACGCCATCGCCCACGTGTCCCAAGCTCCTTGGAAAGATCGTAACAGCCTTGTTTCCTCAGCAAAGGGAACTCCAATACAAGCCAGAAGAGTGCAATATTGAAGAAATTCCACCTATCACAGGACAACATTTAATGGAAGCATGTTCCAGAATGGGAAACACAAAAGCCCCGGGACTAGATGGAATCCCAAACATTGCCTTAAAAGAAGCCATCAAATTAGACCCGTCACCATTCTTGGAGGTCTACGACGAGTGTCTCAAGGAAGGAGTTTTCCTATGAAGTGGAAACAACAGAGACTAGTGCTTTTGCCTAAGGGGAAAAAACCTCCTGACGAACCATCATCTTACCGTCCGCTTTGCATGCTTGATACCGCAGGAAAAATACTGGAACGGATTATTCACTGTAGGATTGAAAGGGTTGTCGAACCGCTGCTCTCACATAACCAATATGGCTTTCGAAAAAACCGCTCTACTTTGGATGCTATTAACTACGTCGTCAACACTGCTAAGGATGCCATTGCAGGAAGTAGATGGAAAGGAGGGACCAAGAAGTACTGCTTGGTGGCAACCCTTGATATCAAGAACGCCTTTAATTCCGCTAAATGGGATTGTATCTTGAGAGCCCTCAGCGACATGAACGTACCGAGATACCTGCTAAAAATAGTGGCAAGCTACTTCTCTGGTAGGATCCTGAAATATGACACCGAGGCCGGTCCAAAAGAGTACAGGATCACCGGAGGGGTACCTCAAGGTTCCGTTCTAGGTCCGCTACTGTGGAATGTTATGTATGACGGACTACTCAGGCTGGAAATGCCGAAGGACGTCAAGCTGGTGGCGTACGCCGACGATGTTGCCGTGGTAATCGTAGCGAAACACCTAGAAGAGATTAACTTGGCATTTGATATTACCTTCGAGAGGATCAGCCAATGGATGGACACGGTTGGCTTAAAATTAGCTGAACACAAGACTGAGGCAGTGCTCATTACTAGTAGGAAACAGTTGGAAACGATCACACTGCAAGTCGGGGCACATGAAATAACATCTAAGCCCTATATTCGCTACCTAGGTGTAATGATTGACGCTCGGCTTAGCTTCAAACAACAGGCGCAACACTTGAGCGATAAAGCGGCGATAGTCAGAACAGCCTTGGCACGGCTAATGCCCAACATAGGAGGACCAAAGCAGAAGAAGAGGAAACTACTATCATCTGTAGTGACCTCTGTACTCACCTATGGCATCCCGATATGGGCTGATGCATTAAAAACACAGGAAGCACGGAGGAAGGTGATGCCAGTATATCGATTGAGTGCCTTGAGAGTGGCATGCGCTTTCCGCACGGTGTCCCAAGACGCAGTGTGCGTTATAGCCGGTATGCTGCCTATAAGCTTACTTGCTGAAGAGAGAAAGGCCCTCTACCGGAGAAAACGTTCTACCGAATTAAGCCAAGCTGAACTCACGGATGAAGAAAGGAAAATCAGCCTACAACGATGGCAAAAAGAGTGGAATTCCTCGGAAAATGGCCGATGGACTTACCGTCTTATTCCACGAATAGACACCTGGGTGAACCGTGAGCATGGAGAAGTTAATTACTACCTGACGCAGATGATATCAGGTCATGGGTGCTTCCGGGAGTATCTGTATCGTTTTAAGCACGACACGTCTCCGGAGTGCCCATCCTGCGCCGGCGTAAACGAAGATGCGGAACATGTATTTTTTGTGTGCCCTCGTTTTGAGTCCTCCCGCAGTACTTGGGAAGATGCGTTAAATCAGAAGCTTCGTCCAGAGACCTTGGTGAGCATCATGCTGTCATCGGAGACCGCCTGGGAAGAGACAAGCTCTTTTGCGACTGAAGTCCTCAAGAAACTCCGCTGCTTAGAAAGGGATCGAGCAGCTAGTAGAACAGGCACTTAAGAATAAACTCGAAGGAAGAGTATCATTACTAGATCCTCCCCCGCGAAGTAATACCTAACGGCAGTGCCGCGGGGGAAACAGAGGCCGAAGACAGAGGAGGTTTTTTAGTCGGTATTGAACATCTGAGTCCGACATACCGGGCGCAAGCCTGATGATACGCAAATGTATTTTTCTACCTCTATAAAAAAAAAAAAAAAAAAAACACACACACACACACACACACACACACACACACACACACACACACACACACACACACACACACACACACACACACACACACACACACACACACACACAGACACAGACACAGACACAGACACAGACACAGACAGACAGACAGACAGACAGACATTTCAAACTTATAACACCACCCCGTCGTTTTGCGTCGGGGGTTAAAAAGGGAATTGCGAAGAAAGAAGCTGTTTTCAACCCAAAACCAAAATAAATTGTTTTTAACCAAGGGCATTTTTAACCCCCCAAGCAAAAACGACGGGGTGTTATAAGTGTGACGTGTCTGTTTGTATGTCTGTGTGTGTGTCTGTCTGTGGCATCGTAGCTCCCGAACGGATGAACCGATTTAGATTTAGTTTTTTTTTTTTTGTCTGAAAGCTGAGTTAGTCGGGATTGTTCTTAGCCATGTTTCATGAAAATCGGTCTACTTATGTCGCGGTCGGGGGTTTTTTCAAAATTTTAATTTCATGGTTAGGTTATTGTAACCCAAGTCTTTATAGCAAGAGAACACGTCTACTGAACTAGATAATATTTTTCATTTAATAACCAAATACTTCACAAAATTGAAGTCAAAAACGAAAATTTTAGTGTGATGTCTCTAAAACCTCAGTGGATTCAGTTAAAGAAAAATAAAGACTCAAAATCTTGACTTGCTTTTATAACCAATGAGTATTGCATGCAAATATGAATTGCAGTGCTATGAATAACATTATGCAAATCGCATATTCGCTCGATGTACTGTGAAATTAACTTCATAAAATACCTACTTTGGTGATTTTCTTTCCCTGCCATTTTTACAACAGATCCTCAGTAAAATTTTATGATAAACGGCACGACAGTTTATGATGTATAGTCGCCTGAAGATGAAAATAAACTTGTTAAATAAGTTTCAAAAGATTTTTAGAATGATAAACTTCGCGTCAGTCCACAAAACAATGGGTACACTGGTACAAGGTGCCATTAGAAAATTTGACCTCTTGACCTCGTCGATACATTTTAGTATCTGGTTACTAATTGAGTTTTCTGTGAAGCTGTTTAACCTGTCAATATCCATCAGCAGTAATGACTTGTGAAGGTAATGTCTCTGTTACACAGACTACCAAGGACAGACTCCGATGAATTATTAATTGATCCCAGAGGATGTCAACTTTTCCATCTTGACCATTAAATAGTTAGCAGTGCTTTCCTTTACATTTGTGCAAAATATTTCTGCTTCTGCCTCGCTTAACTAAACTGTTGATAAACTATCACTCCTCAGGGCTCAGTGCAGCCTTTAAACCTTAACAGAAGGATACCTTCGTCTTAATTTTTGGCTACGTCCTTGCACTCCTTTAGTTTTGCAGGTCTATGGGTGACGGTAATTTCTCATCTACCATCAGTTGATTTGATTGTACGTTGCCATCTTCGTTGTAAATGAAAACAGACACCGTTTTAGCACGGGGAGGGTGATGTCATGATTATCCTTAATGGCTTAAAACTGTTGTCTCGTTATTTATCAGCGTGTCCCTGTCAACATCACTGAAGTTCATTTAGATACCTTATAAAATTCTAATTAAATTAACTTCTTCCCGTGACTTTGTAGGCGTTGTATTAGTATTTTCATTTGACTTTCCAAAATATTTCACCCACTTCTATAAATTGGGTCAAAATTATCCCATGATCGTCTCCGGGGCTCGGCTTGAGCTACTATCTCGTTAGACCTGTCAAATTTAATTTCAATTCCTTGAAAAACTAATTAATAAAGATTTTTTTTCTGCCATAGACTCTCCAGAATCTCTTTAAAAGCCATAGACGGCAGATTCCTTATTGAAAGTCTATTGCAATTTACTTTATTATATTATATTAGGTAATAGTTGCACAAATATTTTGTGTCCTGTCCTGTCATATTGTTTGTGTTATACCAATTTTAAGCAGATGATCTGTGGTGTATGTACATTGCAGGTTTGTCAGGTCAACGCTCGACCAAGGTTCACATAGTACAAATTTAATTACTAACACAATCGATAGGATGTGTTGTGTCTACATTCCAATATATCTTGTATCTAAATAGTTGAGTGTGAAAGAGAGGAATATTTGGCGGAATCTCCAAGGATTATGTACAAAGATTTAACTAAATAACAATAAATATATATTTTAACATATTACCTACCTCTCACTCTGGAACCCTTGTCTCATGAAGGAAGATTGTAGTGATCGTTGATGTTAACCTGATGCAATAATCTGCCTCTATATTATGTTCCTCTTAATCGTGTCGCTGACGATCACAACAAAAATTTGTGGAAGATAGGGCGCTTTTCACTTTTTGGATCACTCCATCTGTTAGTCTTCATCTTGGTTTACCTTTCGTGTTTCCAATAATGATCACTTTTGAAGTTCGTCTTCCCCTCTGATTATGTAACTAATATGTACCTACTACTACTACTCGTATTTATCGCATTCCTTTTTGTATAGATTTTACGCACTCAAGTTAACTTGCGTAAGTACAACTGATAAACGGAAACTTTGTTCTGTCAGTCACCTATACTACCTAAATACTTACACACAAAATCTTTGCCGTTCTTTCTTACTTTTGAAGTTCGTCTTCCCCTCTGATTATGTAACTAATATGTACCTACCTACTTACTATTTATCGCATTCCTTTTTGTGAGATTTTACGCACTCAAGTTAACTTAGTACAACTGATAAACGGAAACTTTGTTCTGTCAGAATACTTACACACAAAATCTTTGCCGTTCTTTCTTCTACTTTTAGTTTTCTAGAACATTCCTTTAGTTTAGCTACAGACATTTTCTGCGAACACATTACTAAGTAGATTAGTTTAGTTTGCAGCAAACTTTCCTAAAACTTTGCAATCCTCTCTCGCTTCAGAACCTTTTATATTCATTGTTCCATTTTCAAACAACCAGAGTACAATAGCTACCGCTGGTAATCAGCTAATGGACACTGAAACTGACACGACTCAATAGCATCGACGAGACAAGGCGAGGCAAATTTCACACTACATTTTATTTGTTATTTACACCTATTGAAAGAAGAGTTTTAATGAAATGAAATAGAACTGTGGAAACGGATTATATCCTGTATAGAGTTTATAGAACATCTATTTCACAAACAAGAAATGAATTTTTAGAAATGGTTCTCTAGAAGAAAAGGATCAATTTCAATTTGCACGGTTATAATATGAACAAAATATTTTTATACATATTTATGTCTTCGGTTTCGTCAACAAAATTAACTAAAGGAGGTTCTGTTCAGTTAGTATTAGCCCTGACATTTTTACATTTTCATTATTCCATCATTTTCTACTTCTCAAGCAGGTCTTCTGCCTATAGTGAGCTACTTATTATTTTCAAGGTCATCCGAATTTAGTGCTATAGAATGTGCTTCATCATTATTTTACCCTCCGGTCACCCACCATTGAGCTTGGCTGTATTAAGCGTGATCAAATCATATACGTATCTACTAATAATTCTTTATTCATTATCATCGTCTTCATAGGCCCTCTCTTCATCTTAATGTACGGCACTTATCCCAGTTGCTTCTAGTAAGTGCCCTATTTATTACTTTAATATTTTACACTTTTAATCACTAATTTTATTACTTTACTGTCGCAAGAGGAACGGCAATATTTACTACTTGTTTGTAGTTCAAAAGCCATTTCTAATCAACAAATGGACAACAACTCAATAACGACTGTAAACTTGAAGGGCAATGAAATTACTTTGTTATTAGAAACACGTTATTTCCAGCTTAGTCTTCGTTGGAAATAGAATGTTTCGGACCGTCAATAATCCAAGATCATTTATTTGTAAATGTAAAAATAAATTACTGTCATTATTTCTTGTACAACAGCTTTACTTGTTCGAATGACAAATTGACAAGTTGTAAAATCCACAGTAATGTTTCCGTTGTAGCCAACAAGAAGAACAGAACTAATGCAGTTTTTCACTTAGTCGTAACGCACGCTTGCCCTCCACTAAATTTAGCCTGCAGTTTTAAAAATAGCGCTAGAGAACATAGTACACTTTTGTTATATATACCATAGATCAAGCAAATGTATCTACTTAGCGTGTCAAATGAACTCAGTGAAATCCACTGAGTGTCCGTCTTTAATCGCAGCTTGAGTTTTAGTTTTCAAATAAACATTAAAAATGCCTCGTTACGTGATATTTAATTGATACTCACTCACCTGAGACATAAAAATCACAGGCAAGTAACAACTTCAGTACAAAATCTGACACGCTCGGCCGCCATACAAATGGATGAACTTGTTTCTTCTACGTAAATCTAATTCTGTGCTTTTACTTAAGCATCTCTGGGGAGCCCTAGTGTGTCTGGGAGTTTTAGTTTTAAAAAAGGATTGTCTCTCACGAGCCTAGAAGTTCATACCCTTATTCTTGTTGTGTGAAGTTTGACCTTGAATTTCTTTATGTAAATAAATGTAACTACTTACGCTCTTTGATGAAAATAAATTGTGGGCGAAATAAAAATGATAAATGGTTGAAACAAGTAGATATTTAACATTAGAATACCTAACGAAATGCCTAGGAAGTTTATTTAAGTTTTAAATAAAGATAATTTAGGCACGAGCACTATTAGAACGACGTGAAAATCGACGAAAGAATCGGAACTGAGGAGTGTATCTTCTCTTGTGCTTATTTTTGTATGGATTTCATAGACGAATAAATCCTTTTTAAAAGACACCTCGTGGCCGGCGGTCAATACGGCTGATGATGATGACGATATACTGAAATAAAAGCAGAATCCTGCCAAACATCATGATCCTTTCCTTTCTATATTCTTACACACCTAAATCTCTGAAGATGAAGAATGTAAAACAGAACAAGTAGGTAAATTTTAAATTTATAAACGCAAATCAAACTAGAATTAACACCTTTCAAAGTTTACCTTTGACATCAAAATTAGTTTTCAAATGCATTTATAAACTGAACTCACCGCTGAGATAAATCCCAACGAACAAGTTTAATTGCAAAGCTTCAAGGAAAGTCAATAATCGTGCACTGCAGTGCAGGTCAGGGTTAGCTCAAGGGCGCGCCCGAAGGAGACTTTTATACCTGGCAAGAGACAGACATCTTAGGTCATAGACTTATTTAGGTAACCTGAGATACGTATGGGTGACGGGCAGTATTATATTTATATCATATAAATGATTATAAGTTTTTAGGTTTATTAGTTCCAGAAAGCAGTCACGATTACGTTTACATGTTTTAATGCAAAATTTGTAGTAATTGAATAATGCCACGGTGATGGCCCAATCTTTTGGGCTTAAATTATTTTTCTTTGCTTTTATAACTAAATTATTTATTTATAATATGTAGTAATTATACCTAATTAGCTAGGTATGTTGTGAATACGTTGCCGAATTATACAATTTGATACATTCGGTGAGTGACCGCAGGAGAGTTCCTGTTCCAATATTACTGAATCAGTGTTTACGTTTACGTCACTCACTGTGAATCTTCTTGTTAAAATTAGTGACGGATGTTATGCAAGAAATTCGGCTGCAGTCTTCATTTTTGAATTGTCATTATGAATAATTGCAAAAACAATTTCATTTTGCAGTCTTAACAACTTCTCCCAAAGTTTTATTACAGAACTAAGAAAGTCAGTGAACGTGAACGTTGCACTCAGGTCAGGGTTACCCCAAGGGCGCGTCCTATGGCCCGTTTTATACTTTTATACCTGTCACTTAAGCTAAGTATTGGCTAAGGGCGGTTTTTATAACGCAATATTTATTTAAAGTCACTTACAGGTCGCAATTTAATAAGATTAATTCACATGTTTCTGACGTTTGGGCCAGCGGCTTTCGACCTGTGACTTAAATATTATGTTATGTGCACGCGAGAACTTGATATGCTATATTGCAATATGGGTTGTTTTAAAATATAAATTGTTTTACATACGTCTTTTTTCCAGAGGTTACTTTTTCTATAAAAAGTAACTGTTTTTCTATAAAATGTGAAATTAATAATATATAAACAGATAAATATTATGCACATACAATATAGGTAGGTTGTTTGTGTTAGTGAACCAAAAGGCTCACCTGTATCAACGCAGTGAACTCACGTCATATATCTCCAATATCAGGCTTGGCTCCATAATCTCATAATACCTATTTGCCTCCTATGACGTCATTGCGTGCAACTGTAATCTTGTTGGAGCTGGAATTCACTTAGACAGACCAATAGAAGTTGACATTTAGAAAAACTAGATACATTACAATACAATACATTTATTGCACACCTCGCATAGTTTACAACACAGTTAGTTTAGTTTGGTTTATACATTTGGACAGGTTTTGGGATTTTGGCTCTTGATATTTTACGAGTATAAAATTTTATCCATACTTACACTTATACTGCTACGTATATCATTTGACTGACGTTTCGTAGTTGACAATACGTCCGTGGTCACAGGCAGACTGAGGAGGTGTTCTATCAATATCTATTTGCAATAATTTCTGGATATCTATCATAACTCAGGATTCATTTATTAAATTCCTCTTTGTGGCAGTGGGAGCCGATTAGCAAATATAAAATACATATTATTAGTTATTGTTTACGTGCCCATTCTACAAATTCGTAATACCACATTGTGCATATCATATTGCTAGAGGTTGTATACCTTTTTCAGTATTTAGGAGTATTAATACTGGCTGGTTACTTGGACGATTATTTTTTTCCGCTACGAGTTTGACGTTGTGCATCACTTTAATTTTAAAGTTTATCATAAGTCATAACAAATTGAACTCTTACCTAATTACAACCTTGTCATTTTGAACGTTAGGTTTAAATTTGCTTACTGCGTCACCTGTCCAATTTGAAGTTTACTGTGACACAGTTTAACGTGCTTTACAGTGACATAGCTGTCTATTGGTAAACCTTATGTCGTTGCAGTAACGTACACAATTAATCAGTTTTAAGGTTTACGATGGCAGCTAGCAATTATTTTATTGAGTGTAGAGTTAAAAGTCGAGTAGAGCTGCACAGAAAATTAAATATTCAATTTAAAAAAATAATAATCATCAAATTAAAAAATGAATATTCTACATACGTTTAAAACAATAAAAATCAGTTGGGGTGTCTGAGGTTTTTAGTGATACCGGAAACACGGTGTATAAAAGTCAAATGTACTAGTTCTAACTTCTATCAATGCAGTGGACACATGCCCTATGTACAATATCTATGGCCAATATCAGGATGTCAGGATTTGCCTCCGTAATCCGGTAATACCTATTTGCCTGCTCTGGCGTCACTGCGGTGCAACTAGGGCTTCCAATACCGGGATCCCGGTATCTCGGGATCCCGGGATCCCGCCTTTTTTTGGGCACATTTCAATACCGGTATTTAATTTAGTAATACCGGGATCCCGGTATTTTTAGAAACTAACAAATTATGCCAAATGAACGTAAATTACTCATCAAAAACGTTAAATTTCTGCATCACGATGGTCACTGCACGCGTAAATCTTGCTTCCTGCTCTCGTTTTTCGATTTGACACATTCTCTGTTTGGTGTTTTTGCAATATTTGAATGAAAATGATAGTTTTTTCGATGATTACATTGATAAAGAATTAAAGATACGTGTCAAAAGCATTCATTGAGGAGGGTCTGCCGCGAACATTTTTTGACACATTTGTTGCACTTGTTAATTCGCACGTAAGTGTGACAGAGAAGCAACACGTCAAACGTAGTTGCAACAGGCCACAGATCCTCTGTAAACAAATCGCCTTGATGCATCTATAATCTATATCATAGATATAACTTTTCAAAAAATTGGTTAATGCATACGAATACGAACTAACGTATACCGTAGTTACTCTATTTTTACTGTACAGTCAACCAATTTGAATACTAGGCCACTCTAGAACCCTGTCTCATTTACACCGTGTTCTATTTGCCATAGAAGTCACATTGACATTTGTTTTGTCTCCATCTGTATCTTTTGCTGAGGTGTGCCAATAAAGAGTATTCTATCTATTGACGTTTACTGTGCAAAGGTTTTACAGTGGCCTAGGATTCAAATTGGTTGACTGTACGTGTGCGTTAGTGTATTGAACTCTAGCTCAAAACTTTGCCGTAACATTCCCTATAGTAACGAAATTGGGAACTCACTACTCAACTATCAAAATGAAGAAAATTACTTTTCTTATCCGTAAATTAAGTGTTTCTATTCCGCGAAGTAATCTTTTTGATTTTGATTATCATTTCTGCAAAGTAATGTGTGATTCCATAGGTTATTTCTTAATGTGATTTTTAATCATCTATGTCGGACAATTTAGCTTTCTTGGCTAATTGTTCAATGATTTGGCGGATTTATTTTATTACTGCTTTAGCGCCTCTAGCGCTACGAAAAACAAAAATACCACAAAATTGTACCGTAGATATTGATTACTGTGTTTCCAAAAAAAACACCCATATTCTAATTTCAAAAGTCAATGATGAAACTATAGTGTGTGTAATCGAGAAATGTTCTTAATACTTGTTATTTAATAAAGTGATATTATAGTTAAATCTACAGTACAATTACACCATTAACACTGACTATAAAATGTAACACAGCATGAATGAGACACAGCTTCCTAGTATCACAGCCATACTAAAGAAGAGGCGACTGAGGTGGCTCGGGCATGTGTATCGAATGGAGCGGACGTTTGCCACGTTAAATCCTGCTGGGGGAGGTTGCAGATGCAAAGAGACCGGTCAGACGGCCAATGCTGCGCTTTAAAGATTGCGTGAAGCGTGACATGGACACATTTGATATTCCATGCAACCAGTGGCAACGACTAGCCGAAGACCGACCCACGTGGCGCCGTGTTGTCCATGACGGTCAATCCAAGCACGCCAATGCCTGGTTCTCCTCCTTGAATGATAAACGCATGAGGCGTCACGAGCAGGCCTCTAACCCCCGCCCATCTGGGGGAGCATACACCTGCCGTGTGTGCGGACGAGGGATCCTCTCTCGAATTGGGCTATACAGCCACGAACGTAAGTGTCGCAAGGATGCTACTTGAATCGTCTGTTATAATATAGATGCAAAGGCCTGTTATTATTAAAATGTAAAAGATTCTATTCCGCACGACCTTAAAGAGATCGATTTGGCTGATTTGGCATAAAACATGGTTTGCCGATGCCGATCTGGCGGCGATGTCTAACTTACAGAATCACCTGAGTAGAGATCTGGCGCTCTTTCCCGCTTGCTTTTATACTGCATCCTCGGTCCCACTCATAACAAAAATAAAGAGCACAGGGCGTAGCCCTTTGAACTATGTATAGGTACTTAAAAACAATAAAAGTTGAACCGACTTGGCCACATAAGTTTGCGAACCGTTTTGGGTTGAAATCGAAACTTTTGAAGTTGGAAATGTAATCGATTTGACCCATTTGTAAGTCGGATTGGCAAGATTCCGCTGTAGTATAACACGCATGAACAGTAACAAACGAAATTTCGAATAAAATTTGTTATTTTAAGCAAATTACTTGGTTCTTATATTTTCCCGATTTCAATACCGGGATCCCGGGATCCCGGTATTGAAATCGCCAATACCGGAATGAATACCGGTATTGGATAAGGTCCGGTAGTTGGAAGCCCTAGGTGCAACTGTCAAACGCAACAACATCACTTCAGTTAGACAGACCAATGTATAGTCAACCAATTTGAATCATAGGCCACTGTAGAACCTTTGCACAGTAAACGTCAATGTGACTTCTTATGGCAAATAGAACACGGTTAAAATGAGACAGGGTTCTAGAGTGGCCTAGGATTCAAATTGGTTGACTGTACCTATAACTAGATATTTGACAAACTGTGTGCGTAGATATCGTCTTTATTATGGTAAAAAACCTAAGTGCTTTTTGGATTATTCATTTTCCGTTTTTTTTTTTATACTACGTCGGTGGCAAACAAGCATACGGCCCGCCTGATGTAAAGCGGTCACCGTAACCTATGGACGCCTGCAACTCAAACAGTGTCACAAGCGCGTTGCCACCCTATTAGAAACTTGTACACTCCCTTTTGCTGTGTTAAGTACACAGCAAAAAGGAATGTACAAGTTCTAAGGAGGGTTCGGGTTGCCGACGACTCAAAGGACAATAGACGGAACAAGTTAGTTCCGTAAGTCCTCCCGTCATCAGCACACCGCACCCTCGTTGAGCTCTGGCAGCCTTACTCACCGGCAGGAACACAACACTATGAGTAGGGTCTAGTGCTATTTGGCTGCGGTCTTCTGTAAGGCGGAGGTACTACCCCAGTTGGGCTCTGCTCTAGATTCGAGCGAGACGATATCCGCTGTGCTGTGCCCTACCACACAAAGCGGAATATCATTCGCTATGCCCTACCTCCTCTCAACTCCTTTAAAAGTTACAATTGTTTGCTTAAAGTTACAATTGTTTCGAACAAAAATGGTCATAATGTTTTTATTGGATGCCCAGAATTTGAAGTTTTGCCGCCGAAATTCGTCGCGCTACATATACAATTATACAGTCTTCATAAATCTAAATATATAAAAGAAGAAACTGACTGACTAACTGACTGACATATCAACGCGCAGTCGAAACCGCTGGTCCTAGAGATTCCAAATTTGGGACGTGGTTCCTTATACGTGTAGAGGAGCACTAAGAAAGGGTTTTTCAAAATTCACATCCTAAGGGGGTGAAATGGGGGTCCAAAGTTTAACGTTTGGATAAGATTACTTTTAGTACCTACGCGGGCGAAGTTTAGTCATAAAATCAAAACGTTTATTTAAACAGGAATTTGACTTTTAACACTGATCCGAATAGGGAACTTGACTGTAGTTAAAATAAAATATTTTATACCATGCACGAAATAAAGCATCAGGTAATTATAAGAAAAACATGGACAGAAGTTATTTTTAAATCTAATTTCTATTTAATAAGTCAGGTAGATATATATAAAGTACCTAACTGAGTTGACCGTGAGTAGTCAATTCGATTTCATATAAATTCCATAGCAAATCGTTCAAATTCGTTTTGACAGTTCTTAAAAAGAAACTGATTTGACTAGGAGGCAAGTAGCCTATTGTATGTAATGTAAACGTTGAATCAGTATTCTTTGGGGACCAAATTTGAGTGGAATCGTTAATAATTCCAAGATCAAGTTACATTAGAAGCCTAACTTAACTGAAGTGTACGCTTTGTAAACAACCTGGTGTCAGGGGATTATTAGTTAAGCTAGGGAGGGTAGCTATTAGATTATGTACAAACCAAAGAGGATCGAGTATTATAGAGAATGACTGTCAAAGTAAAATGTGTAATCACAGTGCATAGACTGCCATCTCTCGACACAAGCTTAAAACTTTTGAACCTCAGTTTTTTTCTTAGACTTTATCGGTCTTTACGAAGTTATATAGGTCTTTGGTACAAACAGAGATTTTCTCATGTACGCAACACTGTGATGCTCATTACACGTAGGTAGTACTGTTATTTATTCTGTGACATTACGCACACCGAGCTCAAATAAGACTTTGTTGACATTAGTTTAATACGTTTGTACTTCCGTTAGATATATTTCGTGTTGAATGTTTATTTTCTTTGTAATCTTTATTTTTAAATAGATTTTTTAAAAGGCGCGTCGTTGTATTTGTCAAGGGTTTTAAATTTGATAATTATAAAATTACAACCATCCAACCGAGTAGACTTGGTCACTTTTTTAACCCCCGACGCAAAAACGACGGGGACGTTATAAGTTTGACGTGTCTGTCTGTCTGTGGCATCGTAGCTCCCGAACGGCTGAACCGATTTAGATTCAGTTTTTTTGTCTGAAAGCTGAGTTAGTCTGGAGTGTTCTGTTCTTAGCCATGTTTTATGAAAATCGGTCTACTATAACGTAGTCGGGGGTTTTTTCAAAATATGTATTAATTTTGTGGTTAGGTTATTTATATACCTCCGTGAAGCGATTTTTGGTGAAGATTTTTCGTCAAGCGATTTTTGGTCGGCGAAAGCCGAATTGCGCGCGGCGTCGATATGTTTGGATAGACCCTCGCTCTCGCTTCCATCGCGTCTCTTTTCTTTACACGGGAGCGACTATCTTTTGTTCGTTTCTAATATCGCTTATAGCAGTTATAGCTCATCGCTTATTCGCTTACTAGTTCTATAATGTTTGTACATTTGTTTCAGGCCTTGCAAATCCATCTTCAGCCAGACGAAGGTGACATCCTGATATTCATGCCCGGTCAAGAGGACATCGAAGTGACTTGCGAGGTGACCATTAATTATAAATCGTTTGCCAACATTACAAATAGATTGCTTTTAAAATCGATATGTTTGATGGACGCAGGTCGACTGAAAGTAATGTACTCTGCCTAGCATGAAACTTGACACTTTAAATTAGATTCTTATTCTGTGTAAGCCAAAATATTTTTAAAATAAATACATTTTGAATGTTAAAACTTCATAAATCTGTAAAATTACCTTTGAATACGTGCTAGGTTAGCCATTATAATCATGCCAAATACATTCGTATTATTAGTTGTTAATACCAAAGACCTATATAACTTCGTAAAGACCGATAAAGTCTAAGAAAAAAACGTACCCCAAAACCATACAGAAAAAGGTACGGTGAGCTAGATACACCTTTGGGGTACGCTCGGCTAGATGGCGCTAATATTAATATTTGACATTTTAAAACATATCAAGCTAAGAATATGGGCCAAATTGTCAAAACTGAGGTTCAAAAGTTTTAAGCTTGTGTCGAGAGATGGCAGTCTATGCACTGTGATTACACATTTTACTTTGACAGTCATTCTCTATAATACTCGATCCTCTTTGTTAATACTTAACCAAGTCAATCAAATACGTTCCTGGATATTGATATTTTCAGTGGATAGAAAACCAGGAACATTCCTAAATTACTATCCTTTTTTATTAAAACCGAAATAAATTACACATATGAAAGAAAAAGTGACCAAGGCCCTTCTGTGTTGAAACCAACCTGAGTTTGGTTCACATGGGGGGCAAGAACCATACCGTTCTACCCTAGGGATGGTCAGAGGGCGCTACGAGTCCTTGTATAAATTACTCATATGAGAGATAATTTCGACCTCAGCAGCTGTGACCTGGGTGGCCGAGCGGAAATAGGCATCTGCCGCGATTGCAGGGTACGCTGGTTCGATTCCAGCCTCAGGCACTGGAGGCCTTGGTCACTTTTTAGGGTTCCGTAGTCAACTAGGAACTCTTATAGTTTCGCCATGTCTGTCTGTCCGTCCGTCCGTCCGTCCGTCCGTCCGTCCGTCCGTCCGTCCGTCCGTCCGTCCGTCCGCGGATAATCTCAGTAACTGTTAGCACTAGAAAGCTGAAATTTGGTACCAATATGTATATCAATCACGCCAACAAAGTGCAAAAATAAAAAATATGTTTTATTAGGGTACCCCCCCCCCTACATTTAAAGTGGGGGCTGATATTTTTTTTCATTCCAACCTCAACGTGTGATATATTGTTGGATAGGTATTTAAAAATGAATAAGGGTTTACTAAGATCGTTTTTTGATAATATTAATATTTTCGGAAATAATCGCTCCTAAAGGAAAAAAAAAGTGCGTCCCCCCCCTCTAACTTTTGAACCATATGTTTAAAAAATATGAAAAAAATCACAAAAGTAGAACTTTATAAGGACTTTCTAGGAAAATTGTTTTTAACTTGATAGGTTCAGCAGTTTTTGAGAAAAATACGGAACCCTACACTGAGCGTGGCCCGACACGCTCTTGGCCGGTTTTTTCTTTCATATGTGTAATTTATTTCGGGTTTAATTTATATATATAGTGGTGTGACTACTTTAAGATAGCACAAGTTGAAATATTTTCAATAGAATATAATTTGACTTGTGTAATTAGAATACTATCCTTTTTTATATAAGATCCACTATAAAATTCATTCTTTTTCTCCTTATAGGTCCTGACGGAACGCTTAGCTGACTTGGACAGTGCTCCTCCTCTAACCGTTCTGCCAATCTACTCTCAACTACCAGCCGACTTGCAGGCCAAGATCTTCCAGCGCGCGCCGCAAGGGTTAAGGAAATGTATCGTCGCTACCAATATCGCCGGTAAGAACTTCTCATAATATACACCTTTTTTTTTTTTTTGATGACCCAGGGGGAATCCATTATGGATCCCACTGGCCCGGGAGAAGCCAGTGGGTATGTCCGACTCGCACGGACTAAACCCCCTGGGGCGTTCCGCCGCTCGCTGTTTGGACGGGGTTTCGGGCACTCGGTTGTAGGCCTCCGATACCCCGTCAGCGTTGCCCTTGCGGGCCCTTCTCGAAAGCTGCTTAGGCAGCTTACTGCGCTGAAGGCCCTCGGAACACGGGAGGGCCTTCCAGCTCGGAACCTCGTTGAGGCGGGTGATGGGACTCCCGATCCATCACCCGCAGGTTCCATGGGCGCCAGAAGAGTTCCGGCGCCCGGCGGTGGACATGGTCTTTGGTTCCACCGCTAACCAAGTCGGCCGCAAAGGATAGGGAGAACGGCGCACCGTAATACCGGCACTCCTCTTCCCTTGCGGCCCCACCAATGCCGCTACAGCGGAGCGGCCCCGCCAAGGTCGCAGGGGGTAGGGAGAGTGGCGCACCGCTATACCATCACGCCTCTCCCCCTGCGATCCCACCTCGGCCGCCGAGGACAGGGAGAACGGCTCACCGCAATACCGACACTCCTCTTCCTCGACGGTCCTCCGCCAATGCGTCACAAGCGGGCTTATGAAGCCCACTTGGAGCATCCTCCTCGGGCCAGCTCGCCCAGCAACAAGCCGGCCCTGGTTGCCTCTTCGCTTCACCGTGGGTGACCAAGCCACGGTTACTAAGCCCCTCCACCACGACAAGGTGAGCAACCTGCGGGGGGTCATAATATACACCTGCCAGGGTGCTGCCAAACTACTTGTAACCACTAGCAGACTTAAGAGGCCCACTATCAGTTCGCTGGCCTGTCAGCTATTCGGCGCTGTCACTATTTTACGTCTGACAGGCTTTTGCAGTAATAAACGTGTTGATTTGATTATTGATGCATCTTTGAATGACTACATACACGGTGTTTTTATTGAATTCTCAGCTCAGGTCTGGCTCAGTCGGTAGTGACCCTGCCTGCTGAGCCGCGGTCCTGGGTTCAAATCCCGGTAAGAGCATTTATTTGTGTGATGAGCACAGATAATTGTTCCTGAGTTACGGATGTTTTCTATGTATATAAGTATGTATTTATCTATTTAAGTATGTATATGGTCGCTTAGCACCCATAGTACAAGCTTTGCTTAGTTTGGGGCTAAGTTGATCTGTGTAAGGTGTCCCCAATTGTTTTTTTTTTTAATTCCGTTAACTTCGGCATCGGCATAGTTAGATCCAATATAGGAAACAGAATGGCATAGTTAGTTTTCTTAAATTTGTATTTTTTCTAAAAAAACCATACACCTGCGGTGTTAACTTCAATTGCTGTTGAGAAACGGGCTTTACAATTAACCGCACTAAGTAAGTGTCAAAACTATGACATGTCAATCGCATACCACACACAAAGCCCGTTTCTTAATAGCAATTGAACTAACATCTATCGCAGGTGTATGGAATTTTTCATAAAAAAGTTACAAATAAAAAAAACTAAGTACCTATTCTATTCTGTTTCCTACAATGGACCTAACTATACGGGGAAGTTAACGAAATCCAATAAAAATACGGTGTATAATTACAGCTGGATCAGTTTCTACTAATTGCTTACCTAAATCATTTCAGAAACCTCGCTGACGGTGGACGGAATAATGTACGTGATCGACTGCGGTTACTGCAAGCTGAAAGTGTACAACCCTAGGATCGGTATGGACGCTCTACAGGTACGGTTCATTTATAATTTCTGTAAGGAATTTAGGGCTGTCACATTCAACATCATTGCCTTTAACCTTATGACGGATTCACGTTATGGATCCCACTGGTCCGAGTGATCCAAGTGGGTATGTCCGACTTTCACGGACTAAACCCCCCTGTTCCAACGCTCGCTGTTGGGGTGAGACCTAAACCTACACCCCTGGCTTTCATCACCATAGTCGGCCACATCTTCTCAGATGATTTAAACAAGCGTCTTTCGAATCCAGGTAAGGGCATTTATTTGTGTGATGAACACAGATATTTGTTCCTGAGTCATGGATGTTTTCTATGTATATATGTATGTACTCGTATTTATCTATATAAGTAAGTATATCATCGCCTAGCACCCATAGTACAAGCTTTGCTTAGTTTGGGGCTAGGTTGGTCTGTGTAAGGTGTCCCCTAATATTTATTTATTTATCGTCTTCCATGACTGAATAACCCAATACGGGACCAGCATTTGCGACCGCATTTATGACCGCTACAAAACCGTTTCAGAAGTGTGTCCTCTCGAAGATTTTGCCTTTTTCACTAGATCTCCGAACCAGGCGTCATCGATTTATCAGTCTTCTTTTAATTATGATTTCAGATCTACCCAGTGAGTCAAGCTAACGCCCGCCAGCGCGCCGGTCGTGCCGGCCGTACGGGCCCGGCAAAGCTTACTGCCTCTATACACAGCGGCAGTACACTCATGAGTTACTTGCGTCTACAGTGCCTGAGATACAGCGAACTAACTTGGCCAATACGGTGTTACTGCTCAAGTCTTTGGGAGTTGAGGACCTACTGGCGTTCCACTTTATGGACCCGCCTCCGCAGGTCAGTAAAGGTTTTCTTAATAATCCACCCAGGGCCAACTAACATAGTCTGCCAACGCGCCGGTCGAGCCCCGGCAAAGGATACTGCTTCTACACACGACGGCAGTAGGTACACTCATGAACTTCTAGCTTCTACAGTGCCTGCGATATAGCGCACGAACTTGGCCAATATGGCTCTTTCTTAAGTCTTTATGAGTCACTCCGTCACACGTAAAACAATCATCTATAAACGTTGTCAACTTGCTAATGAAAAACCTGACTTAATGGTACAAAATTTATTAAAACTCGACGCTTAGATCGATATGAGCTTTTCATCTTGATATCCTGGAATTAAGCGTAATACCAGTGACTCGATTCCCTTTACAGTTACACATTTTGGATACAATGCCAAACTATTATTTCAATGATTCCCTCGTTGTTCTATGCACAATCCAATGACTTACAATTCCTGTTTTACTTTCAGGACACAATCCTAAACTCCATGTACCAGCTTTGGATCCTAGGCGCGTTAGACGGCACGGGCGCGCTGACGCCGCTCGGCCGTCAAATGGCCGAATTCCCTCTAGATCCGCCGCAGTGCAAGATGCTCATCGTGTCCGCTGAGATGGGGTGTAGCGCTGAGGTGCTTATAGTAGGTAAGTCAACTATACTACAGTTAGTAGATACTGACCGGTATGCCGTGCCCCCTGCATCCCACCTCCGCGCTGTTTGGGTTCAGCAACTTGCCCGACTACGCAAGGTAACAAACATCAAAAATACTTCTAAACTCATTCAGCAACAACATACTTTCCAACAAGCAACGGGACGGCTGAAGGATTAGTAGAGTAAGTGAACAGTCCTCGCGTTAGACGGCTCGGGCTCGCTAACGCCGCTCGGCCGTCAAATGGCGGAGTTTCCTCTGGACCCGCCGCAGTGTAAGATGCTCATCGTCTCTGCTGAGATGAGGTGAGTGAACGTAGTATAGTTAGTAGATACTATACTAAACTCCATGTAGCTGTGGATCTTTGTTTAGACGGCACGGGCGCGTTGACGCCGCTATAGCAGCCGCAGATAGCAGAGTTATGAGATGGGTGGCTTACTAAGGGCAATCAAACGTAGCGTATTGGTGGTTTTCACTCGATTCTCGATTGGTACTGAATGATATACCTACAGACCTTAACTACGTGTCTTAGATGCGTTAAACGGTTATCAATGTTTAACGGTCACATTTTTTGAATTTGATTTATTTTTTATATCCGACGTCAAATAAAATTGTATTACCACTTTGGCCGATAAGACCCATTTCATTTTTCATTTGGCCGGGAACAATTTCAAAACTCCCTCTTGTAAATATTTCTTGTTTAACAATGTTTGTGTTGCTTTCCTATGTATGGGGAACTTGACTGTAGTTAAAATAAAATATTTTATACCATGCGCGAAATAAAGCTTCAGATAATTATACGAAAAACATGGACAGAAGTTATTTTTAAATCCAATTTCTATTTAATAAGTCAGATAGAAATATATAAAGTAACTCAGTTGTCAGTCACTCAATTCGATTTCATATAAATTCCATATTAGCAAGTCGTTCAAATTCGTTATGACAGTTCTGAAAGAGAAGCTGATTTGACTAGGAGGCAAGTAGCCTATTGCTGTATTCTAATGAGTAATTGTATTGTATATTTGTAATGTAATTAATTTTGTTTTCCAGTGTCCATGTTATCAGTCCCGTCCGTGTTCTACCGTCCACAAGGCCGGGAGGAGGAAGCTGATGCTGTCAAAGAGAAGTTCCAAGTCCCCGAGTCCGACCATCTCACGCTACTGCATTTGTATAACCAGTGGAAATCTAACAAGTAAGCTACAAGCGCGGATCCAGTTTCGTGCCCAGGCGGGGGTCACGTGGTAAAGGCCCGGGGCCCCAGGGGGGGGGGTCACGTGGTCTATTTGTATGGCCAACTTAGGCTCCAGGGGGGGGGGGTCATGACCCCCATGCCCCCCCTGGATCCGCGCATGGTAAGCTACTCCACGCAGTACTTGTAAATAGACTGATTTGTATTCTGATTTATTATTTAACCTTTTATGGCAAGGCGCCGACTCGTGGTCATTGTGTCGGTTAATATTTAAAATTGATATAAAAGTGAAACCTCAAATACTAAAGCGACGTAGCTATTACGTCACTTAAAACCTCCCCTCTCCTTACCTCTAAGCGGTTTGCCTGCTAAGCCGCGGTCCTGGGTTCGAATCCCGGTAAGGGCATTTATCTGTGTGATGAGCACTGATATTTGTTCCTGAGTCATGGATGTTTCTATGTATGTATGTGTTAAGTATGTATTTATCTATTTAAGTATGTATATCGTCGCTTAGCACCCATAGTACAAGCTTTGCTTAGTTTGGGGCTAAGTTGATCTGTGTAAAGTGTCCGCAATATTTATTTAATTATTTAAAGAGATGAAACATAACAGCGTTAAATCAATGCTGTGTATACTTTAAAATAAATTGACGAATATGCGAGATTTGTTTCGTATTGTCATGCTTAGTGCTCTTATGTTCTAACTTTAACAACTCTTACAAATCAAAACGAAGTTCTAGTAACAGTAGTAACTCTTTAGTTGGAGTCAGGATCTGTACACATTGTAATTTGTTCTACATGAGGGCGATTTTTGAATCTCGCATACCTACGGGATTTTGTCACTAAAATACCGGTTGAAAATAGTGACTTGTTTATTATTTTCAGTGTCAATTTTCTGAATTTTTTCCACCTCCACTATTAACCTTTATTCAGTTTACTTTTTGGGTCGCGTTATTTATGATATGAATACAAAGTAAAACACAAAAACGCTTATAAAGCAATATAAAAAAAATTACATAAAAAAAAAAACCCCTAACCTAGCCGCCAGCATCATTATTAAATGTCATTATATTGAGCGTACTCGTTATTCACACAAGCGCTTTGTCACCTCCATGCTCTTTAGATCCGTTGTAAATATCTTTATCTCTCCCGTCGTTATCTCTGTTTCTATACACCGGTTTCGGACCGATGCAAAGTATGTTCGCTCTTCGCTCGCATTCACTGTAATTATTACCTACAAAAATATTAATGTATTTATACCTACCTTACACGAAAAAAATAAAATTCGTCAAATTGTTAGTTTGGCCGTAAACAGCTTAGTTTAAGTTTTAGAATAAGTGTATTTTGTAAATAAGAATATAATGTGCGCTCATCGAATATTTTTATAGTTGCATGATAAAATAGTACCAATTCTCATGTAAGTGAATATGTTCTGTATTCTTTTGAGATAAATAAAGATCTTTAAACCTAAACCTAATTCGAACGCGTGAGACTCAAAAATCGGCCCGAATATATCAATTAAATAACCGTTTTTCAGTTACTCAAGCTCCTGGTGTACAGAACACTTCGTGCACGCCAAGGCGATGCGAAAAGTGCGCGAAGTTCGACAACAGCTCAAGGACATCATGCAAGCTCAGAGGTTGCCGCTAGAGTCGTGTGGGACTGACTGGGACACTGTACGGAAATGTATCTGTTCTGGTGAGTTATTTATTATCTGTATTTGATCATGTGAAAAACTAAAGAAATAAATACGGATAAAAACAATAACATTGTATGTACATTATAATTTTTAAAAAAAACCAACTGTCTTAAAATGGAGAAAAAAAACTAAAGTTTAACAACCTTTTTACTTTGTTACTTTGCTATAATAAATAATAGGTTCACACAAATCGAGCAACGTCACTAACTAGACAATGTCCTTGCGCGGCAAACGTTCGAACGTGCTTCAAACAAGACAGGTGGCTCGGCCAAGGAAATGGTCTCTAAAGGTCTTCGGTCAGTATGTGTGACCGCCTAATGATTGGTTTTGTAAAGCGTCCTCGCCCTATTAGGTAGCTCGCCGACTATTATAAATCTTATCGCAAACATTGTGAAGTTAAGACTAACGTTTATATTACCCCACAGCGTACTTCCAACAAGCAGCCCGCCTGAAAGGCATAGGCGAGTACGTGAACAGCCGCACCGGCATGCCGTGCCACCTGCATCCCACCTCGGCTCTGTTCGGGCTCGGAGACTCGCCCGACTACGTCGTGTACCACGAACTCATGATGACCAGCAAGGTACATTTACTTACTTCTAACCACCTGTTCACACCTGGGGCAATCATGGTCGCGCGATAAATGATAAAACATCGGGCCGTCCCTATCGTACTTACAAATAGTGCGATAGGGACGGCCTGATGTTTTATCATTTATCACGCGACCATAATTGTCTGCCTGGAGGTGGAGCGTTGAGCGGTTAAAGGGTAGGCAACAACATAATTATATCCTACAAGTAACGGTGTGACTGAAAGTATCGTCGAGTATGTGAATAGTCGCACCGGCATGCCGTGCCACCTGCATCCGACCTCGGCGACCGACTACGTCGTCTACCACGAGCTCATGATGACAGTCAGCGGCTAAATGGTAGGCAACCACATACACCCAACAATATAGCAATACAATCGTATCTATTAGTGCAATCTATTGAAGAAAACTCCAGTCAATTGACTACATTTCATATTTTTGAGTACTACTTTTTATTGTTTGGTTTAAAGGACCCAATAATAAAAGATTCACGTATTTTTTTATAAAAAAAACCTGCTATTTTAATGCGAAAATCCCGTTTTATTACTACTTCGAGCAGAAAGAGCGTAAGTTACAAACGTCAAGACTCAACTTAATGACGTGACATGCGTTGTTTCATACACCTAAGAAAACGACAAAATCATTCCTAAAAAGTAAACAGTCCGAAATGGTTTTCGATTTAGGGACATTGAAAATTTTGAAACGTTGTCAATTGTAAAAAGTTTGACAAAGTTTTGTTTATGTTAAGATTGTGTACTAATATGAATTGTTTATCTACAGGAATACATGCACTGCGTGACGGCGGTGGACGGGCGCTGGCTGGCCGAGCTCGGGCCCATGTTCTTCTCCGTCAAGGAAACCGGCAAGTGAGTAACGTTCACTCTACAATTCTATATTTGAAAAATAATGTTGGTTATAATAATTAATCTGAACAGATCTTCTTCCTCCTACCCATATCCCACGTTATGTGGTGCGTTTTTCTAAACGTCCATTAGAGAAAAATTCATTTTTAATTTATGTCTTCCTCTTCCATTCTCCCCTATCTTTCGTCATCTCAACACCAAATACTATATAAACTCTAGAGTTAATACGTGCAGCTTCTGACGTTTCCCATACAATGGAGCGGCAACAATTTTACTAGCACCATCTAGCGGTACGAGTTGTTCAAAGTAGTTTGTTAGCCTTTTATTTTAGTAAATTAAAATAGAAAATGCGATTACTTGATCTACTTTAACATTTTTAGACGGAATAAAACAAAAAAATAAGAATGTGTGACTTTTTTAAATTTTATGCTGTATTGAACGGAAACTATTTTGATCAACTCATGCCGCTCTAGGGTCGCTAGTATCGCATGTTGCCAACTTTGGCACTAAGCTGCACGTATTAACTCGTAGAATTTACATAATATTTGTCAACACTCACATATTTCTTTCTCATATCTTCTTTCACACAATCCATCTGGCGTTGTTTGGGTTTACCCCTCCCTCTCCATCCATCAACATTCATCTCCAACATTCTTTTGCCTATATGACACTCATCCCTCCTCATTACATGACCATACCACGCCAACCTGCCACTCCTCATCTTTTCCGTTATAGGCGCAACTTTCAAACTTCCCCTAATATACTCATTCCTGATCCGATCCATTCTGGTCACTCCACACATCCATCTCAACATTCTCATTTCCGCTACGTGCACTCTCCTTTCATCCTCCACCTTTGTCGCCCAGCATTCAGATCCATACAACACAACAGGCCTCACAATCATCTTGTAGATTTTCCCCTTAAGTTTAAGGGGCATCTGTCGATCGCATGTTGTCAATTTAGTCTGAACAGATAAACCTTGTAAAACGTAGAGCCAGACCTTTGTAACCTAAACTTTATAGAATAGGTGGGTTCGGGATGAATTTCATTTTGAAAATGCAAAGAAGTACTGATTGTTTTTGGTGGATAAACAAAAAAGATGATGTAAAGGTTCACCTTCCGTCAGTCGTTTTCATGTCTGTTAAAAATCTATGATTGATAGAATTTTATGCGATAAATCTTTTGAGCTACACTTTTTCGTTGTTCGCCCCTTATTATATTGCATTTCATTTCAGATCAAACCGCGACAAGCGCAAAGAAGCGGCCGTGCACCTCCAACGCATGGAGGAAGAGATGAAAGCAGCCGAACTCAAGATGGCCGAAGACAGGAAACTCAAAGACCAAGACGTTCCCATCAAACAAGAAATCGCCACTCCTGGACTAAGTACACCGAGACGAACACCTGCAAGATTCGGTATCTAGATTTACAGGGAAAAGTTTTTGCTAAATATTATGTCATATAAACACAAAATATCATTGCCCACTGTACTTTACACCCACAAAGTTTTGGAGACTATAGAAAATGGCCGAAGACAGAATGATATAAGACTAGAACGTTCCCATCAAGCAAGAGATAGCGACTCCAGGATAAAGTACATCGAAGCGAACGCCGCGCCGGCAAGATTTAAGATTTATTGAGATAATAATCGGGAGCACAGAATAATAAAGAATAATATCGTACAGTATGGCCATTGGCCACTCCCGCTCCCCGCTGAAAATGCCGCCCACCCCCTCTCGGTTACCTCACAGTTTCCGCCTGTCAAAAACGCGACCAGTCGACCTGTCATATCTCACTCACACAAGCATGGTACGCGTTCACCTACACGAGCTTAGACTGTGTGCGTAGGAACGCGCCTCTTTCATATATTTGATCGCCGAGAACGAGGTGTGTCGGGAGTAAGGTAGCGTCTAGCGCTATCTAATGGTCATCTAAAAGCAAAAAACATAATTATAGTGAATTCCGAGAACGTCCATAATGATTTTAATAATGCGCCGCATGCGATAGAGTGGCGTTCCAAGCCAAGGGTTAAATCTGTCCGATTACAATCGAGGTAAAAGATTCAAACAACGAGCAGACTTCATTGTTAACACTAGTAATTAATACAGATGGTCAAACAAATCTTGGCACTAATAAACGGCGCGAAATTCAAATTTTATATGGGAATTATACCCCTACATTTTTCAAATTTGCCGCCTTTTTGAATGCTAAGATTTGGTTCACCGTCGATAGATAATTTTTCAGTACAGATGGTGTTTTTTACGCACTAGTGCGAGAAGTGATTCATTATATGCCAGGTCCAAACTTCGGAGGGCCATCTGTACTGAAAAACGTCGTACGATACACATGCGAAAAGAAATTCATAACTCGTGTCGATTTAAAACACTTCCTTCGGTCGTGTTTTAATTTATCACCACTCGTTTCGAACTTTTATTGAGTTCTATTGTATTAAGTTCCAAATAATGAACTATTTTAACTCGTGTAACAACGTTCAATCAGACTTTCGATTTTATTTATATCCAAAATAAAAATGTTAGAACTTTCCTTATGTTACATTAAGTTACAATGTATTTTACCTAATTGTTAAGTATTTAAGTGATCGAAATAAAACATGATTTTTCTGAACGAAACTATTTTTATTTTCCATCATGTTTTTAAACTTGAACATCTAGACTTATAAATATGGCTACACTACAAGATACCAAAAGTATGAGCATATTTTGTAACAATGTGTCTTTACAAAACAGATTTTTACAAGTGGTTTATGGTATAGGTTTTTTACTCATATTTTTATGGATTTACATAATTATTTACTTTACTGTGATTTTTTTCGAGTATGTAAAAAACCTTTTATTGAAATTTCATATTTCGTTTTATTTGTATTAAGAGCAAAAATTCCCCTATAATATTGAATAGCGTCCAGTTACAAAAGAATAATGTCACAAATATTTGATAAAAATAAGCCAAGTACAATCGATAAATAACATTTATTTGATTTATATTTTTTTTAATCTCAACGGCTACAACATTGACAGTCTAAAATATCTCATATTTTCGGCAGTGTTTTCTATTTAATATTTTCTAGTCTATTCAATTCTTCGTTTCCATAAAGCTCTATGCTTTATGGAAACGAAGAATTGAATAGACTAGAAACGATCATATTCATTACACCATTACAGTGAGCCCGTTTTAGATGTTAAAGTGAAGTGGTCGGGTCGACGGTGGCGCGGACGACAACAGCGGCGCAGAGGCTTTTCACCCCAAAGGGATAGCTATGTACAGCTATATATTAAATTTGACGTTATTTAACATTATCTAGAAGTTCGAATCTCACCGTTTGAATTTATGATAAGTTTTGCTCATTATCGTCATATTTTTTACGCTGTGACTGACGGATATTTTCACTTTATACTATTTATTTACAAAATGGAAGTATAAAAGTGAGATCACTGCCAATAATTTTGAATATAAATCTAATTTACTTACTTATCTCTACAGCCTCTTCACCAGTAGGTACGCCAGTGAATATTTTAGCATTTTAGGCACATGTTACTAAAGCTAACATTTATCTCACAAAAATATTTATTGTGTTTGAATTATTACTAAACACGACTACGTTCATTTGATAAAAAACACTGAATATATCACTGAAACACTGTATCTATTTGATTAATTTTATTAATGAGCCGAAAATACTTTACAGCCTAAATTTACAGTTTTAACCCTTTGGCCGTCAATGACATTAAACAGCGCGCTAAGCTAGAGCCTAATATCAACCTACATCCTGATGATGGCGTTCAAAGGGTAAACTTAACCGCTATTGACTACAAAATTAATTCTGTCACGTATAGAGGACAAGTGGTCAAAAGGGAAAGTAACCATATAAATAATGCCTGATAATATCCTGCTTGCACATGGAGCATACAGCAATCGCGTGTCAATCTTTACATTACTCCGTTTGTAACTTGAATACGGTTAACATAAGATTACTTTCCTGAAAATTTTACAGATCTCTGGTCGGAATTTACAAGCGAACGACGGTTGGCTATTGACTTGAGTCGTCGTCTTATGTCAGTGGAAATAAACTGGGATACCGATTAAGACAAACAGTAGGAAATATCCTATTTATTAATATAACTCATGTAAATCAAGGTACAGTACAATCACGTGGATAATACGACTCCATTTGACGTAAAAATTTTCCACCTTATTTCAACAAAAGTATGGTCGAATTACGTAAAATGCAGACATAGTATCCTTCGTTCATCTAATTTAATTTCAATTTAATCTCTTGAATAGAGAGTGTTTAAGACATTTCTAATATAAATTTGAACAATATTTAATGCTTTTCATTCAGAGACGGAAGCATTTTTTTACATTCAAGTCTATCAACATGAAAACTTTAAATAATAGGTTTAAGGTTAAACTTAATACATGTTAATGACATTGACTGTATTAGGAATATAATAGCTAGATGTAATTTCATTTTAATTCTCATGCGAGGCAAATGAAACTAGATATTTCAATCAAATGAAGAACACAATATAAGGATTATAAGGAACCAAAACTTAGTCCTAAATTTACATAAAATTTCTTATAAATAGCAAAAAAATATCACTATTATACAGTAGGCGATAACAGCAATGACAATCTAAAAATAATGAAATTGTAGTTGTTAAATCTAACCTTTTAACCGCGTTGAAGAAAATGGTTTAGCGCTCAATGTGGTTAAAAGGTAAAAAATTGCGTAATGGTGGCTTTCATAACAAAATTGTTACTTAATAATTTAATTTACGGATAAATCTGCCATTTTTCATTTTCTCGTATTAAACCTATGAACGCTATGCCATACTACTTGGGAATTTAAATCTTACATACATTGGTGTTTCACCCATTACGAGAATAAACGCCTAAATTATCACAATATTATAAGAACTAAGTAAAGAAAAGTTTAAATTGTGATCAGTCAACGGTTTTCCTTATTAAAAATGAGAACAAAAAATATTTGGATAAATTATGATATCAAATTGAGGGATATAGTGATTTGTTAACACTTCGTCCAGTCACGTATAAGTGACAGCGGTCAAATAATATATTGTGGTCAATTAACTTTTTCTAATACCTCTTTAGTGTCTTTTATTGATTGTTTAAAGCATTATTTTCTTGTGAGAGACGGCAAAAAGTCAATCGACCTAAGAGCATTCTACCGTATCACTTGTAAATACTATTCTGAAAATGTTGCGAAGCCGATTTTCGGTCGTACAATACGGCTATTTTTTATAAATTTTACTTTTATGTCAGATTTTGATGAATATGGTCGGTTAGGAAAGCTCCTCTTTCTGTTCAGAATAATCGGAATATGCATTAAATACACAAAAAATGTATGTAAATTCTGTCCTTTGTGTAATTCAGTGGAAGATCGGCGAATTTGAGCTTATATTGAACTCTAAACACAATACTGATGTATCAATTTTTATCAAAATCTGACAGAAATGAAATAAAAGACAATATAACAAAAACAGCCCAAGACGTAGCTTTAATAATTTACAATATCGACTTCTTAGCATTCTCAAAAGGGTTATACACTGATAGAACGTCTTAACTAAAATTATATGACAAAATATATAGAAACAAATATAATCGTTAGCCGACCATGGAGAGATTGAGGCCATGCTTCTCTATATACCTCTGGCGCGCTTCGGCGATCATCTGCGCTTTCCGCTCTTGGAAGCTGAGTTGGCGCTCCTTTGCGTTCTTTGGGAAGGGCGCCTGAAAAAGCAAGATACTTATTGTCTTTTAAAAAATCGAAATAACAGCGAAGAAAATTTGTGTCGCTTCAACCGAGTTATTATAACGGAATGGAAAATATTCGTTCGTGAGATACAAAAAATAAAATTATTCAGACAATATAGAAATAAAACGGGAATTTCAGGATATGGTCGGCGACTTCCGGCGCTGATCTTTCGTTACACTAGGAATTTGTTATTCGCCACGCAGGAGACGCCTCGCGGTTCCGCTCGGTCAGACGGTCTCTATAGACTCTCCTATTCAATTTTTCGAGATTCGTTGGCTCAGGTGACCTAAACATATAACATAGGCATCAACTAAGGTTCTAAAAATGTAATCGCTCCTCACCTGGACAGGCGGAGTCACGTATCTCGGCGCGGAGGGCCCGGCCTGCGGCGGTGCAGCGCCGGAGCCCTGCGCGGGCGCGGGCTCGGGCGTGTAGGGAGTCACCCCTTCTAGGAAGTTCGTCACTGTCACGTCCACACTGCGAGTGATGGCTGAAAATTCAATCAATGTTTCAGAATTTGTGGAAATCGGTTATAACCACCCTGACATATCGTATTATCCAGGATTCATCATAGTTACACACAATTTTAGCCTAGTATTTCAAATGTTAGAGATAGATCTACGGCCTCTACGGAGTCTAATACGGTTCGTAAAACTTGCATCATTGTAAGTCATAGGCCCATCTACCAGGAGTGGTGTGCGACCAGCGGGACAGCATCGTGCACCTGATATGAAATGCGTCGGCGACGCGTCTTGTCGTGTGCGAAAAGAAGTTAATAGATGCCGCGGTCCCGGGTTCGAATCCCGGTAAGGGCATTTATTTGTGTGATGAACACAGATATTTGTTCCCGAGTCATGGATGTTTTCTATGTATATAAGTATTTGTACTTATATAATATATCTATCGTTGTCCGAGTACAGTCAAGTGTAAAAATATGGGTGCGTACAACTTATCAAAAATATGTCCCATAGCACTTTATGTCGGCGGAATAAGGTCTCGGTACATATTTTTGAGCGGATAAAATCGATACGTATTTTTGCACTTGACTGTACCTGCAACACAAGCCTTCATGAGCTTACCGTAGGACTCAATCAATCTGTGTAAGAATGTCCTATAATACTTTTTTTTTTAAATAAATATAGCCGATACTCTCGAGCGACGCGTAGCATATGCGTGCGAGATACAAATCATATTCATGACAAATGAGCCTCACTAGTTTGAGATATACAATAATTACCAAGATCCCTCATAATATCCCTAAGTGGCACCCTCGGTAGGACTTCTTTGACTTGCTGCGCGCGCCGCAGTAGCTCTCGAGAAGGACCGGTCGCGGCGGGACTCCGCGGTGCAGCAGACCTGCACAATGCTGAGTATTCGATGTCTGTCGCTTCTATCTGTAACAAATTCAACTTGTTAAGACCCTGAATACTTACGCACTGTAATGAAATAGCGAAAAGTTATACCTAAATTAAAATTTTATTGAAATGAGACACTTGTTGCTGTGGCGTTACCGAGTAAAAACTCGAAATTTATAAGGGCGAACTCTACGTATAACTAGGAATTACTAGTCAGACCTTTTGATTGAGAACGGCACAAATACATAAAGTCAATGTATTAGTAATAGTATTGAATAAAAAAATGCAGTTGTTGCCTTTTAACTTTGAAAAATGACTAACAATCTTTCAATGTAGACATAATACGCGAATAACTCGGTGCCAGAAACGCCTAAAGAGATTTTCGTGATGACGTTTAGCTTTAGTCAGCGAATAGTTAGAGAAATGACATTATTATACATCGCAGATCAAAACCAAAAAAAGATGTAGGCGAGGCTGACTTGAACAAGATACAAAAACTTTAGATACACTATGTCTTTCCCATCACGGAACAATGGTGTTCCGGACCTTTGGGAGGCGTGCGCGGGGCCGAAGCCAACGCGTAGAGGCCCTTTCGACACTTTAATGAAATGTAAGGGGTACACCGAGCGGATGTTGCCCTTGCCCGAGATACACTATTATTATTAACAGACACGTTATTTTATCAGGTTATAAACCCAATTTCAGACACAAAGTGTGGAAATTAACTGTAAAAGTAGTGTAACTATCTGTACTGTAGCAGGGTAACGTAATTGATACTGCTTTTGTCAACCCTTCGTAAAAATTATCAAAATCAATAAGTATTAGCTTTGATATGACTATTTAAAATCCAACGTCTTACGTCCATATCAAACACAGAAAAAGGTCATCACTCACGCGCCCAAGGGCTATTTGTTACAATAGGTACTGGTATTTTCGATCAGACTATTTCGCGTCAAGCGAGCGCGGTTGCAAGCGAGACTCCTGAACTCTGAACTCTTTTTAGTGAGGGCATTTGAGGATACTGATCGCTCGGTAAAACTAGCCTACAAGATGAAAAGTACGAGCGCTGTCGATTGCTACTACACTGGACGGAGGTATCAGTCGATTTCTTCAAGTCAGTCATTGACTCTTAGGGTAATCCATTACCTAATTCAAAACCCGATGCGACGGATTTCTACTTCGTGCAATGAAGGTCGACAGCGTAGACTGAGAGGTGACGTCCGTGTCGCATCGCTGGTGGTTGCTGAACACGTCGTGGTAGCAGGTCAAGGGGTGAATTAAAACACCGCCACACATGCACGCTTTGAGAGCGTAGGCGGAGCGCAATAATGGCGGTGCACCGCACAAACGCTGGCGTTGCGCCCAGTGGGCGCTAGCGGGAACTAACGAGCGCGGATTGCGAGCGCAATGCGCGCGGGACGCGAGCGGAATGCGCGCGCATTCAGCGCGCTGATAGCGTAGCGTTAGCGAAGCGGAATGCGCTTTATGTGTGGCGGAGGATTAATACGTACCGTTGTACGGCGTAATGCAGGGCTCTCGCAGACGAAGAGGTACGATGACGGGCGAAGCAGAAGAAGGCGAGGTCACCGAAGGTCACTTGGCTCCCAGGGGGTGCATACTGACCTCATACGACAGTCTGTTGGAGTCAGCAGTTACTGTCGTAGTTACTCGTAACAGAAGAGATGTAGTCCTGCCATCGTACAGCATAACATAACATACAATCGAACTGTGCATAGCATATAGTGCTATGCAAACCTTAATCCGGCTGCATGTCACTTCAGTCGCCAGCGCCACCGCCTGTTGAAGATTATTTTCCATCGGAAGAGCTTTACTTCGTACAATGTTACGATTATTGAAGGTCTTATCGGGCTGCAGATGCAAACAAAACAGGAGCGATTGGCCTACAGCTATCGGCAGCTGTACGAGGTAATGCTGGAAACTGCAGCGGTGCAACCTTCCTCTGTAGACTACGAAAGTTGTGAAATTGATGAAATCAGGTTCTACGATCGAATCAAGCACTATTAATTCAGTATAGTCGAGCCAGATGATAACTACTGAAGTCCTCCTGAGTTCCTGGCCCCTTTCGCTTTGAGCTGGAATTTCAAGTTCACTAAGGCGAAGCGGGTTTATTTTTCCCAATTTGTTTATTAAGGGCTCGGCGAACAAGTTCATCTCTCGAATGGACAGGGGGCGCCACAAACCTCCGGGAAATCCTCGTGTACTTGGAACCCCCGCGGCCAGATTACCGATCGGTTTTGGTGTAAACAGACGCACGCTCGGGATGCAGGACGCTGGCTCGAATTCAGATCTGGACATTCTGAAAGAGATTTTTTTTTTTTTTTTTCGCAAACCTTTACGATGTCTTTGACCTACACAATGAGCGATGTACAGGAATCACAGGGTCGTCTCGCGAGGCGCCTCTCCGATTAGATAGCTCGCGAACATCGTCAGGACACCCTCGCAGCAGTGCGGCTCCTCGTCCGGTTATTGACGTCTTACCTCGTTCAACTATGGGTGGCCAAGCCACGTTAGGACGTAGCATCTTTAGAATTTATCTGTTCTCACTTCGGCGACGGTCAAAATAGAGTGTAAATACTGTCAAAGTACTTCACGGGAACTGGAAAGAGAGGAGTGGATACCATAGTGTACGGGATGTCAGCTGATAGCGGTGCCCGGCGTCACATTGGAGGGTAGTATCAGCCTGGTCAGCAACAGAGTCTGCAACGATACCGTAGCAGACGGAGCCTGGATAGTCGTGGTCGTGGCACCATTGTAGCGGAAGACAGTGTTCGCGGTGAGCGTGACATCTTAGGCGCGACGGCAGCCGCCGACGTCGGCGTGGCGGCCAGCGACACCAAGGGAGCACATCAGCAATCTTACCAGCTTGTCACTGCAGCAGATGGTGTTACGTTCGGCGGTGAGATTGAGACGGCCGTCGTCAGCTCGAAAGGCGTCTTCGATGCCCCTGTCGCGTCACGCAGTATCGTGCTCGGTGGCCCTCTCGAGGTCGCCGCCGTCAGCGCGGTAGGCACCGGCGCCAGCGTGGCAGTCAGCTACATCGGTGAACAGCATCGACAGAGACATTGCGCTCGGTGGCGCGGTGAAGGTCGCCGCGTCTGCAATCTTACCTCGTGCGATCGAGGCGACATCAAGGCGCCAGCATCAGCGTGGCGGCCGACGACACCGGTGGAAAACTTCAAGTAGCTTGCGGCGTTGTCACGGCAGACGCAGCAGAAGGATTGCGACGCCTGTGCAGCGGTTAACAGTATTACGCTCCGCATCACCACTGAGGCGCCAGCATAAGCGTGGCGGCCAGCAATACTGGTGGACAGCTTCGGCAGGGTCGCGGCGTTGTCACGGCAGATGAACGCTCTACATCACCATCGAGGCGCCAGCATAAGCGTGGCGGCTAGCGATACTGGTGGACAGCTTCAGCAGGATCGCGGCGTTGTCACGGCAGATGAGCGCGCTGCATCACCATCGAGGCGCCAGCATAAGCGTGGCGGCCAGCGATACTGGTGGCCAGCGATACTGGTGGACAGCTTCAGCAGGATCGCGGCGTTGTCACGGCAGATGAGCTCGCTGCATCACCATCGAGGCGCCAGCATAAGCGTGGCGGCCAGCGATACTGGTGGACAGCTACAGCAGGATCGCGGCGTTGTCAGGGCAGACGCACGCTCTGCATCACCATCGAGGCGCCAGCATAAGCGTGGCGGCCAGCGATACTGGTGGACAGCTTCAGCAGGCTCGCGGCGTTGTCAAGGCAGACGCACGCTCTGCATCACCATCGAGGCGCCAGCATAAGCGTGGCGGCCAGCGATACTGGTGGACAGCTTCAGCAGGATCGCGGCGTTGTCACGGCAGACGAACGCTCTGCATCACCATCGAGGCGCCAGCATAAGCGTGGCGGCCAGCGATACTGGTGGACAGCTTCAGCAGGCTCGCGGCGTTGTGGCGGGGGCAGAAGGTGGCCGCGCTGGTAGCCTGCGTATTGACGACTGATCACTAACGGCGCGGCGCTCGCGTCGGGGCAGCAGCAGACATACTTACAGCGTCGCACGCGACGCCTATGCGGCGGCCACAACGTTGTTCGGCGGCACCGCAGAGGTCGTTAACGAGGAAGCAACTTCTACGCAACTTCGGCGGCGCCGACGCGGCGGACAACACTGCCGCGGTCAGTGGCGCTATCGCAGCGCTACAGTAAGTTTCGGCGCCGACACGTGTCCGCCGTCCTCCGCACCGAATCGGAAACCGAACATGTTCTTTCTAAAATAATATGAAGCTGCTCACCCATTCGTCGGAGAAATTCAAACCTCCTTGGAGCGCGGTATTCCTTCACCGCGCCCTCCGCCGCCGCCGCCGCCGCCGCAGCCCGCAGGTCGCGCAGCCCGCGGTCGCGAAGCACGTGGTCCCCGGAGCACGTGGTCCCCGGCGGAGCAACTTACCTACGTTACCGCTTATATTCTCGCGCGAAACTTTTAATACGCGGATAACACTTCCTACTTTAGTCTCGGAAAATGAAAATGAAAATGAAAATGAAATATTTATTTTTCAAGTAGGCATATTACAATGCGCATATGAACGTCAAATAAAGCTACGCCGGCTCTAACCCTACGCCTCAGCCTCGAGAAGATTTCAGTCCCCCCTCAGTTGGGAGGGGGGTATCCACTATGGGACCGGCAAGAAACTCGGCGGGCAACTTCTTTTCAAAACATTACATCTTATAATTAACATGCATTAAATAACAACATACAATTTAACATGCAAAAGTATTCATCAAAGAATATGAACAGACTAGGTACTCTATGGAAATCAATTTCAATAAATTATATTATTGCTTAATAATACGTCGTTCTTCTTCAGAGAAAACATATCAAATTGTCATAGAAGAAAAAGATAATATGAATCTCAATATCATTAAATATGTAATTTACCTACACAACATAAAATATAAAATATTTGATGTGCTTTCTTATCTGAACTGTGTCCTCTATACATAATACAATTATTTTAATTGCTATTCGTTTTTTGTAGTTTCTGGTTCGGGCCATGCATGTTTGTCTGTCAAATAGTCCTCGACTCTGTAATAAGCCTTTAACATCAATGATTTTTTTAAGTAGTTCTTAAGAGCTGGGAGGGGTAATCTCAAAGCAGTGTCAGGTAACTTATTATAAAAATGAATGCATTGCCCAACAAATGACTTCTGTACTTTACGGACACGAAACTTCTTTATGGCAAGCTTATTTTTGTTTCTAGTGTTATAATTATGGATATCAGAATTCTTAGTGAAACAGTCTAAATTCTTAACAACATAAATTATACTATCATAAATGTATTGGGAAGCTACAGTTAAGATATTAATTTCTTTGAAGAGTTCTCTTACTGATTCACGTGTTCCTAAGTTGTAAATAGAACGAATGGCTCTCTTTTGTAATACAAAGATAGTCTGTATGTCAGCTGCTTTGCCCCAAACCAGAATACCGTATGACATTACACTGTGAAAATAACTATGATACACTAGGCGAGCTGTCTCAACATTAGTCAGTTGCCTGATTCTCCTAACGGCGTATGCGGCTGAACTTAATTTGCTTGCTAGTTTCTTTATATGAGGACTCCATTGTAGATTTTTGTCCAATGTTAAACCAAGAAACAGTGTTGTATCTACCATCTCTAAGCATTCATCATTCAAAAGTATTTTTGTATCGATTGGTTTAACATTCGGCAGAGAAAATCGAATACATTTGGTTTTCTTAGAATTAAGAAGTAAATTGTTGACAGTAAACCACTGCAGTACATCAGCTAACGTGCTATTAATTACATTGTAATCCGTAGATTTTCGGTCAACATTAAAAAGCAGTGATGTATCATCAGCAAAAAGTACTATTTCACAAAAGTTTTTCACTATACATGGCAAATCATTTATATAAACCAAAAACAGGAATGGACCTAAAATTGAGCCTTGTGGCACTCCTAATTGGACTACAGTCCCGCTAGAGCGAGTTTTGTTAACAACTACTGTTTGTGTTCTATTGCTAAGGTAAGAAGACATAAAGTTTAGGGCATTTATAGACAAACCATAGTGTTCTAATTTCAAAATGAGCGTTCCATGATCCACACAATCAAAGGCTTTTGAAAGATCACAAAATATGCCAATTGCATCACAAGAATTTTCCCAAAAATTATATATATGTTTAATGAGTACCGAAGCAGCATCGGTCGTGGAACGGCCCCTTGTGAAACCGAACTGTTTGCTTGTAAGTAATCTATGTCTGTTGAAGTGTCCCAGTAGATCATTTAACATTAGCTTCTCAAAGACTTTACTTAGTACAGGAAGTATTGATATGGGACGGACAAGAGTGACAGAGACAGCACTATTATTGTTACAACCTGCAAGTGTTCAGCGATGACTGTGGCCGCCTCGGTGACTTCGCAGGTCGGCAGGAGGGTCAATTTGTACACTGTGAAAGGGGCGAGTAGGAACAAGAGTGACAGAGACAGCACTATTATTGTTACAACCTGCAAGTGTTCAGCGATGACTGTGGCCGCCTCGGTGACTTCGCAGGTCGACAGGAGGGTCAATTTGTACACTATGACCGGGGCGAGTAGGAAAAAGAGTGACAGAGACAGCACTATTATTGTCACACACCTGCAAGTGTTCAGCGATGACTGTGGCCGCCTCAGTGACTTCTCAGGTCGGCAGTAGGGTCAGTTTGCACACTGTGAACGGGGCGAGTAGGAACAAGAGTGACAGAGACAGCACTACTATTGTTACAGACCTGCAAGTGTTCAGCGATAACTGTGGCCGCCTCGGTGACTTCGCAGGTCGGCAGGAGGGTCAGTTTGTACACCGTGACCGGGGCGAGTAGGAACCATAGCGCGTCGCGCCACGGGAACCCGTCGTGACCAGTGTGCACTGTCACTGCTGTGAATACTCTTTCAACCTCTGCAATAAAGAGATATCGTTAGTTTAATTTGCTTTTGCCTGTGTGGTGACGGGTTAAGAATTTCACCACCCCCTTTCTTCCCGTGGGTGTCGTAGAAGGCGACTGTGGGATATGGGTTAAATTGTGGCGTAGGCGAGAGGCTGGCAAACTGTCACTGCAATGTCACAGTTTCATTTTCTTTCAACCCCTTACTTGCCAAGAGTGGCCCTGAAGCTTTAGTAGTTTCATGTGCTCTGCCTACCCCTTTATGGGATACAGGCGTGATTGTATGTATGTTTGTATGTAATTTGCTTATATTTATGGCATGGCCAATAAAATTGGCCATAGAGGAATAAGTTAGGGACGAGTTGTAACTGCATACATTAGTAAATGCGGGTTATTTGTAGTGACATCTAGCGACAATCACGCGTCAAGTAGCGTAAATTATAAGTAGGTACCACTACTCGATACTAGGTATCAACAGTACAAGCAAAAGTAAGTAATATTCTGCGAAGGCGACTGGTTGTAGTCAGCAACTAAAGTGGCTGATTACATAACGATCGAGAAGTTACTACCACTCTCTAATATAGAGAAGGTATTTTTAAAAGATAGGGAAATTATTTTAGTTACGCTGTCGGTAAGGTGTAATATGCTCTCTCGCAGGTTTGCACGTTGTTCTACAGAGGTAAAAATAACTTTGTTTAAAACATACTGCCAAACTTTATACACGTGCAACCTGTGGAGTGATTACACTAAAAAAGCCTACAGTGCTCTGCGCGTCCAGTACAATAACGCCTTCAGGGGGATATTGGGCCTGCCCTGGCGCTGCAGTGCGTCAGGAATGTTCGCAGCCCGGAGGACGGACGGCTTCCACGCCGTGATGCGGAAGCGGGTGGCGTCTCTGTGCGAGCGCGTGCGAGGCAGTACCAACACTGTCCTGAAGGTGATTGCTGAGAGGGTGGACAGCCCTATCCTCACGCACTGGATGTCCTTGCATCTTCAGTCCAATTGTAGCTATACTTTCTACTAACGTATATTTAGTTTAGTTTTTAAGTTATTACTAACATAATATGGATGTATTGTTGTCCGAAATAAATGCTTTCATTTCATTTCATAACTTATTCAAGAAATCAAAATGTTACATACTTTTGGTGCGTTATTTCTTTTGCTACTTTTGATGCAATGCAATGTACAAAGTAGGGAATATCGCAACCATCGACGGCCGCCCTCTGTATAGGGTACCTCCTTGTGACAAAGATAGGTATTGGTAACGTGCGTTATGAAGTGACGTTGATTATCACAAAAATGATTCTTCCAGCGTAAACAGATTTAACAATTAAATAATTTTGCCTGTGTGGGTCAAGAATTTCACCACCCCTTTCTTCCCGTGGGTGTCGTAGAAGGCGACTATGGGATATGGGTTAAATTGTGGTGTAGGTGAGAGCCTGGCAACCTGTTACTGCAATGCCACAGTTTCGTTTTCTTTTAACCCCTTATTTGCCAAGAGTGGCCCTGAAGCTTTAGTAGTTTCATGTGCTCTGCCTACCCCTTTATGAGATACAGGCGTGATTGTATGTATGTATGTATGTATGTATAATTTTAATAGCTTACAAATTGAGTCCGCGTGACACTAAATCCTAAGCTTTGTGTGACAGTATAGACAGTTACATACCAATGGCGACTGGCTGCACGCGCTGAGCGACCGGGAAAGGCCAGTCGGCGAACCGGAGCAGCCCGCGGCCGTTCGCCGGCCCGCCCTCCGGCTGTACGAGTAGCGGCGCGCTCGTGCAGTCCCCGAAGTGTTCTCTGTAAAATAAGCATCTTCTTCAGTCGTTCCCTCAATGCTGAGGATAGTGACATCATGTCACTGTGTTGAAGACTAGGTCCCTCCATAGGCGTCTGTTCCTCGCCAAGCGCATGGCCTCGCGCAATTTTAATCGCATGGGTGCAGTAATTTGAACACACCACCTATTAGGAGGAGGTGCCTGAGGTCTTGTGCTTTCAACTTTGCCTCTCTCCAGGCTTACTGGCGGGCGACTTGAAATGTGACCGAAATAACTAGTCCTGGCATATTGTTGACAAAAATAATAATAGTCAGTTAGCAATTATTATTATAAGATAAAAGAAAAAAGGTCATTAGACTATGAGCCGTGCTTAAATTTTGTGCAAACGTTTCAAAAATGCCTTATTCTTCTTGCCTGCCTTATGCTATTTTTAATAATCTTTAACAAATAAAGAATGAATTCCTAATAGCCAATTTTCAAATGTATCATTCATTTTTTAGCTTTTGTGCAATATATAGTAGGGTGGAGCTACACTAATTAGCCGTTATCAATCAATGCCCCTTGTCCTGAAGGTGCATTACTATAGTGCGGACAGGGATTTTTAATCGCCGGTTAGTGTTTTGAAAATCATACATTTCATTTAGATTAAATTTCGTCAGTTAAAGGATACATATCATTATGAGAAACTACTTGCGCTATTGAATCGCCCTACAGCACGCCTCCCAAAAGTCCGGGACCCCATGGTCCCGAGAACTGGATAGGATAGCAATTATTATTACAAGATTAAAGAAAAAAGGTCTTTAGACTATGAGCTGCACTTAAATTTTGTGCAAACATTTCAAAAATGCCTTATTCTTCTTGCCTGCCTTATGCTATTTTTAATAATCTTTAACAAATAAAGAATGAATTCATGTGGTTGTCTTAAAATGAAATTGCCAATTTTCAAATGTATCATTCATATTTTTAGCTTTTGTGCTAAATAGGCATATATAGTAGGGTGGAGCGAAAAAACACTTTTCTGGAATTAGCAAACCTAATAGTTATCAATCAATGCCCCTTAGTCTATGAAGCCTTTGTGCAAATTTTCAGCTTTTTAAATCAACATCTTCTGCCTCCGCATTAGGGTTGAAATTTTGAAAATCTCATACAAACCTAAAAATTCAACTTTCAGATAAAAAAAAATTTCGGCAGTATTATGTTTAGTATATGTTATTGATACATATCATTATGAGAAACTACAAAAAGTTGCGAAAATATCGTCAAGAATCGCTAAAGTTTGTCTAGTTTCAGTACATTCGCCAAAATAGCCGCTAAAATACTGAAAATTGGCGATTTTTAACGCTATTTTCGCAATTTTTGGTAGTTTCTCCTGCCTGCCTAGCCTTATGCTATTTTTAAGAATCTTTCAACAAATAAAGAATGAATGAAATACTGAGGAGTGACGTCACGTCTTCAAACTGAAATTGCCAATTTTCAAATTATGTATAACATTCATATTTTTAGCTTTTTATTTCGTGCTAAAATATTTTATTTTAAGTATAGGCAACTAGCCTATTTCTAATATTCTCTGTTTGCGATATTTGCTATGTTTGCTGTCTAAGCGAAAGTTGTCAATCAGCTTTCGAATTCATGAAATCAATAGAGAAAGGCCTCAAAACTGCCGTTCCCGTAATTGTATTATGCTCTAAAAATGCAAATCGTGTTAAAACTTAAGTAAGAATTTTGTCACCAATACTGTCAGCACGAAAATGATCAAACATACCGTCACTAACACGTGACTTTTCATTCTCCTGTTTATACTACCGACTTTTTTTATTTAATTGTAGAAGTAGATAGTGGGATCCCATTGTGTTGCGGAAGATGGGGCGGCTGGCAACCTGTCACTGTAATATTTAATTATTTGATTTTTTTTCAATCCTTTAATTGCCAAGAATGGCACTGAAACTTAAGCAGTTCCATATGCTCTGCTGGACTACCATTTGAACTTTTAACCCCCGACGCAAAAACGACAGAGTGTTATAAGTTTGACGTGTCTGTCTGTCTGTGGTATTGATGTGCCGACGGATTTTCACACAGGAAAACTTCGGAAACTTTCCATTCGTTGTATGGACAATTGTATGGATGGAAACTTTCCGTTTCATAAATTTAAATTCCCTTTATTTTTCGTGAAACTTTCGTGAATTTATCACGAAATTTAAGATTTTTTTGGAAAGTTTCTTGCATATCACTAGTCTGTGGCATCGTAGCTCCCGAACAGATAAACCGATTTAGATTTAGTTTTTTTTTGTTTGAAATCCGAGTATGTTCTTACTTCTTAGCCATGTTTCATGAAAATAGGTCCACTATGTCGCGGTCGGGGGTTTTTTCAAAATTTTAATTTTGTGGTTAAGTTATTATTTATGTACCTACTTACTTTCTAACAAACTGGGCTGCGTTTCTGATGCCTAGCGTTGACGCAAAAAATGGCGGCACCTTCCACTTCCGTAGCTGCAACAATAATACTCGATGTTAATATATTTAAATACGGTTAATTTCCTTATGATATATATTAACTGTTGCAAAGACATTTATAACTCCGTATAGACAGATAAAGTCTAAGGAAAAAAGCGTGTCGGGCCACGCTCAGTGTAGGGTTCCGTAGTTTTTCTCAAAAACTACTGAACCTATCAAGTTCAAAACAATTTTCCTAGAAAGTCTTTATAAAGTTCTACTTTTGTGATTTTTTTCATATTTTTTAAACATATGGTTCAAAAGTTAGAGGGGGGGGGACGCACTTTTTTTTCCTTAAGGAGCGATTATTTCCGAAAATATTAATATTATCAAAAAACGATCTTAGTAAACCCTTATTCATTTTTAAATACCTATCCAACAATATATCACACGTTGGGGTTGGAATGAAAAAAAATATCAGCCCCCACTTTACATGTAGGGGGGGTACCCTAATAAAACATGTTTTTCCATTTTTTATTTTTGCACCTTGTTGGCGTGATTGATATACATATTGGTACCAAATTTCAGCTTTCTAGTGCTTACGGTTACTGAGATTATCCACGGACGGACGGACGGACGGACGGACGGACGGACGGACGGACGGACGGACGGACGGACGGACAGACATGGCGAAACTATAAGGGTTCCTAGTTGACTACGGAACCCTAAAAACTTACCTCAGTACCATACAGAAAAAGGTACGGTGGCCTAGATGGCATTACACGTTTGGGGTACGCTCAGCTAGATGGCGCTAATATTAATATTTGACATTTTAACACATATACAGCTAAGAATATGGACCAAATTGTCAAAACTGAGGTTCAAAAGTTTTAAGCTTGTGTCGAGAGATGGCAGTCTATGCACTGTGATTACACATTTTACTTCGACAGTAACTCTCTAAAATACTCGATCCTCTTTGACTGTTGTTAGATTAGTTAGGTTCCGTATTGCATTCATTATGACGTAAGCGATAACGCATTACAATATGTGTTACAAAACAAAGCCATACATTACAATATCAATAGTTGGACGTAACTTTAAATAAGAGAATCCTTCCTGTCTAAAAGAACCATGAGCACTTTGAAGTCTGATACATAAACGAACAGAGTCGCGGGATGAGTATTTTAAATATTATCGCCACCTTTTTTTAAGGGCACTAAGGGGAAAACCATTTGAAGAACTGCGATATTTTATCGGTATTTTTGTCTAAATCTCGTCACCCTTATCAATTAAATAATTGCAGTAGGTTAAATGTAAATAAATTGCAGGGCAGGGTAACTATTCCTGTCCGCCGGTCGAGGAAAATAGTTTCATAGATAGTAAGAATTCAGACTCAGACGGCGCATGCGATCTTAATTACATTGCAGACTATCGAGGTTACATACAATTCTAGGTTAATGAAATACTCGTAGGTATAGCAGATAACAAAGCCTAAAGCCGTCTCTCGTCGCCAGCGTACTATGGGAAAGCCACGCTCATTGTTCATATAAGTAGTTCTTTTTTCATGGTGGCAGCGTGAACATGTCTCGTGAACAAGAACTCCATAAAGGATGTTGGCGAGCCTTGCTCATGTGCATATCTACCGCCATCAGTTTTCCCCTAGAGTCTCCTCAAACATATCGACTCGGAATCGTGGTCGCTGGACACATCCGTACGCATGTTCATGCTATAACGAGCGATTTTTGGTCGGCTAATACAGCTGATTTCGCGTCGATATGTTTGCAGAGGGACTAGAGATTTGTTTCTGATAGCGACATAGTTTGGTATTACACTTTAAGTTCTTGCGCTTTGTACACATATTTAAAGTCAAATACAGGTCGAACGCGATTAATTAACATTATTTTACCATTTTTCCAAACGTTTTGACCAGGTTGCACTGGCCGTGGTCGCGGAAGACTGACGTCCCAGCAAAGTGTCACCGGAAATGTAAAAATCGCGTTCGACCTGTATGTGACTTTAAAAATATAGTTTGGTATTCATATGTGTACTCACACTGATAGTTCCTAGGGCATGTGCCGCGGCCAACGAATCCAGGCAGGACGCATAGTTGGCCACCAGCATACTGCAGCGGGCGTCACGCTGCCCTTTGACCTTCACGTACACTCCTGCAAACAACCACTTTATTTAAGCACATAGATGTCATACAAGGGGTCTTTCTGAAAATCAGTGCAGCAAAATGCCCATGTCTGATTATCAGGTCCCCAGACGGGTAGCGGCCCGTCAGCTAGACGTAAAAGTGACAGCAGGACACCACCAAATATATTACAAGCTGCTGCCATCTGGCAAACCGATAGACACTTACTTACTTACTTACTGCTTACTGCTAGCCTTTCTCCGCAGACGTTTAGTCTGGTTGCCTTTGGCATAGGCCTCTCCCATATTTCTCCATGTTTCTCTGTCTAGAGCTTGTCTTCTCCACAAGGCTCCAACTACCTTTCTGAATTCATTTTCCCATCTCATTTTTTGTCCGCCATCCTTCCTTTTGCCATCTCTTGGGTACCATGATGTTATGTCCTTAGACCATTTTTCTCTTTTATCTCGGAGCATGTGGCCAGTCCATTTCCATTTTAGTCGCTTCATTGTCTGATTTACGTCAGTTATCTTTGTTCTTTTTCTAATGGTATCCAACTTTATTCTATCTTTAAGTTTTATATGCAACATGCTTCTTTCCATGCTATTTTGGCAAACTTGGAGAGCTCGCCTTTCCTTGTCCGTTAGGGCCCAAGTTTGGCATCCATACGTGAGACAGGGAAGGATACATGTGTTAAAGACTTTGGACTAGTATTTGCTTAGTTTGTAGGTATTTGGTTGTTTTTCATGATTTCTCGTAGTGACCAATATCTTTTCCATGAGTTCCCGATTCTAGTGTCTACTTCTTGTTGCATCAAATTTTGAGGTGATATTACTTGCCCGAGATATGTGTATTGTTCTACATATTCAATGAGGTTGTTGTCTATGAGTATCTCTTCTTTTCCACTGTTCGTCATTATTTTTGTTTTTTCGGTGTTCATTGTTAATCCAACTTCTTTACTGACATCAGCTAGTTGTTGTAACATTATGTTTAGGTCTTGTGGGTTGTCGCTAAGTAGAATAATATCGTCAGCAAACCTTAGATTTGATAGCTTTGCTCCATTTATGTCGATCCCAAGGGACTCCCAGTTAAGCTTCCTAAATACATATTCTAGAACTGCGGAGAAAAGTTTCGGTGACAAAGGATCTCCCTGTTTCACTCCTTTTTTCACACTGAATACTTTGCCGTCTCTTTCTGTCCGTATTATAGCTGTGGAATTCTGGTATATTAGTTGTAATATTCTTATGTATTTTGTTTGTATGTTTTGTTCTTGCAATGCTTCCCATATGTATTTATGTTTCAAAGAGTCGAATGCTTTATTGTAGTCTATGAAAGCAAGATAAAAGATTTTATTGTACTCCATATGTTTTTCTATTATTTGTTTGATTGTATGTATATGGTCGACTGTTGAGAATCCACTTCGGAAACCCGCTTGCTCCTTAGGTTGATTTGCCTCTAGTTCTTTGCTAATCCGGTTCAGGATAACTTTGGAAAATATTTTGTACATGTTTGTTATTAAGCTGATAGGTCTGTAGTTGTTGACTAGGCTTTTATCTCCTTTTTTGTGAAGTAATATTATTGTGGAGGTTTTCCATTGTTCCGGTATGACTTCCTCTTTTAAAATGTCATTGAATAGTCCTGTTGTTGTTCCTAGTATCTCGTCTATACAGCCTTTTATTATTTCATTAGAAATTTTGTCATCCCCTGGGGCTTTCCCCGTCTTTTGTGTTAGGATTGCATGTCTTACTTCACTTTCAAGGATATTTGGGATTTCTTCATCATCTTCTTTGTATTCTAGAAGGTCATTTGTGACGTCTGTATCGTTGTATAGGTTTTGGTAAAATCCTGTTGCTGTGTCTATTATCATTGGTCGACTAAACACTTTATTTGCTGTTGTTATATCTTTTAGGTTGGGTATCCATTCAGTTTTATCTCTTAGTTCTTTCAATGCTTTCTTCGTTCCTCCTGTTTTCTCAATATGGTATTGTATTGCCTGTAGTCTGGTTCTTTCCATATGTTTTCTGATTTTGGTGTTTATCTGTTTACTTAAATCTGCTATTTTTTTCCTATTTTCACCTCTATTGGTTATGAGATTCCTTCTAATTTCCATCAGAGCCCGTGCTTCATCTCCAACCTTATCTTTATGAATTTTTGAGTTGTTGACTTTGCTAGATATGGCTTTTAATTCTCTCTCCAATGTGTCGTATTTATTCTGCACTGTATCTTCCATTTTAAATGTTTTGAGGTTGGTATGTAGAGATGTCAATAGGTTCTTCGGGAGTGGCAGGTGTATTGGTCTACTGTTTGTTGCTCTCATTATATGTTTTCTACTTGCTTTAGGTTGCTTCATATATAGCTTGCCTCTTATCATTCGGTGGTTTGTATTGAAGTTAAGTTGGTTTACTGTGTCTACATCTTTGATAAATATTGGTTTGTTAGTCAGAATATAGTCTATTTCGTTTCTTATATGGCCATTAGGTGATATCCAGGTCCATTTCCTGCTATGTTTCTTTTTAAAGAAGGTGTTCATTACTTTAAGATTGTATGTAAAGGCTAAATCTATCAAGCGTTTCCCATTGTCGTTCCTTTCTCCTGTGCTGAATTTGCCGATGACTGCATTTTCTCTGTTGGTGCTTGTTTGCGTTTTGTTGTTAATGGAAAAATAGGAATGAAAAGTAAAACATTACTTTTCATTCCTATTTTTCCATTGAAGTCTCCCATGACAATGATGTTTTCGTGAGCGGTCTCTAGTGTAGATGAAAGCTGTCTGTAGAACTCATCTTTTTTTGCTTCCGGTGCTCCTTCTGTTGGTGCATAGATTTGTATAACAGTCCACAGGTTTTTATGTCCTTGTAGGTCTATATTTAGTACAGCAATCCTTTCTGATATGCCTTTGAACTCTATGATTTGTTTCTTTAGGTGCTTTTTAGGGTTCCGTAGCCAAAATGGCAAAAACGGAACCCTTATAGTTTCGTCATGTCCGTCTGTCCGTCTGTCCGTCTGTCCGTCTGTCCGTCTGTCCGTCTGTCACAGCCGATTTACTCGGAAACTATAAGTACTACAGTGATGAAATTTGATGGGAATATGTGTTGTATGAACCGCTACAAAATTATGACACTAAATAGTAAAAAAAAGAATTGGGGGTGGGGCCCCCCATACATGTAACTGAGGGATGAAAATTTTTTTTTCGATGTACATACCCGTGTGGGGTATCAATGGAAAGGTCTTTTAAAATGATATAAAGTTTTCTAAAAAACATTTTTCTTAAAGTGAACGGTTTTTGAGATATCAGCTCTCAAAGTCGTAAAAAGTATGTCCCCCCCCCTCTATTTTTATAACTACGGGGTATAAAATTCTAAAAAAAATAGAGGTGATGCATGCTAATTAACTCTTTCAACGATTTTTGGTTTGATCAAAGTATCTCTTATAGTTTTTGAGATAGGTTGATTTAACTGTAATTTTGGCAGGTGTATAAATTGACATAATAAGTTTATTATATTTGCTGCTACGGAACCCTTTGTGCGCGAGCCCGACTCGCACTTGGCCGGTTTTTTACCATAAATCCCACTCCATGGTGCCCTTTAGTTTCGCCTATATAATAGAGGATGTAGTTCTCATGTTCTTCAATCTGATTTCCTAATCGTCTTACTTCGCTTATGCCGAGTATGTCCCATTTGATATTTGTCAACGCTGTTTCTAGTTCCAATAGTTTTTCAGAAGTTCTTAGAGACAATGTATTTAAAGTGGCTATATTGATTTTATTAGATGGGTTATTTGTTGGGAGGGTGTGGTCATCTTCCCCCACGGTGACCAACCGGGTTGGGGTGTGCTTTGTTTTTGTTATTTTATTTAAGGTTGTTTTCACGACAGTGTTAGGTGACTTTTGGATGTTTTTACTAGTTGTTCTTGTATCTGTAGTATTGGTATTAGTTTCTTTTTGTTTCCAAGTTCTTTTCCTCACTGTTTCTTTAGATAAAGTTGTCACCTGTGTTTCTTTTCCGTTCCTGGTGTGCGCATATGTTGTTATTTTGGATGAAGGTTTGAAATTTATTTTGTGTAGGTTATCGGTTAGTTTTTTGCGCTTTCTGCTGTAGAGTTAGCTCGCCCTCGTTCCAAAAATTGTAAGATGTTAGGTTTTATGATGTCTCTTGAGGGTCCTGCGGGTTTAGGTAGGTCCGTTGTAGTTATTTTCTTTTGGTTTGCTGCTTCTGGTGATCCTGACTCTTCTCTTTTCCTCTTGTCTCTTGTGTTATTGTTACTATTTGGTTTTTTCACTATCAGCTTATCATATTTTAAAAATGCCACATTTCCTTTTTTCTTCTCTTCTTCAACTTGATTTTGTAGTTGTTTTCTCTTTTCTAATAGACACTTAGTCCTTTAGCACTACTTTTATTTCTAGTCACTGGGTCCTTTAACCCTTAAATGCATAGTGATGTATATATGCATCATGCATTTTTGACTCTATTGACAGCATGCCAAAATTCGAATTTGAATAAATCTTTGTCAAGGTCATGCATTTAAGGGTTAACACAACTTTTAATATTTCTGTGTGATTTAGCTTTAGTTCTAAAATGTATCTGTGCTAAAACTTAAGGCTATTCTATCTTTAGTATCTTTCTTTCATAAACTAACTAATAGTGAGGATGGTTTCCAATCGGCGACTTCAGCTTCCGCGGCTATACTGGCGTACTCCGTCATAGCAATACCGGTCCCAATTTTTCGAGTATAGGTACAACTAACTCGTATGCAATCTTGCATACTAATTACTAATCCAACTTTACTTCTTATAGTTACTACTAGGAAGTAAAGATGAACCTAATAGCGATTTTTGTAGCGATTCGTTACTGCTACACGGCCCATCGGCAAGTGAATCTAAGTACCTATTTTTCATATTTAGTATTTCAGATCTTACTCAAATTCATGTATTCAAATGATGTCATAGATAATTATTTAAAAATATTTTTGCAGAGTGTTATGGGAATCCCCTTACGTCAAACATTTAAAAAATGACGTAAATCGCTTAAACTCATAAAAATACAGTTAGTTTTTATATATTTTTGTGTTGCTGTTCAACCACATATGAAATTATTCACTTTATGAATTGTACAAATGCACATGCCACACCTTTATTTACGTAATACCAATGTTTCAAGGCATATTTTATTACTTAACTAGCTTTTGCCCGCGGCTTCGCTCGCGTTAGAAAGAGACAAAAGGTAGCCTATGTCACTTTCCATCCCTTCAACTAACTCCGCTTAAAAAATCACGTCAATTCGTCTCTCCATTTTGCCGTGAAACAGACTCACACACTTTCCCATTTATAATATTAGTATGCATGCATTAGTAAATTAACAGACAACAGTTTTATTTAGTTATTAGTTAAAATACTGTAATGAGTCATTGTCATTACCCACCATCAGTGAAGGTGAACATCAAGTAATGCTTAATTGTCACATTCACAAAAATTATCTCAAAGTAGCGCAAAAGATGTGACAAGAAAAACAAGTTGGAAACAATGTGTTGAGCATGTACGGGGTCAATGTTTGCCGCAATTCATTCAATGCAAATTAGTTGGCTCAAATAGTCAGGAAATCTTACATCTTTTTATAAAAAGTCATAGCAGTATAGACCGCTCTGTTCACTGAATCCTATAAATTGTATTGCAAAGACCTAAGGTTCACCTATGACGTTTTTTATGTGATAGGAGCCAAACAAGCAGACAGCTTGCCTGATGGTAAGCAATCACTGCTGACCATGGACACCCGAAACACCTGAAAGGTTTGAGTTACTTCCAAATCCTACATTTTAACCCCCGACGCAAAAACGACGGGGTGTTATAAGTTTGACGTGTCTGTCTGTCTGTCTGTTTGTTTGTCTGTCTGTCTGTCTGTCTGTGTGTCTGTCTGTGGCATCGTAGCTCCCGAACGGATGAACCGATTTAGATTTAGTTTTTTTTGTCTGAAAGCTGGAGGGAGTGTTCTTAGCCATGTTTCATGAAAATCGGTCTACTATGTCGCAGTCGGGGTTTTTTCAAAATTTTAATTTTGTGGTTAGGTTATTATGTATAATGAGGTGCAGACAAATATTTGGCTACATTTGTCATGCATAAATATCAATAATTTCCTAGTACAATAGTAACAAGCAATTTGCAAAAAGGCCAGGTCAGAAGTACTCGAAACCGATGAGCGTGTATGAGAAATGTTATGAAAGTGTGTGAAGCGAAAGTGGATTGTCAGGATCGTAGTAAATGGAAATCCGTGATCTCTGCCTACCCCTCTGGGAAACAGGCGTGATTGTATGTATGTATGTAATAGTAACAAATAAACAAATTACACTGTGTATTTATTCTGATAATTATTCTATTTATAAGAACTTCACAGTTCATCTTACATAAATAAAGATAAGCTTCAGAAAGCAGGTTATATAAGTATAACTATATTTATCATGTTACAATATTGATAAAGTGTTAACACTAAAACTCAACGGAAACAAGAAGTGCTAATACAATAATATCAAGATTAAATACTTAGTCAAATCTGTTTCTTTCTCATGACTATTTATTTGGGTATGGTTTTACCAACCACAAATATTTTTTATTTTCTGAGATTATGTTTAGAGTAGTAAGAACTTTCATATTCATTACAAAATGTATTTTGCCACTACTTTGAAAAAATCTTGTATGTCACACTGCTTCTCAAAGTTAAAACGCAGTAAATCTATATGCATTGCATACATACTTATTACATTTTTCTTTTCATTGACAGAAGAAGATTTAAGTTTTTTTCAAAGTAGTGACAATTTCTTTCTTTTAGAATATGTCTAAAAGAACTTTAATAATCTAAAAGAAGTTTAATACATATAATCCCTCTTTCATACTGATATTCATATTATTAAAATGATTAATATCTAGTGATTAGATTAAAATATCAACATTGTCGAAAGCACTAGAGTAACATAAGTTCATGTTACTGAAAAAACATGATCTGAATATGTACAGGGCCATACTACCTGTTTCTTTGATGTCACTAACACTACGATATTTTAATAAACAGGAAATCCTCATTTAAACCCGAGGTGGTACGAAACCTATGCGACTCGCGAAATAGAAGACAATTTGTTGTTTACAGTAACTTGTTTGTGCAATAGCAATGTTTACTCACCGAATGTCCAACATGCGAGGGTAGAAAGCATCTGCCTGACCGTCGATTTGTTCGGCAATATTATCGAAGCCACCCATAAGATTAAAGCCAAAATTGTCCGAACCACAAACAGGCATAGTCCTAATGGCAAAAAAAGGAGAAATTGCGTAACGTTCTCCCCAGAAAACCTGAAAATAAACACTCTTATCACTCTGTTGTTTAATTGGGCACTGTAAATATAGCACGTAAGATCAATAGCCAATTTTATTGCAAACTTTCCCTCAATATCATTCATAAGTAGAACGAACGTAATGGTCAGTACCTTTCGTTGTTTCTAAGCCTCTCCGCAGTTAAAGCCATGATTTTAAAATTGAGATCATAAACTGTCGATTACTAAAGCTTACACTACTTTGTTTAATGAATGAAAGTTAATAATTTCGAATTTCTCTTCAAAAAATCGTGTACGTGATGTATTGTACAATATGGACCATTAGCTATTGATGTGTTTTCTTAAAAAAATGACATTTCTAGTGCAGAACCAAAACGAAAAATATTACCGGTTTATATGCTTACTAGCTTTTACCCGCGGCTTCGCCCGCGTAATAAAAGTATTAATTAAGATTTTCATTTGGATCCTTAGGTTTCTCTGTAGGTATATTTATCTGCGATTATTTCGATTGCACATAATACTTTTGCTTGCAATGATTGTAGAAATATTACACATCGACCACAGCGTAGGTAATTCTATATACGCTGGGGAAACCTTTATAAACATCCCACATAGCCCGTATTTCGACACTATGATCGGTGGGTAAAAAGTACTTTTTTCTATTATCCCTTACAATTTTTTACATTTTGCTTATACTTATCGCAAGCGTAATCTTCAAGCAAGCAAACAACGATCGTCTTAGAGCACATTGATTGTAAGAGACCGCCGACCGATTATCCGTATCCCTCTAACGATACCCATATTATCCGTATCCGTATCCCTATCGCTATCGCTATCGCTAACGCTATCGCTATCGCTATCGCTATCGCTATCGCTATCGCTATCGCTAACGCTATCGCTATCGCTATCCCTATCGCTATCCCTATCGCTATCCCTATCGCTATCCCTATCGCTATCCCTATCGCTATCCCTATCGCTATCCCTATCCCTAGCCCTATCCCTATCCTTATCCCTTATCAAGATGTTTAATGATATAACACTTTAAGTTCTCGCGCTTTGTACACATATTTAAAGTCACATACAGGTCGAACGCGATTAATTAACATTATTTATACCTTTTTTCCCAACGTTTCGGCCAGGTTGCACTGGCCGTGGTCGCGGAAGACTGACGTCCCAGCAAAATGTCACCGGAGATGTAAACAACACAAAACTACCCGATATTAATTTATATAAATGTTCGGGGTAGACAAATAAATATAATCTACCCGCTTTTAGTTAATGTTTATTTCCCACCATGTTTATTTTAAAGGTAAAAATAATGTTAATTAATCGCGTTCGACCTGTATGTGACTTTAAATATATGTTTAATGATTTCTTATCAAGTGCTAAAATATAAAGTTTCATGGTTTTATCATTTAAAATTAAGAAATCCCATACAAACTTTCAACCTCTTTTTCAACCCCTTCATCCCTTTTTTTCGAAATAAAAAGTAGCCTATGTTCTGTCTCAGGGTCTAAAGATTGTCTGTTCCAAATTTCATCAAAATCGGTTGCGTGGTTTAAGCGGGAAAGCGTAACAGACAGACAGACAGAGTTACTTTCGCATTTATAATATTAGTATGGATGTTGGCGAGCATGGTAATGTATAACGTTTGTGCATTGTATACGGTATTTCTCTTTGTCTATACTTTATCTGTTGAGTGGAAGTTGTGGATGATTTGGATGACAGCCTGAGTCTGTCTGTCGTCTGACAGAACGTGATTGTGATTTATTGTACTCGATTGTGCGTGATTGAACATCGCAGTGTCAAAGGAAATCAGAAAATGTAGTGATTTTGATTGAATAACAAAGGACACAAATCAATTTTATAATACTCATAATTTCTTCATTATCTTGTCAGTGAGGGCCGTATATCTATTTATGGATCGAGCTTTATGCCCAGACAAAGGCATTAAAGATTCATCTGCTATTTGTTTACTTGCATAATTATAATAGAAGTGATAGCAATGGAAGGTGTTAGCTCATCGCCAGATGAGCACACAGCTTCGGAAGGCGAAGAAGCCAGAAAAATGACCAGAGAATCACCAGGAAACCACAATAATGATCAAGGTTTTCCTCAAGCGACCTCTTCCGCGAACATTTCACAGTTAGAAGAAAAAATGCGTCGCAAGCTGCAGTTTTTCTTTATGAACCCGATAGAGAAGTGGCAAGCCAAACGGAAGTTTCCATACAAGTTCGTCGTGCAGCTCATCAAGATAGTGCTGGTGACGTTTCAACTGTGTTTGTTTGCTCACAACCGATACAATCACGTCAACTACACTGAAGATAACAGGGTGAGCTTCTCGCACTTATTCCTTCTGGGCTGGGATTCCACGCGCGAGATCAACACTTACCCGCCGGGTGCAGGCCCCCTTGCTGTCTACAAATTAGAAGAATTCTATAATACACTTGATTATGCTTATGCTGGATACTATAATCTTTCCAATGCCATAGGGCCATACTCTTACAATGATGAAAATAATATTCCACCCCCACCACAATTCTGCCAGTTCAACTACAAAAAAGGGGTAATAAATGGATTTAATGAAAGTTATGAATTTAATGCAGAAATAGTATCTTCGTGTGTTAATTTCACTCAAACAGGAGGCCTATTCAGTTCACAAAAGTTCATCAAGGAATCAAACTTAGAAGTCGATTTTGCATCTTTAGTAAGAGCTGAAATGTTGTTTTCTATTAAAACTATTAACTTCAGAGCTGCAGGCCCCATCACTCCACCAGACTGCTTCAGATTTGATGTTGCTATAGTTTTTGACAATGAAGACCATGACGGTCAAATGTCTTTGAGCTTGGAAGCCGAACCATATAAACTAACTTGTAAAGGAGACAAGGAATATGTGACGGACAACAAAATAGATCAGATATTACGAAGCATCCTCAACATTCTAGTTATTTTGATTTGCTCTATGTCACTCATGCTCTGCAGCCGAGCAATTTATCGAGCTCAACTTCTTAAAGAGCTTACTGTACAATTCTTCCGACAAGCTTATAATAAGGAACTAAGTCTGGATGGAAGACTAGAATTCCTAAATGTTTGGTACATCATGATTATTGTCAATGACATCCTCATTATCATGGGTTCAGCAATCAAGGAGCAAATAGAGCGCAACCAGTTCACCAATGATCAATGGAATGTCTGCTCATTGTTTTTAGGCACTGGAAACCTGTTGGTTTGGTTCGGAGTACTAAGATACTTAGGTTTTTTCAAGACCTACAATGTTGTCATCCTAACATTAAAGAAAGCTGCTCCTAAAATATTCAGATTCTCAATATGTGCACTCCTCCTTTATGCAGGTTTTACTTTCTGCGGCTGGTTAATACTAGGGCCGTATCACATGAAATTCCGATCACTTGCCACTACATCCGAATGTTTATTCTCTTTAATAAACGGCGACGATATGTTTGCTACCTTCTCTGTAATGTCTAAGAAATCGCATTTACTTTGGTGGTTCAGTCGCATATATCTATATTCATTCATCAGTTTGTACATATATGTTGTTCTGAGCTTGTTCATTTCTGTTATTATGGATGCCTATGACACTATTAAACAGTATTATAAAGAGGGATTCCCTAAGAGTGACTTGCACACATTCATGGGCGCTCCGCGGTGCGACGACGTGTCGTCAGGACTGTACCGTACTCAGAGCTCCAACTCCCTCAATGCTACTATGAATTCATTGTTTTGTTGTAACTTCTACAGAAGTGCATACTCTAAGATAGAAGGGGGCGGATCTAGTATGAACCTGTTCTAGATAAAATTAATTAGCATTGTTATTTACGAATGTACATAGTTACATTATCAGAGAAAAGTATTTATAAAGAGTGTCAATATAATAACAAAAAAATATATTTCGCCGCATATACATGTTCTAGATAATGTACGTGTCAATGGTTAAATTGAATGAAAAGTCTGCTATTCAGAGGCACAAATTAACGATTAAGATTGGCACTGTTTATAATTGCCTAGTCTCTGATTATCTATAAGTGTTTGTATGATATTAGATATTATCTGTATATGTCGCAATCATGTTAGGAATTAGGGCAGTTATAAGGTAGCTTCGAGGCCGAAATGTCGAAATCCCAAAGTTAAGGATAGGTTTCTAGTACAGTCAATAGCAGATTTATATAAAAGTGCTAAAAGTGGCACAGAACCCCTGTGGAGGTGCAGGTATTTTCTGCGAACTGTACTGTATTATAGTTACCAAAGGAAGATTATTTCTTGCCTACCTTAGTCACATAAAAACATCGCATAGATGAAATATATGAACGAAAATGTTGTTTATTGTAAGTACCTATGGAGTTGCAATACCTATTGGTATTATATTTTAAACGTTTTTATTGTTTTTTTTTTACATCAGATACTATATTATACCTAACAAAATTATTGTGCTTACTTTTTATTCAATAGTGCAGAGCCAGGATCATGAATGTCATGATTGGTAGAGATGGTAGAGTTGTTACATGTTTCAAATGTCCTCTGTATCTTATCATTAGTAGGTTGATACATCGAACCTATTCTACGTTTTTCACTGTGCATGTTTTAGTAATAATTGTATAAGTATTGAACTATTCTATGTTCGAGATATCGAGAATGTTTTTGCATGATTAAACACCATTTTGGGTAAACAACTAAAAATATAAGTACCTACTTGTGTATGTACCTATTTTAACTATTAGTGCAACTTTGTTAAAAGTACTTACGTTTTAATTATAGGTCATCATTTTAGTATAAATATTTGTTTTGGATAAGCAATTTTAATTTTATTTTTGTTGAAATAAAATTCAAGATAGCTTTTTTAACCTAAGATATCATCAAAAGTAACCATTTTTTATGTCGATGAAAAATAAATAACATAATAAGTTACGTATGAAATCATGTAGGTACAACTTGCTAATTCATCAAACTAGCATGAAATATCTAATCTAACAGAACAATGGGAAAGTCATAAATGTACTATTCTATACCTATCTAGAAATATACCTATTTTTGTACCTACCGATCTGTGTTTGACTCTGGTTCTGGTTACAGCCGATAATATGTCGCAAAGTTCGTCCACAAATCATTTGAATTATGTACCTTACCGCTTTCGAATACAGTTGAATTTATGTAACACGTTTGTTACAAACAATAACTCACACCGAGAACGTAATCAAAGCTGAAATGTGCTTGTACTATGTTCACATAGCTATTAAGTATCAACCCTATTAAAAAAACTCTTAAAGTGTTTGAGAAAAGGTCTAATTTGCAACATTTCTATTTAACATGATACGAGTTTTACATATCTACATTGAATGTCATACGATGCATGTAGAGTTAAACGACACATTGCAGTTGAAATTCGATCCCTTGCCCTAGATATAACCTGGGTGAGTAGGTATCCTTAATATGATATGATGGCGAAACAGACAGTCACTGCTGTAAGGTAATATATTATAGCCACATAGGTACCCGGGTGCTGAATTTGTTGACTTTATCAACATTTTCGTACATTACCTCAGTACGGTTGGATGGAATAACACCCACACCAAGGGGGTTGTAACATGTCAGAAACTTGCTTCCATGTTTCATCATATGCAAGCATAATAATTATATTTTTTGTTTAGTTGATTAAATTCCTGTTTCGGTCTCACGATAATTAAAATTTTGTTTGTCTCAAGTAGATCATATTTTAGAAATACGAGATGGAGAGCTTGGAGATTTATAGTGAACCAAAATATTTAGATGATTATTTGTAGCCCAATTTGAACCTTGTTTCAAAGTCATAAAGGTTTTTGCAGTAAGGGTTTTAAGAAATGTCGACTGGTCAAATTCAAATCTACAAGAAGTTGTGTCAAATTTCAAACTGTACAAATAAATGTTACTAGCCAATAAAAACAAATTTAAGCCATATTGAACCATATTACAAAGAGCGTTGATTGAGACAATTTTTAAAGCATGTGCAAATGGAAAAAAGTCTAGTGAGCCAATCCTGTGTCCAAACATGTGGAAAAAAACTTAGTTCGGCCACGCCCTATGAGTAGATCAAATTGGACCTTATTCTGATCAGGAAATAAAACATGTTTTATTTAAATATTGTATGAAATTATGAATTTCAGCGTTGGTTAAGAAATACCAATCAGGAGTGAGGAAGTGAGAGCTAGTGGGGATTTCAGAGTCTTGGAAGGGATGTTTGAAATGGGATGCAAGGCATTGCATGGGATTCATTCATTGGGATTCGGGGATTAGAGAGCCTTCCGCTCGACCGTCAGACTGGTTCTATTTAGGTTTATTTGGGTAAATCTAGATTACCTATATTATGCCCTAGCCTAGATTTTGCTAGTATTTCATGATACTGGTATAGTTTGGGTTGGAGGATAATATAGAGTGTTTTGTTAATCAGCGTATATTTCAGTGTTTTAATTGGTGTAAATTTAAATGTCTTAATTGTTATTGTTTTGGAGCTCGATCACTGCTAGTATTATAAAGTGTACTAGTAGAGTTTAGAGTTGTAGAACAATAGTGTTGCTAAAGTTTAAAGTTTTGTTAGATTTGTGAGTGTTTCTTATTAGTTAAAGAGTTAATTGTGTTTTAATGTGTGAAATGTTTTAGCTTGGATTGCTTTAGTGGTATTTTACGCTAGAATAATCTTTGTTGAAGGATTTCATATATTACTTAGATTTGTTAGTTAATTAATAACTTTTGTAAATAATAATTGGGGTAGATTATTTTAGTAGGATGAACTGGTCTGATATTTTGCAGTTCTTTGGAGGGATAGGGCGGGTAACCTAACGGTGTTCAACTATAGCCCTAGTCAACCAAGGGACATTTCTTGGGTTATTTTAGTAGAGTCCAAGTGAGCTCTTGGCAGTTTCCTGCGTTTATTAAGACAGGATTTTGCTCCTGGAATCTGGACGATTTGAGTTGTTATCTAAACTTCTTAAATTTGCCAGGTTCTTGTCCAACTTTCCTATTTTACTTTACCCGTCTGGCTGACTTCTTGCTGTCCCAATCCCTAGTGTGAGAACCAGCCCACGTGAAGAAATAGGGTGTCAGGTCAAAGGGTTATTCTTCGCCCGTCTTAGTTAGCTTTAGCTAGAGATTTTCCATTGCACTTTCGGAAAATCACGCGAGTAAATTAAATGTGCGATCCGGATCGCTAGTTTGCTAATATGTCGGTAGAGTAGATGGTTAGTTTAGCTGTTAGGGCTAGGATTTTGTTTAGTATAGGAAATATTAGAATTAAACTTGTTTTCTCCTTTTCAAGTCTTTATTCATTTTCTAAAAAGTAAGTAAGTAAGTAAGATCAAAAGTTAAACTATATATTTTTAACACGGGATTTGGTTACTTAATATGTTAGACTTTAACTGTGTGAGTGAATTTATAAATAAATAAATAAATGAATGTTGTACATTTGTACATAGATTGAGTGAATCCCATGGTAGGTTCAGGAAGGCTTACATTTAATAATGTTCAATTATTGATTTGGGATTAGTTGGGCTTATAGGAATTTATATTAACTATGTTTATTTATGACAAATGACAAACTCGACATATACATTTATGACTTTATATATATTTTTGATCCCTTGTATACCTACTGGTAGTAAATAAATTTATTGTGAGAAAATTAAAATAAATAACTCACAATATAATGTAAGATTGTAAATTCATTTTGTTTTAAAATAAAAATGATTATTTTTAATTAGCTTGTCCCTCAGCAGTTTGTCTGTCTATTCTGTTATCTATGAACCTGTGATTTTTACATAATGGCTTTCAAATATAAAGTCATATTATTCCAAATACCTATCATAAATGATTTGTCTAGACTGGATCGAGGCAGAAAGTTGCAAGATCGTGGTTTATTTTGGTCCGAAAGGTGATACAAAATGACTACATTAACAGTTTGGATAATATTATTTTGATAAATACCTACAAAAAACAATGATGTACAAAATTACAGAATTCTGGAGAATTAGAGTGGTCAGATACACTGCTCTACTACCAGTATTTGATATTTAAATTGTCCCTTTGAAAATCCTCTCTATGGTGATGAAAGTGTCACAACATAATGGCTCGGGCAAATGAAAGTAGTCCTGTCATTATGAAAAGATGTCCCTTCAGGACCACAAAATAGTTCCTTCAGAACTGGGGCAGGGGTCTGACCCGTAACTGGATGATGGCCATGGACTGTCGCGGAGGCGGAGCGACATCTATAACCCCAAAAATAAAATATTTTAAATTGTATTAAATTTACTATTGACTTTCTATATAATAATATGGTGACATTTTAGATTATTTACTGACAAACATTAGTTATTTTAATTTTGACATATTTATGCTCATTTGTTTTATTTAACTAAATCAATCTAATTATACTTGAATAAACCCCATCTTTGAATTATAACTTATTATTCACTCTGAATTTTGTTGTGGACTTAATCCATTTATTTTGGTTATTGACATTTTAGGGTTATTAGGGCGTAATAGGACATTACTGTTTCATAATATGCAAAAAGGACTGGTTACTATTTGCGGCTACAACAATGGGTTCTACATAGACACTAAACGATCACTAGGTCAAAATACTGATCCAATTTAAGATATTAACTTAATTGATTGATTTCGTTTCATGGTAATTAATTTTATTTAATACAATTTAGAGTTTTAATTTTTGTATGGTTATATAGGTTAGCTAAATAGGTAATTGATGTTAGTTAGGTATTGATAGGGTAGGAATATTACAATTGGTGTGCGTAACCAGGATGTATATATATATATTTTATTTACTGTCGTGACTCGGGATGTACATAATAGTGCAATTGGGGCTAGCGTTACCACGATGTACATATAGTATATTTGACGCCAGCGTAACTAGGATAAATATATTTTGATTAAAGTGGTTAGTCTTTTATAAATCTTAGAGTTCATTTACATTGTTATTCATTATTTTTAATTTCTTATTTTGGTTTTTATAGTATTGAGTTACATATCTTATATTGGATCAAAGCTGTTGTTATAGTTGATTCGTGTAGTCGATTGATTATAGCAACACAATTGTTGTTGTGAAGACGGATAGCATATTATGAAATAGGTACTTTTTTATTATTTTAAATTTTATTCATACGTCTATTTAGTAGGTATACCGTCAATTGTAATTCATTCATACTCATATTGTAATTTGTATCAGATACTGTTCAAGTTTAAGTAAAGTTTCCTACATGGGGAGGCGTACATAGAAGTGTTTTAAATAGTTTATTACGTTACGTTCATACATAGAAGTGTTTTAATAGTTTATTACATTTCGTTCGTACATAAAAGTGTTTTAAATAGTTTATTACGTTATGGACGTAGTTACATAGAAACGGTTTAAATAGGATACTACACGACGTACATTTTAGTATATTTGCGTGTGAAATTATAATTTTGAAGTAGCCTAAAATGAAAGTTACCATTCTGAATTGTTATTTATGGCATCTTTGTTGGCGTCACTTAAATTCTTGAGAACACTTATAGTTCGACTAGACGTGTTACAATCTTAAGTCCCTTTGTTTTTGTAATTTAACAAAAAGTTGTCGCGCCAACCACTTGACCATTTGTCGACGATAGAACAAGTGTTATAAATGGTTTTTGCATAAAAACGTAAGCGTTTGTTAGTTAGCTTGATTATTTTCGAGTAGGGAATATTATTTTTTATGTTTTATAGTTGTTCTTACATGTTTAAATTTCGTTATACCTATTGATTACTTTGTAGATACTCAATATATAACTAAAGTCAGTATGTTATTTTGGACAGCGGGATACCAATTTTTAATATAGTATTTTTTAGGGTTCCGTAGCCAACTGGGAGCCCTTATAGTTTCGCCATGTCTGTCTGTCCGTCTGTCTGTCTGTCTGTCTGTCTGTCTGTCTGTCTGTCTGTCTGTCTGTCTGTCTGTCTGTCTGTCTGTCTGTCTGTCCGTCCGTCCGTCCGTCCGTCCGTCCGTCCGTCCGTCCGTCCGTCCGTCCGTCCGTCCGTCCGTCCGTCCGTCCGTCCGTCCGTCCGTCCGTCCGTCCGTCCGTCCGTCCGTCCGTCCGTCCGTCCGTCCGTCCGTCCGTCCGTCCGCGGATGATCTCGGTGACCGTGGGCACTGGAGGGCTGAAGTTTGGTGCCAATATGTATATCAATCACGCCGACAAGGTGGCCGGTTTTTTTTTATATACTACGTCTGTGGCAAGCAAGCATACGGTCCGTCTGTTTTATGTTGAAATCAGAAAAAAATTGTAATAATAGTTGCAGTTATAGTAATAATAGTAGTTGCGTTTAGTTTAAACGAATGTTTTATTTCAGTTTCTGAAGTAAAGATAAAGGGAAGGTTATATTTAGTTGATTAGTAACACTTTGTGTTTCATGTAATGAAGTAAAATATGCTCGGGCCTCGGATACATAATTTACAGTACCTAAAGTTATAAAACATTTGAGAGCATTTTTAGGCTTGTGTAACTTTTATCGACGGTTTATACCTAATTATAGTAAATATATACAACCCTTATGCGAATTATTAAAGAAAAAAAAGTTTCATGGAATTGGGGTCGCATTCAACAGCAGGCATTTAATGAAATAAAAGCTGAATTTATTAAAGTAATACAATTACATCACCCTGATTTATGTAAAGAATTTTATTTGCCAACTGACAGTTCTGCTATAGGGTTAGCTAGGGTTTTATACCAATTAGACGACCAAGGGGAAATTAAAATATTAGGTTTTCATAGCTAAGCATTGAGTGACTCAAGTGTAGTTTTGATAATTATATATTATATTTTTCAGAAGTCATCTATTTTTCAGAAGTTTTAGGAATAGATTTATTGAGCAGATACATAAAGTAATGAGTCACCAAGGCATGTACAAAGTTATTAAGTATATTAGAGATCGGTTCTATTAGAAAAGCAAAACACCATTTTAGTAAAACGAGTTATCCTTGCGTGTCATGACTGTCAGTTAGTTAAAAGCGACGTCGTTTAAAAAAAAAAAGAGTAGGATCTTGCCAATCTATAGTTAGGTACTCAAAATATTGAAAATATGGTAATATATATGGTGGTAGATTTTTGCTTACTGGTTAATTTGGTATTAGAGGTACAGGATGGATTCGTTTAGTAAATTCGTTAAATTTTATAAATTAAGGAAAGCTACTGTTTCGGGTTAGAGGTTCATAATTGTGACCATAAAACATATACGTTTTATGTAAATAGATTCTGTTTCTTTAAATCATATATAATTTTGTAAACGTCCTTTGCTATTTGAGGTAGTTAAAATGCTATTGTTTTGTGTAAGGTCCTTTGCTTATGTGGGTTATACATAATATATTAACGTTTATTTTTATTTGAGAAAGTTATTCAAGAACTCTATATTCATTAGTGTGTATTAACCGTTTTTGGAGGGGTTGTGAGGCGGCTTCATTCTATCTTTAAATTCAATTATATTTTAAGTTATTAAGATATAATATATCAAAAATAAATACACATATTCATAACTGACTTTTAATGCTAATACATAATTAGTAATGAAGCGTTATTGTGTAGATTATATAGCAGCACATTATTTCTTCAAGACGTAGATTTTTAAAATTTCTATTTTATTTAAAAAACAGTATGTTAAAAATAATAATATTCAAATTAGACAAAACACATTCCTAATTTGAAAAAAAAAACTGTTTTACTATTTTAAAAATAATTTAAACGAAAAAATATATTTCTCTGAATTTTTAAATTATATTTAGTTTTATTTTACAAAGGTTTATTGCTATTGAACTGGGCTCTCCATATTTCTTTTTTTTCTTCCTTCTTCTTCTTGATTTTAAATAGATCATTTTGGGGAACATTTTCCATTAGATATGAAAAAAAATAATAGTTTTTTTTAGTATATCTCTATTATAAATATATTAGGTATATGTTTGCTAATGGTAGATTTTCTTAAAAATGAAATAATAGTAATTTTTACTTTAGTTTCAATTCTTTAAAAGGGAAAAGTTTTGGTACATTTTCGGGGATGTGTGAAAATGAGAATGAAGATGAATAAATATGATGGTTGTCAGAAAACAAGTTAAATTAAAAAAAAAAATGTTTTTATTTATGCAGGGCCCTGAAAAAATAACAAAACTAAACAACGATATTTCTTTTGATATTCTGACCGGAACACTCACACACATATACAAAAGAGGTAATACGGTAGTTTGGAGTTAGGTTAGGCTCGCTAAAAAAAAAAAGAGCATATTTGCAGGTTTAAGCTGCCGCCGTGTTATCTCTATACTACACACAACATCAGAACAGGAAACACTACACACCCATCAGTAACGAGATGTTTAGTACTCTCTCATATGGAAAAGCATAATCATGAAGTGAGCTTAGTATTTTCTTATAATATTCAGTAATTTAGCTCGTTTCGAAAGATTCGATTTGCAATCTAGTTGTGCTTTTTTATTGGTTAGTACTATTTGTTTAGTGATTGTATAACAAACAGTTTATTTATCAGTTTATTTGTCATTTCATTTGGAAATCAAGAGTTTAAGCATAGCATAGCTTAAACTTTTATAATTGACATCCCGTTATTGATGAACATGCTCCAGACTAGGAAAGGCTTTTTGGGGAAATAAGTCATCAGATACGGTGTTGGAATTAAATCTTTTAAAGATAGTAACCCCTCGAGTGGCATAGAATGCTCCTTGGTAAAAGGTTCAATTTTGTCTTAAAAAGAGATACCGTTTGATTCCTTTCTTGGTCGCTAAAATATAGACTCAAGTCGGAAACTCTCGTATGTATCAGTCGGATCGGTAGAAGGGTAGGCCATTGGCATACACAGCACAACTTCTATTCTTTTGTTGAGGCAAAATTAACTGGCTGCATTTTTAATTGTTTATTTCTAACATGAATGGCCCTGTAAACTTATTCCTTCAGAAATGTTCATTCTTCAGTTTGGTATAAACACACACTACACACACACAGCCGCAACAAAAAAAAAAGGCTTACACGAAGGGAAGAATGTTAAAAGAGATTTTTATTAATAGTTTTACTTGCAGTAATTTATCATTTTTGTTCAGAATTTTGTATACTTTTGTTCGAAAATTTACTTCTGCAAATATATATCCTTAATATATTTAAGCTACAGTAAATTTTGGGAGGCGATTGTAACATGTCAGAAACTTGCTTCCATGTTTCATCATATGCAAGCATAATAATTATATTTTTTGTTTAGTTGATTAAATTCCTGTTTCGGTCTCACGATAATTAAAATTTTGTTTGTCTCAAGTAGATCATATTTTAGAAATACGAGATGGAGAGCTTGGAGATTTATAGTGAACCAAAATATTTAGATGATTATTTGTAGCCCAATTTGAACCTTGTTTCAAAGTCATAAAGGTTTTTGCAGTAAGGGTTTTAAGAAATGTCGACTGGTCAAATTCAAATCTACAAGAAGTTGTGTCAAATTTCAAACTGTACAAATAAATGTTACTAGCCAATAAAAACAAATTTAAGCCATATTGAACCATATTACAAAGAGCGTTGATTGAGACAATTTTTAAAGCATGTGCAAATGGAAAAAAGTCTAGTGAGCCAATCCTGTGTCCAAACATGTGGAAAAAAACTTAGTTCGGCCACGCCCTATGAGTAGATCAAATTGGACCTTATTCTGATCAGGAAATAAAACATGTTTTATTTAAATATTGTATGAAATTATGAATTTCAGCGTTGGTTAAGAAATACCAATCAGGAGTGAGGAAGTGAGAGCTAGTGGGGATTTCAGAGTCTTGGAAGGGATGTTTGAAATGGGATGCAAGGCATTGCATGGGATTCATTCATTGGGATTCGGGGATTAGAGAGCCTTCCGCTCGACCGTCAGACTGGTTCTATTTAGGTTTATTTGGGTAAATCTAGATTACCTATATTATGCCCTAGCCTAGATTTTGCTAGTATTTCATGATACTGGTATAGTTTGGGTTGGAGGATAATATAGAGTGTTTTGTTAATCAGCGTATATTTCAGTGTTTTAATTGGTGTAAATTTAAGTGTCTTAATTGTTATTGTTTTGGAGCTCGATCACTGCTAGTATTATAAAGTGTACTAGTAGAGTTTAGAGTTGTAGAACAATAGTGTTGCTAAAGTTTAAAGTTTTGTTAGATTTGTGAGTGTTTCTTATTAGTTAAAGAGTTAATTGTGTTTTAATGTGTGAAATGTTTTAGCTTGGATTGCTTTAGTGGTATTTTACGCTAGAATAATCTTTGTTGAAGGATTTCATATATTACTTAGATTTGTTAGTTAATTAATAACTTTTGTAAATAATAATTGGGGTAGATTATTTTAGTAGGATGAACTGGTCTGATATTTTGCAGTTCTTTGGAGGGATAGGGCGGGTAACCTAACGGTGTTCAACTATAGCCCTAGTCAACCAAGGGACATTTCTTGGGTTATTTTAGTAGAGTCCAAGTGAGCTCTTGGCAGTTTCCTGCGTTTATTAAGACAGGATTTTGCTCCTGGAATCTGGACGATTTGAGTTGTTATCTAAACTTCTTAAATTTGCCAGGTTCTTGTCCAACTTTCCTATTTTACTTTACCCGTCTGGCTGACTTCTTGCTGTCCCAATCCCTAGTGTGAGAACCAGCCCACGTGAAGAAATAGGGTGTCAGGTCAAAGGGTTATTCTTCGCCCGTCTTAGTTAGCTTTAGCTAGAGATTTTCCATTGCACTTTCGGAAAATCACGCGAGTAAATTAAATGTGCGATCCGGATCGCTAGTTTGCTAATATGTCGGTAGAGTAGATGGTTAGTTTAGCTGTTAGGGCTAGGATTTTGTTTAGTATAGGAAATATTAGAATTAAACTTGTTTTCTCCTTTTCAAGTCTTTATTCATTTTCTAAAAAGTAAGTAAGTAAGTAAGATCAAAAGTTAAACTATATATTTTTAACACGGGATTTGGTTACTTAATATGTTAGACTTTAACTGTGTGAGTGAATTTATAAATAAATAAATAAATGAATGTTGTACATTTGTACATAGATTGAGTGAATCCCATGGTAGGTTCAGGAAGGCTTACATTTAATAATGTTCAATTATTGATTTGGGATTAGTTGGGCTTATAGGAATTTATATTAACTATGTTTATTTATGACAAATGACAAACTCGACATATACATTTATGACTTTATATATATTTTTGATCCCTTGTATACCTACTGGTAGTAAATAAATTTATTGTGAGAAAATTAAAATAAATAACTCACAATATAATGTAAGATTGTAAATTCATTTTGTTTTAAAATAAAAATGATTATTTTTAATTAGCTTGTCCCTCAGCAGTTTGTCTGTCTATTCTGTTATCTATGAACCTGTGATTTTTACATAATGGCTTTCAAATATAAAGTCATATTATTCCAAATACCTATCATAAATGATTTGTCTAGACTGGATCGAGGCAGAAAGTTGCAAGATCGTGGTTTATTTTGGTCCGAAAGGTGATACAAAATGACTACATTAACAGTTTGGATAATATTATTTTGATAAATACCTACAAAAAACAATGATGTACAAAATTACAGAATTCTGGAGAATTAGAGTGGTCAGATACACTGCTCTACTACCAGTATTTGATATTTAAATTGTCCCTTTGAAAATCCTCTCTATGGTGATGAAAGTGTCACAACATAATGGCTCGGGCAAATGAAAGTAGTCCTGTCATTATGAAAAGATGTCCCTTCAGGACCACAAAATAGTTCCTTCAGAACTGGGGCAGGGGTCTGACCCGTAACTGGATGATGGCCATGGACTGTCGCGGAGGCGGAGCGACATCTATAACCCCAAAAATAAAATATTTTAAATTGTATTAAATTTACTATTGACTTTCTATATAATAATATGGTGACATTTTAGATTATTTACTGACAAACATTAGTTATTTTAATTTTGACATATTTATGCTCATTTGTTTTATTTAACTAAATCAATCTAATTATACTTGAATAAACCCCATCTTTGAATTATAACTTATTATTCACTCTGAATTTTGTTGTGGACTTAATCCATTTATTTTGGTTATTGACATTTTAGGGTTATTAGGGCGTAATAGGACATTACTGTTTCATAATATGCAAAAAGGACTGGTTACTATTTGCGGCTACAACAATGGGTTCTACATAGACACTAAACGATCACTAGGTCAAAATACTGATCCAATTTAAGATATTAACTTAATTGATTGATTTCGTTTCATGGTAATTAATTTTATTTAATACAATTTAGAGTTTTAATTTTTGTATGGTTATATAGGTTAGCTAAATAGGTAATTGATGTTAGTTAGGTATTGATAGGGTAGGAATATTACAGGGTGCCCCCAATATGCAATCAAATACTATGTAAACTCTACGAGTTAATACGTGCAGCTTAGTGCCAAAGTTGGCAACATGCGATACTAGCGGCATGAGTTGATCGAAATAGTTTCCGTTCATACAGTATAAAATTTAAAAGTCACACATTCTTATTTTTTTGTTTTATTCCGTCTAAAAATGTTAAAGTAGATCAAGTAATCTCATTTTCTATTTTAATTTACTAAAATAAAAGGCTGACAAACTACTTTGAACAACTCGTACCGCTAGATGGCGCTAGTAAAATTGTTGCCGCTCCATTGTATGGGAAACGTCAGAAGCTGCACGTATTAACTCTAGAGTTTATATAGTATTTGATGCAATTAATACTTCAGATGATAAAACAATTTAGCAAGCACTTGTTCTCCTTTAAAGAATTGATTTACTGTTAGTGGACTACTTTTTTAATTTTCACAAAGCCACTAATTTAATCGATATCAGCGTGTCAGCTTGGGTTCCGTAAGATAAAATATTGGAGTGGTATCCATGTGGTATCAAGACACTTTATTTTAATGAGTAAGCTGTTTTATTGTAGGATAAACCTTGAATAAGTCTACTCTAGTGTAATATAATGAGTCACTCATCTTCAAGTACTTTAATGATGAGTCGCCGCAACTTATTATTATTTAGGTAGATACTTGTGTCCCCAATGCCCATCACTGAACAACGGTGTTCGGAACCTTTGCATGGCGTGCGCATAGCTGAAGCCAACACGTAGAGCCACTTTTGACACTAATGAAATTTAATTGGTTGCCTTTGCTCGTGTCAGTATCTTTTTATTATGTTTTTCCATCAATCTGTCTAACTTTGAAGGAAATATATAAGTAGGTATTACTTAAAATTTGAATAATACAGCAGAATAATTTCATATTCAACATTTTAATTGTGTAAATAAATCGTAGTTAACTTACATCTAATTAAATTAACTCACAGCATGCGGCTACTAACGCAGGTATAGTCAAATTAACGCAAATAAATCTCAATTAAGGCAAATAACAAAACTGTGGTATGAGATTATGAAATCGTTGTCATAACTTTAAAAATATTATACATACATATTGAAATTGCAAGTACTTGTTGCTATGGCAAATTGTCTTGGCAATTCTATAACTAAAATCAACATACATATAAGTAGACATTTTTAAATAGTATAAATCGAATGTTTTCAAATTTTAGGCCACTGAGTCAAGGTAAAAAATTCGTAAGACATAAAAAAAAACACAGATTAATAAACATGTCGATTTAAAACTTGACTGATTTGAGATATAAATTCATAGACAATAAAAATTATGTGAAACACAGCAAACTACACAAACACTAAAGGCATTCCGTCTAGTCTTTAAAAAACCGGAACAGTTGAAACTAGTGTTAGCAGATTGTTTTGGATACTCGACTCGGTTTTTCAAACTCTTATAATAGAAGAAACTTGAGATATTTTCAACTTAGAGATCAATCTTTTTAAAAGACTCCAGTCTGAAATAATTCTCGTGTTTATCTATAAATAAGTATTGTCTTTGATCAATTGTAACATTCATGGATCAGGTAGGTATACCCATTAACGTTCATTTCCTTTACTGAATTAGTATCTATAAAAAAAAACAAAAGGTCTTGGAATTATTGTAGCACAGTCTCCAAAGTCCCTACCAACACTAGCTTTATATGGACTAAAATTGGCTGTGGGCCCATAGCGCCATCTACGTGATTTTAATTACTTTTTCCTCACTTTAGAGTGGCACACATTTTACATAGACACTCACAAAATTTTAATTATACTTAATTTATTTAACTATAATATCATTCATTTCTAACGTCATCATCAATAGATACTGTACATTACCCTATTAGGTTTATATATTTTCCTATTAGTATGATTGAAATATAATTGTATCTCAAAATATATTATTATAACATTTTCCTTTATACATATTTATATAAAATCTACAAAGAACATTTCATATTTTTTAGGGTTTCATAATTTGCACGACATTTTTACAATTTACAACAATCTAGTGAGTCTATCTAAATTATGTTTGTGTATTGATATTTGATGATATGGATGTACAGTACAATATCGCCTTGATGTAGCAAGGTGATTGCCTGCCGTTGGTCTTTTAAAGCTTAGCTAAACGCAAAAACTATTACTAATTCCATTCAGTACCTACATTTGTGTTCATAATAAAAAAGAAAGTAAAAGTAAAGAAAATAAAATTTCTCTTATATGTGTCCTCTCTGTCAATGTTTAAAGACATTTTCGTCTTCTTGGCTTATTTAGAAATGACTAACCCCAAAGTGGACTTGCTTAATATTTGCCTTAACCAGCTATTTTCTTATGTTACGCACAAATATTTAATTATAATAAAATATTGCTTTGAGGCTAGCAAGAACCAAATAAGACAAGAGAATAAAACTTACAATGAATTTTATGTTACATTACACACCACACAACTGACACAACCGGCAAGCTGCCAAACATTCAAACAACATACAATAGATATTTTAATAATAAATACATTAAAACTAAATAAATTCAACATCGGACTTAACTAAGCGGCCGCGGCGCGGGGCCCGGGACAAGTCTTTGGTACTCGCACGCAATAAATAAACGTCACTCAAAGCATTCTTGGCCAACGAAGCTACGATCCACCCCAGTCTAAAATCATAACCTCACAATGCATTCTCTTAGATTACACATAAGATTTAATATTAATATAATACGGTCACCTGGGATTGTTTTAAGTAAGAATATTTAAAAAGCATTTCGAGGGTAGAAATTGACTCAAACTAAGGGTGGTCTAACGGCAAAACGCCTCAAGTCAGTACAAAATGGTAAAGTCAGTCTATTTATTTCTTCTCCTCGACGCGCTGCCGGGGCTCCGCGCCGAGCAGCACCTGGACCTCGTCCTCGCTGCGGCCCTTGGTCTCCGGCACCAGGAAGAAGATGAACACGAACCCGAGCAGCATGATGCCCGCGAACAGCCAGAACACCTGCCCGCGCCCGATCGACGCGTTCAGCGAGTTGAACGTGCTGGTCACAGTGAACGCTAGCAGCCAGTTCAGGGTACCCGCCGTCGAGCCGACAAAAGCCTTGATATCGATCGTGCACAACTCGCCCGCCATCATCCAGGGAATAGGCCCGAATCCGAGCGAGAACGCTATGATGAACAGGGACAACGCCAGAAGAGGCAGCCACGAGATCTGCTGCACGATCGGCGCGTCCGCCCCGTGCACCGTTTGCAAGAAGAAGAACACGCCCAGCGCCGTCGAGCACACGCACATCACTAACGCGGAAAGCAGGAGAAGGATCCGCCTGCCGAGCTTGTCGACCACGAGGCTGGACGTGAGCGTGGCGACCACCTGGATGACGCCGATGATGATGGTGGCGATGGCCGCCGGGATGGCCGCGCCGGCCGCCGCGAAGATGTCCGACGTGTTGAAGATCACGGCGTTAATTCCGGACAGCTGCTGGAGCAACATGAGCGAGTAGCAGATCAGTAGAGCCTTCAACGCGGTCTTCTTTGTAATGGCGCTGCTAAAAGACACCGGGTTGTTCCTCGACTCCTCGGCCTTCGCTCGCAAGTTGTTCAGCTCGGTGTCGACGTCATAGTTCCTGCCGCGGAGACGGATGAGGGCATCGCGCGCCTCGTCGGGCCGATTCTTCACAACTAAAAAGTTGGGGCTCTCCGGCATGAAGAAAAAGACGACGCCGAAGATGATCGGGATTATGGCGCAGAGAACGTTAAACACTAAGACCGAGACGTAGCTTCCCACGGCGTAGGCGAACAGAATACCGACAGTGATCATCAGTTGGAAGAAGCTTCCGAGTGTTCCTCTGATGGAATCTTGTGCGATTTCGCTGGTGTACGCCGGTGCGGTTACACAGAAGGCTCCTCCGGCGATGCCGGTGACGAATCTTCCAGCCATTAGCATACCAATGTTTGAAGCGAAGATGATGAGCAGCCAGCCGATGGTAAAGGGTAATACTAGGCACAGCATAGTTTTCTTGCGACCTATAGCGTCCATGATGAGGCCTATGGGGAAGCAGACAGCGGCGGCGCCGAGGTTGACCATGGAGGAGACCCAGTCGCCCTGCGACTCGGAGACCGGGAAGTCGTAGTCGGTGCTGTTGGCCTGCTTGATCTTGAAGATGACTGGCGACGACCAGCCGAGCATGGTACCGGCCGCGAGCGCGCCCAGCGTCGCTGGAAATAACAAGTGTTATGTTAATAATGTTACCTACTTTCCCCCTTATTCATAAACGTACTCTAAAGTTATCAAGCCGATAAAGTTCGTTTGTCCCTTTCCGACGTATTGGTGTGATAGAAAAGGACAAACGATTTTCACTGACGTATTGGTGTAATAGAAAAGGACAAACGACAATCTACTACTGCGAGAAGTGGTTCATTATATGCCAGGTTGAAACTTCGGAGGGCCATCTGTACTGAAAAACGTCGTACGAACGTACGATACACGTGCGAAAAAGGAAAATCGCAACTCGTGTCCCCCTCGTCTCCCTTGACCGTGTCGTGACTCCCTTCGGTTTTAATTTATCGCCACTCGTTTCGAACTTCCTTTTTTACGCACTTGTATCGTAATATACTATTATGTTTGTAATGTAAATAATGGTATTATAAAAATACAATTTGAAATGACAGTGATTATTATCATTATTGCTGACATCTGTTTCACATGTCTACCTAGATTGCATATATCAGAACACAGCTTGTAATTTAAGATCTTATGTTACCAGATGTGTGAATAAACAATTTCACTCAGACACGAGTACCTACACACTGTTTTTATTGAATTCCGTTAACTTTAAGGGAAGATTATTTAGTTCAAATACAATCAATTTCTCTAAGAAACTAGCCTCTTAACTCTTACGGTTATCGAATTATTAAAAAAATAAAAATTAATTACTGAACACGTGTGAGGCATCCCTTACCGCTTCCTAATGTTATTTGTTTTGACATGTGCCGTCAAACACTTGACAATGACTTTAATATTATGAATAAGGTTCTCTCACACTAATTAATCCATTTATTATGCACTAGCGACCCGCCCCGGCTTCGCACGGGTACTATACCTACTTGTAAACCTTCCTCTAGAATCACTCTATCTATTAAAAAAAACCGCATCAAAATCCATTGGGTAGTTTTAAAGATTTATGCATACATAGGGACATAGGGACAGAGAAAGCGACTTTGTTTTATACTATGTAGTGATGGAAACGAAATTAACGAATTTAACAAAAAGCGATATACAGGGTGGTTGGTTCCTGATGATGAACCTAACTGCGTGTCGAATTTAACGGAAAACAAAAAAAACGGTGTATATATAATCAGTAAATCAGTACAAATGCTCGTTATAGCTCCTTAAAGGTAGATGAAAATAAGAACCATTTATAAAGTGAAAAGTACTACATTATTATGCATATTACCCACATTAACATGTGTTTAAACAGTCAATGACAAAAGATGGCTATTCAAGTTCTATTTATGCTCATGGACAATGGACAGAATGGTTTTATATTAGTCACCATCATCATAAGAGCAGTTCGCGAATACTTTGTACCATAGCCACGTCAGCAAATTTTAATTGATCCTATTTTGTTACCAACATTTAGTGATATAAGTCGACTTTCGTAAGATATATACAGGATAATTGTTATAATTAAGGAAATATAGATACTAGAGAACCTTAATGACCAAATAAAACTTACTAAAATCTCAATTCATGAAATAAATCTTGGTAACAAACAAATTTAACTTTTTCCTTAATTTTTGTACAAACTTTTCGAGAACTGCTGATAATCATCATTTCAGGCCGTGTATCTTTTCGCCAGACTAATTGTTTTGTAAAAAAGAACACTGTTAATTAATTAATCCAAATATTACATATCACCATGTAGAAAATGGTAGGTTATTAAATGCTTAATCTACTGAAAGTTCTTGAAAATTTCATGAGTTTCACAAGAAATATAGGAAATTGAAATTTATGAAATGGAAAGTTTCAATCTCCATACAAAAATCAGGAATGTTTCAGAATTCTTGAAAATTTCCCAATGTTGGAAAGTTTCCATCGGCACATCAGTAACTTTATCCAATGTGAAAATCCTAAAATATATGAACTGTGGCCCGTTTCTCGAAAGGTACAAGCCTTGTATTACAAGTGTGTTTCCATGACAACCCATACGATTTGACAGTTCGCGCACTTGTAATACAAGGCTTGTACCTTTCGAGAAACGGGCCCCGGATCTTTCATAGGCATAAAAGAAGGTTTCTGATTCATTGCAATCTTTATTCTGTTGGTATGAATATATGGCAGCTAGGGAATATTGCTGTTTTATTGAGTATGGATAATTACCTGCTAGTGCAGCGATGTACTGAGGCAGCTTGCGACCGGTGTCCCGAGACTCCACCAGCACATCGTGGGACACCCCAATGTTTGCCATCCCGTCACGCTAGAAACAAATAAAAATTCAAATTTATAACATGAAACTCATGAAAGTACGTGCGACTTTCGTTCCCGAGGTCGCGGGTTCGAACCCAGCTCGCACCAATGAGTTTTTCGGAATTTATGTGCGAAATGTCATTTGATATTTGCCAGTCGCTTTTCGGTGAAGGAAAACATCGTGAGGAAACTGGACTAATTCCAATAAGGTCTAGTTTACCCTTTGGGTTGGAAGGTCAGATGGCAGTCGCTTTCGTAAAAAACTAGTGCCTACGCCAAATCTTGGAATTAATTGTCAAAGCGGACCCCAGGCTCCCATGAGCCGTGGCAAATGCTGGGATAACGCAAGGAGGATGAACATGATTCTGGATCCTGTAGTAAACTTTGGATGTAGAGAAAACATATTTTGTGTAATTTAGTACCTTTGTCTAGTTTGAATTTGGGATGCATTTGTAATCTGGGGCACATAGTATAGTTTCAGACTTTGACGACCGGTCTGGCTCAGTCGGTAGTGAGCCTGCCTGCTGAGCCACGGTCCTGAGTTTGAATCCCGGTAAGGGCATTTATTTGTGTGATGAGCACAGATATTTGTTCTGACCTGTCCTGAGTCATGGATGTTTTCTATGTATATTAAGTATTTATTTATCTATTTAAGTATGTATATCATCGCTTAGCACCCATAGTACAAGCTTTGCTTAGTTTGGGGCTAAGTTGATCTGTGTAAGGTATCCCCAATATTTATTTATTATTTTTGTAAGGTGAATTATATAGTGGTTCGCGGTGAGACTGAGAAGACGCCTTTCTTCCTCTTTAATAAAGCAGGCACTTAGTAATATGACATAGAAAATGAAAGCAACCGAGTAATGGGTAACCTCAGTCAGGTGTGTTACATTAGCAAGGTCAGCGGTTAATGCATGTTTTTATCATCTTAGAGTAGCTAAACTGGAAATATAACAGGATTTTACAAATTTTGCTAGTCCTATAATATAATTTCCAGCTAGTCATTGACCATCATTAGACAATCTATTCGGTTTGTGGTACTTGTTCATGAAAAACCAATAAAACACTCCATTATTTGCTAAACAATGGTATTGGATTGACCTAGAAAAATTATTTGTGATAATGAATTCACAAAAACCCGTGGCATTGGTAGATAAAAAAAAGGTTACAAGTTATGGAATGTTCCACGGTCCAGTGGCACAAATACCTCATTTTGGGAGATGCTGGGTCCAGGCACTGCCGGAATTGCAGCCAGAAGTGGTTGCGTCTCAGAATCAACAACATGATTACGACGAAATAGAGACGACCTCATTTTAAACGGATAATTGTATTATCACTGTGAAACAAACGTCCATAACGCGTATTTGCTGCAAGCAAACTGTTTTGCATTTACAAGGAAATAAAATTCACAATAACAAAGCTGTGTTTGTGTTGATTACAAGAACACAGATGACTTCAAAACTTTCAATTTTCCATTATCTGATAATGTTTTGTTGATTTGAACAACCAATAATAAGCTGTCAAAGTGACCTTGCCAATGACGTTGAGTTTGGTGATTGCCTGTAATCATGAAACGTCAAACAGGACAGCACATTAGAAGCAGAAAAACGCCTCTCGAGTGACAGACCCACTAGGGATTGACTAGCAAGAAAACCGGTAATTTATTATCCTTATGTTGGCAGTGAAAATACGTTTAACTTGTTTTCTAAAACTTGAAAATAGGGATATATACTCGTATTACTTCCCACACGTTGGATTGTCTGTGGCATTATATCTGTACAATGTTTGAACGTGATATTAGATTCAATTTTTCTATATAAAAATGCATGTTTCGTTTATATAGACCGTCAACCAAATCTTGTCACTAGAAAAATGCGCTAGTTTTGAAAATCGGTGGAAGTTCGCGTGACATTTGTATCTGATCTGTGGAAATCTCCGTCCTACCAAAAAGAGAAATAACTAGCACATATCCGTCCCTTTTTAATACATTATCTAATTCGTAAGGAAGGAGCGAGCCCCTTGAAAAAAAATATCTGTGGCTGTTCGACGTACATTGCTGGTTTTTGTACATTTCACAGGGATACCATACTTTAGTTTGATGTACATTGCTACTGCCAAAATTTGGTTGACAGGCTATATTAATGTTTGTGACGATAAAAACACTCCCGACTAGTTCAGCTTTCAAACAAAGAAAAACTAAATCTAAATTGGTTCATAGGTTCGGGAGCTACGATGCCACAGACAGACACACACACAAACAGACAGACAGACACGTCAAACTTATATCACCCCGTCGTTTTTGCGTAGGGGGTTAAAAACTAAAACTAGGAACATCATAATAGGTACGCCTACCATATTGTAATAGCAATGAACAGTTGAAGAAAACGTTTGTAGAGACGGGTGTTTTGGGCGCTCATGCATTCTCAATAATTAATGATTTCCATTTCCTAAGTAGTATTCCTAACCTACCTCATGCATAAAATACCGTTACCGATATAAGCAGAATGGCTAGCGATTTTTACTATTTTACAACAAAATATTAGGTACTAATCTAACGAGTTTAATACTCATGGTCATAAAATTCGTTGAGACCATGTTGAGACATAAAACATAATACCTACTTGCTTAGTCTATAATATCAAAACCGTTGGGTTTACTATTATTGATGTTTTCAGTGATCTGACTTTAGTACCTAAAGAATTAGCATCAGGGTAGATCTAGGCTGTATAACTAACGATGTCTGAACAGGTTGAACCCAAGTTAGGCAACTATATACCCAACAAGTTTACATAATATCTGACTGTCCAGGCAATCTGCTGGGTGGTCGCGCGCACTTGACATTGGCATTGCCACTGCCGCTCCGCCCTTGACTCGGCCATTAAAGCTAGTTCACTTTTTAAAGTAACAATAATTTAACTACGTTTCTAAATAATTATACTTATAAACTTATTTTTCATCACACTCGCACACTAAATGTGCTATAGCACGCAGGCGGAGCGTGAGTTATAGAAAAATCGTTTTCCCTAAGGAGTTAAGAAATTTCTAGTACTGTATTGAACTCTTTTTTACCTTTTTGAATATTTTTTATAATGCAAGTGAATTGAAAAACATTGTGTGTAACTCGGGGAGTATGAATATTACTAACTCGAGTCTTTAAATCGCTCCGGCAAGCCGTCGCGATTTAACTTACTCTCGTTAGTCATATTCAACTTCCTCCCCTTGTTGCACAATTCCTAGGTAGGCTAAATCCTAAAACCTGGCACTGCTTATTTTATATAGGTGAAGTTCTACTGAGTATTATTAAACCTTTTTTCACCAATGATAACTTCTTTAAATAGCGCGGATACTGGCCACTAGGAAACTAAATAAGAAAAAAAATAAGCAGATAAT